>NC_080164.1:86180905-86913405 GCF_950295315.1 Erinaceus europaeus
AAATGCCTAGGCAGCCTCACTTCTTTTCTCTCAGTCCTTCCTCAATGGTTTGTTGGCTCTTAGAGGATAGCAGTTACCTACCTAGTGGTATTTTTTTTTTTTTAGTGTTTTAAATTATGTCAGTTTGTTCTTTTCTTTTTTTCTTCTACTTTTTTTTTATTTAAGAAAGGAGACATTAACAAAACCATAGAATAAGAGGAGTACAATTCCGCACAATTCCCATAACCCGATCTCCATATCCTATCCCCTCCCCTGTTAGCCTTCCCATTCTCTATCTCTCTAGGAGTATGGATCCAGGGTCGTTGTGGGTTGCAGAGGGTGGAAGGTCTGGCTTCTGTAATTTTTTTTAACAGCTGTTGCTTTAACTTAGACCCAGAAGTGGAGCACCTCAGCTACTAATCTTTGAATCTGACACCAGCTCTCCCTGAATATAGTCTTTTAGTCCCAGGAATCTCCCTTACTTCTTTTCCCTCCATAAGTCAGAAGTTCTTTATGCACCTGAGGTTTGGTGAGTTTCTGAAGAAATCCTGCTTGTGGGAGTCGGGCTGTAGCGCAGCGGGTTAAGCGCAGGTGGCGCAAAGCACAAGGACCAGTATAAGGATCACGGTTCAAGCCCTGGCTCCCCACCTGCAGGGGAGTCGCTTCACAAGCGGTGAAGCAGGTCTGCAGGTGTCTATATTTCTCTCCCCCTCTCTGTCTTCCCCTCCTCTCTCCATTTCTCTCTGTCCTATCCAACAACAATAATGACAACAATAATAATTACAACAATAGAACAACAAGGGCAACAAAAGGGAATAAATAAAATAAATATAAAAAATATTTTTTAAAAAAAAGAAAAGAAATCCTGCTTGTATTGAATTTTCATTGTTTTTTTTTTTAGTTGAGTAAAGTGAATATGCTGTTACTCTATAGCCAAGTCTCTGTAAGTCAGCAGTTGACTGGTGGTAAATGATTAGGCATTGTTTTTTTGACATCTTTATTTATTTATTAGATAGAGACATCCAGAAGTCAAGAGAGAAGGAGGTGGTAGAGAGGGAAAGAAACAGACACCTACAGCCCTGTTTCACTACTCGCAAAGCTTTCCCCCTGCAGGTGGGAGATAGGGGCTAGAACATGGGTCCTTGTGCATCCTAGCATGTGAGCTCAACTAGGTATGTCACCATCTGGCCCCAGTTAGTCATTTTTTAAACTGTTAGTTGTTTTTTCCCACTGTGTTAAAATCATTGTGTTAGTGGTATTGTCACTAAGAATTATACGCTGATTGTCAAAAGTTGTGCTAGGCACAATTCATTCATTTAAAAGCCAGGCAAATTCTATGTCCTGTATGCAGGAGTAAACTTAAATGCCTTTGTTACTTTTTTTTTTCAACCATTTCCTCTTCATGTTTACTTTTCCCTCTTCTAACAGTTAGAGAAATTTCATCCCAGAACAGTATTGCTATCACTAACCATCAAGCTTTATTTTCTTCTAAAATATCAACTTATCTTTTTAAACTTAAGTTATATTTGTTAATTATACCAATGATGCAAATATAGATTATTGCCCTCAATGTCACACAGTATGCAAAATTGTGAAAGTAATTAAAGTGTTTTTATTGATGTTATGAATATTCAACTTCTTAGACAATTAGAGGAAGGCAATCATATGTGGTACCTTTTATTTTATTTTTTTTTTACTATGTGTTCATTGTATTTTGTGTGTTTCTGTGTCTTCCAATTTAGATGATCCCTTCAACTAACAAAATATTTCATCTGTAACATTTGCACTTTTGGAAATACAAGTTGAGTTTTGGTGTCCTAGATTTAATGAGAATGGCCAGACGGGTATTATGAAAAGCTATTAGATGCTCTTCATAAATGCAACCAAATGCTCTGAGGTTTATATACTTTGGGAAGCACCACAAAATATACATGGATGAATTGAGTATATAAAAACAAGAGTTTGGAGGCCAGGTGGTGGCACACCTGGTTGAGTGCACATGTTATAATGTGCAGGGACCCCGGTTCAGGCCTCCGTACCCATCTCCAGGGGGAAAGTGTCACAAGTTTTGAAGCAGTGCTTCAGGTGTCTCTCTGTCTCTCTTCCTCTCTATCCCCCCCCTTCCCTCTTGATTTCTGGCTGTCTCTATCCAATAAATAAAGATAATAAAAAAACAACAGTTTGGAAGTAGAAATAAACAGCCTAACAATAAATTTTGATTGGTTTGAAAATCACTAAAATAGATGATGAATATGTTGAAATTGGTTATGGAAGTCCTTATGGTGAAACAAGATTCTTGATGGATTAGTTGAGGGTGAAATCCACTGAAACCTATCTTGCAAAAATGTGAAAATAATGTACGCTTGTGATAATAGTAGTCCTATAAATCAACATTTACTCAGTAAAGTGATATTGGTGTTATGAAAAAAAAAGAGTAAAGAAAGAAATCAATAATAAAGGTATAAGGTTTTCTTATTCAACAAATATATTTATTGTTTTATTATAAAATTAAAATAAACATTGATTATTTGTGCTTATTATTTTAATGTATAGGTAAGCATAAATGATTGTGCCATTGCATACCTATTGTAGAAACAAAAACATAATGTATCTAGATAAGCACAGCATTTAGTGAACAATGTTACGATTTTATAAAACTGAGAACTTAAAGTGCATTTTCATTATTAAACTTTAAGTGCACCTGTGTCCCTATTTTCCTTCTCCCCACTCCTGCCTCCAGCATGCATAGGTAGGTGGATCTATTTTCATATATATCTCTCTCCACTTTTTCAATGACTTGCTTTCTTACAAAGAATTTGATGCCAATTGACTGAAGCCTCAGAAATCAAGCTCTGTAATTCACCCGTCTTTGTGCCAAACAAGGTCACAGCACCCAAGGCCTGTCTCCTACCAATTATTTGTTTCTGGGAGTCAAGTGGGTCCATTTTTTAATTGACTTCAGCTCAAGAACTTCCCTAAAGCTTAATCATACCCTCTTTAGATGATATGTCCATCTAGGTGAAATCCATCCTTCTCTCCTTTGCCCCTTCATTTAAGATCAGACAAGCAACACATTCTGACGACTTGCCCAAGTTTTCTAGATTTCCTTTCACATAAGCTTTCCCCCAATAAAATCACACTGAAAAAAAATTGATGCTAAAAACTAATAAAACTAACAAATGCAGTGGAAGAGATAGTATAATAGTTATGCAAGACTCTCAGACCTGAGGTTTCAAAGTCCCAGGTTCAGTCCTCAGCACTGCCGTAAACCTGAGCTCAACAGTACTGATAAAAACAGATCAATCAACCAATCAATCAATAAAGCTAGTGCTACTTCACACAAAATAAGCCAAAACAATTGCAAAGAAATTGAGAGTTTTATAAGAATAAATACATCTAAAACCAGACAATTGGCTTTTCCAGAGCTCAGAACATTAAAAATTAGTATTGTATATTAACAAAAATCCAGTCTGTCTGGGTTCAAAGTATTAGTTAAAAACATGGTCCTGTCTCTTGGAAATATTGAATCACAGACAAGTCAACTAACCCTGTAACTCATTAAATGAATACCTTCTAGAATTTGTTAAAAATAACAGGGTATTGAAGCAAATGTGTTTATGTATTGAACTATTATGCATTATGTTATGTTATGTTATGTATTGAACTATTGACATTCATATACTTAAACATAGGTGAAATAGAAGTTTGATTTTTTTTTTTTCAGTTATTTTACGAGAGAGGACACTGCTTAGTTCTGGCATATGATGGTACTGGGGACTGAATCTGGCGTCTCTGGGACCTCTAGTATGCAAATTATTTTTCTTAACATTGAGCAATCATCTTGACCCTGAATAGGAGATACTTTTTAAGAATCTCTGAAGCAGCTTGAGTTACACTGTGATCTGATCAACTCTAGTTCACACAGGTGTAAGTATAGTTAGAGAAACAAAGACACACAAACAAAAATTACATGTCTAAGTAGAGATAAACATGTATCTATGTAAAACTGCTTCTCATGATACACCCTAAATTAATACATTAATTGATGGGTTTTATTTTTGCTTAAACAAATGAATACCTTTTGGGGGAACTGATATCAGAAGCTATTTTTTTTAGATTGGGGTTTTAATGGTGTACAGTTTATGGTACATGTGTAAAAATTTTCAGTTTTGTGCAAAACACTCTCTCTACCAGCCTACTTCCTTCCTCATAATCATGCACAAGTACCTGAGAGCCCTTTCAGCCCCCATAGTCCTTTACTTTGGTGCCATACACAAATTCTAGTCCAAGTTCCCCTTTTGTTTCTCCTTTCTGTTCTTATTTCAAATGAGAAGTTTTAAACATTACAGTAGGAAAAAGCACAAAGGCAGTTCCTAATAGATGTTTAAATCTGTCTGAAGTGAATGGAATCAACATCTGGGAAAATGTCTTCAATATAAGAGAAGACTGGCCTATTTTTCCTCAGGTTCATTGATCTTACCTGTTTTTCTTCTTTCTTTTTTCTTTCTCCCTTCTTTCTTTCTCTCTTTTTCTCTCTCTCCCTCCTTCCCTTCCTTCCTTTTGCTTTCTTTCTTCTCTCTCTCTCTCTTTTTCTTTCTCTCATTGACTAGAGAATCCCTTAGTTCTATTATTTACATCCATGTTTTAACCTGGGATCTCCTAAATGCCAGTCCTTTGTGCTACTGCTATGCTATCTCACCAGCTCCATTGCTTTCATCCTTATTGTGCAACACCCACAGGAGAGAGATTCTAGTGGTCAAATTTCTCATGCTCTTATATCTGCTTCTGCTAGCTTCTGAAATGGGCCAAACTACTTAAAGATTGAAAAAGGCAACAGAGAAACTAAGGTTATTCTCTTTGCTTCAGAAGTTTTTCCTGACCTCTCTAATTTATTCTTCATTACATTTTCCCTTTAGAGGTCTCATAAGTAAAATATGGAGAAAGAATTTATATTTCACCCTATGTTTTCTCTTGCTTTGGTTCTTAAAATCAACATATGACATCATCTGGTCTTTCTCCTTCTGACTTATTTCACTTAGTATAAACCCTTCTAGTTCCATATTATAGCAAAAGCTAAAATTTCATCTTTTCTTATTGCTGATATATATCAATTTTGTTATCCATTTTCTTATTCTTTATGAATGCTTGTTCTGGAGTTTGTTTCCAGAGTCTGAGTAACTAAACTAATGCATGTGTGCTCTAGCTCACTGGTTCTCATCATTTAGCATGCAATGAAATTGCACTGGGAGCTCTAAGACATAGTATGCTGATTTTTGCCCTTGGAATTTGTAAATCAGCGTGTTAAGGCTTGAATCCAAATTTTTTCTACTTAGAAACTTCCAAGTGACTTCAGTACTGCTCCTCTAAGGCCACACTTTGAGGATACCATTCTAGTTGATACCATTTTACTACCTTGGAATTTCTACATAGGATGTGCATTGATTCTGTTCTCTTTACCTCTTTTTGTCAATGGTGAAAATTGCTGGGAAATTGTGCAGATGCAGTCACAGCCACCATGTTGTCCCCTCAGGGCATTGTCAATTCCCCCGCTATAGTTGGAGTGCTTTGTTTACTCCTCCCGCTTCCCATCCCCACCATCCCCTCTTGCTATTACCCTATCCTGGAGTGCTTTGTTTACTCCTCCCCCTTCCCATTATCTTATCCCTGAGTGCCTTGTTTCCTAGCCAATCACATCCTGACTTTCTCCCACAAAACCCTTCTTCTTCCGCCCCTTGTTCTCTTGCCTGCTTTTCACCTCGGTGAACGGAAGGGTGCTGCGCGTAGCAGGAGGCGGCCATTTTTGTTAGCATTAATTCATGTGGCCCGAACTGCTGAGCTTTCACCCAACTCTGAGGTACCCATGTGAATAAAGAATTGTGTTCCCTCTCTGCTCTGGATCTCCTCTCTCTCTCCTCCGCATCGCAGCCCGACAAAAAAATTTCACCTCTTTGCTGGAAGCCTTCCAGATGACTTACTTCTAGGGAAGATGGAGTTTGAAAAAACAATGGTTCACATATTCAGATTGCTATAATTTGACCATCTTCATCAACCTCAGGGTTCTTCTCACCAACATCTGATGAGTTTTCAAATTCCTGAGTATAGAAACTGGTTGCCCTAATCTTTTCCACCGAAAACCATAACTACTTTGTAACTGCTCAATTTTTATTTGGACAAATATTCAAGTATCCAAGTTAAAAGGTAAAATTGCTTCCAAAGGGTTAAAGGTACAGGAATACCCCCTTCCATCTTCTATGAAGCCAACATCACTCTGATACCAAAGGCACAAAAATAAAACTACAGACCAAAATCTGTGATGAGCATAGATGCTAAAATATTGAACAAAAATTCTAGACAACCAGACACAGCAATATATTATAAAAGATTGTTCATCATGACCAAGTTGGGTTTATCCCAGGGATGCAAGGTTGATTAACATACAAAAATCAATCAACAGAACCCACCATATCAATAAATGCAAGACAAAAACAACATGGTTATATCAATAGATGCAGAGAAAGCCTTTGACAAAATCCAGTATCCCTTTATGACCAAAAGTCTACCAAAAAATGGGAATAGATGGAAAATTACTCAACATAGTGGAGTCCATATATAGCAAACCTACAGCCAACATCATACTCAATGGTGAAAAACTGGAAGCATTTCCCCTCAGATCAAGTACTAGATAGGGCTGTCCACTATCACCATTACTATTCAACACAGTGTTGGAAGTTCTTGCCATAGCAATGAGGCAGGAGCAAAGAATTAAAGGCATACAACTTGGAAGAGAAGAAGTCAAAATCTCCCTATTTGCAGATGATATGATAGTAACCATAGAAAAACCTAAAGAATCCAGCAAGAAGCTTTTGGAAATTATCAGGCAATACAGTAAGTTGTCAGGCTACAAAATTGACATACAAAAGTCAGTGGCACTCCTTTATGCAAACACTAAACTAGAAGAAGAAATCCAGAAATCAATTCCTTTTACTATAGCAACAAAAATAAGAAAATATCCAGGAATAAACCTAACCAGAGAAATAGGAGATTTCTATATTGAAAATTTTGAATCACTATTCAAAGAAATAGAAAAAGACACAAAGAAGTGGAAAGATATTCCATGTTCATGGGTTGGAAGAATTAACATAATCAAAATGAATATACTACCCAGAGCTATATACAAATTTAATGCTATCCCCATCAGTATCCCAACCACATTTTTTAGGAGAATAGAACAATTGCTACAAATGTTTTTCTGGAACCAGGAAAGACATAGAATTGCCAAAACCATCTTGAGAAGAAAGAACAGAACTGGAGGCTTTACACCCCCAGATCTCAAATTTTATTATAAAGCCATTGTAATCAAAACCGCTTGGTACTTGAACGTAAATAGACTCACTGAGTGGAATAGAATTGAGAGCCCAGAAGTAAGTCACCACACCTATGGACATCTATTTTTACAACGGTGCTTAGACTATTAAATGGGGAATGGAGAGTCTAGTCAAAAAATAGTGCTGGAAAAAATTGGTTGAAACATGCAGAAGAATGAAACTGAACCACTATATTTCACCAAACACAAAAGTAGATTCCAAGTGGATCCAGGACTTGGATGTTAAACCAGAAACTTTCAAATAATTAGAGGAAAATATTGGCAGTACTCTTTTCTATCTAAATTTTAAAGACATTTTTAATGAAACAAATCCAATTACAAAGAAGACTAAGGCACAAATATACTAATGGGATTACATCAAATTAGAAAATTTCTGCACAGCAAAAAACACAAACACCCATCACAGAATGGGAGAAAATCTTTACATGCCATATATCAGACAAGTGGCTAATAACTAAAATATATAAAGAGTTTGCCAAATTCAACAACAACAACAACAAAAATTACCATCCAAAAATGGGGAGAGAAAATGGATATAATAATCATGACAGAAGAGAGATCTGAAAGCCTGAAAAACATTAAAAAAAAAAAATGCTCCGGAGGCTGGGTAATAGCAAAGCAGGTTAAGTGCACATGGTACAAATTGCAAAGACTGGCATAAGGATCCCGGTTTGAGCACCTAGCTCCCCACTTGCAAGGGTGTCACTTCACAGGTGGCGAAGCAGGTCTGCAGGTGTCTATTTTTTTCTCCCCCTCTCTGTCTTTCCCTCCTCTCTTGATTTATCTCTGTCTTATCCAATAATAATGACAGCAATAACAATAATAACAAAAAAACATAAACAACATGGGCAACAAAAGGGAAAATATAGCCTTCAGGAGTAGTGGATTCATACTGCAGCTCTAAGTCATTGCTTCTCAGAGAAATGCAAATAAAGACAACAATGAGACAACACTTCACTCCTGTAAGAATGTCATACATCAGAAAGCAGCAACAAATGCTGGAGAGGTTTTGGGGTCAAAGGAACCCTCCTGCACTGCTGGTGGGAATGTAAATTGGTCCAACCCCTGTGGAGAGCAGTCTGGAGAACTCTCAGAAGGCTAGAAATGGACCTACCCTATGACCCTGCAATTCCTGTCCTGGGAATATATCCTCAGGAACCCAGCACAGCTATACAAAAATATATGTGTACACTTATTTTCATAGCATCACAATTTGTAATAACCAAAACATGGAAGCAACCCAGGTGTCCAAGAACAGATGAGCGACTGAGCAAGTTGTGGTATATGTACACAATGGAATACTACTCAGCTATTCAAAATGTTGATTTCACTGTTTTCAGTCCATCTTGTATGGGGCTTGAGGAAATCATGTTCAGTGAAATAAGTCAGAAACAGAAGAATGAATATGGGATGATCTCACAGGCAGAATTTGAAAAACAAGATCAGAAGATAAAACACTAATCAGAAATTGAAATAAAGTTGGTATATTGCACCAAAGTAAAAGACTCTGAGGTGGGTGTGGGGAGAGTTCAGGCCCTGGAACAGGATGGCCGAGGACTTAGTGGGGGTTCTATTGTTATGTGGAAAACTGAGAAATGTATGTTGTGCATGTACAAACTATTGTATTTACTGTAAAACATTAATCCACCAATTAAAAAATAACATTTTAAAAAATAATAAAAATAGAAACTGGCTGCCCTAATCATTTCCACCAAAAACCATATGTATTTGGTAACTGCTTGGTTTTTATTTGGACAAATATTCAATCATCCAATTTAAAAGGTAAAATCCCTCTCTGAAGATTATGATGCAAGATTCCCACTGTGCAACCAGGTTAGGAATGATTGCTCTGGAAAAGGTTCCTAATGTGAGTGCTAAGAAAAACTGACAACAGCATCACTAGGAACTTGATAAAAATATATATACGTTTTCAGGAGTCCGGTGGTAGCACAGCGGGTTAAGCACAGGTAGTGCAAGGTGCAAGGACTGGTGTAAGGATCCCAGTTCGAGCCCCCAGATCCCTACCTGCAGGGGGGTCGCTCCACAGGCAGTGAAGCAGGTCTACAGGTGTCTTTCTCTCCCCGTCTCTGTCTTCCCCTCCTCTCTCCATTTCACTCTGTCCTATCCAACAACGACGACATCAATAACAACTATAATAGCTACAGTAATAAAACAGTTGGGCAACACAAGGGAATAAATTTTTTAAAAAATTAAAAAAATATATGTTGTCATGTTGTACCCCAGACTTCTAAATCATAAACTTAAAGTCATCCCCAGTGATCTGTCTCAGCAAAATCTACAGATCAGGCTGTTGTGCAATGAAGTTGACCACCACTGCCACAACGGAAGAATCTGACTTGAAGCTCCATTACCTCACGTATGACTTTACCTCACCTCAATTCATGTTTGCCAGGTTGGTGGCAAGATTTACAGAAATACTTAAAATATATAAAATCCTGCCACTAATTTGACCTTCACCAAAGTCCAGCTATTACAAGCACTAGGATATCCATTTCTAAAAGAGGTATTTTTAAAGATGATAAAGTAGATCTGTCTTTAAAGCCAGAGACCCCATATTACCATATTTATATACCAGCTAAGGCTGAAACCTTATATAAACAGTCCTTCTTTGGTTTGTAATTGTGGAATCCACAAGGGTCACATTGGCAATAAAATACCCCACAAGTTCCATGGCAGTGAACATCTGGTATGTAATTTTACATAAACAAATTCTACTTTGATGAAACTTAAACCTATGAAATTTAAACAAAATGGTGTTAGGACTGAATCCCAAAAGGAAAAGAAAGGAATTTGGATTTCTGTTTTTCCTTTTTTGAAACCCAGGTGCACATTAAAGTTAGTGCCAGGACACACACTTGTATAACTTGGCTCAAGTGCAGGTTTTCCTGTCTAATGATATTAGACTGACTACATCAAAATAACCACAGACCTCAAGCAGAGTTCGAATGAACATTCTTTCTAAACGGGAAAAAGGAAGGAACTTGCTTGGCTAGCCAGCAGTGTGCTTAGCTGTGCCATTGCCTTAAACTTGATATCAGTGAAAACATTGAAGGAAAGTACTGTTTTCTACATTGGATTGAATTACTTTCTTGGTCACTCCATTCCAGAATCTAGTTCAAGCAGATAGAGGCCTATATCAGACTCTCTAGAAAATCAGAATAGGAAATGTCACTTTTAATTTCGTCTTTGTAGAGAATAAAAAGTGTTCCAAGAGGTGGTACAGTGGGAAAAGTGCTGGACTTGCATGCCAGAAGGTCAGAATTTCAACCTGATTACCACATCTGTCAAAGTGAAGCTCTGTTTTTCTTTATCTCTTTCCTTAATAAATAAGGGATTTAAAAAGACAGACATTGCCATTCTTTCCCACTCCTGCTGTATAACATCTATAATAATGAAGTTATGTTAACAGAATCAATAAAAGGCATTTTCCTGAAATATTTTATCTTTGACTATGAAATCCTGAGAAATAATTCAAACTCTCCCAATTAATGAGCTAGAAGGTAGGTAGGTACCTGGTAACATTAGTCATAGCACCTGTTAATTGCACACCTTTATGTACATATTGAATATTAGTTTTGTTACTTTTGCCAATGTACCAGTTCACCCTATATGAACACAGTAAGATACCACTGAATCTTTTTTTAATTTTTATTTTATTAGCAGTATTGAGGGACAGGGAATGGTAGTGGTGATGGGTGTGACTTAGAAAGGTGGAGGCGGGGCTTGGGTGTTAAAAGCTAGACCTGTGAGCATAGCTGGCTCTCTGTCTGCCCAGGTCAACATGGGAGTAATAACCCTCAGGGGCTTCACTCTCTCTCTCTCTCTCTCTCTCTCTCTCTCTCTCTCTCTCTCTCATTTTCTGCCTTTCTTTCTCTACCTGTTTGCCTCCTGTCAAGATGGGGGGGGGGGGCTTCTCTCCCACTCTTTCTCTCTCTCTCTCTCTGCCTAACATGTCTATTTAAGTCACCATGGGAGTAAGCTGCTGTTCAGGTCCTCTCTCTCTCTCTCTCTCTCTCTCTCTCTCTCTCTCTCTCCTTTGCTGAGATAATGTGTGGCCACATTTTAAATTTGGGGAAACAAGCACTAGTCTACCTTCCCCAAATACAGTAGGGTAGAAATGAGTGAGAGAGGGAGGCAGACCTGCAACACTGCTTCACCAAGTGTCAAGTTTGACCCCTGCAAGTGGGAATATGATAATGTTCAGCCATATAGCATATGAAAATATGTGTTCAACCAGGTGCAATAATAACAGGTTCCTTTCATTAAGTCCTTCCCAGAATGTCCTTACTTCCGTAGTCTACTACACTTTGGATTCTTCAGGGTTAATCTTGTCTTTATTTTTTGACTGTGTACTCTTCTTTTTCGTTTTTTTTCTTTTTTTTTTCATGTGTTCCCTATCTTTCACATTGTCCCAAAGTCAAAGCTACCTTCTCAATTTTTAACTATATTTTTATCTGCATTTCTCATAGACACTTTGAGCTTTGACATGTCTCATATGAAACTTGCTGTCTAACTCTTTCTTCTCACCACAAACATGAATACACATACTCAAAGTTGTCATCTTTGTAGGGTAAGCAATTATTTACAGACTTACAGACTATTTCCTCCCATGTATTTTCAACGTAACTTACATTTATAATCACTAACATTGCATTTCAGAGTTAGCCCTTAATCTTTTTCTTTTCTGTCCAGTCTCTCAAAATAAATAAATAAATATAATCTTCTAAATATACTTCATATTTACCTTCACTAATGGGTTTGTTCTCCAACCACTTGGACTAACAATTAATGAAATAACCCATTCCTCTCTTGACTGCTTTTTTCTCTGTGGAAAGGGGGAATACATTTTTCCCTCAGGGGCCATACCTGGTTGAGGGTACATGTTAAAATGAGCAAGGAACAAGGTTTGAGCCTCTGGTTCCCACATACAGAGGGAAAGCTTAGGTGAAGCAGGGCTGTAGTCTCCTCTCTCTCTCTCTCTCTCTCTCTCTCTCTCTCTCTCTCTCTCTCTCTTTCTTCCTGTCTATACTCCCTGTAAGGAAATAGTGAGGATGTGGTAGAGCCTGGCAGGGACTGACCTGAGGGGTGTGTCTGTCTTGTTAGTCTCTTTCTCTACTGAGATGTTGAGCAAGGGGGACATGGGAACCTCAAAAGTTTGTCCCATCTTATCAGACTCCCCGCCTCACAAAGCACCCTGCATTTTTCTGCCTCCAGGCACCTGGCATTCCTTAAAATATTAAGCCAGCTCCCCCTGCTCCACCCTGCGTTCCTTGATACTATGGCCCACCCTTTTATTATCTAAATAGCAATCTTCTGCTTTGTCTTACATATGACTAAAGGTCTCCTTCCTAATTCCCCATAGGGTATTATTAATCCTACCAGTTAAACCCCTAGCAACAGTTGCTAAGGAAGTCCCTACCTTTTTTACCTTTCTCTGACCCTTTCCTAACCATGTATGGTATTGTCAAGCCACTTCCATTTCCAACTTGCCTCTTCCCTTTTTCCATCCAGGGAAGTGCGCAGGCAGAGGGGGAGGCTGATGCTGGCCATTGTGGTTTGCACTACATGGCTTAACCAGGTGTGCTACGGCCCGACTTTGGGGTGCTCAGATGAATAAAGATTTGAATTGCCTCGCCGCCACGAGGTTGTTTCCTGTGTCATCTCTCTCGCGCATTGCTAGCCTGACAACTCCCCTTTGCTCTCAATGTTTTAAAACATTTTTTAACATTTTTGATTTTGATATTTGCCTGGCTATAACCAATAAATAAACAAAGATAATATTTTTCTAAAAAAGAAAAATACATTTTCCTCTCTGGATGCATTTCCCACCTTGATTTCTTTGTTGAACCACATTCATTTAGCTTTTTCACACAAAGATTTATCTAAACCTTTCTTGACCCAAAGTAAGACAAATTTTTAACTTACATAATTTTAATTTATAAAATAGAAATATTGACAAAACCATAGGATAGGAGGGGCACATTTCCCACCACCAGAATTCTATATCCTATCCCCTCCCTTGATAGCTTCCCTATTCTTTATCCCACTGGGAATATAGACCCAGGGTGATTATGGGGTGCAGAAAATGGAAGGTCTGGCTTCTGAAATTGCTTTCCCACTGAACATGGGCATTGGCAGGTCTACCCATACTCCCATTCTGTCTCTCTTTCCCTCGAAGGGTGGGGTTCTAGGGAAGCAGGGCTCCAGGAAACACTGATGGGGTCGTCTTCCCAGGGAAGTCTGGTTGGCATCATCATAGCATCTGGAACCTGGTGGCTGAAAAAAAGTTAAGATAATTCTTTACTAACCATGAACTTAAAGGCTGGAATATTGCAGATGAAGATTTGAGGTCTCTATTTTGGAAATAGCTAGTAGGTTTATTTAAGGTATATTCCAAAGGGCCCATGACATTACTAATTTTTTCCTGAGCCTGATATCTGATATGCAGGTGGACCAAATTTATTGTCTGGGAAGATGTTGTCTTATTTGTAAAAAGGACTAGAAAGCTGGATCAGGGAAGAGATTAGCTCTCAAAGATGGGGAAAGTATGTAAATATTGTTAACTATAAACTCTATTTATTTGATCTGGGGTCCATATTCAGCAGAGGAGCCTATGTAACCTCTGTACCCCTGCAAGTTTGAGCTGAAATTCTGTCGTCACAGCTAGGAACATTACAGCCTGTACGAATTTCAGAACCCATTGTCCTCAGGTAGAAGGTAGAGTATGTTATCCAAACTCCTTCATAGAATGGGAGTGAGTTAAGAGTCATCATTAAAATATGCCAGTCTCTTGCCCTTATTCAACTTTTGTAGTCCTTACTTTGTCTGACAAGGTAAGCTTTGGATTAACTGAGGGAATTGCCATAGGAAGTACATTGGGTTGGTATCTTCATATAAGTAGAAACTATTTGATTAGGTACTATACGGTGTCTTTTTAGGCATTTCTACTTGCTTGCTTCATTTATTGACTCACGCAAATCATTGTGTACATTTGCTTTAAGGTAGTGGTTCATTTTCATTCTTCTGCAAGTTTCAACCAATTTTTTCCAACACCATTTGTTGAAGAGACTCTGCTTTCCCCATTTAATAGTCTGGGCACCATTGTCAAAGATTGGATATCCATAGGTGTGGGGGCTTACTTCTGGGCTTTCAATTCTATTCCACTGGTCAGTGTATCTATTCATGTTCCAGTACCAAGCAGTTTTGATGACAACGACCCTATAATACAATTTGAAATCTGGGAGTGTGATGCCTCCAGTTCTGTTCTTTCTTCTCAAGATCATTTTGGCAATTCTAGGTCTTTCCTGGTTCCAGATAAACATTTGTAGCATTTGTTCTATTCTCCTGAAAAATGTGGTTGGGATCTTGATGGGGATAGCATTAAATCTGTATAGGGGTAGTATATTCATGTTGATGATGTTAATTCTTCCAACCTATGAACATGGAATATTTTTCTACTTCTTTGTGTCTTTTTCAATTTCAGTATACAAGTCTTTCACATCTTAGGATAGGTTTATACCTAGATATTTTATTGTTTTGTTGCTATAGTAACAGGAATTTATTTCTGGATTTCATCTTCTCGTACCTTAGTGTTGCATAGAGGAATGCCACTGACTTTTGAGTGTTAATTTTGTAGCCTGACATATTACTGTATTGCCTGATGACATCCAAAATCTTCTTGCTGGATTCTTTAGGTTTTTCTATGTATACTATCATGTTCTCTGCAAATAGGGAGAGTTTGACTTCTTCTCTTCCAATCTGTATACCTTTAATTCCTTGCTCCTGCTTGAGTGCTATGGCAAGAACTTCCAATACTATGTTGAATAGTAATGGTGATAGTGGGAAGCCCTGTCTAGTACCTGATCTGAGGGGAAATGCTTCCAGTTTTTCACCATTGAGTATGATGTTGGATGTAGGTTTGCTATATATGGACTCCACTATGTTGAGTAATTTTCCATCTATTTCCTTTTTTTGTAGAGTTTTGGTCATAAATGATGGTGGATTTTATCAAAGGCTTTCTCTATTTATTGCTATGACCATGAGGTTTTTGGTCTTGCTTTTATTGATGTGGTGGATCACGTTGACTGATTTATGTATATCAAACCAACCTTGCATGCCTGGGATAAATCCCACTTGGTCATGATGAACAGTCTTTTTAATGTACTGCTCTATCCGGTTGGCTAGAATTTTGTTCAATATTTTAGCATCAATGTTCATCAGAGATATTGGTCAGTAGTTTTCTTTTTTAGTTGTGTCCTGTCTGCTTTTCGTATCATAGTGATGTTGGCTTCATAGAAGCTGGAAGGGATTATTCCAGTGTCTTCAATCTTCTGGAAGAGTCTTAAAAGTAGAGGTATTAGTTCTTTGAAGGTTTTATAGAATTCATTTGTAAAATCATCTTGTTCAGGACTTTTATTTTTGGGAAGGTTTTTTATAACTGTTTCAATTTCGTTAGCTATGATGGGCCTGTTCATGTTATCCACTTCCCCTTTACTTAGTTTTGGAAGTTGGTAGGTATCTAGGAAATCATCCAATTCTTCCAGATTCTCTAGCTTGGTGGCATATAGTTGTTCATAGAAGCCTCGCATGATATGTTGAATTTCTGCAGTGTCTGTTGTGTTATCTCCTCTTTCATTTATTATCTGATTTATTTGGGTCTTGTCCCTTTTTTGTTTTGTAAATCTGGCTAAAGGTTTGTCAATTTTGTTCACTCTTTCGAAGAACCAACATTTACTTTCGTTGATCTTTTGTATGGTTTTCTTATTCTCAGTGTTATTTATTTCTGCCCTAACTTTAGTGATTTCTGTCATTCTGGCTGTTTTAGGATTCCTTTGTTCTTCTTCTTCTAGGTCTTTAAGATGTACAATCAGGCTTTTTATTTGTGATTTTTCTTGTTTTCTAATGTGTGCTTGTTTAGCTATGAACTTCCCTCACAGTACTGCCTTAGCTGTGTCCCAAATATTTTGATAGCTTGAATCTTTGTTTTCATTGAACTCTCGAAACATTTTGATTTCTTCCTTTATTTCCTCTTTGTCCCAGAAGTTGTTAAGAAGTATATTGTTGAGCTTCCACATTTTGGGACTATTACTAATCTTTTGTTGATTGTTAAGTGTTAGTTTAATTCCACTGTGGTCTGAGAAAATACTTGGGATGATTTCAATACTCTTGCATTTGCTAATGCTGACTTTGTGGCCTAACATATGGTCTATCTTTGAGAATGATCCTTGTGGACTTGAGTAAAATGTGTATTCCAGTTTCTTGGGATGAATGACTCTGAAAATGTCCAATAGTTCTAGTTTATCTATCTCCTCATTTACCTTCCTCATGTCTTTATTGATTTTCTGCCTGGATGATGAGTCAATTTGGGAGAGTGGGGTGTTAAAGTCCCCTACTATGACTGTGTTGCTGTTAATATATTGCTGTAGCTCTTTCAGTAGATGTTTGATATATTTAGATGGCTTCTCATTGGATGCATAGATGTTAATAATTGTTAAGTCCTCTTGATTGACTGATCTTCTGAGCATTAAGTAGTGTCCATCCCTATCTTTTTTAATTTTATCTATTTTAAAGTCTATCATATCAGATATGAGAATAGCTGTTCCTGCCCTTTCTTGTGGGCCATTGACTTGTATGATAGTTTTACATCCTTTCACTTTGAGTCTGTGTTTGTCTTGTTGAATTAGGTGGGTTTCCTGTAGACAGCATATTGTTGGGTTGTGTTTTCTGATCCATCTTCCTACTCTGTGTCTTTTAATAGGTGAATTCAGGCCACTGACATTTATTGATATCAAAGATTGTAGATATTTTAACACCATTCTTGTAGAGTTTTATAATGTTCTGATATATGGCCTATTTATGGAGTTCTGACTGTTCATAGGAGATCTTGCAGAACTTCTTTTAGGGCAGGCTTAGTGATAGTTGATTCTTTCAACTGTTGCTTGTCTGAGAAGGTTTCTTAAATTTTTTTTATATTTATTTATTTATTCCCTTCTGTTGTCCTTGTTGTTTTACTGTTGTAGTTATTATTGATGTTGTTGTTGTTGGATAGGGCAGAGAGTAATGGAGAGAGGAGGGGAAAACACAGAGGGGGAGAGAAAGATAGACTCCTGCAGACCTGATTCACTGCCTGTGAAGCTACTCCCCTGCAGGTGGGGAGCCAGGGGCTCAAACCGGGATCCTTCCACCACTTCTTGCGCTTTGTGCCACCTGCGCTTAACCCGACGCGCTACCATCCAACTCCCGAGTCTGTGTTTGTCTTGTTGAATTAGATGGGTTTGTTGTAGACAGCATATTGTTGGGTTGTGTTTTCTGATCCATCTTCCTACTCTGCGTCTTTTAATAGGTGAATTCAGGCCATTGACATTTATTGATTGAAGATATTTTAAAGCCATTCTTGTAGAGTTTTAGAGTGTTCTGATATATGGCCTATTTATGGTAGTATGACTGTTTATAGGAGACCTTCCAGAACTTCTTTCAGGACAGGCTTGGTGATAGTTGATTCCTTCAACTCTTGCTTGTCTGAGAAGGTTTTGATTGCCTCCATCTAGTCTGAATGACAGTCTAGCAGGATACAGTAGTCTTGGTTGAAAGCCTTTCTCATTGAGCACTTGGTGGATATCTTGCCATTCTCTTCTGGCCTGTAGTGTTTGTGTGGAGAAGTCAATTGCTAACTTTATGGGTTTTCCTCTGTAGGTAAATCTTTGTTTTTCTCTTGCAGCCTTCAGGATCCTTTCTCTATCCGTATTCTTTCCATTCTAAATATGGTGTGTCTTGGTGTCTTTAAGTCTGGGTTAATTCTGCTTGGGACCCTCTGGAATTCTTGAACCTTTATGTCTTTGATGTTGTCTAGACTAGAGGAGTTCTCAGCTATTATGTACTGAAGAATGTTTTCTTCCCCTCCCAGTCTTTCTTCATCTGGTAAACCAATAATGCATATATTATTTCTTTTGAAGTCATCCCATAGGTCTCTATTGTTGTTTTCAGTATCTCTTAATCTATTTTTGAGATCTCTTACTTCTTTTTTAGTTGTCTCTAATTTGTCCTCGTTCTTGATAATTCTGTCTTCAGCCTCATTGATTCTATTCTCTCTCCCCCTCTACTTTTTTCTGGAGTTCATCTATTTTGTTACCCTGTTCTGATACTGTTTTAACTTGTTTAGCTAGTTGTGTTCTTAGCTCAGCTATTTCAGCTTTACCTCTCTAATAACCTTGAGATAATTAGTGTTTTCTTTGACAGTTTAATTTGTTGTTTCTGCATTTCTGATGACAGTTCTTTCAAACTCTTTACTCACTCTTGTGATTATTTCCTTAACTAGTGTTTTGATGTTGACCTCATTATTTTGTGCTTCACCCTTTAGGTGGCTTTTAGCAGGACTCTTGTCCTGGTTTATTTCTCTAATATTTCTTCTTGTTGGTTTAACCATTTTATATGGTATGTTATGAGGTCTCTCTCTCAATACTTTTCAAATTACTTATGACTCATGCCTGGATTGACTTGTGTCTAAGTAAGGTACTTAAAGGGTTCACAGTTGTGGAGATTGATAGCTGTTTCAATATTATTTTGATCCCTGAGTTGGAGTTCAGTGGCTTAAAATACTTTTTTGTTCTTTTTCTTCCCTGTAGGCTATGGGAACCTGAGCGCTTTTAAACTATGTTAGCTTAATTACTGACAACTGACTAAGAGATAAAGCAGGGTGGGGCAGAGATAATCTAGTGCTTATGCAAAGAGACTCTCACAGCCCCACCACTTAGCCACTGATATGTAGATCTTCCCCTGAGTTTCCTGGTTAGTTTTCTGTCCCCTGGTGTCAGCACAGGACCTCTCTGCCTCTGCTCCATTCTGAGAGCAGTAGCAATGGAGACTCACAGTTGAATTAGGTGAGTCTTAGGGGTGTCCTCCCCTCCTTTCATCTGTCTTTTTGTTGGTGAAAGAGACTGGAGGTTGTGTCTTAACTGTCAAACTACTGGATTGTTACCAGCCACTTAATCTCTCCCTAGGCTCCTCTCTGTTCATGAGCCACATGTGTTTGCACTCACTGGTGATTTGGTGGGTTCCTGAAGTCGTTCTAGTCCTGTCTTGTTGAGGTCCCAGGTGGTTTCCTTTGGTATTCCTAGTTGACTCAGGAGAGGAGAGGAGAGAAACACAGCTGCTGCTGCTCTGTAGCCCCGCCTCCAGAAGTCAAAAGGATAGGTATATTTTTCCAACATATAACACAGTTAATGTCTACTATTGTTCCAAAACCACAGAGTCAGAAGTCTTAAAAACAAAAATATGGTGTCTCTTCTAATCTGGGATTCTGCTGAACTATGAGGACAGAACTTTTTTTTCACATTTTTTTAATTTATTTAAAAATGGAAATATTGACAAGACCATATAATTTCCATACAATTTCTACCACCAGAACTCCATATCCAATCCCTTCCTTTGAAAGATTTCCTATTCTTTATCCCTCTGGGAGTTTGGACCCAGTATCTACGGGGTGCAGTAGGTAGAAGGGCTGGCTTCTTTAATTGCTTCTTCACTTTATGTGGGCATTGGCAGGTTGATCTATACTCCCAGTGAGGGCAGAACTTCTATACCAAATCATGATGAATAATGTGGTGGCATGAGTGACAGTAATTCTTTTTTTTAAGACTTTTTTTTTATGCCTTCAGGGTCACTGCTGGGGGTCGAGTGCCTGCTCTATGAATCCACTGCTCCTGGAGGCTATTTTCCCCCTTTTTGCCCTTGTTGTTTATCATTGTTGTTATTATTATTATTGTTATTATTGTTATATAGGGCAGAGAGAGATTGAGAGAGGAGGGGAAAACAGAGAGGAGAGAAAGATAGACACCTGCAGAACTGCTTCACCACTTGTGAAGTGACTCTCCAACCTACAGGTGGGGAGCTGGATTCTCAAACCAGGATCCTTATGCTAGTCCTTGTGCTTCGTGCCATGTGTGCTTAACCCAGTGCGCTATCACCCTCTCACCCCCGTCACTAATTCTTTATACTGTGCTTTAGTTAATTCTTGCTTAAAAACAACAGAAAAACTCAAAATATAGCCATTTTAAACAACTGCAATTTATAGTTGCTCATGTTATTTGTTGGCTGATTTGGGTGTTCTGATGATCGCACTTGAATCTGATCTAGCTTGACTAGATGCTTTAGTTGTCTTTCACATAATCTCTCCCCATATCGTTACCCTACCCCAGGTGTATTTATCCTGATATGGACTTCCTAACAGCATAGTTGCTATGTTCCAAGACAGAAAAATCCAAGGTTGTCAAACACAATCATGACACCATCCTGACTTCCCTGGGCAAGCAACCTAACTAATGTGTCCTGGAATCCCACCTCCCTAGAGCCCCATCCCACTAGTGAAAAACAGAAACAGGTTGGGGGTATAGACTGACCTGCCAATGTTCATGTTCATCAGAGAAGCATTACACAAGCCAGACCTTCCACCTTCTGCAACCCATAAGGAATTTTGGTCCATACTCTCAGAGGGATAAAGAATAGGGAAGATTCCAATGGAAGGATAGGAACTGTGTGGAATTGTATTCACTACCTTACAATCTTGTTAATCATTATTAAATCACTAATAAAATTTTTTAAAGGGAAAGTACATTAAAATATAGACAAATAGTTATAGAAATAATAATCAACCCATATCTGCAACCCTGGGAGAACTACTTCAATTTCCAATGGAGTAAATGTGGACACAGAACTCTGGTGGTGATAACAGTGTGGAATTGTACCTGTTATAAACAAAAATTTAAAAAAACTAGTATAGTCATGGGCCCTTTGGAATATAACTAAAATAGTCCTACTAACTATCTACACAATGGAGACCCTCCAACTCTCCAGCTGAACTATTCCAGCTTTTAGGTTTATGATTAGTCAACAATTTGTTTGGATTTGTATAACTCTTTTTTTTTAGCCACCAGGTTCCAGATTCTAACATGATGCCAACCAGAGTTCCCTGGACAGATGACCCTACCAGTGTTTCCTGAAGCTCCACTTCCCCAGAGCCCCGCCCCATTAGGGAAGGAGAGAGACAGGCTGGGAGTATGGGTGACCTGCCAATGCCCATATTCAGCAGGGAAACAATTACAGAAGCCAGACCTTCCACCTTCTGCACCCCGTAATGTCCCTTGGTCCATACTCCCGGAAGGTTAAAGAATAGGAAAGCTATCAGGGGAGGGGATGGGATACAGAGATCTGGTGGTGGTAATTGTGTGGAGTTGTACGCCTCTTATCCTATGGTTTTTGTCAGTGTTTCCTTTTTATAGATAATTTTTTTTAAGTGTGGAATTGTACCCCTATTATCTTATGGTTTTGTAAATAAATATTAAATCACTAATAAGATATTAAATAATTAATAATAAAACAAAAAGTTATTGTTTCTAAAAGTGAAAGAAGGAAGAGGAGGAGTAAGTATAGGGGCTGAGGAGACAGCATTATGGTTTTACCAAAAGACATTCATGTCAGAAATACCAAAGGTCCCAAGTTCAATCCCCAGAAACATCATAAGCCAAAACTGAGCAGTACTCTTGTAAAACAAAACAAACAAACAAAAGATAAGGAGAGTACAGGTAAAGATATCTGAAGGAAGTATCTTCTAGGGAACCTACTGCTCTACATGGAGTTTGAAAGAAAACTTTCTGACCACATATCCATTTTTAATTGCATGTAAATTATTTCTTTGAAAATTTTATATGCTGATATTTATAAATGTTTCATCTCACAAAGAAGTCTTGGGACATAAGTCACCTGCTTTTTCTGGATAGACTGACTTATAGCGCTAAATGCCTCTTCTGAGAGTGCCTTATTTTTTACAGTCTTCTTGAGCACACTTATCTATTTTAACTAATTAGATTGTCCACTGTATCTGTTCACTACCCTCATTCATGAAAGCATAGTCTCTGGGTATATTTATGCACCTTCAAATCTTTGCTTTGACATCAATCCTCTTCATATATTCACTTAATTTCTTTTTGCTTTCACCCTTTTAGTCAGACTCTATTCATATATGAACAGAGAACTGAATCAAAGTCACAAAACTAATATATACAACTCTAGAGTTCTTTGATATTGAGTAGTCCCGAAATCATATAATTTTTTTTTCATACTTCACACCCAAAAATTAGAGGATAAAAGATTATGAACCTATTTTGTTATAAACCATTTTATAATAGGAAACATTGTTGTCATTAGTCCATTGTACTTAGTCATGATGTTTTGAACTATGCACTGTGACTTTTTACCCTCCATCTATAGATTTCTGTGTTGCTATAAGTAAAACTAAATGTACTTGCTCAAAAAGTTTTCAGTGTTTACCTAGAAACATTTCAGTTATGCTTTGAAGAACGGTGAGTATAAGTTTTATGAAATAAAGCTTCATGACTTTATTTATCACAGAAAAGTCACACATTTTTCTGTTTTTACCATCACTTGTAAGTCATTGCATCTTACTTTATAATAAGCATACAAGTAGACTGTACATACTATCTAGAAAAAGGGCAGGATCTGTTGGTGTAAGACTATTCCCCAGTGGTATAACTTAATGTGATAGTCTATTCTGTTTCATTATTGACACATGCATAAGTTAGAAAGTATATAGATGAATGAATGGGGGAGATTTTGTGAAAAGGAATAGAACAATTGCACCCCTAGTTCTTGCACACTCTCCAAGGTCCTGGCATGAACACAAGGAGGAAAAATTGGCCTGTGTCGTGTTTCAAGATTGTCCTATAGACATCGCAGTAGGTCTCCAGTCCCTGGAGTAGGAAAATAATAACCTCAGGGAGTGACTGTCTTCCACTGTAAAAAAAAATGGGTGGGGGTACACTTTACCACATGGGCGGAGTTAAACTCAAACCACAGACTACAATATGGGAGCACCTGTGTGAGTGAAGCTTCTTCAAGCACTGGGGCACATTGCTGACATCATGCCAGGTGGCAAAAGAAAAAGCCGAAGAACTGATTCCTTTCAAAGAACCGGCAAATAGAATAATGTCAGCTAAGGAAAAAAAAAAAAAGGCATCTATAACTGGTACAGACTGATAGATTGGTATAGGAGGGAACCAGCACAATAGATTCAATTTTATCCTCTTCAAATTATGTGAAATTCTCTAAATCTTTGCTTTTTTTAAAAAATAAAAATATGTGTTTCAGAACAACACTTGGACTGGGTTCTGTGTACTGCACTAAAAAAAGGACTCTGGGGAGGATGTGAAGGAGTGCTGGGGTCCTGGATCATGTTGGTGGAGGAAGACCTAGATGGGGGGTGAGAGTGTCATGTGGAAAACTAGACGTGTTACACATGCACCAACTGACAACTCTAAACCATTAATACCTCCAATAAAGATGAAAAATAAAATAAAAAATAAGATGTCTTTTCATTATTTATGTATTTATTTTTGCCTCTAGGTTATTGCTGGGGTTGGGTGCCTGTACTACACATCCATGGCTCCTGGAGGCCATCTCTTTTCTATTTATTTATTTATTTATTTATTTATTTATTTATTTATTTATTTATTTATTGGATAGGACAGAGGGAAATTGAGAGAAGAAGTAGAGAGGGAGAGGGAGAGGGAGAGGGAGAGGGAGAGGGAGAGGGAGAGGGAGAGGGAGAGGGAGAGGGAGAGGGAGAGGGAGAGGGAGAGGGAGAGGGAGAGGGAGAGGGAGAGACCTCTAGCCCTGCTTAGAAGCTTGTGAAGCATCCCTCCTGCAGGTGGGGAACCAGGGGTTCTAAACTGGATCCCTGCGTAGGTCCTTGCACTTCATACTATGTGCACTTAGCCGGGTGTAGCCACCACCGGACCTGCTAGATGTTTTTATCTAATGAGAGACAGGGTGAGCTGAGCATCAGTCTTTTATTCGCAGTGCTGGGGTTCAAGCCAAATATTTTATATTTGCAAGAAATGTTCCTTTCCCATTGAGTCACTCTCTCTTGACTGAATCATTTCTGCTGCATTAGTTTTTAATTATCACCTTTAATAGAAAGATAAGGGGGGGCAGGCAGTGGTGTATCCAGCTGAGCACACCTATGACATAAAGACCTGGGCTTGAGCCCCCCTCCACCTGTGAGGGGAAGCTTTATGAGTGGAGAAAAAGGTCTGCAAGTGGCTCACTTTATCTTTCCCAATCTATACCCCTCTCCAATTTTTCTCTGTCCTATACTATCTAATTAAAAAAAAAAAAAAAGAAAGAAAAAGAGAGAGAGAGAAAGAAAAAATACCTACCATGAGTGGTGGATTATTTATTTATTTGCTTGTTGTTGCCCTTGTTGTTTTTATTGTTGTTGTAGTTATTATTGCTGTTGATGTTATCTCTGCTGGATAGGACAGAGAGAAATGGAGAGAGGAGGGGAAGACAGAGAGGGAGAGAGAAAGATAGACACCTGCAGACCTGCTTCACCACTTGTGAAGCGCCTCCCCTACAGATGGGGAGCCGGGGTCTCCAACCGGAATCCTTATGCTGGTCCTTGTGCTTTGCGCCATCTGTGCTTAACCCGCTGAGCTACCGCCCGCCTCCCAGAAGTGGTGGCTTCTTCGTGCAGGCACTGAGCCTCAGCAATAATCCTGGTAGCAAAAAATAATTGATTAATTAATTACTTAAAGGAAGATAAAAAGAAGACATTTTAGTGTATACATGAATATAAAACACATACTAAATACATATGTGTTTGTGTTAGTGACAGACAAAAGAAAGAAAAAGATATATATATATATATATGCTTTATCATTGGTTTTGTTTTATTATATTTATTTATTTAATGTCCCACTATGCATTAAAAAAACATTTTTTTTTGTCAGCACTTCCTGGTCAAAATATATGCTTGATGAACTCAACTTGCTTCCAAGTATACGATTGCCCTAAAAAAGAGACACACTAACAGGAGTACAAGTGTGCACAATGTACATAAGTTTTGAGTAGAAAAATGTGAGTGGGTGCAACAAAAATAAGACTCTTCCTAGATAACTTTTTGACTGTTCACACAACTCAAAAATGGGGGCCCAGGCCCCACAAGTCCAACAAAGCCTTGATTTACATCCCGTACACTGTCAATCACAACATTCTGGAAAAGCATGCCTTAGCCCTTAAATCATTCTGCCTGGTAAGAGAACAGAGGAAAAGGGCAGTGATATCACTTCCAACCCCCACATCCCCCACTGTCTTCGGGATCCTAATGAATGGTCTTTTTCTATTATAAATTCCTTAGTAAAGAGTGTTCACTTTAGTTAACAAAAGAATGAGTCAGGACAGGAAGAATCTTTTAAACTAGATTCAGATCTATTCCTTGATATCCTTTATGTTTGAAAGTTATTTTTTTTAAAAAAATAGAGTCATTATATAATGTGTTTCCTCTTTAAGAACAATCACACGAGTAATGGTAAGAGAATATACTGGGAAAGAAAATAGTAAGACGATATCAATAGCAGTTCTGAAAATCAATATTGTAGATTATTGGCAAAGTAGTGTCAAACTGGAAGAGAAAGAAAGAAACAGAAGCACTCTGGGGGGAAAGAATAGACATGTGTTCCTAAATGTCAGTGGTCAAATTCCAAATAGGAAAATTGGATAAATAGAGTCAGTGTTCACAATTAAAGGTAATTTGTTGTAAGGTAAAGGAATTATGTGTTATCACAGCAGATATTAGCATGCTTTACTTGTACAACAGGGTGGACTGAGATTTCACCAGAAGATACTTTAGTATAGGATGAAATCAGAGGACAGAAATTTGGGGAACATACAAATTTAAGGTAGCATTTCTATTAGTAAATTAATAATGGTTTACAAGCTTCTTAGATTACAGGGGTATAATTACATACCAGGCCCACAACTAAAGTTCTATGACCACCCCCATCCCCACCCCTCCACCCTATAGTTAACCCAAGTAGCCACAAAGTCTTAGAGAATTTGGTCTCCCCACCTTTTTTTCCCCCAGGTTCATATCTTTCTATTCCTTATATACATATTCCTTATAACATAGAAATGAAACCATCAAGCAGTTGAAGGTGATGATGCATAGGGAAGTAAGACACATTTTTATTTCACATGTTCATTACAAATATCTCAATCTTTAATCTTTTAATGTTTATTGTCCAACACTGAATTTAAGTACTCTTTTTTCTTCTTCTAGCGTTTGCCCTTCTTCCGTAGCCAGTCAACAGCGTCAGGTTGAGCCTGATGTAAAGTTTCGAGACCTCCTTTGAATCTGGAGAGGTGGCAGTCGTTGACTATGTGGGTCATAGTCTGTCTGTAGCCGCAGGGGCAGTTCGGGTCATCTCTGGCTCCCCAGCGATGGAACATAGCGGCGCACCGGCCATGGCCTGATTGAGTGATTGAGGAGGGCCCAGTCATAACGTGCTAAGTCAAAGCCGGGTTGACGCTTGCAGGGGTCTATGATGAGGTGTTTGTTCTTTACCTCAGCTGACCCAACGAATATCTGGCGGGGCGATGTTGCTAAGAACTGGCAGCCATGGAACCTGGGTGGAACGGATGGTTCCAGAAATTATCCTCATGGAGGAATATAATTTGGAATCGACCAAGTGGGCATGGGGGCTACGGAACCATACTGGGGCACAGTATTCTGCAGTGGAATAGCATAATGCCAGAGATGATGATCGCAGTGTGGAAGGGCTCGCGCCCCATGAGGAGCTGGCCAGTCTTGCAATGATGTTATTCCTCGCACCCACCTTTGCTGCAGTTTTTATGAGATGTTTGTGAAATGACAGAGTGCGATCGAGAGTAACACCAAGATAGACTGGCTGGGCTTCATGCCGGATTCTCGTATCGCCAAGCTGCACATTAAGCTCACGCAAGGCCGAGGCATGGTGTAGATGGAAAACAGATGATACTGTTTTTGCAGTGCTAGGGATTAGTTGCCATTTTTTACAGTAATCAGATATCAGAGACATGTCTTTCGTGAGTGTTTCCTTGAGGATGTCGAACTTTGATGCCTGAGTTGCACAGCAGATGTCATCGGCATAGATGAACTTCCTTGAAGAAGTTTCTGGGAGGTCATTGATGTAAATATTAAATAGCGTAGGAGCCAGAACAGAGCCCTGGGGGAGGCCACTTGAGACAAGTCTCCATCTGCTAGACTTGTCACCCAGATGCACCCGGAATCTTCTGTTTTGGAGAAGAAACAATATAGTGTTGGCCACCCATGGAGGCAGGCATCTCGAGATCTTGACTAGGAGACCACAGTGCCAGACCATGTCATAGGCTGCTGTGAGATCAACAAAGACAGCACCCGTCTTTAAATTCTTCTGGAATCCATTTTCAATGTAAGTTGAGAGGGCCAGGGCTTGTTTGCAGGTAGATCTTCCTGGGCGGAAACCAGCTTGGGCGGGTGATAGGAATTTCTCTGTAAGATGAGAAATACATGACAGAAGCAGCCTTTCAAGGAGTTTGTAACACACGGAAAGGAGAGAAATTGGTCTATAACTGGTGGCCAGTGTTGGGTCTTTCTTTGGTTTCAAAACCGCTATTATCTTCTCACTACGCCAAACTTTGGGCATAGACTCAGATTCCAAGATGTGGGACAGGAATGAAGCGAGCCACTTCTTTGCCGCGGGACCCAGGTTAAGAATGAGTTCTGGGGTGATGTTATCATAGCCAGCAGCTGTCCCTGGTTTAACCCTCTTCAAAGCATCTTCCAGTTCAGACAGTGTAAAGGGAGAGAGTTTTGGAGATGGACAAGATAAACGGAAGTGGGATGACCACTCGTGGGAAATTTCTCTTTTCCAGACTGGGTCGATCTTAGCACGTCCAACTTGAGTTAGGTGACTGGCCACTGAGTTTGGAGATATGGGAGGATTGGAGACAGGAGGGGGTTGGCTACCAGCACCCAGTCTGTGAAGAAGTTTCCAGGCCTTCCTACTTGAGTGGGTGAAGTTCAGACTTTCCGTGAGTTGTTGCCAGCAGGCTTGGCGTGCTGCATCCAGGGAGGCAATGAGATGGTCCGCCACATCTGGGTCACCCGACTCATCATACTGCTTTAGTAGTTGCTCGCATTCAGCATCAAGACAAGGCATATAGTTAGCACGTCTCCCACGAGGAATGGCTTGGGAAGCTGCTTTGAAGATGGCTTGTCGGAAGCACCTGTAGGAATCTTCAGAGGGGATAGAGCTAATTGAAATTGCAGGAATAGATTTGTTGGTAAGATCACTGAACAGACGCCAGTTTGCTTTCCGAAAGTTCCATCTTATTTTCTTCGAGCACAGAATCAATGGGAGCTGGAGACCAATGTGGATGATAGCTGGGCGGTGATGACTGTGCAGGAAGATCTTGAGAACTTGTCTTGTAGCGGGAAAGGCTTGGCCATTGACTGTGCTAATCCTGCACAGGTCGGGTGACGAGTCTTTATTCCATCTAGCACTGTGAAAAGAGCCTGGCTGTTTGGGATCGTATAATAGGGAGAGGTCATTTGCTGTAGCCCAGTTGGCTAAGATAGAGCCATCAGCAAGAGTGGAGGAATATCCCCAGTCTTGGTGATGACTATTAAAGTCTCCAACGTAAATGGCTGGGTGATTCGGGCTAGGCAGGACCTCATTATCCCATGAGGCACTGGGAGGCTTATATACGTTGACGAGCTGAATAGTTCCAATAGTAATGGAGTCGTAGAAGGTCGAAGAGGCTGTATGGTAAACGTCCGCAAGACACGATTTGGCGTAGATGGCTCGGCCGTGTTTAGGATGGAGATTATAGCATATTAAATCGAATCCACTGATGGTGAATCGAGCAGCTTCATCAACTGCTATATGTGTTTCTTGTAGGCAGATAACATCTGCCTGATGCTGTATCGCCAATTGACCAATAAGAATGCGTTTGGCAAAGGACAGCCCCTCAACATTAAGTTGGAGGACTCGAAGAGCAGGACCAACAGCTTAAAAGCTGTCAGGAGCTGCTTGTTGCTGGCTTTGAAAGTGACTGGGATCCATGTGGATTCAGTCGGCTAGGAAGGATGGTCAGTTTCCCCAATGAATGGGTACTCACGAGATGCACCACGAGAAGGTCGATCCAATGCACCCCATGTACTCTGAAGTGAGGTTAATCCAGGCATCAATAACCATATGTTGCCAAGGTTCTCCAGGAACCTTTAATTATGTGGTTGGGACTCCTAGTTTAGTAAGTGAGAAAAAAAAGGATCACAGCTGAAATTTTGAGGAAGAAAAGATGCTGACATTGGTAAAGCAAAAGGATAAAGTGATCACAGTAAAATTAAAGGAACTTTTTTTTTCTGAAAATGGAGTTAAGATTAACAAAGTCAGAAAAGAAAGTACAAATAATTCATTAAACTTAATAATCAACTGATGAGTTTAGCAAGATCAGTTTAAGGGAAGTGATTAAAGTCATTATCACCACTAGACTGAGAAATCAGTAAGTAATATCTGAAAATAATCATGGCTCTCTATAGAACTTTGAATGTGAATTTAAGAGAGAAACGACTGGGGAGATGGCATTATAGTTGGAAAAAGAACTAGAAATCTGGATCAGGGAAGAGTGTAGCTCCCAAACATGGGAAAGCATATAAATATTGTTAACTGTAAATCCCATCAATTTGCTCTGTGGCCTATATTCAGTGTATAAGCCTGTGTAACCTCTGTAAGGTCTGAGCTCACATTTTGTAGTCACGACTAGCAACATCCTGGCTGCACTAATTTCAGAACCCATCTTTCTCAGGTGGTAGGTAAAGTATGTTATCCAACCTCCCTTCAATGAATGAAACATTTCCTACCATTGTTGATCCACACTGAGGGCAAGGTTCTATAGGGAGGGGCCCACAAAGGAGTCCATTATGTTGTTCTTGATGGTGATGAACAGTGACAGGGAACTGTAAGAGGTCAAGGCCCATCATGTCTGTGTGTGAGTCCCAGGACTCCCTGACCCAGGTGATGGGCTGACTTGGTAGTGACTAAAGACTAGTCTTTTTTCCAACTATGACACCATCTTCCCAGACAATAACTTGGGTCCATCTGCATATTAGATGTCAGGCTCAGGCATAAACTAGTAAAGTCATGGGCTCCTTGGAAAATAACTAAAATAGAACTACTAGCTTTTTCTAAAATGGAGACCCCTCCCCCAAATCTTAATCTGCAATATTTTTGCCTTTTGGTTAATGATTAGCCAATATTTTTTCTGCTTTATACCTTAACTCTTTTTAATCCATCAAGTCCCAGATGCTATTATGATGCTAACCTGGCTTCCTTGGGCAGATGACCCCATCAATGTGTCCTGGAGCTCCTCCTCCCCAGATCCCTATTTCACTAGGGAAAGAGAGAGACATGCTGGAAGTATGGATTGACCTCTCAATGCCCACATTCATGAAAGAATCAATTACAGAAGCCAGACCTTCTACCTTCTACACCCCATAATGATCCTGGGTCCATACTCCCAGAGGGATAAAGATCAGGAAAGCTATCAAGGAAGGGGATGGGATACAGAATTCTGGTGGTAGGAATTGTGTGGAACTGTACCCCTTTTATCCTATGGTCTTGTCAATATTTCCATTTTATGAATAAAAATTTAAAAGAGAGAGATGCATAAAATGGGAATCAGAGACAGCACCATCTGCTTTTGTTCTTTCTTCATTTCTATTATCTGTCTTCACTGAAGTTTAAATATATAATAAGATACTTTTGGTGTTAATATACACTCCTATTAACTTATAGTCTTATAAATCACTAATCAGTATGAGAGGGAACAAATAGATTCAATGTCATGAACTTCTTAATTCATAGACTCTAGTTCTGAGTATATATTCCTTCAATCTAAGCACTTAAGCTTTCAAATTGGCAACCTGATAGAATTTTAACATACAGACACATATATTCTTTTTACTGAATATTAAAAATGCTGTTTTCTTTTTAAAATTTTTTATATTTATTTATTTACCCTTTTGTTGCTTTTGCTGTATTTTTATTGTTGTTGTAGTCATTATTGTTGGTATTATTGATGGCATCTCTGTTAGAACAGAGAAAAATGGAGATAGGAGGGCGAGAGAAAGATAGGCACCTGTAGACCTGCTTCACCGCCTGTGGGGTGGGGAGCTGGGGGCTCAAACAGGGATCCTTACCCTTTAAAGACACCACATTTGCTTAACCTGCTGCACTACCACCCGACTCCCTAAAAAGGGTGTTTTCTATAACATAAGTAAGAGTTACTCTTTTCAGGGAGTCGGGCGGTAGCACAGCGGCTAAGCATAGGTGGTGCAAAGTGCATGGACATTCATAGGGATCCCGGTTCCAGCCCCAGGCTCCTCACCTGAAGGGGAGTCACTTCACAGACGGCAGTGAAGCAGGTCTGCATGTGTCTATCTTTCTCTCACCTCTGTCTTCCCCTCCTCTCCATTTCTCTCTGTCCTATCCAACAATGACGACATCAACAATAATAACTAAAACAAAAATAAAATAACAATGGCAACAAAGGGGGATAAATAAATAAATGAATTTAAAAAATTTTTTAAAAAGTCACTTATCACATTACTAAACTAAGGAATCATACAAGCTTCAAGCACTGCTTATTGCAAAGAACATAAATATTTTGAACTTTATGTAAATGGAATAAAAATATGTATTTTTCTACATAATTTATTGCAGATTATACTTTGAGATTGAGCTATTTTTAGAGTGCATCATTGCTTATTATTTTTGTTTACAAGTGACTAAAATTCCATTCTTGACTATTCCACTACTTTGTTCCTTTGTTTTGTTCTTTCTCTTTATTTATTTTTTTTTCTAGTTTATGGTGGTACAGGGGATTGAAGCTAGGACTTTGAAGCCTCAAGGATCAGGGTCTCATTGCATAGTCATTATGCTATCTACTCTCACCCTATCTTTTGTTTTTTATTCTTTTTTATTTAACTTTATTTATAGAAAGGAAACATTGACTAAAACATAGGAAAAGAGTGATACAAATTCACACAATTCCCACCATCAGATCTCTGTATACCATCCCCTCTCCTGAGAGCTTTCCTACTCTTTAACTCTGGGAATATGGAACCAAGGTCATTGTGGGAATCAAAAGGTTGAAGGTCTGACTTTTGTAATTGCTTCCCAGATGAACATGGGCATTGACAGTTTGATCCATACTCCCAACCTGTCTCTCTTTCCCTAGTGGGGAAGGGCTCTGGGAAGTGGAGCTCCAGGACACATTGGTGGGGTTGTCTTCCAGTGAAGTCTTGTCAGTATCATGCTAGGTGGCTGAAGAGAGATTTGATGTACAAAGCCAAACAAATTGCTGACCCATCATGGATCTAAAGGCTGGAATAGTGCAGATGAAGAGTTGAGGGGTCCTTCATTTTGTAGATAGCTAATAGGCATATTTTAGTTAAATTCCTAAGGGCCTGTGGCTACACTAGTGTTTTTTAATTTTATTTATTTATTTTTAATTTTTATTTATATGAAGGAAACATCAACAAACCATGGGATAAAAGGGGTACAGCTTCATAGAATTCCCACTACCAGAACTCTGTATCCCATCCACTCCCCTGATAGCTTTCCTATTCTTTAACCCTCTGGGAGTATGGACCCAAGTTTATTGTGAGATGCAAAAGGTTGGAGGTCTTGCTTCTGTAAATGCTTCCCCACTGAACATGGGCATTGACAGGTCGATCTATACTCCCAGCCTATCTCTCTCTTTCCCTAGTGGGGAAGGGCACTGGGGAAGCGCAGCTCCAGGACATATTGGTGGGGTTTTCTGTCCAGGGAAGTCTGGTTGGCATCATGCTAGCATCTGGAGCCTGGTGGCTGAAAAGAGAGTTAACAATGAGACCACTCACAGAATGGGATAAGATCTTTAAATGCCATACATTGGACAAGAGACTAATAACCAAAACATACAAAGAGCTCAGCAAACTTAGCAACAAAAATAAGCAAATGACCCCATCCAAAAATGGGCAGAGGTTATGAACAAAACATTCACTACAGAAGAGACCCAAAAGGCTAACAAACACATGCAAAAACTGCTCCAGGTCGCTGATTGTCAGAGAAATGCAAATAAAGATAACACTGAGATACCACCTCACCCCTGTGAGAATGGCATACATCAAAAAGGACAGCAGCAACAAATGTTGGAGAGGCTATGGGGACAGAGGAACCCTTCTGCACTGCTGGTGGGAATGTAAACTGGTCCAGCCTCTGTGGAGAGGAGTCTGGAGAACTCTCACAAGACTAGATGGACCTTCCATGTGACCAAGTAATCCCTCTCCTAGGGATATATCCCAAGGACTCCATAATACCCAACCAAAAAGAAATGTGTACATCTATGTTTGTAGCAGCACAATTTGTAATAGCTAAAATCTGCCAGCAGATGTTGTTTGTGCCCAACAACAGATGAGTGGCTGAGAAAGTTGTGCTATATATACACAATGGAATACTATGCAGCTATTAAGAACAATGAACCCACCTTCTCTGACCCATCTTGGATGGAGCTAAAAGTAATTATGTTAAATGAGCTAAGTCATAAATATAACAATAAGTATTGGATGACCCCACTCATAAAAAAAAGTTGAGAAAGATTAATAGAAAGAGAAACTCAAAGCAGGATTTGACTGAGTTTGGTGTAGGGCACCAAAGTAAAATCCCTAGATTGAGGGTGAGGCTGGATGTTCAGTTTCTCAGGGTGGGGAGGTGAGGGAAGAGAGGATGGAATGGGACACAGTCTTTTGGTGGGAGTGGTGTTTATTTACATCGGTCTTTTGTGTGGTTCTCTTATTTTCGATGTTGTTTATTTCTGCTCTGATTTTAGTGATTTCTGTCCTTCTGGTTGCTTTAGGGTTCCTTTGTTCCTCTTCCTCTAAGTCTTTAAGGCATGCAGTAAGGTCATTTAGTTGACCTTTTTCTTGTTCTTTAATATGTGTTTGTATGACTATGAGTTTCCCTCTCAGTACTGCTTTAGCTGTGTCCCAAATATTTTGATAGCTTGTGTCTTCATTTTCATTTGATTCCAGGAACATTTGAATTACTTACTTGAGTGTATCTCTGCCCCAGCAGTTCATAAACAGCTTGTTGTTGAGTTTCCAAATTCTGTGAATTTTAGTAATTTTCTGTTTGTTGTAAAATATTAGCTTTACTCCACTGTGGCCTGAGAAGATATTTGGGATGATTTCAATGCCCTTGAATTTGTTGATACTGTCTTTGTGGCCTAACAGGTGTTCTATCCTTTTGTATGTGCTCTGTGTATTTGAAAATAATGTGTATTCCAGCTAGTTGAGGTGAAGAACTCTGAAAATGTCCAGGAGTTCTAGTCTGTCCATTACTTCATTTAATTCTCTTGTTTCTTTGTTGATTCTCTGCTTTGTTGATCTGACTATATGTGAGAGTGGGGTGTTAAAATCTCCCACTATTATTGTATTGCTATTGATGTATTTTTGTAGTTCTTTCAGTAGGTGTTTGATGTATTTATATGGGTCCACATTGGGTGCATAGATGTTAATAACTGTTAAATCTTCTTGGTTGATTGATCCTCTAATCATTATGTAATGGTCTTGTCTATCTTTTATTACTTTATTTAATTTAAAGTCTATGGTGTCAGAGATGAGAATGGCTGTTCCTGCCTTTTTTTATAGTCCATTAGCCTGTAGGATAGTTTTCCATCCTTTCACTTTAAGTATGTGTTTGTCTTCTTAGTTCAGATGGGATTCTTGCAAACAGCATATTCAAGCAGCTGGGTTGTGTTTTCTGATCCATTCTCCCATTCTGTGCCTTTCAGTGGATGCATTTAAGCCATTGTCATTTATTGATACTATGGATTTAATGAACTGTAATGCCATTATTTAGCAATTTTTTTATTTGCTCTGATATATGGCTAGTATTATGGTGATGTTCTTGTTTATAAGAGGTCTTTTAATACCTCTTTCAGGGTAGGTGTGGTGATGGTTGCCTCCTTTAACTGTTGTCTGAGAAGGTTTTTATTCCTACATATAGTTTGAATGAAAGTCTAGCAGGATATATTATCCTTGGTTGAAACTCTTTTTCATTCAGGGATCTATAGATATCTTGCCATTCTCTTCTGACTTTAGAGTTTGAGTGGAGAAGTCTGATGATAGTCTTATGGGTTTTCTCCTGTTTGTGACTTTTTTTTTTCTCTTGTAGCCTTTAGGATCCTTTCTTTATCCTTACTTCTTTTTATTGTAACTATGATGTGTCTTCAGGTCTGGGTTGATTCTGTTTGGGACTCTCTAGGCCTCTTGAATCTTAATGTCCTTTCTGTTGTTTAGGGCTGGGAAGTTTTCATCTATAATTTCCTCTAGGCTGTTTACTCACCCTTCCTCTATTTCTTCCTCTGGCAGGCCAATTATAGGAGTGTTACTTCTTTTGAGATCATCCCATATGTCTCTGTTGTTGATTTTAGTGTCCCTCAATCACTTTTTGAGCTCTTTTACCTCTTTCTTTATTTTCTCTAGCTCATACTCTGTCTGGCTAATTCTGTTTTCTGCTTCTGTTAGCCTGATTCCCCCCCCTTTAGCTTCTTTATTCAGTCCAGTTATAGTATTAGCTTGTTCTGCTAACTGGCCTTTTAGTTCAGGTCTTTCATCTTTAAGTTCTCTAATTACCTCAATGTAGCTTGTGTTTATCTTGAGGGTCTCATCTGTTGTTTCCCTAATTCTGATATCCCTTTCCTCCATAGTTGTCTTCATCTCTGTGATTATTAGGTTTATTATTCATTGCATACTTTTCTTACCTATGGTTACTTCTGACTGATTTGGAGTTTCTTCTGGAATCCTGTCTTGATTCATTGTGGTAGCAGTTTTATTTGCTCTTGATTTAACCATGTTATTTTTATTGATATGTCTTTTTTTTCTGTTCTGTCGTTCTTCAGTTGTTGTGTTTTGAGTACAAGCTATGCTATATTAAATACCTTTATGACAAATGTAGTCACCCAACCTCAGAAATTACAATAGTAATTTAAGCAAGTATTGATGCAGTTCAACCAATACCAGTTAGACAAAAAACACCTCCAGTCCAAGAAAAAATATTGAACAAATCCAAAGTAAAAAGAAAGAGAAGTGAAAAAAGGGAAAGCAAGAATAGACAATTATGCAAATCTACTGTCCACTGTTAATTCTAGGGATAGTAAGAGGAGAAAGGGAAGTAGAGAAGAGAGACACATATGCACAAAATTCCACTCTGAGTCAGATTTCTTCCCCAAAATAATTTACACACGAATATCAATGAATTCAGAAATCAAAAGGAGAAAGAAAAGAAGACAAGAACAAGAAAAAAAAAGAGCAGTGAAAGGAAAGAGGGTTTTTTTTGTTTGTTTGTTTGTTTCATTTTTTTTAGCTAGGAAGAGGGAGAAATGAGAGTGTAGAGAAAAGGGAAAACATAGAGAGAAATAAGTTCCTCTCACACTGGATAGGACACTCAATCACTGGGAGCCAGGTTGTAGCACAGTGGGCTAAGCATAGGTGGTGCAGAGTTCTAGGACCAGAGTAAGGATCCTGGTTCAAGCCCCTGCCTCCAAACTTATAGGGGAGTTGCTTCACAAGTGGTGAAGCAGGTCTGCAGGTATCTATCTTTCTCTCCCCCTCTCTGTCTTCCCCTCCTCTCTCCATTTCTCTCTGTCCTATCTAACAACAACAACAACATCAATAACAACAATAACTACAACAACAATAAAAAACAGCGAGGGAAACAAAAGAGAAAATAAATAAGTAAATATAAAACAATAATAATAAAAAAGGACACCCAGTCACCTAGCAACAGAGAAAACAACAACAGTTAATTTTGGTCAACCTGAAGGAGGGGCAAAAGGGACACATGAATATAATAATAGTCATAATAACATAGAAGAGAGTAAAAAGCCCTAACAATCAGACTGCAGCTTGGACCGGATTGGATGCTGCCAGCCTGAGCAAAGACAGCTAATTGTAAGAAGTATCTAAAAAACCTTCCAGGTAGTCTTTCCCAGGCAGGGGTGGGGCTCTGATTGGTCAGGTATATTGTCACTCAAATAGAGCTCCAGCCACTTGAGAGGGAGAGAGAGAGAGAGAGAGAGAGAGAGAGAGAAAACAAGAAGGAAAAGGCTTACAATGACACCCCTGGTGAGCCAGGAATCTTGGTAAAGAAAATAGCTCAGCTAGGAGCAGCCCCAGCCCCTTGGAGCTGGTTCTGGGGTGAGGAGGAGGGGTGAGCTTCAGAAATAATAAAAATATTTCCTTTCTTTTCCCCCTGGTCTCTGTATTCTAACCTAAGTGTGGTCTCACCCTTAAGACCTCTTATTCAGCCTCCTGCTGACAGCCCAGTATGCTACCCTATCCAGAGAATCCCTGGTCACAAGCTGCTGCTTGATGGAGCTCATGCCAATCACTGCTTGCAAGTCGCCATCTTGGCTCTGCTCCTATCTTGTGTTTTTTATATCCAGCCAGAGTCTTGCTCACTCCTTGCCTCCTGTTTTCATTATTGTTACAGAGCAAGAATTAACCACCATCCACTGCAAGGAAGCAAAGATGTTTATTCATGAATTTGAATCCAGGCTGAGATGGTGACTGGCGGCAGTCCACCAAGCTTGACCCCGAACAGGGCTCAAACCATACAATTTATAGGATTTCTGAATACATTCATGGAGGGGGAACACATCACCTTATCAACCTACATCCAATAACAGGCTATAGAGAACACAAAAACCCAATCATTTCAAACTTAACGAAAGCATGATCCATTCAAAGCAAAGCGCGGGCTAGTTTCAAACATTGCAAAGTCACACAACCATTAGAATCTATCCAGGTAGGGTCACCACATCCTCCCTCCATCCGCTGTAACCATCCGGCCTTCTGCTGCACCCATCGGGGAAAACAGCATTCCTCAAACCCTGTGCAAAGGCCCTGATACGGCTTGCCCTATGCAGGGTCCTTCAAGCAACCTGCAAAACAACTGATGGCCTTTACTGATTAGGTCCTGTTTTCCAAGGGGGAAAGGGCAAGGAATTTTCCATCCCACACCACAAACAACTTATACTAAAAGCACTTAACAAACAACTGCATGAAAGAGAACTTTTAAAACTACGTTTAACATTCCTAAAAACTACTGCTTCTAACATTCCCCACTAGTCTTAGCTAAGAATAAAATCTTTGGTTCATCTTCTTCTGAATAATCTCCTGTCTCAAGGTAAGCTTCAAAGAGCATTTCCACCCCTTTTTCAGGATTAGGGAAATCAAGGGTTTCAATAGGCAGGGTCCTAAGATGAGGATGAGGAGTAGGGTGATTAGGGGTCCAGCCAATGAGCTGACTAGTGACATCAACCAAGGGACCAAGAGAATAAGTTACTGATTAGGTCCTGTTTTCCAAGGGGGAAAGGGCAAGGAATTTTCCATCCCACACCACAAACAACTTATACTAAAAGCACTTAACAAACAACTGCATGAAAGAGAACTTTTAAAACTACGTTTAACATTCCTTAAAACTACTGCTTCTAACATTCCCCACTAGTCTTAGCTAAGAATAAAATCTTTGGTTCATCTTCTTCTGAATAATCTCCTGTCTCAAGGTAAGCTTCAAAGAGCATTTCCACCCCTTTTTCAGGATTAGGGAAATCAAGGGTTTCAATAGGCAGGGTCCTAAGATGAGGATGAGGAGTAGGGTGATTAGGGGTCCAGCCAATGAGCTGACTAGTGACATCAACCAAGGGACCAAGAGAATAAGTTAGTAAACCAATTGCCCTGACCGCTTTCTAGGTCCTGCAGGAGGTTGTCTCTTTCCCTTATCCTTCTCTTAACTTCACTTAAAGTCTTCTTTATTAACCCAGAGTTGTTGGCATAGAAGCAACAGGCTTCATTTAATGCCACACAAAATCCTCCCTCTTTCATCAACAGCAAATCAAGTCCTCTATGATTTTGCAGGACCACCTCAGCCAAAGAGGATAAGGACCCTTCCAGGGACTCGATAGTGCCTTATAGTGTCTCCATATCCTGATTGATCTGCCAATCTAATTGCACTAGAGTGGTCTCTTTGGCCAGGGCCGTAGCTCCTATTGCCACTGATCCTGCTATGGCTGCTCCTGTAAGCAGGGGACCCACTATAGGGGCGCACTTCTCTCTTCTTGTCCAGAGACAGTCTGTCCTCCGCCGTTCAAGGTGCGCCAGACTTCTCACCTTATGCAACCCACAAGGACCCTGGGTCCATACTCCCAGAGGGACAGAGAATGGGAAAGCTATCAGGGGAGTGGATGGGATATGGAGATAGGGTTGTGGGGATTGTGTGGAGCTGTACTCCTCTTATCCTACGGTTTTGTTAGTCTCCTTTCTTAAATAAATAGGAAATAAATTTTAAAAATAAGCTTATAGCAAAAAAAAAAGAATCATGTTCAATAGAAAACAATTTAAACTAAACATGTTTCATATTATTCAAGAGTTATACCATGATCCTCTGCTTGTCCATTATAAAGCTTACACTACACCAGTAAATACTAAAAAAAAAAAATACAAATGGCCACTTTGAAAATGCCTCTGGCAATACTAGCTTAAAAAAAAATGTTAAAGTTGCCATTATCAATAGCCCTACTTTGCCTTGTGTCTCAGAGTATTATTAAATTTCTCCAACAAAGGCTCAAAAGTCCTTCTGAATGTGGGTATTTTCTTATAACTAGATTGCAGCCCTTAGTAAGACTTTTCTTTTACAATTTGGTCTGAACAAAAGCTTACATTTTGCTTATGATATTCCATTTAGTTTTTAAACTATTATTAGTAGTAATTCAGCAGTTCTTTACAAAATTATAAGACTTCAGGGTCATGATCTTACATCCATTTATGTATGATACACCATTTAAATATAGAGTGTTTCTGAAGCAAACTACTGAAAAGAGAGAAAGATAATAGTAGCCAGTAATGAACAGAGAAAAAAAAAAGACTAAGTATTTTTCCTCTTCAGTACAAAACTGTATAGCAATGAAGAAGGGGTGTAGAAAGAGCAGACCGTTTATTAGCAAAGTAGAAATGTCCCTAAATTACATTTAAAAATGTGATTCATTTACACATTTGCCTTTTCCTTTACATCAGAAGAAAGTTCTTCATTACATAACACCTTTGATGAAATCTAGGACAGAAACTTGTCAAAAAATGGGAAGTCATAGAAAAGCGAAAAAAAAAATGTTCAAAAGTACTCAAAATATTCTCCAAAGGAAGTTCATGAATTCAAAGAAGTAGTCCAGCTACCAGACAGACATAAAGAAGTTCGACATAACCACAAAAATGCCACAAAAGACAAAGTTGGATACTTTTATACATTTTGATTGAAACTTTAGAGATTTAGAGAAAAGCCCTAGTGGAATTAATAGTAAGGTATAATTGAACACTCTGTGTTGTGACCTGACTGATGTAGATGTTTGGCACTGAGGTTGGATTCAGAAAGTTCTTTTTCTAAGATGCTCATAAAAGGAAACAGGGAGGCTTTTGGGAGAAGGAGATTGAATAAAATAAGGAGGAGAAGGAGAAGAAGAAGAAGAAGAAGAAGAAGGAGGAGGAGGAGGAGGAGGAGGAGGAAGAGGAAGGAGGAGGAGGAAGAGGAAGGAGAAGGAGAAAGAGAAGGAGGAGGAGGAGGAGAAGAAGGAGGAGGAGAAGGAGAGGAAGTAGAAAAAGAAGAACATCACCAATAACAACTCTGAGAAAAATGCCCTAGAAAATTGACTAAGCAAAAAAAGAAATGTTCTAAATGAAGTTACTGTTAAGCAACATAATTACGAAGTTCAACAACTTTCTGGTCATATTTAAATATCCATTAGTAGCTGCAAAGAAAAGAACATATAGTGGAAACTGAAAGTTAATAGTTAAAAAATAAATTATGCAAGTCAGTAAATGGGTTAAGAAACACACTGTGTAGTATTTAAAAATATATTTTTGGGGGGGAGCTGGTGTGGTGGCTCACCTGGTTGAGTGCACATGTTACAATGTACAAGGACCAGGGTTCAAGCCCCCAGTCCCCACCTGCAAGAGGAAAGCTTCACAAGTGATAAAGATATGCTGTAGGTGTCTCTCTGTCTCTCTCCATCTCTCTTTTTTACATTTTTATTTATGAAATGGAACCGCTGAATAAGAGGGGTACAATTCCCACCACCAGAAATCTGTACCACATCCCCTCTCCTGATAGAAATCTGTACCACATCCCTATTCTTTATCCCTCTGGGAGTATGGACCCAGGGTCATTACAGGGTGCAGAAAGTGGAAGGTCTGGCTTCTGTAATTGCTTCACCCCTAAGCATGGACATTGGCAGGCTGATCCATACTCCCAGCCTGTCTTTCTCTTTCCCTAGGGAGGCAGAGCTCTGGGGAAGCAGGGCTCCAGGAAACTGGTTGGGGTCTTCTGTCCAGGCTAGTCAGGTTGGCATCATGCTAGCATCTGGAACCTGGTGACTGAAAAAAAAGAGTTAACATATAAAGCCATACAAATTGTTGACTAATCATGAACCTAAAAGCTGGAATATTGCAGATGAAGATTTGAGGTTTCTGTTTTGGAAATAACTGTAGGTCTATTTTAGGTATATTCTTTACTAGTTTTTGCCTGAGCTGGACATCCAATATACAGGTGGACAAAAGTTATTATCTGGGGAGATGATGTCTTGGCTGGAAAGAGGGATAGAAAGCTGGATCAGTGAAGAGAGTAGCTCCCAAATATGGGAAAAGTGTATAAATATTGTTGACTGTAAACCCCATCGATTTGATCTGAAGCCTATGCTCAGCATAGGAGCCTATGTAACCTCTGTATCACTTTGCATCAGAACTCAAATTCATGAATAGAAACATTCCATCTTCCTTAAGTGGTAGATAGAGTATGTCATCCAACCCTCCCCCCCCCCCCCATTCTGAGGATGAAACATTCTCTAGCATTATTGATCCACATTGAGGGCAAGGTTGCATGGGGGCCCCCAAAGGGGGTCCCTCTCTCTCTATCAGCCCTTTCCCACTCAAATCCTGGTCTCTATCAAATAATTAAATAAAGATAATATGAAAAGAAAGCAACTAAAAGAAAAAGAATATACTTTTTTTTAGCAAAGTAAATTCTGATTTAAAAAACCACCCTTTCTCATAATGATGTTGATGCTGTTGGGTTGAAATATAACAACAGAACTAGAAAATCACTAAGCAGTTGTCATCAGCATTGCATTTACAAGTAAGATTTTGTATTAATTTAGATATATAGACACTAAACTTTGTGAACAAAGGCAAACAAACAACAAAGGTGTATGTATTAATACTCAACAACTCATCTAAGGGCAGCCCTAATGGTGTGTTTGTTTTTCTCCTTTCTACCACATTTTAAATGGCCACCTAGTCAACTTTTGAATGATGGGCTAGGTACTCGTAACCTTCTTCAACAAATATTGATCTTCTGTGGTGTGCTGAAATTACATTATTCCTCCTTAGTGTCTCATAGCTACACACATCAGAGACTATAAACAAAATCACCTGTCGCCTAGCAAAATTTTTCAGGGTTGGATCATACATAATATAAAAATGATTCCCAAATAGACTCTATAGAGTCTAGTCCATGAAGCAGTCTATGCTATAGTTATGTGTGTAATTACACTTTATAATGTTTACAAAACAATGAAAATCCTCAAGGACCAATTACTCAATATATATATATATATATATCTTCATTGTTAAGTGACACATGACTTTGTGTAGTACTGGGTGTGACTTGGGGGAAACTGTGGTAAAATAGACACAACAGTGTCTCATCTGCCTTTAGGGGCTTATCTCTTCAATGGGAGGCTCTCTCGGGCTGTTTCCAGGGAAAAAGACTATTATTCTTTTATGCAGTGTCAGAGATCAAATCCAGAGTCTCATGCACTGACTTCTGGATTCAGATATATATGTTCACTTATTTTTTGAGAGAGGGAGACAGAGAGAGGAGAGAGGAGAGAGGAGAGAGGAGAGAGGAGAGAGGAGAGAGGAGAGAGGAGAGAGAGAGAGAGAGAGAGAGAGAGAGAGAGAGAGAATGTGTCAAAACAGTTGCCATACCCATGGAGTTCTTGATAATCTCACATGGGGGTTGAATCCAGAGGATTATACCACTGAACAAACTCTGTAATGCCCAAGACATCCATTGCACTCTCAAGTGATCTAAGGTAACTACCTCAGGCAGTTTACTTCCATATCCATAAAATGGGAATAAATAATATTATCTGCCCCTAACATTATGATTTTTCAGAGTAATAAAAATCAAGCCACTGTCTTTATTGTGAAAAAGCAATTGATATGAAATCTGCCCTAATGTTTTTTTTTTTCTGGTTTGTCTCCATTTTTTTTTAATTAATAATGATCGACAAGACCATAGTATCAGAGGGGTAAAAGTCCACATAATTCCTACTGCCAAAGTTCTGCACCCCATCCCCTCCATTGGAATCTTTCCTATTAAAAAATATTTATAAAAAGGAAATATTGACAAGACTATAGGATAAGAGGGATACATTTCCACACAGTGCCCACCGCCCAGAGCTCCATATCCAATCCTCTCTCCCCTTCATAGCTTTCTATTCTTTATCCCTCTGGGAGTATAGACCTAGGATCATTATGAGGTGCAAAAGATGGAAGGTCTGGCTTCTGTAATTGCTTTCCCACAGGACATGGGTGTTAGCAGGTGGACCCTTCTACCTTTCTATCTTTCCCTAATGGGGCAGAACTCTGGGAAAGTAGGGTTCCAAGACACATTGGTGAGGTCATCTGTCCATGAAAGCCAGGTTGGAGTCATGGTAGTATCTGCAACTTAGTGACTGAAAATCATTAAAATATAAAGCAGAACAAATTGTTTAATAATCAGGAACCCATAGTCTACCCTAATTTTTTAAATTTTTTTATTTTAAAAAAGGAAACATTGACAAAACCATAGGATAAGAGTGGTACAGCTTCACAAAATTCCTCCACTGTTAGCTTTCCCATTCTTTAACCCTCTGGGAGTATGGACCCAAGATCATTGTGGGATGCAAAAGGTTGAAGGTCTGGCTTCTGTAATTGCTTCCCCACTGAACATGGGCATTGACAGGTTGATCCATACTCCCAGTCTGTCTCTCTCTTTCCCTAGTGGTGAAGGGCTCTGGGGAAGCAAAGCTCCAAGTCACATTGGTGGGGTTGTCTATCCAGGGAAGTCTGGTTGCATCCTGCTAGCATCTGGAACCTGGTGGCTGAAAAGAGAATTAATGTACAAAGCCAAACAAATTGCTGAACAATCATGGACCTAAAGGCTGGAATAGTGCAGATGAAGTGTTGGGGGTCCTCTATTTTGTAGATAGCTAGTGGGCATATTTTAGTTATAATTCAAAGGGCCTGTAGCTATACTAGGTTTTGTTGTTGTTGTTGTTTTGCCTGAGTCTGAAATCTGATATGCAGGTGGATCCTAATTATTGTCTTGGGAGATGAAGTCATGGCTGGGAAAAGGACCAGAAAGCTGAATCAGGAAAGAGAGCAGCTCCCTAATATGGGAAAGGGGTATAAATATTGTTGACTGTAAACCCCATCAATTTGATGTGATCTCATCTGGGTCCCATAATTAGTGTTGGAGCCTGTGTGACCTCTACATCCCTATAGATCTGAGCTCACATTCAATGGTCATGAGTAGGAACATTCCATGCTGCCCCAGTGGCTGAGAAAGCTGTGGTATATATACACAATGGGATACTATGCAGCTATTAAGAACAATGAACCCACCTTCTCTGACCCATCTTGGATGGAGCTAGAAGAAATTATGTTAAGTGAGCTAAGTCAGAAAGATGAACATGTGTATGGGATGATCCCACTTATAAACAGAAGTTGAGAAGAACAACAGAAAGGAAAACTCAAAGCAGGATTTGACTAAATCTGTAGTAGGACACCAAAGTAAAAACCCTGGGTAGAGAGTGAGGGTGTATGTTCAGCTTCATGGGGCGGGGAGGGGATTGGACACAGTCTTTTCATGGTGGAAATGGTGTTTATGTACAGTCCTATCAATTTGTAGTCATATAAATCACTATTAAAACAACAGGAATCTCCAGCTTTCTCTATAAATCCTATGTTTCTTCCAGTCCTGGAACTTCTGGGGTGGGGCTCACTTCCCTGCATGCTTCTCTCAAGTCATATCAAATGATATTGCATCTGCTGATCCCAGCCTAATCAATGCAACAAGCACCATTTCAGCATGTTTCACCTCAGACTGTGTACAGAGACATCAGGCAAGGTTTGCCAACCCTTCACCCTCATCACTTGGGTGAGACCTTTCCTTTCATGGTATTCTCTAATTCCATTCCAGGAGGTTCACTTCCTAACAAAGTCCCAAAACCTAGATATAGGCCAGGTCCCATAAGATGGAACATATGTTCACATGTATCCATAAATTAGGGCAAAATATATACCTGAAATCAAAAATACACAATAGTCTGTAGTGAGTCAGTATCAAGTTCATAATGAAATAGGGCCCACTTAGACTTAGATACCCCCCTCAACTATTTCCTATTACAGTTCTCTCACTCACTCCAATGCTAACCTTATCAAAGAAAGGACTGCAAAAGCTGAATAAGGACAAGAGACTGGCATACTTTAACGATGACTCTTTAGTCACTATCAGGCCATTCCACCATCTAGGGCCCTAATCGAGGAGTCCTGAGATTCCCAAACAGACTTGATGGGCCTACACCTCCAATAAATCCCTCTCTTCATTGTTACCGGTCATTTCTAACAGGAACAACACAATAGACCCCTTTGTGGGCCCCCATAGGACCTTGCCCTCAACCTGGATCAACAATGGTAGAGAATGTTCCATCCTCTCTGAAGGGAGGATGGACAACATACTCTATGCTACACTTGAGGAAGATGAGTCTACCCTAATTTTTAAGTTCACAATGCAGTATTGATAATTATACATATGTGCTGTATGAAAGCTTTCTAAGACTTAGCCATTTTGCATTTGAGACTTTATGCTTGAGCAACTTATTCCTCACTTCCCTATTTACATACATATCCAATGGAGAAAACTGTTTCTACAGTGTAGCATTATTCATAGAAAATAGAGCACAGGTGGTGCGGGATGGCACAGTGGGTCAAGAGCACATGAAGCTAATTACAATGAATTACAATGACCGGAGTAAGGATCCCAGTTCTAGTGCCCCACTCCCCACCTGTAGGGTGGTTGCCTCACAAATGGTGAAGCAGGTCTGTAGGTGTCTGTCTTCAGCTCCCCTCTCAATTTCTCTCAGTCCTATCCAACAAAAACAAAAGCAATAAAAATAGTGGCAGCAAAATGGAAAAAATGGCCACCAGGAGCAGTGGATTCATAGTGCAGGCTCTGAGGCCCAGCAATAACCCTGGAGGCGAAAGGAAGGAAGGAAGGAAGGAAGGAAGGAAGGAAGGAAGGAAGGAAGGAAGGAAGGAAGGAAGGAAATCAAATAAAGAAAACAAAATATACAATGTAACCTTGATGTCCACAGACAGATGAGTGGGTTAGGAGACTTGTTACCTATATACAATGTCAGATTCAACCTTTTAAACAGGAGATCATGTCATGTGAAACAATATCAATGAAAGGTAAGGATCTTATTTTATGAAATAATCCAGATAGAGAAGGACAAGTTTTACAGAATTCCACTTACATAAGCTATCTAAATCCCAATTTAAATTCTACGTTGGGAGACTTTGAAACATTTAAAGGGTGTTTATTCCAGTATTTTTCTTAGTCTAGTGATACAAAAAAATCTGCTTTTTAGAGGAGTCCAAAGTTTCTACTTCCACCCCCCAATAAAAACAGAAATACATTTTAAAAGATACAAATGCTACAAATACTTCCAACCATTTCTCTATCCTAAAAAGTGCTGAGTACACACATGTACTTGAAAGAAGGAACCTTTCACCCATGTGCAAGGACCCAAGTTCAAGTTCCCAGTCCCCACCTTCAAGATTCAGAATAAGTGAAGCAGTGCTGCAGGTGTCTCTTTCTTTCCATCTCACCTCCTCTCTCCATTCTCTAGCCTACTAAATAAAAGAAATAAAAACAAAGAAGACAACTTTTAAAATTTAAGTAAGCTGTCTGTCGTTAGTTAGTCTTCTCTTTACCAATTCCCATTTGTCTATGATACAGTAGCCATTTGGTATAGGAGAGATATCTGTGTTACTTTGGAAAGAACTCTGTCCAGGAGGATTCATGTGGGAGGCACAAATAATCAATAATTAAAATCTGGTTTGACTATACTTGGAAGAGATTGAGTTGAGGCCCTCAGGTTGAATGGGGAGAATACCTTTTGAATGATTTGTTATATTCTAGTTCTACCCGAACCTATAGGAAGGAACATATTCACATTCAGCACACACCACAGATTTATTTATAATCCAAGTTATATTTTTAATATTTTTATTTATTTATATTGGATAGAAACCAAATGAACTTGAGAAAGGAGATAGAGAGACACCTGCATCCGTGCTTCACAACTTGTGAAGTGTCCCCCATGCAGGTAGGGAGCAGGGACTTGAACCTGGGTCCTGTGTGCACTGTAATGTGAGTGCTTAACCACATGCACCACAGCCTGGCCCCTAGGTTATATTTTTATATTCCCTTTTACAAATAAGAATGTTAAGACAAAAAAAAAAAGGTTTGGTAGCTTGCTCAATGTTTTATGTCTACAAAGAGAGGAATCAGATTTAAACCAAGGCAATTCAGCATCAGGGTCAAACCCCTTCCTTAATGCTCTGGTAAAGAAGGCATCAGAGTGAAGCCCAGAGAGTGGAGTTATATGTAGAGCACTGGACCTAGGAGTATAAGGTCCTGCATTCAGTCCTTGCCATTGCATTGCATGTAGCACAGTGATGTTCTGTGTCTCTTTCTCTATCCTCTCTCTTTAAATAAATGTATCATGCAAAAAAAAAGATCTACAATGCTTTCCTTCCTAACCCTCTCCTCAGAATGTATACATACCTCCTATTCACATCTCTGAGTACACATATTTTATTAAATTGCAAGGAAAACTTAGAAACATCATGGGGAATCATACCACCTAGAAAGATTTTCTTCTTCTTCTTCTTCTTCTTTTTTCTTTTCCATTCCCTGAATTACTCAGTGCCTCTCCATTAGGCAACCAGTAACTTCTTGCTCCCTGCTTTGGCTGAGAGAAAAGACTAGTAGCAGGCTACTGAGAGTATGAAAACTTGCTACATAACATTATGATTTTGTTTTTGTCTCCACTAAACAACAAAACTGCTAGATGACATGGTCTATAGCTTGGTTAGTATTTGATCCTAAACATTTAGAAAAACTAAAGGATGGTTTATTATTAATTTATGAACTCTATACATGAGTGATATGATCACAGCCCCAAATTTATATGTAATTATAACTTCTTCATTTATTTTTCACTCTCCCACTGTGACATAGTTTCTTTGTGGAGAACTGTGTACAGTAAAATGCTGTCATTCTCAACTGGAGCATCAATGTCAGTACCAAAAAGATTCGAGAATGAAAATAATTGCTGCTTTGAACCCTTCACAGCTGAGGAACCTTTATTTAGATCATCTTCAAAAATAATTATCTTTTTATAAACATGCATTTGATCCCATACACTCTTTCACAAGTTATTCCTGTGTTTGCTGCTCTGTTTTGACTCCAAACTACCTTCTGGGTCCCCATCTGTCAATAGAAAAGTGTTACAATTATGACTTCCCCTCAGTCAAATCTGCTAGCTTTCTCTGCTCAGTTGCTATAGCACTTGAGCCTCCTTCTAAAGATCCTTGTTTGTAATACTGCACATTTCTCTCTACTATTCATTTACTTACACACCCTTTCACATATTTATATTGACATGATACTGACTTTGACACTTGACAGTTTTCTGAAGCTTTTGCTAAATAAATTAAAAATTGGGATAGTACCACAGGAATCCGGTCTGTATCAGCGACATGCACTTCATCCAATTTGCATCATCTCAAATCCTAATATAGTCACCTTTTCAATGCATAACTGAAAATGTATCTTCAATTCATATGAGTTTGCTAAATTTCTTTGGTATGCTAGCAGTAGAATGTTAATTGTAGGTATCTAAAAACTTAACTGAAATTAAAATCTGAAAAATTGAACCAGAAGGAGAATATACTTGAAAGTCATATATCTATAAGGACATGTATTGGGAATGTATAAAAAATGTCTTAGAACTTTACAATAAGAGGCATGTGGCCTAGTTTAAGAAGAAGACAGAAGTTGAATAAACATTCCAAGTAGACAGAAAATGACCTGCAAACAACCAGTAAGCACATAAAAATATAATCCAAATTATTTGTTATTAAGGAAATGCAAATCAGGGCTGGGGAGACAGCATAATGGTTATGTAAAAAGACCTTCATGCCTGAGGCACCACAGGTCCTAGGTTCAATCCCCACCATAAGCCAGAACTGATCAGTTATCTGCACTCTGTGTATCTTTCTCTCTATATTTCTCTCATTAAATAAATAAATAAATAGGTAAATGCAAATCAAAATCACATTCTACAACTTTACACTAGCTAGCATCAGCTACAATGATATATAGACCACTGTAACCATTGTTAAGAATGTGGAGAAACTGAAGTCCTTATACATGGTTAATGGTGATGTAAAATGATGTCACCACTTGGAAAGCAATTTATTATTCCTCAAAAAGTTACATATAGTTACCATGTAACCTAATAATCTTACATATATCTAAGAGAAATATGAAAACACATCCCTCCCCCAAAATCACTACACTGATGCTCACAGTAGCACTATTGCAAGTAGCCAAAATATAAAAAAAAATCTAAGTATCTTTCAACTACTAAATGGTAAATAAAATGCAGTATATCTATATAGTGGATTGTCTTTCATATTAAAAAAAGGAATAAAGTGCCGATAGATGCTGTAACATGAATAAGCTTTGAAATCTTTTGCAAATGAAAGAATCCATATGGAAAAGGCTGTTATTCCATACATGTAACTATTCAAAGTAGACAAACATAAAGAAACAAAGAATATAGTTGGTCATTAATAGCAGAAGCATTAGAGGTGAGAAGCTTACAGAAAATCATAGTCATCCTTTCCTATCTTTGGGGTCTGTACCCATACACTCAATTAATTGTCATCTATGCCTCAAAAAAACAATGAGTCGAGAAAAAAAAAAAATTCAAATACAAGAGGATCTTTCCAGTTGAAACCCACACTTCAAAGGTTTAGTGCTGGCCAGAGGAGAAAAGGGAGTTTCTGGGTATAAGTGTGAGATTCTTCTAAAGATGAAATAAACCAGTTTTTTTAAGTTTTATTTTATTTTATTTTATTTATAAAAAGGAAACATTTACAAAACCACAGGATAAGAAGGGTATACAACTCCACACAATTCCCACCACCAGAGCTCTGTATCCCCTCCCCTCCCCTGATAGCTTTCCTATTCTTTAACCCTCTGGGAGTATGGACCCAAGGTCATTGTGGGGTGCAGAAGGTGGAAGGTCTGCTGGTTTCTGTAATTGCTTCCCTGCTGAAAATGGGCACTGACAGGTCAATCCATACTCCCAAATTGCCTCTCTTTTTCCCTAGTGGGGAAGAGCTCTGGGGAATCTGGCTCCAGGACACACTGGTGGGGTTATCTGTCCAGGGAAGTCTGGTTGGCATCAGGCTAGCATCTGGAACCTGGTGCTGAAAAGAGAGTGAACATATAAAGCCAAACAAAGTGTTGACTAATCATGAACCTAAAGGCTGGGATAGTGCAGATGAGTTGGGGCGGGGGGGTGTCTTCATTTTGTAGATAGCTAGTAGGCATATTTTAGTTATATTCCAAAGGGCCTGTGGCTATGAAATAAACTGTTTAAAACTTAAACCCTGGTGATGACTGCACAGCTCCGTGAATACACTAAAACACTGATTTGTACAACATAAATAAGTATTATTTATGGAACAGTTAACTAAATCTCAGTAAATATGTTAAGACATTATAGCAAAACCTTCCAAATCATGCAGCTAGGCAATTGTCAGTGACTGTAGGGTGTTGCAAACTCACTAGAAAGAAAAGGAGGAGCAAAATGATTTCTAGATCATAATCAGTGAGTGTGAGTGAGGCTGATTATTATATTTGCAGGGCAAGTCATCACACTGTTCACAGAAATGCTAGAAAATGAACATCAGAGTAATAAATGTATGATTTTTGCATTCCATTTTGTGTCTATGTATATTTTATTAAATGATATAATTATGTGTTAAATTTTATGCATCTTGTAAATAATTTCTGAAAACTTTTAAATGAATGACTTTAATGAACAATAGCACAAAAAGTACAAATTAATATGACATCTTTCTCTATTTCCATTCTTCCTGGAGAATATTAGGTATGTTATTTATGATAGGAAGAGTATTGGGAAATTTTGTGATTTTTTGTTAACTATTTCATTCCATGTCTGTGACATCAGACTTCGGTATTACTATTGATGAGCAGAGATGATGCTATGTTTTCTTAGACCCTGTATATGTTTGTTTTCCCAGTAGAATGTTTCTCTAAAATAATAAGGTCTCAGGAGATCATAGCATGGGCCTCATTTCTAGTGTTACATACATACTGCCAATGATTGCATGGCATTCATAGTTATATGCTTTTTTTCTGTAAATGTATATTTGATACCTCCACTCAGAAATTTTAAGACCAAGTTTCAAATTATTAAATTTTATAGGAAGATAATCCTATATATCAAAGTGTTAATTCTATTAATAATGAAGAAATGAAATAGCATATTTAATTTTTGAGTCATATTTTAGTGAGAAAAACTTGCTTTCTATTGACTCAGTAGATCCCTGTAATATCTAATTTATTGTGGAAGCAGTTTGTGAATGCAAACGAATAAAATGTATGTTTCATGTATAATTGGGAAGCATAGATAAAAATAATTTGTCATTGAAATTTATATTTAAGAAATAGTATACCATATGCAATCAATTTTTCATTATGCTGTTGAGATCAATAGCTGCAAATAAGATATAAAAACTTTATTATTGATGGGGCACATGTCAATATAAAATGTGTAGTTTTCTATAGCATTCCAGGGCTAGAAGATTATATTATACCATTTTCAATGGTATTCATATTGCTCTATAGAGAATGCCTATTAAAATCAATGTACAGTCAGTCAACGGGAATATTTTACAACACTGGGAGTAGGCAGGACACATAAAAAAAAAGACGTTATTGTTTTGTAAATATTACTTTAGATTCTTTTCACTGGGAGGTGGCTCAAATTGTTGAAAATAGGGAAATAAGTAAGTTCTTGGCTTATGTCTGTAGGTCTGTGGTGATGAGGGCCTGGGGCATTTATGAAGAAGGGGCCCAATATCCCAAGTTGAGGGAGACGGCACTTTGGTGGTGGATGAGGTGGTCTAGCATGTATTTTGGGGAGGTGAGAAACTGTATGCCTAAAACAAAAACATGGCTTCAATAAAAATAAATAAATATGAGATTATGTGAAGATTTTTTTTTCTATTTTTAAATGGGTTCAGTTCACTCATTAGTAAATCTGAAGACACAAACCTGTTTACCTTGTAGCATTTATGAAACAAAATATGTCCCTTCCCCCTCCCCCAAATTCTTCACATCAGTGAGGATGCTGCAGAATAGCCCCACAACATGCACTTAGGAAGGTTCAGTCTCACAGATGTGGCATAGAAGAAGCCAAGTAAGTGGGACCAGACTACATAGTTCACCCTGTTAGAGAAAAAGAACTCCTACATCGGAGGACCCCAGGGGCTACAGATTCAATGTGCAACACCACCTTATGCCAGAGTTGAAGAGTGCTCTGGTCCCTTTCTTCTTTTCTTTATACTCTCTCCCTCTCTCTCTCTCTCTCTCTCTCTCTCTATATATATATATATATATATATATATATATATATATATATATATATCATATGGCACATGACCTCACCAATGTGTCCTGGAATCTCACCTCTCCAGAGCCCTATCCCACTAAAGAAAGATAGAAAGAGAGAAACAGGCTGAGGTATGGGTCCACCTGCCAACACCCATGTCTAGTGGAGAAGAAATTATAGAGCCAGACCTCCCACCTTCTACATCCCATAAATGTCTTTGGTTTATATTCCCAGAAGGATAAAGAAAAGAGAAGTTTCCAGTGGAGGGGATGGAACTCCACTCTGGTGAACTCTGGTGGTGTGAACTATATGAAATTGTACACCTGTTATCTTATAATCTTGTTAATCATCATTGAATCACTAATAAAAATTAAAAATAAATCTCATTTTAAAATAGAAAGAAAACAATTGAAATTATAGGATGAAGCATAAATAAACCCTCAGTGTATCTGTAGACTGGGGAAGTGCTAAATGCCACCAGGTTCCAGATGCTAGCATGATGCCAACCAGACTTCCCTGGACAGACAACCCCACCAATGTGTCCTGGAGCTCAGATTCCCCAGAACCCCGCCCCACTAGGGAAAGAGAGAGGCAAGCTGGGAGTATGGATGCCCCTGTCAACGCCCATGTTCAGTGGGGAAGCAATTACAGAAGCCAGACCTTCCATTTTATGCATCCCACAATGATCTTGGATTCATACTCCCAAAGGGTTAAAGAATAGGAAAGATATCAGGGGATGGGAGGGGATACAGAGCTCTGGTGGTGGGAGTTGTACCCCTCTTATCCTATGGTTTAGTTAATGTTTCCTTTTTATAAATGTAAAAAGGGGGTGTGAATTCAAAGAAGGAAGACTTCAAATGGACTATAGTGGAGGGCAAGAGGCACTGGGGTTGTGGGAGAATTGTACTGGCACATGTTTGAGAGCTGATGTGAAGTGTCATCCCTAAATCAACACAGTCTTGTAAAATGTCATTTACTCAGAAAAAAAAAAATAGAAAGTGGCAATATAGAGGCAGGGAAATTGTATTCACAACGTTTGGCCTCCAAAGAAATATGTTACATTTGACGTTAGTCATGGCACCTCAGCCTCTAGAACCGTGATCACCAGTCATGTAATCCCATTTACTTAGAAAGCCAATGTAATTAAAGAGATTAAGGTAATAAATATTTTGGTGTTAGGTAGTTTAACTAGCAGTAAGAACATTTATTTCCTTTTTAAAATCTTGATTTATTTTCCATACATTTGCAAACAATTTTAGGAGATGAAACCACTATAAAATTCCCCATTTTACTTTAAATAGCCAGACTTTTGCTATGTAATTTTACTCAATCATACCCACTTTGATAACACAGCAACTGTCAATAAAAAATACATTTTAATCTATGGAATAATGTGTCTACCAGCCTTATGTGGAATTGTCAGTTGGGATTTCTTAAAAAAAAATAACTCTACAGCAAGACCTGTTTACAAATATGCACTATATGTATAAGGAGAAGGTATTATTCATCTTCTAGATAAGTGTGGTTCTCAGTGGGGCAGCTAGAGCTTTTTACAAAGGATAAGGAGTGATGAAGTTCACCCAGAGAAGTTGAGATTCAGGTTTTGAAGAGTATGTATTTCTTTCTTTCTTTCTTTCTTTTTATTTATTTATTTATTTATTTATTTATTTATTTATTTAAGGAGACATTAACAAATGTTGATTTTTCTTTTTACACTTTATTTATTTTATTGTTTTATTTTTACCAGAGTACTGCTCAAATCTAGTTTATAGTGAGCTGATGGACTGAGCCTGATAATTCAGAGTCTCAGACATGATAGACTTTTGGCATAACCATTGTGCTATTTCCCCACCCTGAAGCTTTAGTTTGTAAGGGAAACTCTATTAGTCTGTTAGGCTTATCATAACAACAAACCACAAAGTAAGTATCTTACACAATAACTTTTTGTTCTCTTTTTTTCAGTGTTCTTCAGCCTCGATCTCTAATAGGAGGATGCTATCAAGGTCATTTTTCCCTGGTGTCTCTCTATTTGGTTTACAGACATCTACCTTCCTGCTAAGCACTCAGACATCTTCCTGTATATACACACTCTTAATGCCTGCCTTCTCATAAAACCACCAGTTCTACTAGATTAAGACCCACACTCATAACCTAATTTAACCTTAATGCCTCTTGGAAGACTCTATATGCTCCAATACTATATAGACTATATACTCCAATAGAGTTGCACTGAGGTTTTAGACTTTCACATATGAATTTGGGTGGAATGTAAATTCAGCTAAATTAATTCAGTTCCTAACAGTAGTTTAAAAATAATATGAAATGGGTCTGAACTACGTGGTATCTGTAATTTTTCATTTTAGAACTATGAGGGACAATCAAGGTAGAGGGTACTGCTAGAGTATTGGACTTGGATACCTGAGGTCCCCTAGCTGAGTCACCAGCACTATAATTAAAGTAGACTTCACTAAATAGTTCCCTTGGACAGTGTTTTGCCTTGCTATATGTACAACCCAGATTCAAGCCCAAGTCTCACTGCACTGAAGGAAGTTTTAGTGCTACGGTATCTTTCAGACTTTCTCTGACTTTCTGTTTCTCTGACTCTATCAAAAAACAAAAACACATTACTTGCCATTGAAATAAAACTCCTTTCAAGCAAATAACTCTATGCCAAGACCTGTTTCAAGAATTTTTTAAAATTATATGTTGTCATGTATATGACAAGTCACAAACCCAGAGAACAGGTACTTGTCTCAGGGGAAGCAACAGTGAGACCACCTGCAGTAAGGGCAGCATAGTGTAAAGGAGAGATGGGCTAAGAAAAATAGCAAAATAGCAGGTGGTCAATTCTGTGAGAGCACAGAACATCGCAGACAGCAGTGATAAGGAAACATATTGAATTATCTAGGTTATAGAGCCTTTCTTTTTCCACCACCTTTGTTATCCCTACAGTTCAGAATCTGTATAGTTTCACCATTGCCAGCAGCCATTAATTGTATTTTTTCTTTATTTTTGATAGAGATTGAGATAGAGAGAGAGATGGGGATGGGAAACAGAGTAGAGAGAAAACTGAAGCATTTCTTCACTGCTCATGCATCTTCCCTTGCTGCAGGTGGGGATAGGGACTGTAACCCAGGTCCTTGCACATAATGTCTGCTTGATTGGGTAATCCAACATTTAATACTGAGAGTCTCAAAATTTTTTCTGAGGCTATCAGGTTTTGACAATGGCATAATTTCAGCTTTTGAGTGTAAAGGTAACACAAAGTGATTCTCCACAACTCTTAATTAAGAGGAATGAATGGAATGCAAGGTGACTTCATGGAAGGAGAGAGGTTGAGTGCAGCCTAGAACGCTCTATGGCAATGGACTATGGCAATGGACTACAAACTCAGTCTGACAGGGACTTGGAGGTTACACAGACTGCTGTGCTAAACAAGAATATTTATAGGCTCTGGGTCAGGTTGATGAGGGTAAATAGTTAATTGCATTTATATATTTTCTTCAAGTTTGGGAGCTACTCTTCCCTAATCTAGCTTTCTAGTTCTGTTCTCAACTCTGACACCATCTTCCCAGATAGTATTTTTTTTTTTTAATTTTTTATTTAAGAAAGGATTAGTGAACAAAAGCATAAGGTAGGAGGGGTACAACTCCACACAATTCCCAACACCCAATCCCCATAACCCACCACCTCCCCTGATAGCTTTCCCATTCTCTATCCCTCTGGGAGCATGGACTCAGGGTCGTTGAGGGATGCAGAAGGTAGAAGGTCTGGCTTCTGTAATTGCTTCCCCGCTGAACATGGGCGTTGACTGGTCGGTCCATACCCCCAGTCTGCCTCTCTCTTTCCCTAGTAGGGTGTGACTCTGGGGAAGCTGAGCTCCAGGACACATTGGTGGGGTCTTCAATCCAGGGAAGCCTAGCCAGCATCCTGGTGGCATCTGGAACCTGGTGATTGAAAAGAGAGTTAACATATGAAGCCAAACAATTTGTTGAGCAATCATGGATCCCAAGCTTGGAATAGTGGAGAGGAAGTGTTAGGGAGGTACTCACTGCAAACTCTAGTGTAGTCCTGCTTTCAGGTATATATTTTGCAGTAGTTTATGGATACGTGTGCACATAAGCTCTCTCTCACAGAAACTGGTGTATATCTAGGTTATGGGACTTTGTTGGAAAGTGAACTACCTGAGATGGAATTAGAGTGTACTATTAAAGGAAAGGTCTCACCCGAGTAATGAAGCTGAAGGGTTGTCATTCCACACGTGAAGTCTCTGGATACATTCTGGGGTGAAGCATGTTGAGGTAGCAATCGTTGCTTTGGTTAGTTTGTGATCGGCAGATGCAATGTTATTTGGTTTGGATTGGGAGATGCATACGGGAAAGTGGGCCCTATCCAAGGGTTCCAGGACTGGGGGAAGTAGGGGCTCTATAGTGAAGATGTGAGGTTCCTGCTGTCTTAGGGTTCAAAAAGACAATCGATAGTTAATATTATCATCACATTATTTGTTAATTGGGTTAACTTTGAAAAGTCCCTTTGTTATGGTTTCCTGGACAGTACCCAGTATCTTGTATATAGCTGTGCTATTGGAAGCTTCTAATCTACTTGGTCTAGGCTTTTGAGAGAGTCCGCATATCAAATACATAGCCTATATATTAAAAAGATTCAGTTTGTCTTTTGAGAAACTTTGAGACATACAATTGATTTCCCCCTCTCATATTAATTAACTACTGATTTATATGTCTACATTTTGCTAGGAGTGTACATAAACACCATTCCCACCACCAAAGGACTGTGACCCATCCCTCCCGCCCACTTCCACCCCCCACTGGCCCAGGAAGCTACATGCCTACCCCTCACCACTGGGTTTTTACTTTGGTGCCCTACTTACAATTTGATCAGGTCCTGCTTTTAGTTTCCCTTTCAGATCTTCTTAGTCAGCTTCTGTTGATGAGTGGGATCATCCCATACTCATCTTTATCTTTCTGACTTAATTCACTTAACATAATTCCTTCTAGCTCTGTCCAAGATGGGTCAGAGAAGGTGGGTTCATTGTTCTTGATAGCTGCATAGTATTCCATTGTGTATATATACCACAGCTTTCTCAGCCACTCATCTGTTGTTGGGCACCTGGGTTGCTTCCAGGTTTTAGCTATTATGAATTGTGCTGCTATGAACATAGGAGTACACACCTCTTTTTGGTTGGGTGTTATGGAGTCCTTGGGGTATAACCCCAGGAGAGGAATTATTGGGTCATATGGAAGGTCCATGTCTAGCCTTCTGACAGTTTTCCAGACTGCTCTCCACAGAGGCTGTACCAATTTACATTCCCACCAGCAATGTAAAAGGGTTCCTCTGTCCCCACATCCTCTCCAGCATTTGTTGCTGCTGTCCTTTTTGATGTATGCCATTCTTACAGGAGTGAGGTGGTATCTTAGTGTTGTCTTGATTTGCATTTCTCTGATAATCAGTGACCTAGAGCAGTTTTTCATATGTTTGTTAGCCTTTTGGATCTCCTCTGTGGTGAATGTTTTGTTCATTTCCTCTGCCCATTTTTGGATGGGGTCATTTGCTTTTTTGCGGCTAAGTTTGCTGAGCTCTTTATATATTTTGGTGATTAGTTTCTTGTCTGATGTCTGGCATGTGAAGATCTTCTCCCATTCTGTGAGGGGTCTCTCTGTTTGTTTAATAGTTTCTTTGGATGTGCAGAAGCTTTTCAATTTGATGTAGTCCCATTGGTTTGTTTCTGCTTTGGTCTTCCTTGCAATTGGGTTTGATTCATCAAAGATGTCCTTGAGGTGTATGTGGGAAAGTGTTTTACCAATGTTTTCCTCTAAGTATTTGATTGTTTCTGGTCTGACATCTAGGTCTTTGATCCATTTGGAGTTGATTTTTGTTTCTGGTGAGATAAAGTGGTTCAATTTCATTCTTCTGCATGTTTCAACCCAGTTTTCCCAGCACCATTTATTGAAGAGAGCCTCCTTTTTCCATTTAATCCTTTGGGCCCCCTTATCAAAGATTAGATGCCCATAGGTGTTGGGATTTACTTCTGGGCTTTCAATTCTGTTCCACTGGTCTGTATGCCTATTTTTGTTCCAGTACCATGCTGTTTTGATGATGATGGCTTTATAATATAGTTTAAGGTCTGGGAGTGTGATGCCTCCATTTCTGTTTCTTTTCCTTAAGATGGTTTTGGCAATTCTAGGTGTTTTCAGGTTCCAGATAAATGATTGTAGCGTTTGTTCTATTCTCTTAAAGAAGCCTGGTGGAACTTTGATGGGTATTGCATTAAATTTGTATATGGCTCTGGGGAGAATATTCATTTTGATGATATTTATTCTTCCAATCCATGAGCATGGGATATCTTTCCATTTCTTGGTATCAGTTTCTATCTCCTTGAGTAGCGACTCATAGTTTTCAGTATACAAGTCTTTCACTTCTTTGGTCAACTTTATTCCTAGGTATTTGATTGATTTTGCTGAAACAGTAAATGGGAGTGATTTCTGGATGTCTTCTTCTTCAGATTTAGTGTTTGCATAAAGAAATGCCACTGATTTTTGTACATTGATTTTGTAGCCTGATACCTTGCTATATTGCCTAACAACTTCCAGTAATTTTCTACTGGATTCTTTAGGTCTTTCTATGTATACTATCATATCATCTGCAAATAGTGAGAGCTTGACTTCTTCCCTTCCAATCTGTATCCCTTTGATTTCTTTCTCTTGCCTGATTGCTATGGCAAGAACTTCCAATACTATGTTGAAGAGTAACGGTGACAGTGGACAGCCCTGTCTAGTCCCCGATCTGAGGGGGAATGCTTTCAGCTTCTCTCCATTGAGTATGATGTTGGCTGTAGGTTTGCTATATATAGACTCCACTATCTTGAGGAATTTCCCATCTATTCCCATTTTCTGTAGAGTTTTGAGCATGAATGGGTGTTGGATTTTGTCAAAGGCTTTCTCTGCATCTATTGAGATAATCATGTGGTTTTTGGCTTTGCTTTTATTGATGTGATGAATGACATTGATTGATTTACGGATGTTGAACCAGCCTTGCATTCCTGGGATGAATCCCACTTGGTCATGATGAACAATCTTTTTGATGTGTTGCTGTATCCGGTTGGCCAAGATCTTGTTTAATATTTTGGCATCTATGTTCATCAGAGATATTGGTCTGTAGTTTTCCTTTTTTGTTCTGTCCCTATCAGCTTTTGGTATCGGGGTGATGTTGGCTTCATAAAAGGTGGAAGGGAGTATTCCTGTTTCTTCAATCTTGTGGAATAGCTTAAGAAGTATGGGTATTAACTGTTTCCTGAAAGTTTTGTAGAATTCATTTGTGAAGCCATCTGGTCCAGGACTTTTGTTGTTGGGGAGATTCTTAATAACGGTTTCAATTTCTTTGTCTGTGATTGGTGCATTTAGATTTTGTAGTTCTTCTTGGTTCAGTTTTGGAAGTGCATAGGTTTCTAGGAATTGTTCCATTTCTTCCAGATTCTCTAGCTTGGTGGCATATAGTTCTTTATAGAAGTTTCTCAGAATTCTCTGGATTTCTGTGGTGTCAGTTGTGATATCTCCTGCATCGTTTACAATTCTATTAATTTGAGTCTTCTCTCTTTTTTGTTTGGTGAGTCTGGCTAGGGGTTTGTCAATTTTGTTTAATCTTTCGAAGAACCAACATTTGGCTTCATTGATCTTTTGTATGGTTCTTTTATTTCCGATGTTGTTTATTTCTGCTCTAACTTTAGTGATTTCTGTCCTTCTGGTTGCTTTAGGGTTCCTTTGTTCCTCTTCCTCTAAGTCCTTGAGGTGTCTAGTAAGGTCGTTCATTTGGGCTTCTTCTTGGTGTTTAATATGTGATTGTATGGCTATAAGTTTCCCTCTCAGTACTGCTTTCGCTGTGTCCCAAATATTTTGATAGGTTGTGTCTTCATTTTCATTAGTTTCCAGGAACATTTGAATTTCCTGTTTGAGTGAATCTCTGACCCAGTGGTTCTTAAGGAGCATGTTGTTTAGTTTCCAAATTCTATGTCTTTTAATAATTTTCCGTTTGTTGTTAAAAGTTAGTTTTACTCCACTGTGGTCTGAGAAGATACTTGGGATGATTTCAATGCTCTTGAATTTATTGATGCTGTCTTTGTGGCCTAACATGTGGTCTATCCTTGAGTATGTGTTATGTGGATTTGAAAAGAAGGTGTATTCCAGTTTTTTGGGGTGGAGGAGTCTGAAAATGTCCAAAAGGTCTAGTCTGTCAATCTCTTCATTCAATTCTCTTGTATCTTTATTGGTTCTCTGCTTTGTTGATCTGTCTAAGTGCGAGAGTGGGGTATTGAAGTCTCCCACTATTATTGTATTACTATTGATGTATTTTTGAAATTCTTTCAGTAGGTGTTTAATGTATTTAGATGGTCCCTCGTTGGGTGCATAGATGTTAATAATTGTTAAGTCTTCTTGGCTGATTGATCCTCTAATCATTATGTAATGTCCTTGCCTATCTTTTATTACTTTATTTAATTTAAAATCTATCGTGTCTGAGATGAGAATGGCTGTTCCTGCCCTTTTTTGTGGACCGTTAGCCTGTATGATAGTTTTCCATCCTTTCACTTTAAGTCTTTGTTTATCTTGTTGTGACAGATGGGATTCTTGCAAGCAGCATATGGTTGGGTTATGTTTTCTGATCCATCCCCCCACCCTGTGCCTTTTGATGGGTGAGTTTAAGCCATTGACATTTATTGATATTATGGATTTAATGTATTGTAGTGCCATTGTTCTAAAAAACGATTTGTTTACTCTGATATATTACAAGTATTATAGTGATGTTCTTGTTTATAAGAGGTCTTTTAGTACCTCTTTCAGGGCCGGCTTGGTGATAGTTGCCTCCTTTAACTGTTGTTTGTCTAAGAAGGTTTTGATCCCTCCATCTAGCTTGAATGAAAGTCTAGCAGGATATATTATCCTTGGTTGAAACCCTTTTTCATTCAGGGCTCGATAGATATCTTGCCACTCCCTTCTGGCTTTTAGAGTTTGAGTGGAGAAATCTGCAGAAAGTCTTATGGGTTTTCCCCTGTATGTGACTTTTTGTTTCTCTCTTGCAGCCTTTAGGATCCTTTCTTTATCCTTACTTCTTCTCATTGTGACGATGATGTGTCTTGGTGTTTTCAGGTCTGGGTTGATTCTGTTTGGTACTCTCTGGGCCTCTTGCACCTTGATATCCTTTCTGTTATTCAGGTCTGGGAAATTTTCTTGTATTATTTCCTCTAGAATGTTTGCTTCCCCTTCCTCTCTTTCTTCCTCTGGCAGGCCAATTATACGAATGTTACTTCTTTTGAGATCATCCCATATGTCTCTGTTGTTGTTTTCAGTGTCTCTCAATCTCTTTTTAAGCTCTTTCACCTCTTTCTTAGTTTTCTCTAACTCATCCTCTGTCTGACTAATTCTGTTTTCTGCTTCTGTTAGTCTGCTTTCCCTTGCCTCAGCTTCTTTCTTCATTACAGCTATTTCAGCTTTCAGTTCTCTAATTGTCTCAAGATAATCAGTATTTTCCTTGGGTGTCTCAACTGTTGTTTCCCTAATACTGCCATTCCTTTCCTCCAATGTTGTTTTCATTTCTGTGATTAATAAGTTTATTATTGCTTGCATACTTTTCTTATCTATGGTTACTTCTGACTGATTTATGGTTTCTTCTGGGCTCTTGTCTTCATTCATTGGGGTAGCAGTTTTATTTGTTTTTAATCTACCCATTTTTTTTATTTATGTGTTTCTCTCTTTTTTTTTTTTAATGCTCTGTTGTTCCTCAGTTGTTGTGTTTTGAGCACAAGTAACACTGTACTAAATACCTTTATGACAATTGCACTCACCAACCTCCGGAATTACAGTAGCAACTGAAGTAAGTATTGAAGGAGTTTAATCATTACCAGTTAGCCAAACAATTTCTCCAGTCCGTGAAAAAATAGTAACCAAATCCCAGTGAAGAAAGAGAAAAGAAAGAGAGGATAGCAAGAATAGACAGTTATGAAAATCTACTATCCAGTGTATATTCTAGGGTAACAAGAGTGTAAAGGGAACTAGAGCAGAGATACACACATAGAGAGTCCACTCTGGGTCAGATTTCTTCCCCAAAGTAATTCACAAATTCAGAAAGGCAAAGAAGAAAGAAGTGTATGACAAGATAAAAAAAAATAATAATAATAAAAAATAAAAAAAGAGATAGAGAGAGATAAGAGAGAGAAAAGGGAGAATATAAGAAGAAGGGTTGTAATTAAAGAGCAGTGCGAGGAACTTCCCAAATGTGTTATCAGTGAGTTAAAAAAAAAAAAAAAAAACACAAAACAAAAAAAAAAACCCTGTTTGGTGGTATGGGGTATCCTGCTAGTAGCTGGTCCCAGGCACTGCTTATGGTGGGGGGGGGGGGGGAGCGGCGGGAAGGATGTATGCTTGAAAATTAAAAGGAAGAAAAAAGAATTTTTTTCCCCTACTCTAATTCTTAACCCAAATTAAGTTATAGACAGCTCTTTGGTATGACTGCTGTGGCCCCTTATTGGCTGGCCTGCTAAAGGCAGAAAATCCTATTGTTTACACGAGATGTGTCCGGAGCTCAAAGGCTAGCTGCTTCTCATTTGTCCGCCATCTTCCGGGAAACCCCCCCCTCCAGACTTTTTTAAAGGATTTCTCAAAAATGAAAACTAGCTCCAAATCCTTTGATCCAATGAGAGCTATACTCAAGAAGTCTTTGGATCTGCTCTCAGGGTCACGGTGGACCCTGGATTCTCCCAAGAGGAAGCCCCGAGCTAAAGTGCTCTCTCCGGGTCCTCTGCCCGCCGCGCTCTGCAACCGGCGGAGGAGCCGCCTTCCTGGGCGGGCGGAGGACAATGCCCGGCGCACTCTCCTTGCCCGGCGCCCTGGGAATTCTGGAGCCCCGCTAGTCCGTGTCACCTTTACTCTAATTCTTAACCCAAATTAAATTGTACCCACTCTTTGGTGTCACCCCTTATTAACTGGCCTGCTAAAGGCAGAAAATCCTACCGTTGCCGATGATGCGACGATGCCGTCAGAGCGCTCGCTGCCAGCAACTTCTCAGGCCGCCATCTTCCCCCAGATAGTATTTTTAATCCACCTGCATGTTAGCTATCAAGTTCAAGGAGAAATTACTAAAGTCATTACTACTGGAACATGCCTAAAATAGACTCCTAGCTTCTTTGACCTCTAATTTTATCTACTCTATTCCTACCTTAAGGCTTCTGTTTATTAAACCATTTGTACTGTTTTATTTCTTACCACCTTTTAGCCACCAAGCAGCAGATACTACTATGATTCCATCCTGATTTTGCTGGGCAGTCTACCTCATCAGTGTGTCCCAGAACCTCTGCCTCTCCAGAACCCAGAACCACTAGGGAGAGATAGCATCAGGCTGTAAATATGGATCAACCTGCCAACATCCATGTTCAGTAGAGAAGAAATTATAGAAGTCAGAAATCCCATCTTTTGCACCCCATAAAGAATTTTGGTCCATTGGCTCTACCATAAAGCAATGATGGTGGGGATAACCCCAGTTTCTGAAGGGAGGCTGGGGGTATCCCACCCTGCCACTTGAAAAAAAAAAAAGAAAACTGGTCCTGAAATGAGTTCAGCCTGCAATGTTCCTCAGATGTGACCATGAGCTATAAGAGGTTACACAGGTTCTGGCACTAAATATAAATATTCATTTATATATGGGCTCTGGAGCGGGTGGGTGGACATAATAGTTAATTTTAGCCAAATTTTTTAATGTTTTTTTTATCTGAAGTGAAGCATGCTGGGCTAGCACTCGTTGTGTTGATTGGGTTACGATCTGTGGATGCAATATTATTTGATTTTAATTGAGAGAAGCATGCAGGAAAGTGGGCTTTAGGGTGGGGCCCAATTTCCCATATTTTTTTTTATGGAGAATGGGAGCTACTTCCTTCCCTAATCCAAATTTCTAGCCTTTTTCTCTACTCTGACACCATTCTCTCAGACAATATTCTCATCTAACCACAGGCTAGTTACCAAACTCAAGCAAATCTACTATAGTTGTATGCCCCCAAGAATATGCCTAAAATGGTTCGCCTAGCTTTCTTCTACCCTAAAATCCCTAATCTCAACTGCTCTGATCCTACTTTTCGGTTCCTGTTCATTAGCCATCTTGTCTCAACTTAGGTCAAGCCACCTTCCAGACACAAGGTTGTAGATGCTACCATGACTCCACCCTGACTTCTCTGGGCAAATGACCTCACCAATGTGTCCTGGACCATCACATCTCCAGAGCTCTGTTCCACTAGGGAAAGAAAGAAACAGGCTGGGTGTATGGATCAACCTGTCAGTGCCCATGCTCAGTGAGGATGCAGCTACAGAAGCCAGAACTCCTACCTTCTGCTCCCCATAAACAACCTTGATTCATACTTCCAGAGGGGAGAAGTGATAGGATGAAGACAAGAGGACTCTGCAATACAGCTCCATTAGCACCCAGAGAGAGAGAAGGAAAAAAAGAGGGACATATGGAGGTAGTTATGATGTCATGAATGGCTTAGAGGGGAAGAGAGGATTGAATCAGAAAATGAAGGCTCAAATATATATAAATGTGGACAGATAGTTGTAGAGAAGTTGGTTGGCCATGTTTGAAATTTTGGGGGAATTGTGGTGGATTGCAGAGGGGAGAGAGTAGATTCAGAACTCTAGTGGTAGGAATGGTGTGGATTCAAACCCCTGTCAACATGTAATTTTGTAATATAAAAAATAAAAAAGTCATGCGGGGGTAGATAGCATAATGGTTATGCAAAGAGACTCTCATGCCTGAGACTTTTAAGTCCCAGGTTCAATCCCCCACACCACAATAAAAAACAATCAGATGCTCCTTTAATTTTTTTTTTAAATTCAGCCAGAAAGAGGGAATCCTGCATTGCAGCAAGATGAACTTAGAGGACATCAAGTTATTATTTTAAGTGAAAATATCCAGAGAAAGACAAAAAATAAAGGATCTAACTGATATGAAGAATTAAAAATAACAGTCAAAATTGGACCAGCAAAATAGCTCACCTGGATAGTACACCTGCTTTGCCATGTAGGGTTGTTATAAAAGTTATGACACATTTTTCTGTTTTATTATGCTGAAATGTGTCATGACTTTTCTGGCAACCCTATATGTGACCCTGGTTTGAAGCATTCACCTGTTGCATTGAAGGAAACTTAAGTGGCTCCATGTTCTCTCTCTCTCTCTCTCTCTCTTCTTTCTTTCCCTCTCCCTCTCCCTCTCCCTCTCCCTTCTTCTCCCCTCCCCTCCCCTTCTGCTGCATAGTATTGTTGGTCATCATTTCTCCTTTGGCTAATTCTGCTTCTGTTTCTATCCACCAGGTCAGGTTCCCCTGCATTGCTTAATGTCGTGGTCTATTTACATAATCATTGTTTTGTCTAAGACCCGCCCTGCCTACAGGACATTGGTTTAATCCCCACTGGTTCCCGCTCTTTATCCACTCTGCCCCCTCTCCTAGTCACTTCCTATTTTCCACCATACCACTTCCGTCTTAGAAGATATTTAAAAGCAGATTCTTTTTTGATTAAAAAACACATTGGATTGTGTTCCCGCTCAGCCATGAGTTCCTGGTCGTCTCTCTCCTACCGACGAAGCTAGCCCGGCATAGTATAATATTAAAAAAAAAAAAATCAATGTAAATATATGTAGACTACAAAGGCTACAAAATTTTAAAAAATTTTAAAAAATAAAATTTTGATTTTTTTTTTACTCTTACAAGCTATTACTCCCAATTAAAGCATCAGACAAATAAGAAGGATTAATCATTGCTGTTGTCTTATCACAAAGTTGAAGGACATCTACAAATTGACTGGTGCTATTCTCCAGATTTCTCATCTGTTATGCATTTGCTGGCTCATCAATCATAAGAGCACAGAATATCTCAGATGAAAGAGACCAAAGACATTTTCTCCTGCATTTTTTAATCTCTACAGCCAGCTGCCAGCTCCCTCATATCTGCACTAAGATCCTGAAACAGGTATTCATAGATGAGAATATTCCATGGTCTTTCTATTTCCATAAGCAAACTCTAAACATACTGGTGGCTGGTATTTGCTAGCTTATGAAATGAATAAATACTGAATATTTATTTTTGTAAAGTTTATTCAATAAAATTGTTGGCACTTAATTAAATATAAAATTTAGATGTAAATTCAGGTAAGCTAATGTCATTTTGTAAGCTAGAGAATAAGAATAGAAGAATATGAATAATCGACAGTCTTAATATTCTATCCAAATGCAATTTCATGATAGAGAGACATAAAGATATAGCACTAGCACAATTTGTTGGTCATATTAGGGACAATGATAGTCATGGCATTCTTGATGGCTACTAAAGGTTATTAACCCTGCTCTAAACTCTTCATTTATATTGCCAGGTAATATTTCTCCTCAACTCCATAAAGTGGGTATTGTCTTTGACTTTCCTTTTTAGATGAAGACACAGTTAGTTAAAGATGTCAAGTGATCTCTCAAAGTCATTTAACTGAGGAATGATAGAGGCCACATCTAGCACCATAAGTCTTGTGCAATAGCTAGTTGGAAAAAGTTATAATAATTAGTGGAAGATACCTAAGTTGAACAAGGTGAGTTTCCATTAGGGATTTTCTAGGAAAAGACATTCTTAGGTAGAAAATACAGCTAGGACTCCCACACCCATGTACATCTAATCTTTAATAAGGGGGCCCAAAGTATTAAATGGAGGAAGGAAGCTCTCTTCAATAAGTGGTGCTGGGAAAAATGGGTTTAAATATGCAGAAGAATGAAACTGAATCACTTTATTACACCAGGAACAAAAATCAACTACAAATGGATCAAGGACCTGGATGTTAGACCAGAAAACATCAAATACTTAGAGAAAAAAATTGGTGGAACACTTTCCCATCTAAACCTCAAGCATGCCTTTGATGATACAAATCCAATTACAAGGAATACTAAAGTACAAATAAATCATCAGGACTACATCAAATTGAAAAGCTTCTGCATAACCAAAGAACTATCACACAAAGAAGGAAACCCCTCACAGAATGAGAGAAGATCTTCACATGCCATACATCAGACAAGAGACTAATAACCAAAATATATATGTATATATATATATATATATATATATATATATATGTATATATATATGTATATACATATATATATATATATATGTATATACATATATATATACGTATATATATATATGTATATATATATATATAAAATATATATGTATATATATATATAAAATATATATGTATATATATATATATATATATATACACATATACATACAATGGAATACTATGCAGCTACTAAGAACAATGAACCCACCTTCTCTGACCCATCTTGGATGGAGATGGAAGGAATTATGTTAAGTGAGCTAAGTCTGAAAGTTAAAGATGAACATAGGATGATCCCACTCATCAACAGTAGTAGAGAAAGAAGAAAATAAATGGAAACTAAAAGAAGGATTTAACTAAATTTGGAGTAGGGCATCAAAGTAAAAACTCTGGGGTGAGTTTTTGGATGTTCGATTCAAGGGCAAGGAGGAAGGGGGATGGGATGGGATGTAGTCTTTTGGTGGTGGGAATGGTTTTTATGTACAGTCCTACTAATTTGAAGTCATATAAATCACTAATTAATATGAGAGGGGAAAAATTGATTGAATATCTCAAACTTTTAAAGCACGGACTGAGTCTTTTTAATACATAGGTTGAGTCTTTGATATGTTGACTCTCTTAAAAGCTTAAACCAGGGAGAACAGAAGCAACCAGTGGCACAGATATATACAAATAATGTCAAAGGACATAAATTATGGTCATGATGTCTATGATACAGTAAATTCTAGCAAAAGGATATTTCACAGTTAACCCAACTGCCAAATAATGTGATTATAGGAATAACTATCTAATGTTTTCTTAAAGCCTTAGACAGCAGGAGCCTCCCACTTTCTCTATAGAGCCTATATTTCCCCCAGTCCTGGAACCTCTACGGTGGGGCTCACTTTCCTGCATGCTTCTCTCAATTCATACCAAATGATATTGCATCCACTGATCCCAACCTAGTCAACACAATGAGTACGACCTCAGCATGCTTCACTTCAGACTGTGTCCAGAAACATTAGTCGTGGAATGTTAACCCTTCAGCCTCATTGCTCTGGTGAGACCTTTCCTTTCATAGGATTTTCTAATTCCGTTCCAGAAGATTCACTTCCTAACAAAGTCCCAAAACCTAGATATAGACCAGATCCCATGAGATAGAGCATATGTTCACTGTATCCATAAATTAGTAAATTAGTATATATATATATATATATATATATATATACACATATATATATATGTATCTGAAGCCAAAATACACAATAGTGAGTGAGTATAAAGTGAGTGAGTGAGTATAAAGTTCATAATGAAATAGTGTCTACTTAGACTTAGATACCCTCCTCACCTACTTCCTATTACAGTTCTCTCACTCATTCCAAAGTTAATCTTATGAAAGCAAAGACTGAAAAAGCTGAATAAAGGCAAGAGACTGGCATACTTTAACAATGCCTCTTTAGTCTCTATCAGGTCACCCTGAGATTCCCAAAAAGACAGGAAGGGCCAAGACCTCAAATAAATCCCTCTCTTCATTGTTACCGGTCATCTCTATCAGGAACAACAAAATAGATCCCTTTGTGGGACCCCCATAGGACCTTGCCCTCAACTCGGATCAACAACAGTAGAAAATGTTCCCCATCCTCTGAACAGAGGATGGACAACATACTCTATGCTACACCTGAGGAAGCTGGGTCGCTATTGGGGATGCTTGGAATGTTCCTACCAATGACCACAGTATATGAGATCAGATCTACAGCGATGCAGAGGTCACATAGGCTCCTAAGCTGAATATGGGCCCCAGATCACATCAAATCGCTGGGGTTTAGTCAACAATATTTGTAGCCCTTGCCCATATTTGGGAGCTATTTTCTTCCCTAATGCAGCTTTCTGTTCCTTTTCTAGCCATGACATCATCTCCCCAGACAATAACTTGGATCCACCTGCATATCAGATTCAGGCTCAGGGGAAAAAAAAAGAAAACCTAGTATAGCCACAGGCCCTTTGGAATATAACTAAAACATGCCTACCTAGCTATCTACAAAACGTAGACCCACCCAACTCTTCATCTGCACTATTCCAACCTTTAGGTTAATGATTGGTCAACAATTTGTTTCAGTTTGTATATCTCTTTTCAGCCACCAGGTTCCAGATGCTAGCATAATGCGAACCAGACTTCCCTGGACAGACAAACCCACCAATTTTTCCTGGAGCTCAGCCTCCCCAGAGCCCCACCCCAGTAGGGAAAGAGAGAGGCAGACTGGGAGTATGGATCAACCTGTCAACACCCATGTTCAGCAGGGAAGCAATTACAGAAGCTAGACTTCCCACCTTCTGCACCCCATAATAACCCTGGGCCCATACTCCAAGAGGGTTAAAGAATACAAAAGCTATCAGGGGATGGGATGGGATACAGAGTTCTGGTAGTGGGAATTGTGAGTAGTTGTACCCCTCTTATCCTATGGTTTTATCAATGTTTCCATTTGATAAATTAAAAAAAAAAAACAGAAAAAGAAAATACAGCTAGGGACAGACAGGGCAATGTCATATTGAGTAGAATGCACATATTAACTACCATGCAAAGTATTCAATTTCAAGCCCCTGCTCCACAAGTAAAGGGGGATACCTTCTTGGACAGTAAATAAGTGCTGAAGGTGTCTCTGTTTCTCTCTCCTTAACTTGCACTACCATCTCTGTCTCTCTGTCTCTCTCTACCCCCACCTCTTTCTTTGGCTCTGTGAAAAAGGAAATAAGGCCAAAGTGAGCAGTATATTAATCATATAGTCTGTAAGCCACAGCAATAACACTGACAGAAAAAAGTAGAAAGAGAGAAGATAGAAAAGGACAGAAGAGGGAGGAAGAAGGAAGGAAGGAGGAAGCAAGGGAGGGAGGTAAGGGAGGAAGGAAACAGAGCTTGAAGGAACAATCACAGCATGACTCAGCTGGTGGTATGATCAAGGCTGCCAAAAGGCAAAGTAGAAGGTAGAGGTTGGTAGAATATTTGTCTAGTAGAGAGGGCAAATCTGTGGCTGCCATCCTTAAGCACTTTGACTCAAAGTGCAAGTTCTCCCTGGTTAGTGCTTGCCAAAAGGACTTCTTCCATAGAGAGTTGGGAGGTAGCACAGCAGGTTAAGCGCTGGTGGCACGAAGCACAAGGACCAGTGGCATAAGGATATTGGTTTGAACCCCAGCTCCCACCTGCAGGGGATTTGCTTCACAAGTAGTGAAGCAGGTCTGCAGGTGTCTCTCTTTCTCTCCCCCCTTTGTCTTCCCCTACTTTCTCCATTTCTCTCTGTCCTATCCAACCATGACGACAACAACAATAATAATTACAGCAGTTAAACAAGGGCAACAAAAAGGAATAAATAAATATTTTTAAAAAGGACTTCCATAATCAAATAACCTGAGAAAATTATGGTGAACATACTCTATTTTATTTTTTTATTTGCACCCATATGACTTTGCCATTCCCAGCATCCTCTCTCTTTCTCTAAGATAGAGAAAAACAGAAAAGGAAAGACAAACAGAAGAGAGGGATAATAGCACCTGGCATGTAAGGAATAAAGTTGCTTTGAATGAGACTCACAAAGGTTCTTTTTCTCTGCCATTATAAAGTGTAAAATGGCAGAGGGGAATGTAGTGTTGCAAGACCAGTGACTTGCTATTGAGAGCATTATTCTCTAGGATCCAGGAACAAAAATTAAAAAGCACCACAGTGCCAGGTCCTAGAAAACACTTTTTTTTCTTTCTATTTTAATTTTTTTTATTTGAGATGACAAAGAGAAATTGAGAGGGAGGGGGAGATAGAAAAATAGAGAGAGACAGAGAGAGACACCTTCAGGCCTACTTTGCCACTAGTTCTCTCCTGAAAAACACATTCTAATGAGGATTCTATCCAGCAAGATTTGGTATAGTCATAAAAATGATAGCACAGTGTTGTAAATATCTACGAGAAACAAGGTTTCAGTCTTCTCAACAGTTCAGGGACCACTAAACCTTGCTGTTGTTTCATGGCATCTCCTGGGACTGTTACTGTCCCCTACAACCTGTTAGGGGGAAAGATACCATTGCAGTCAATAGGGACTTACTTGGAGAAATGATCAGAGAAGAGTGATGATCAGATCCTCACTTCTGTTGATTCTCTCGAGCCTGTGGGGGATTTAGATTTAAAAAAAAAAGTCAAAACAGAAAAAGTAGGTATGGGGGGTTGAGCGGAGATGCAGTGGGTTAAGCGCATGTGGCACAAAGTGCAGGGACCAGAGTAAGGATCCCGGTTGGAGCCCCCGGCTCCCCACCTGCAGGGGAGTCGCTTCACAGGCGGTGAAGCAGGTCTGCAAGTGTCTGTCTTTCTCTCCCCCTCTATGTCTTCCCCTCCTCTCTCCAGTTCTCTCTGTCCTATCCAACAACGAACAACATCAACAAAGGCAATAATAATAACCACAACGAGGCTACAACAACAAGGGCAACAAAAAGGGGTAAAAAATGGCCTCCAGGAGCGGTGGATTCATGGTGCAGGCACCGAGCCCAGCAATAACCCTGGAGGGGAAAAAAAAAAGAAGAAAATGTAGGTATTAAAAGAGTAGCATTCGTGCTAAACAAGATTGTTTTTAATACACTTGTACCTCCTCACTAAAGTCATCTTTTTACTTCCTTTAGTTTTGTATACCTTCCCTCAAATTCAGGGAATTTATTTATTTTTTCTATTTGACTTTTATTCCCAGATAAGTTATGCATAATATCTAGTACTATGTTTAGACTATATGGAATTAAATAGTATTAATTTGCAAACATTACACTGGATGTGATGTGCCTTTTAATAGAGGCACCTGGGAAACAAAATAACTTCTAGATCCAGAAGGATAAATTTCAATGCTTAGAAAAAATAATAATAAGATAGTTAATACCTTGGAAAGATAGGAAGCAAGTAATTCAAGATGCACAGACATCTGCTGAACTTAGGGATAAGATTTCCCTTGCCTTGTACACCTTATGAGAAGGGCTGGGTCAGCAGAGCTCCAGTAATATGGAGGCACTGGAATGGAATTTGGAACTTCATGCATTCAAATCTTGTGCTCTGCCTGCTAAGCAATCCCCCCAGATGCAGAATTAACTTTTTTTTAGAAGAGAGACTCACAAAAGTTCTATTTATTTACCACTGTAAACTGTGGAATATCAGAGTTGCAGCAAATATTGTAGGACAGGTGACTTGCAAGCAGTATTCTACAGAGCACAAGGAAAAGAAAAAAAATTAACAAAAGTAAACAAAAACTTGGGAGCTAAGCATCAGGCCTCCCAGTTAGGAGAATAAATCTTCATAGACCTTGTGAGTATTATTAATTAATTATCATCATGGTGGAAATTTGAATTTTTGTTATTGAGTAACAATGATAGAAGGTGAAATCCATGCATATCTGTAAGCAGTGAAGGTTTGTCAGATATGCTATAGCAGAAAATAAAACTATACAGTTTCTACCATGGCTAAGACCTCTAGCACCAACATACTGGAATAATTATTTGGGACACATTCAGAGAACACAGTAAACAATAGGGAACCTTCCAATATGGAGGAGATGGGATATGGAACCCTGGTGGTGGGAACTGTGGGGTTTGAAGGCTACAATTCCATATAGTTCCCACCACCAGGGTTCCATATCCCATCCCCTCCATTGGAAGCTTCCCTATCCTTTATCCCTCTGGGAGTATGGACCAAAAACCTTTATGGGGTACAGAAAGTAGAAGGTCTGGCTTCTGTAATTGCTTCTCTGCTGGACATGGGCATTTCTCATCTGCTATACTCTTACCATTATGTTTCTGATTATTAAACAATTTGTTCTGCTTTATATCTTAATGCTTTTAAGCCACCAAGTTGCAGATGCTACCATGATACCAACATAACTTCCCTGGGTAGAAGACCTCACCAATATTTTCTATTTTCTCTTTCTAAGGCAAGTTTAAGATTTCCTAAATGGGATGTAAAGGACTGTGCATTTTCTCTACAGCAAGTAGCATATTCCTGCAGTTTGGATCTATAACCCAGAAAGGTTTTCTTCTCCTGTCAGTTTTGACTGTAGGCATTTCAAAATTAATAGACTGGGTCGATTGAAGGGCACATATGCAATCTGTGTAGGATAAAACTGAACATAAATATGCTACCACCAAATGTCTGTGAAGAAACATTTTTAAGGAGATAGAATTAAAAAAAACAGGAATAATAAATTAATTGATTGAATCTGAGAAAATATATAGTACCTTTTTATGGAGGTTGCAACATATTTTGTTTCTCCCTAAGATTTATTTTTATTTAATTCTGTGTTATCTGATTTTGTTCTAGGATTAACTACAGGAAATTCTTGCTCTATTTTGTGGCTCTCAGCAATCACATTCATGAAATGACACTCCAGCTACCAGAGGCCTCCCCAATGGCTTATATTAATTTGTATATGAGTATAAATGCTTCTGGTAGATATTATCAAGGAACACTTATCTTGACACCTTTTTTTTTTTAATTGTTGGCTAGAGAGGGAAACTCATCTGAACAAAAAGGGATTAAGAGTAATACCTGGCTGTGACTACTGAAAGATCATCCCACATTAAAAAAGAAAGAAATCTGATTACAAAATCTCATAGCATCTGAATAAATTATATATGCTGTATAATGCAAGTGAAAAGGTGAAAGACCTTTTGATTGTGAAAGACCTTTTGAAAAGCCAATGGTTTCACTCATGGGTAGACCATAAAGAATGGAACCATATAGACTTGCAAAACAGTTTAAATATCAAGTGGTCAAACTGGCTCTTGGATTTTGTAAGAACTATGACGGGTTATATTTGTGAGGGTGGGAACATGGGACTTTGATTGTGGCTGCAGTTTAGAGCTCTTATAACCAAACCTAAATCACTAATAAAAAGGAATACATACAACAGGGAAGGAGTCATGACACAACTGGTAAAGTACAAAAGTTACGATGTAAGTGATCAGGTTCAAGCTCTGGGTCCCCACCAAGAGGAAGAGGGAAGTTTCATGAGTGGCAGTGAAGACTGCAGGCATTTTACCTACTCCTCTCTCTCCCTATCTCTCACCCTATTTCTATCTCAAAAGAAAAGGAAACCAAAGCTGAAATGTCAACCTCCTAACTCTCCTAATTTGGTGAGATCTTTCCTAACACAGGGGACTACCTAATTTCATTTCAGATGGCACATTATCTAACAGTATAACAGACAGTAGACACAGTCTAGGGTTTCGGGGTCTAGGTATAGGTGTACATGTACCCATAAGCAAAGGGCGATTGTATAACACGAAGTAAAAGTGTTTAATAGTTCTCAGTGATAAGACTTAAACCTAGTAAGTCTGGGATCCTATTAGAAGGGCCCAAATGAGACATCATAAATTCTCTACTGGATCAGACTTAGACCCAATATGTTTGACAGTGTAGTAGAAAGGCCAAAAGAAGGCAGACCCTATAAACCTAACTCTGGTGGATACAACAAATGACACTCTAAGTTTTAATGACTAGGAGAAAGTCTAAGCTACTCAGATAAAGAAAAGACTGAAAACCTGAATATGGGCAAAAAACTGATTCACCTAACAATAGCCTATTTGGTCAATACCAGACCAGCCCATCATCTGGGACATTAGATAGGGAATCACTGGATTTCCACACATATATGATGTGCTTGGGCATCTAACAGATCCCTCTCTCCACCATCACTGGTTACTTCCTTCAGAAAAATATGATAAGCCTTTTAGTGGGCCTCTCCAGGACTTTGCACTCACTATAAACTAGCAATAATAGGGACTGCCCCACTGTCTTAAGGGAGGCTGGATCATCTTACCCTGCCACTCAAGGAAAACTGGTCCTGAAATAAGTGCAGCCTAGGATGTCCCCAGCTGTGGCCATGGACTGCAAGCTCAGACTGACCACAACTCAGTCAGAGGTTACACAATCTCTTGTGCTAAATGGGAATATACGTAGGCCCTGGGCCAGATTAATGGGGGTAGACATTTGAGTTTATTCATAGGAATTTTTTTTTCCAAGTTTGGAAGCTACTTTATGCCCTAATCCAGTTTTCAAATTCTATTCTCAACTCCGACACCATCTTCCTAGACAATAGTTTTAGTCCACCTACATGTTTGTTATCAAACTGAAACAAAAACTAATAAAGTTGTAAGCTCTGAAGAACATACCTTAAATAAACTTCCGCACTTCCTTCTACCCTATGATCCCTGTCCTCATCTGCTTTATTCCTACTTTTGGTTCTAGTTAATTAATCATTTTGTCTTGATTTATATTTTACTGCCTTTTATATCTTACTACCAAGTTGTAGATGTTACAATGATTGCATCCTGACTTTTTTGGGCAGAAGACTTTACCAATGTGTCCTGGAGCTCTGCTTCCCCAGAGCCATACCCCACTAGGGAAAGATAGAAACAGGCTGGCGGTATGGATTGACCTGTCAACACCCATGTCCAGCAGAGAAACAATTCCAGAAGTCATAACTCTCACCGTCTGCTCCCCAGAAAGAATTTTGGTTCAAAGGGCCAGGTGGTGGTGCACCCAGTTAGCTCGCACAGTGCAAGTGCTTGTACAAGGTTCTGGATTCAAGCATCCACTCCGCTGCCTGCAGGGAGGGACATTTCATGAGTTGTGAAGCAGGTCTGCAGGTATATCTCTTCCTGTCTCACTCTCTGGCTCCTGTTTCTCTCTCAATTTCTCTCTGTCCTATCCAATACAATGGGAGGGGAAATGGCACTTCTTCTTCTTCTTCTAGCGTTTGCCCTTCTTCCATAGCCAGTCAACAGCGTCAGGTTGAAAGCTGTCAGGAGCTGCTTGTTGCTGGCTTTGAAAGTGACTGGGATCCATGTGGATTCAGTCGGCTAGGAAGGATCGTCAGTTTCCCCAATGAATGGGTACTCACGGGATGCACCACGAGAAGGTCGATCCAATGCAACCCTGAAATGGCACTGAGTCCCAGAGACTAAATAAATAAATAAATAAATAAGAATTTTGGTTCATACTTACATCATCAGGGGAGAAATGATAGGGGAAGATGACCAGAAGGCTCTGAACTCCAACTCCATAGGGACTTGGAGAGAGAAGAAATAAAAAGAGAAGAACATCTGGATATAGTAATAAGTGTAGGTGTGATTCAGAAAGGAAAAAAAGGCAGGGCCATAGGAAAAAATAAAGGGCAAATATAGACAGATAATTATAGAATTAAATATGAATTTAGCTGTAGATAATGACTTGGATACAATATATTGCACTGCCAAAGGAAAGACTTCTATGCATGCAGGACCATCTCACAGGTTCTGTCCACATGATTGTTTTGTTGTTGTTGTTGCTGTTATTGTTCTAGTTTAAGATGGTGCAGGGGATTGCACCTGGGACTTCTGAATGTAAAACATGAAAGTCTGTTGTGTAAACCATTGTGCTATCTTCCCAGTTTCTTTTCCTTAGCTTCCTATGTGGGTGAGTTTCACTTAATTGGCTAACTTAGTCTTGTTTTCTATTAGTAAATGTCCTATGTTCTTCAACCATTTGAGAAGAGTAAGTTGACTTTTTTAAATCCTCTTGTTCTTTCACTACCCACTCTTATACATTCCCTCTTTTATTTTGCATTCGGTACCATTTCTCATATTTTACGACCTCAGTATTATTTGATTCTAGGGTGCAATGAAAGCAATCTGATGCTAATCCACCTATCACTCTTCACAGGTCATTTAATCTGATAATTTAGTAGTACACACACACACACACACACACACACACACACACACACACACAAACAATTAAAGCAGTAGTTTACTTATCAGAGACTCATGGATCTGAATTCCTCTTTCCAAAGCAGAGTAACTACTAAGCATTCGTACAGAAGCAGTACTTTGTTTTTTACATTTTCAGGAGAGAAAAGAGCAGCCTGACATTTAACAGCCCATTCTTGTTTTTATATCAAGGTTAAGTTGTTTACTCTCAATAATTTATTCAGTACTGCTTCTTTGAAGGCAACATAACCATAGCCATGGCAAGACAACTCTACAGCCTGTTGTTGTTGTTGTTGATATATATCAACAATGACATATAATCTGATATATATTTTTATCTTTATTTTGATATTATATTTATTTATTTTGCCAGAGCACTGCTCAGCTCTAACCTATAGTGGTTCAAGGTGTTGACCTTAGAACTTCAGAGCCTCAGGCACTAAAGTTTTATTGAATAAACATTATGCTACCTCCCCAACCTTGCAACCTCACACTGTCATATAAATCTCTTCCTTGGCCATGTAGTCCAGATCCGAGAAGGAAAAAACATCACCAAACCAATCTAGATAGTGTATATTCCTCTCTACAGGATGGTTCTCTAACCAACTTCAATTTAGGGACCTGCAGGTACACCTAGTCGTCAGCTCTTCAATGCTGATGAAGTTCTGCAGCATAATGCTTGAACTGCTATAGCAGTAAAAACAATTTAGAAGCCCCTGTCCTGCTCATTATACACCATCCCAGGCACACAGAGAATAAATGGCAGCACTGATTTCCCCTCATCCAAGAGGCCCGGGCTCTGCTATGACATTTCCTAGCCATAGAACCACATTTGACTGTAATTCTCTGAGCAGCATGATGAGACCTTATTAGTGTCTCCAGATGCACAAGTTCTGGACCAGCAGCACAAGCCCAGCAGGAAGGAGAGAGAATTCTGAAACACTGTGAGACTGCTGTGAAAAGTCAAATCTGAACTCTGAGGAACCATAATATGGGTTAAACTTTACAATGGTATTTATGAATTCGTCCTATTTGCTTTCACATGTTACACTTCATATATATATGTGTGTGTATATATATATATAAATATATATATCCTGTAAAAATACTTTCAAAAATTCTCTGTATTTTGTCATTTCTCATATACAAATCAGAACACCTTGTATACTATATATGACTAGTTCAAACATTTTAGTTCTTAAAACCCTTGGGATGTTGCCTTTGGCTGAAAATCAGAATATTTCTATAGCATAGCCTACCCGCAGCTTTTCTAGATGGCTGGTAGGATTTGCTTTGGGAAGAAATCTATTCTTTGTAGAATATTCCCACACATCTGTGTGTCTCTCTCAGAGCAGTGCCACAAAGGATATGACCCCTTTGCTCCCAGTCACCTTTCATAGTGCTGAATCGCCTTGGACATTGGTGCCAGTCACTGCGATTTGATTTGCTATGGTAAGAATAAGATTATATCTAACAGACGATGTCATTTCCAGGTTCAATAGGCACAGATTTAAAACTAGTCCTCTCTTTGACCCTCTGGGTTCTCTTGAACTCTTGCACCTCCTTTGACAGTGTTTGTGAATGAGAGAATTCATGAAAAAAAAAAAAATCCAAGGTTATTTTAATGATAATAGCCCCACAGTGACAAAGGAAGAAGGAAGGACTAGTGTCCTGCCTCTGGTGCTCCTTCACCATAGTGACTTCCTTCCTGACAGACCACAGAGTGAATTCCTGTGGATGGTCAAAAGCTGAGAGCAGTTATGTGTCTGTGACAGGACTGCTGCTACTGATCTGTGAACATGACATGCCTGAGAATATCGCATCACCATGGCAACCACAAACATGGGGCTAAATTCTATTAGCTGCACTGACTCAGTGAGTCAAACAGATAATGTGGTGGGCCTGGCCAACTGCCCACAAAGACTCATTTGAAAGTTGTGATGAATTAACTTCAGCTTGTTATGTCTACTTTGAAACAAATTCTCTTTGGGGATTACTTAAATTCTTATCTTTTTGGAATTTGTTAAAAGAAAAAAAAAGTACTTAGAAACTCATTAAATAGTACACTGCCAGAAATGGGGTTATTTTGGCTTTAAAAGTGCCTACCCGACATTCTCATAATGACATCTTTCTATTTCTTCCATGATTTCAGATCCATTTTAAAAGTTGTTTTGTTCTCTAAAAAAAAAAATAATAAAAAAATTAGTGATAGGAATTAAAAATTTTTATTTCAATATTTTCCCATGACTTTTCTTGGGATATCTAGTAAGAGTATAAACAATAGACAATTTATTTATCATTGATATCAATTTTTTTAAGAAAAAATCTTTCTGACCAAAAAGGACAGAAAGTTAAATCCATTGATACATCTAGTGCAAGTGAGAGCAATGAGATTTAGAATAAGGTTTAAGAATATAGACATTTTCAGAATTACTCTAAACATAGTAAACCAACAGCTTTAATGTAACATTATGCACTTACCTCATAATATACTCAATCCAAAAGATTCCTCTGATCATTCTTCAAAGAAAAATCTGACTGAGCAAATATCTATCTTTTTTTATGACTCTATAATGGGAGGAGTAAGAAACATAGATATATATATATATGGCTCTGTGAGATTACACTAGCAATAGTGGAAAAGAGATTGATGCCTGCAAGACCAGAAGTCTCAGGTTCAATATCCCTGTGAACCAGAGCTGAGTGGTGCTCTAATTCAATATTGACAGAAGCCATCAGAATATTTATACTTGAGATCCAGGCGTTCTTTATCAAAGACTCTCCACTTTCCCCACATCTGTCTATAGTTGCCTTCCCTCCTGCTAACTTTGTCCAAAACATAACTACATAACATGTGACTGTAGTTGATACCAGGTCATGATATACATATTTTTTCATCTTTTTAAAATATTTATTTATTTATATATTTATTCCCTTTTGTTGCCCTTGTTGTTGTCGTTGTTAGATAGGATAGAGGGAAATGGAGAGAGGAGGGGAAGACAGAGAGGGGGAGAGAAAGATAGACACCTGCAGACCTGCTTTACCACCTGTGAAGCGACTCCCTGCAGGTGGGAAGCTGGGGACTGGAACCGGGATCCTTAGCCCAGTCCTTGTTTTTTGCGCCACATGCGCTTAACCTGCTGCCTGGCTTCTGATGATAGACATATTTTTTCAGAAAAAAATATTTTAAATTATTTATTTTCTAGTTAAATATGAAGAAACATTAAAATGTAAACTCATATTGCATCATTTTAAAAATATACCAGAAATTATAAAAATTCGAATATATCTGATAAAATCCAGATGGCAAAGTTTACACTAATTACAATTACTTTGAATTTTTTTACTGTATTGGATGTGGTTAATGGAATACATTACAGTCTTTATCACATATGCACAACCGATGATCTCCCCTTGAGTGCTATCTAGGAGACATACCTGGACACCAATGTCCCTTCATCCTTCCTCTTACACTCTTTCCCCACTGTACTTCACTTTTAATGTAATATCATAGTCCAAGTTTCACCTTATGGCCTCTTTACATTGTCCTTTACTCTTAAGTTCCACCTACAAGTGAGATCATTCAGAAAGTGAGATCTTTCTCTTTCTGCCTTGTTGCACTCAATCTATTTTACTTTATTTTTAAAATATATTTGTATAAGGGGTCTGGCGGTAGCGCAGCGAGTTAAGTGCACATGGCGCAAAGCCAAAGACTGGCGGAAGGAGCCGGGTTTGAGCCCTGGGCTCCCCACCTGCAGGGGAGTCGCTTAGTAGAGGCTGAAGCTGGTCTGCAGGTGTCTTTCTCTTCCCCTCCTCTTTCCATTTCTCTCTGTCCTATCCAACAACGACGACATCAACAATAACAATAATAACTATAACAATATTAAAAAAAATAAGGGCAACAAAAGGGAAAATAAATAACAAAATCTAAAAAATGCATCATCCAAATTAAAAAAATGTGTATATAAATATATGCATTTATAGATAAAAAGAGAGAGAGAAAATCAGAGACAGAGATTTACCAGATGAAGACTGAAGATATTTGATTGCTGGTACAAAATAAGGTTTCAGTTGCACTTCAGGGAGAATCTACTTACAAAAAGTATAAACTCAACCTACTAATCATATTTCCTTGATTGATACATACTAATTTATTTATTTATTCATTCATCTATTATCAAAATGTAGATAAATAATTAAAGCATCACTCTGGTATATGCAGTGCCAAGGATCAAACTCAGAACCTCAAAAGTATGATCCAACACCTTAGCCACTGCACCCACTACCTTTGAGGGTACAGCTTCCCCTGATTATGGCTATAATTTCAGAATGATAAAGTGTAATATACAAATTCTAAATAAAGTTTTAGAAATGTTGAGATGTTTCTCTGCTGAAAGCAATCAATACCATTATATATCAAAGCTCTGATTGATAATCTACTATAACATATTTCCCTTTTCAGAGCCCTAACACCCTACTAAAAGAGAACAATTTTCAGGTAAATCCCTTAGTGAGTAAGGCCAGACCTTTGCAATATACTGTCTTTAATAAGCCTTGAGCCTCAGCCTTTTAATTCCTTCTGTTAGAGTTTTAGAGGTGAGAAAGGTGAGTTTCTTGCCATCTCCAATTTGTTCCTTGTCTTTATGTGCATGTGTGCCTCAGATCAGCATTGCAATAATTCTAATGGGTCAAAATGTAAGAAGCCTCTGTCCCTATGTGACTGCAGAGCTGTTGTGTTTTCACCTTTGCCTGAAACTCTTCTATGTCCTCCTGTTACTTTTTATTATTGCCAGCCTCTTTGATACAGTTGAGCCTGCCCTCTCATCATCCTCAATGTCAACAATATACACCAGGTGACAGCATTATTTGCAAGTTCAGCATCAGCACCCCTTACTCCAGCATGTCAGCAGATGACCTCGTGGTGGCTTATGGTGTTATTTTAAATTCAAATTCATTTATTTTGTGGTAGAATTTTACTGATATTTACCGGGGGGAGGGGTCCACTCAAGGTAAAAGAGAGAAGCAGACACCTTTTCATTTTTTTGTGTGAATTAAATCAACTACAGAAGGAACAAAAGGGTGAAGCCCTTGCTCTTTAAAGGAGAAATATGTAATCCTGATGTATTTTGTTCTTGGCTTCTACTAACCTATCAGGTAACACCTTTTCTCAGGAATTACTTTTCTATCTTTATTTGATATAAAGCTTAGAATGTCTAGGTCAGTCTGTCCTTTAAGAATGAAAAAAAATAAAAAAGAAAAGAAAAATAAACAAGTGTAAAACAAAAAAAGTTTAGAATTTTAAAAATCCTACTGCACTAATGCTTAAAATGGATTGGTTCTCCCAACTCCTTTTATTTTTTTTCCCTACCAGTGTTTTATATCATTTAGTTTTCTATTTGTGACTACTCCTGCCAATGTTTTAAACTAAAATTATGATGTTCTTAAGTCTATGAAACTTTCCACCATAGAGGTAGTGTTCTTTTAAATAGACAATTTGAAAAAAAAATCTTTTGTGAATTCCTCTAGTACATGTTCTCAAATTATTGATATCTTGTCACAGATTGCTTTCGTTTATCAATACGGATCCTTGCCCTTTGCAGATGGCACTGTGAAACTCTGCTTTCCAGTCTTAACCATCCCTCTTATTCTTCCCACATCTAGCTTCTTTACGCTTCCTACCTCAACACCAAATAGAATTTTCAATTGTGTTCACAAAAGAGGAAAGTGAGAATATTTCAGTACAATTCTTTGCTTCTTCCTGCTCATGAGATAACCTACTTCACAGGCCTATTCTCTCTGCTTGTTGACTTTAGTCCATTAGGAGAAAAACAAGAATAAACAGAAGAACTATAGCGCTTTCCTAAGTTTGTGTGAGTAAGTGTGTGTGTGTGTGTGTGTGTGTGTGTGTGTGTGTGTATTTTAGATGTGTTACTTCACAATGAAATTAATCAAAAACACAGGTTATAAAACAGAAACTCTGATTTAGTTCTTTTGGAGATGTCCTTGCTTTTATTTAAATAGATGAGAAATACAGAAATTCTAGTCCTGAAAGCCAAAGATAGCAAGGAGAATATTTTCAAGGTGTAAATGACACTCACTTGTAGAAGAGTCGGTACTTAAAAATTAGGTGGCATCTATCAACAAAAGAAACAACTTTTCAGGAAAAAAAAATGTTTCTGAAAAAAAAATTTATGTACTGACCTATATTAAATTATCTTACTTGTCTGGAACACACTTTGCAAGATTTTAATCAATCAAAAGTCACTTACCCTTTCCCATTCCTGAGACGCAATAGTATACTTATTCCAAATGTGTCATCAGGGAAGCATATCACCAAATGCAGGGGTAAAAACCAGCTTACCTAGCGGTCTGGTTAGCGACACACCTGGTTGAGTATATGTTACAATGCTCAAGGAACTGGGTTCAGCCCCAGTTCCTCAGCTGCAGAAGGAAAACTTTCTGAGTTGTGAAGTAGTGCTGCAGGTATCTCTTTCTTCTTTCCTATGTCTCCCTACCCTCTTGACTTAGTGCTATCTTTATTCAATAAATAAAGATAATAATAATAATGATAATAATAATAATCATTATAACTAGCAATTCCCTAAAACAAGTGCCATGAAAGTGCCAAGGGTTATGTGACCAAAAGTTAAGGAAAGGTTGATCAGACCAAGGTACAGGCAAGTACTTGCTCTGGGAGCACAAGTGCACAATATCCAGACTTGTCCAGAAAAGAACTTACAAACCAGAGATATCAGTATTGTGCTAGAAGTTAAACCAAGTGAGAACATGTCATTTTCTCCTGAAAGACGTAGGGCATAATAGAAAGAAATTCAAATTTGCATTTCAGAAAAGGGCACTGTGGCAGAAGTGTGCAAGATAAACTGGAGCAAGGAAAAACCGAAGATAAAGTAAGGAAAAGTGAGATCAAGAAGGCATAAACTCAGAGAATAGTGCTTCAGTTGTGCTTTCTTTCTGCCCTTTTAGTCTCACTATACATGACTTTTATAATACTTCCAATCAGTCATCTGCATAAATAAAATCTGACATTCCTTCATCATTTGAAAGTCAAGTTTAGTTTACAAATGTATTTGGTAAGATCTTTTGGATAATACTACACCTGTAATAGATTTTGGAAGTTCAAAAACTGTGCTTGGGAAATACAATGACATGAACATAATAAAACAAATAGCTCAGTGTTGAATCAACCAGTATCATGATGTTTAAGAAACTGGTCAGGACAAATGAGTAGAATTAATAACTATAATTTATATGTATATAATATAGTCTATAAGGATGATTAATAATTGGTAAGATGAATCATGACTAGTATTTATATGCTAAGCTTATCAGAAAAATAAAATACAGACAGGGGTGAGGGTATAGCATAATGGTTATGCAAAGAGACTTTCCTGCCTGAGGCTCTCAAGTCCCCAGATTCAATCCCCCACACCACCATAAGCTAGAGCTGAGCAGTGCTCTGGCAAAAAAAAGAAGAAAGAAAGAAAGAAAGAAAGAAAGAAAGAAAGAAAGAAAGAAAGAAAGAAAGAAAGAAAGAAAAGAAAATACAGACAATAAAATCTCTACCCATCTACCCATTGAGTTATGGGTCTGTTTAAAGGGTCAGAATATGGAGAAAGTGCGGAAAGCTTGCATTTTATGAGGTTTAATATATCACCTTTGCATAAAGCTATGTGTCACTGCATTTACACAATATGCCTTGAGTCAGACGTGTTTTTTGGCTTTGCTTTTATTGATGTGGTGAATGACATTGATTGACTTCCGTATGTTGAACCACCCCTTGAATTCCTGGGATAAATCCCACTTGGCCATGATGAACAATCTTTTTGATATGCTGCTATATCCGGTTGGCCAAGATCTTACTTAATATTTTGGCATCTATGTTCATCAGATATATTGGTCTGTAGTTTTCCTTTTTTGTTGTGTCCCTATCTCCCTATCTGCTTTTTGTATCAGGGTGACGTTGGCTTCAGAGAAGGTGGAAGAGAGTGTTCCTGATTCTTCGATCTTATGGAAAAGCTTTAGAAGTATGTGTACTGTTTCTTGAAGGTTTTGTAGAATTCGTTTGTGAAGCCATCTGGTCCAGGACTTTTGTTGTTGGGGAGATTCTTAATAATGGTTTCAATTTCTTTGTCTGTGATTGGTGCATTTAGGTTTCGTAGTTCTTCTTGGTTCAGTTTTGGAAGGGCATATGCTTCTAGGAATTCTTCCATTTCTTTCAGATTTTCTAGCTTGGTGGCGAATAGTTCTTCACAGAAGTTTCACATAATTTTCTGGATTTCTGTGGTGTCAGTTGTGATATCTCCTCTATCGTTTACAATTCTATGAATTTGAGTCTTCTCCCTTTTTTGTTTAGTGAGTCTGGCTAGGGGTTTGTCAATTTTGTTTAATCTTTCAAAGAAACAACATTTGGCTTCATTGATCTTTTGTATGGTTCTCTTATTTTCGATGTTGTTTATTTCTGCTCTAATTTTAGTGATTTCTGTCCTTCTGGTTGCTTTAGGGTTCCTTTGTTGCTCTTCCTGTAAGTCCTTGAGGTGTGCAGTAACGTTGTTTATTTGAGCTATTTCTTGTTGTTTAATATGTGATTGTATGGCTATGAGTTTCCCTCTCAATACTGCTTTAGCTGTGTCCCAAATATTTTGATAGGTTGTGTCTTCATTTTCATTTGTTTCCAGAAACATTTGAATTTCTTGCTTGAGTGATTCTCTGACCCAGTGGTTGTTAAGGAGTATGTTGTATAGTTTCCAAACTCAGTGTGTTTTAATAATTTTCTGTTTGTTGTTAAATGTTAGTTTTACTCCACTATGGTCTGAGAAGATACTTGGGATGATTTCAATGCTCTTGAATTTACTGATGCTGTCTTTGTGGCCTAACGTGTGGTCTATTATTGAGTATGTTTTGTGTGGATTTGAGAAGAATGTGTATTCCAGTTTTTTGGCGTGAAGGGCTCTGAAGATGTCCAGGAGGTCTAGTCTGACCATCTCTTCATTTAAATCTCTTGTTTCTTTGTTGATTCTCTGCTTTGTTGATTTGTCTAAGTGTGAGAGTGGGGTGTTAAAATCTCCCACAATTATGGTATTACTATTGATGTATTTTTGTAGTTCTTTCAGTAGGTGTTTGATGTATTTAGATGGTCCCTCATTGGGTGCATAGATGTTAATAATTGTTAAGTCTTTTTGGCTGATTGATCCTCTAATAATTATGTAATGTCCTTGACTATTTTTTATTACTTTATTTAATTTAAAATCTATCGTGTCTGAGATCAGAATGGCTGTTCCAGCTTTTTTTTTTTTTGTGGTCCATTAGCCTGTATGATAGTTTTACATCCTTTCACTTTAAGTCTGTGTTTATCTTGTTGTGACAGATGGGATTCTTGTAAGCAGCATATGGTTGGGTTATGTTTTCTCATCTATCTTCCCACTCTGTGCCTTTTGATGGGTGAGTTTAAGCCATTGACATTTATTGATATTATGTATTTAATGTATTGTAGCCATTGTTCAATGAATTTTTATTTGCTCTGATATATGGCAAGTATTATAGTGAAGTTCTTGTTTATAAGAGGTCTTTTAGAACCTCTTTCAGGGCTGGTTTGGTGATGGTTTCTTCCTTTAACTGTTGTTTGTCTAAGAAGGTTTTGATCCCTCCATGTAGTTTGAATGAAAGCCTAGCAGGATATATTATCCTTGGTTGAAACCCTTTTTCATTCAGGGCTCTTCTTGTCATTCTCTTCTGGCTTTGAGAGTTTGAGTGGAGAAGTCTGCTGATAGTCTTATGGGTTTTCCCTGTATGTGACTTTTTGTTTTTCTCTTGCAGCCTTTAGGATCCTTTCTTTATCCTTACTTCTTCTCATTGTGACTATGATGTGTCTTGGTGTCTTCAAGACTGGGTTGATTCTGTTTGGAACTCTCTGGACCTCTTGAATCTTAATATCTTTTCTGTTATTCTGTTCTGGGAAATTTTCTTCTATAATTTCCTCTAGAATGTTTCCTTCCCCTTCCTCTCTTTCTTCCTCTGGCAGGCCAATTATACGAATGTTACTTCTTTTGAGATCACTCCATATATCTCTTGTTGTTTTCAGTGTCCCTCAATCTCTTTTTGAGCTCCTTCGTCTCTTTCTTAGTTTTCTCTAACTCATCCTCTGTCTGACTAATTCTGTTTTCTGCTTTTGTTAGTCTGCTTTCCTTTCCCTCAGCTTCTTTCCTCAGATCAGCTATTTCAGCTTTAGGTTCTCTAATTGCCTCAAGATAATCAGTATTTTCCTTGGGGGTCTCAACTGTTGTTTCCCTAATACTGCCATTCCTTTCTTCCAATGTTGTTTTCATTTCTGTGATTAATAAGTTTATTATTGCTTGCATACTTTTCTTATCTATGGTTTCTTTTGGCTGATTTGTAGTTTATTCTGGGCTCTTGTTTTCATTCATTGTAGTAGCATTTTTATTTGCTCTTGATCTACCCATTTTTTTTTATTAATGTGTTTCTTATTTTTATGTTCTGTTGTTCCTCAGTTGTTGTATTTTGAGTACAAGCAATACTGTACTAAATACCTTCATGACAAATGCAATCACCAACCTCAGAAACTACAATAGCAACTGAAGCAAGTATTGAAGCAGTTTAACCACTACCAGTTAGCCAAACAATGTCTCCAGTCTGTGAGAAAACAGCAACCAAGTCCAAGTGAAGAAGAAAGAGAAAGGAAAAAAAAGGGATAGCAAGAATAGACAATTATGCAAATCTACTATCCACTGTATATTCTAGGGGTAGCAAGAGGAGAAATGGAGGTGGAGCAGAGATACACACATAGAAAATCTACTCTGAGTCAGATTCTTCCCCAAAATAATTCACAAACGAGTATCAGTGAATTCAGAAAGGTGAAGGAGGAAGGGAGAAATGAAGACAAGAAAAAAAGGAAGAAAAACAAGAGAAAGAAAATAAACAAAAGATAATAAAAAGAATTGTAATAAAGAAGCAGTGAAAGGAAAGTTTTTTTAATTAATTAATTAATTATTTTAATTTTATTTTTTAATTACCTAGGAGGAGGGAGAAGGGGAGAGTGGGTAGAGGAGGTAGGAGTAGTGAAACAAGTTCCTCTCACAATGGATAAGATGCCGAGTCCCCTAGCAATGGAAAATACACTAAGAGTTAATTCTGGTCAACCTAAAGGAGGTTGGGGGAAGAGATACACCTTTATATAACATTAATAATAAAATAGAGCAGAGTAAAAAACCTGTCCTATATTGCCTCAAGCTTCCTGAGCAGAGGCAGCTGATTGTTACAAAAGTAAAAAAAAAAAAAAAAAAAAAAAACCCTCAGGGCAGTCTTTCCCTTTTGTAGATCCAATTGGCCATTTAGAAAGAAAGAGGGCCAAGGCTTTCAGAAAGGACAGACTTGGAATGGAACCCCTGTTGAGCCAGGAATCTTGATAAAGAAAGAACTCAGCAGGTAAGCCTGCTAGGAGCAGCTCTCTGGTACTCAGGGTCTGGTTATGGGGGGAGGGGGGCAGGGGTGTGCTTCGGGAATAATAAAAAACTTTTTACTTTCTTTTTTCCTCTATATTCTAACCCAAACTGGGCTATATTCACCCCCTTGGTGTCACAGCTAGGACCCCGAATTCAATGTCCTGCTGAAGACAAAAAATCCTATCGTTTCCAGCAGTTGTTGTCAGAACTCAGACCAGAAGCTACTTCTCAGTCTGCCATCTTGGCTCCGCCCCCTGACAGCTTGTATTTCATGAGGTGTAATACATCACCTTTGCATAAAGCTATGTGTCACTGCATTTACACAGTATTCCTTGAGTCACACATGCCAATTTCTCATGATCTTATAGACTCTTAAACCCACCATATCTATCTCAAATAATAATTCTGAACTCAGGTGTACTGAATAGAGGAAGAAATCCATGTCAAACTCTCTTTAAAATTACTCCATCTTATAAAATATTGTATTTACTGTTGACTATAAACCATTAATCCTCCAATAATGAGATTTTTAAAAAATGTACTCATTAAGAGATTTTTCACTCCTATCTATACACATTTGCATATATTAAAAAATACAGACAAAGAAGGAGAAAAAGACCTCTGAAGATCTTTAGCCATGTTGTAGGTATGATATTAAGAAGTTAATGACAAGGAAAACATTCTAATGGTTAGGCACAATTTTCACTATATTGAAGACTTGTTACACAGTTATGAGAGTTTTCCAACTGACTGATAGTTTCTTTGAAAATAATGTAAATTAGATCTTCAAGTAATTTAGAGGGAAGACTTTTGAAGTGGTTCAACAAATAGATCCCATCAAGGATATTGAGTTGTTCTTATTGGATAAAGAAATGCTCTGCAATAATGTAATAAAGTACTTTTTCAAAGATGTAACCTAGGTTCTAAATGAAAGTTGAGCACAAATAGACTTTAAACCTTCCTATTAGCTCTATGTATTAGATACAGAATGTGTCTCAGAGGGGATTATACAGAATAAAATAACTCAGCTAAAAAAAATACCTGATGATTACTTTCATGTGTGGAAAATAAAGGAAGAAAATAAAGAAAAAAATTAACAATGCTACCACTTACGTTCTGAGAACAAATTAGTGTTAACCAGATAAGAAAGGAACTGGTGAGAAGAGAAAACATGTGTAGGGAGTCAATGGAGTGATAGTGGATGGAATATAAAAAGCCTATACATATGAAATATATAATCTTTTATCTTCATTTTAATTTACTAATATTTATTTATTGGATAGAGACAGAACTCAAGAGGGAAAGGGAATATTTATCGACAGGTAGATAGAGGATAGATAGATAGATAGATAGATAGATAGATAGATAGATAGATGATAGCTAGAGACCTATAGCCCTGCTTCACCACTCGTGAAACTTCCCCTCCTGTAGGTGAGAGCTGGGGGGTTGAACTCATGTCTTTGTGCACTGTACCATGTGCACTTAACCAGTGTGTTATCAGCCCATCCTGCTGACATTTATATAATTTTATAAATTGATGTCACTTTAATTAAAAAATCCATATGGGCAAATATATAAACTAAGCACAGAGTTATCAGGAAAAAAAATTAGAAATAGGCCTAAAGATGGTAACCCTGTAGAGTGTGTTTTTTACCATGGCAAGGTGCTGGGTTTAATCCCTAACAACAGATGTAAATGCCATGACACGGGCCAACTCAAGGTTGGTGGAGTACTGCTGTGGTAGTTCACCCTCTTTCAATCTGTCTCTCTCTCCAACTTGCCTGCTTTAGGTTTGAAACAAAAAGAACTTTTTAAAGTCATTCCATATGTAAGGGAATTCTGTGTGTATGTGACAGCTTGGCACTATGCAAGAAAAAAGTCAAACGCAATTTCTAAAAAAAATGGTGTCATGTTGGGAGTCGGGCGATAGCACAGCGGGTTAAGCATGGTGCAAAGCACAAGGATCCCGGTTCGAGACCCCGACTCCTCACCTGCAGGGGAGTTGCTTCACAGGCAGTGAAGCAGGTCTGTAGGTGTCTTTCTCTGCCTCTCTCTATTCTCCCTTCCCCTCTCCATTTCTCTCTGTCCTAACAATGATGACATCAATAACAACAACAATAATAACTACAGCAACAATTAAAAGACAACAAGTGCAACAAAAGGGAAAATAAATAAAGTTAAAAAGAAAAAGAAAAAATGGTGTAATGCACTGTTCTTTGGTCATGCTAATTTACCTTTCCCACTTATCCTGCTCCCAATTTAAAAATGCACCTGATTTTTTAAGTGTCCAATATAATTAAAAGTAATAAAATTGTAATTCACTGAATATTATATGTTCTATATCTAATAATCTTTTCTCTGGCTGAAGAAATTGCGTTATTCTCATATTTGTGATAAAGTTTTAGAGACTCTTAAAGATACATTTAAAAGCACACTAAAGTCATTAGGTTATTAGCTTAGCCTTGAGGTATACTGAGAAAAAAAGCCTCACATGTAACAGAAGCAAATACAGGATCATTTTAGATAGCTTCATAATATTATAGAAGTCTTTGCGTTTAAAAAATTGCACAGTAAAAAAGACTAATAACCTATGTCTTTATTACAAAGCAAAGTGGAAAATTCAAATTTGGATAAATGTGCTCTTATATCTTTGTTAAATAATGCTAAAGAAAGTCAGCAAAAAATATGAAGAAATATTTTACCAAAATCTTGACAGTACTTAAATATCAACATATTTAAATATTTATTGTGATGAATATATAAATTTAAACTGACTTTTAAACATGCATATTTATTGTATCTATATAATATGATGTTAGTGTTTAAATAGACACAAATTTTAATTTAGTTTGATGTAAACAAAATTAAAAGTAGTATTATATTATATATATGATAAGATAGTATATTGGAAATTATTAGACACTTTTAAAGCAGAAATATTTTAAATCTACAAGTGATATAGGATCTATTTTGCAATAAATATTTAATAAGATATCTAGGTCTTATTAAACTAATATTCTGTATTTTAAAATAACAGATCTTCAAAATTCATACTTTTCATTTTTATTGAATAACTCATTGGATATAATTAAATATACCTGTTTTTATTAAAACCATATATGGATATCAACTCTTTCAAATTAAGAATTAAACTTTGTTTTGTGTTTTTATGGCATATATCAATATTTTATAATTATCCTCTTCTGGATGTCTGTGAAAGGAATCATCAAGATATGTAATGGATTTATATAGCAAGTGAAACTTATTTAAGGAATAAAAAAAAAAAGCTCTTACAAGTGTATGGGTTTGGGGTGTAGCTTCTTTTCTCATATACGCTACACAATGCTTCGTGATCCTGGAACACTTACCCTTAGCATGCCTCGTATTTATTCACTATGTATATTCACGTATCCTTTAAAAGTACTTTTTTCCCCTTAAATCCTCAGTAGCTAAGCCACACATTCAGTCATTAGATGTGTTTTTGTTTGTTTGTTTGTTTTTACTTAAGTGCATTTCTTAACATGTCTTTAGCTTGAATAGATTGTCACCTTTCTATTACAGCAGCAATGGAAAGAGTTTTCATTCTTAATTTCTTAATACTAAATAAAAACTGAGGAAGGAAAACTGAGGAAACGAAGCAAGAAATCTTTACTAACTGTGCTCAATTGCACCAAGATAAGGACTCTAAAACCTGGGAAATAGGAGGCACCTGAGAGGACAAGGGGGACCCAGCACATTACGATGGAGAAAGACTTCAATGAGGAGTATGAGTGGTACACAGACACCTATCATTGGAACATTAGGAACAACTGATGTGACAATGAACTTGTAAATCATTATTTTCCCCAGTAAAGTGATATAAAAAAAGGAATAGAAGGGTTTATCAAATACACTAAGAAAACTTTGGTTCTATCTCCTGTGAATTTTCTTTATTAGAAAATTTCTTGTTAACAAAAGCATGGTTTTTATTCCCCTACACTAAGCAATTTTCTGAAACACTAACTTGATGTCCTGAAATTGAACACAATTCTTATTTGAAATTGTGTGTGTGTGTGTGTGTGTGTGTGTGTGTGTGTGTGTGTGTGTATGTATGTATGTGTTATAATGTGCAAGGACCCCGGTTCAAGCCCTCAGTTTCTACCTGCAGGGGGAAAGCTTTGCGAGTGGTAAAGCAGGACTGCTGCAGGTGTCTCTCTCTTTCTCTCCCTTTCTATCTGCCTGTTCCCTCTAGTTTCTGGTGGCCTCTATCCAATAAATTATATATTCAGGTCTTATAGGTTTAGGCCCACAGTTCACATACCATTTGTAAGTACTAGGTTACAGGGAACTTCTGTTTGATTTGACACAACTCAGAGGTCTCCTATCCCTTTCTTGGGTGTGAATAATTATTAGAGAAGTTCACAGAACCTAGTGAAATATACTTACTAGCTTACTAAATAATATGATAAGGATACAGAGAAATAGCCATATGCTTCACAGCACAAAACTTTCTATCCCTGGGAAGCTGAAGGGCACCACATCCCCACTGCAACTGTGCTTCTTTAGAAAGATATCTAAGTCACATATATCTAAAATATCTAAACTTCAAGAGTTGTTGGAAAGTTCATTAAGGTGTTATGAATAAGTAAGTGTTATTTTCAGCTCTCTACCCTTTTCAAGAAAAGTTTGAGCCATGGCTGAAAATCCCAAGGCTTGGTCTTTCATTAACTGCCCCGCCACCCCCACCATTCCAGCATCAGGCAGGAGCCCACCTGGCATCACTCAGTAGAACAAAGACAGCCCTATCACCCAGCAAATTCCAAAGGTGTCATGACCTCTGTAGCTGGGGTGGGGTGAAAGATCAAAATTAAACAAGATATGTCTATGCTCTTGACATCTAAAACACTATCAAGAATTTATATGCCCTACGCCAGAAACCAGGGACAAAAATCAATATATATTTTCTATTATTGTAAAGCACAATTTGTGTTTTGCTTCATCAAATATGTACTGAACATGGTAACATGCTGTTTATAACAAAAAAAATTGGTGAAAAGAAAACATCTATATCTATATCATCTATGTATCAATCTATCAACTATCTATAAATCATCTATTTATCCATATATGTAACTTACTTAAGTTCTAATGAGGAGACTGAAATTGTGGTGTAAGTCAATAAAAACCATAATGGAGAAATAATAAGTTTCCATGTCACATAGGAAAATCACCTGATTCAAAATATGCACGTTTTTGAAGGACTTGCTAGAAGCTTAAAATGTAAGTAAGGGTGGACAGACTAGTATTGCCCAAGTGGAGAGAACCAGGAGAATCCAGGGGACATATCAGAAATTACAAAGATGTATAATCAAGAATGTCACTTCGAGGAATGATAGATCTTTGGTGCTTCTGTTTCTCTATTCAGTTCAGATTTTCTAAAGGGGGAAAAAAGAACAAAAACCTTATTGCCTCACTATGCAAAGATTTTGACAAATCAAAGACAAGTCTGGAATTATTGCCAGTTCTTCACCTGTCAATGACACCTTGAAAACATTTGAGTTTGAGTGGGTAAGACTCTGAGAAATTCGAGATGAATAAATAAAATTAATATTTCAGAATAGTATCTGCCATATACATGATTTATCTGAGAAGGGTGATGTGTCTGAAAAGAACCAGCCATAAACAATTTAGGAGGTATCTGAGTAACACAAGTATGACATCAATATTGAATAACACTGGGACCAAGAGAAGAGACACACTTCCAAAGGAAGAGATTTAATGGAAGGGGGAAAGGAAGGATAAGGGTGATTGTTTAAAAATTAGTGCCTTGAGAAGGAGCAGGAAAAGGGTGATTAGTTTTGTTGGTGGAAAAGGTGCTGGCTAATGTGCAGGACTTGACACCCTGCAGTAGACTAACAGGCAGTGGTACTTTAAAGGAGAACTAAATAAGAGCAGAAAAGAAAGGAAAGGGGGGAGGGTAGGTCCTTTTCTAGCCTTCTGGGAGTTCTCCAGATGTGATTTTAACCTTCTGCTCTCCACAGGGGTTGAATCAATTTACATTCTCACCAGCAGTGCAGGAGAGTTCCTTTGTCCCCACAACCTCTCCAGCACTTGTTGCTGCTATCTTTTCTGATTTATGACATTCTCACAGGAGTGAAGTGGTATCTTATTGTTGTCTTTATTTGCATTTCTATGACAGTCAATGACTTGGAGCATTTTTCCATATGTTTCTCTTCTTTCAGATCTCATCTGTGGTCAATATTCTCTTAATGTCCTATCCCCATTTTTGGATGGGGTCATTTGTACTCTTGCTACTAGGTTTGACAAGCATCTTTATCTACTATGGTTATTAAACTCTTGTCTAATGTATGGCATGTAAAGATCTTCTCTCATTCTGTGAGGGGTCTCTGTTTGGATAGTCATTTCTTCTGCTGTGCAGAAGCTTTGTAATTTGATGTAGTCCCATTGGTTTATTCTTAAATTATTCTTCTTTGTAATTGGATTCTTTTTATTTATTTATTTATTTATTTATAAAAAGGAGACATTAACAAAACCATAGGATAAGATGGGTACAACTCCACACATTTCCACCACCAGCTCTTTTTATTGAAGATGTCTTTAAAATTTAAATGGAAAAGAGTTCTGCCAATGTTTTCCTCTAAGTATCTGATAGTTTCTGGTCTAGCATCCAATTCTTTGATCGACTTGGAATTTACTTTTGTGTTTGGTGAAATATAGTAGTTCAGTTTCATTCTTCTGCATGTTTCAACCCATTTTTTCCAACACCATTTGTTGAATAGATTTCCCCATTTAATAGTTTGGGAACCTTTGTCAAAGATTAGATGTCCATAGGTGTAAGAGCTTACTTCTGGGCTCTCAATTCTATTCCACTGGCCAGCGTGTCTATTTATGTTCCAATGTCAAGCAGTTTTGATTACAATGGCCATGTAATACAATTTGAGATCTGGGAGTGTGATACCTCCAGTTCTGTTCTTTCTTCTCAAGATTGTTTTGGCAATTCTAGGACTTTTCTAGTTCCAGATAAACATTTATAGCTTTTTTTCTATTATTCTAAAAAAATTTGGTTGGGATTTTTATGGAGATTGCATTAAATTTGTATATGGCTCTGGGTAGTATATTCATTTCAATGATGTTAATTCTTCCAATCCATGAATATGGAATATTGGTCCATTGGATTGTATGAAAGTTTTCCATGTGACTGTTCACAAGAGAACTTTCAGAACTTCCTGCAGGGCAGGCTTGGTGATAGTTGATTCCTTCAAGTGTTGCTTGTCTGAGAAGCTTTGTATGCCTCAATCTGGTCTAAATGACAGTCTAGCAGGATACAGTAGTCTTGGTTGAAGACTGCTCTATGACAACTTGATATATATCTTGTTATTCTCTTCTGGCCTTTAGTGTTTGTGTGAAGAAATATCCTGCTAATATTATTGGTTTTCCTCTGTAAGTGACTCTGTTTTTCTCTTGCATCCTTCAAGATCCTTTCTTTATCCTTATTCCTTTTCATTCTAAATATGATGTGTCTTGGTGTCTTAAAGTCTGGGTTAATTCTGTTTGGGACATTCTGGGATTCTTGAACCTTTATGTCTTTTATGTTGTCTAGACTAGAGAAGTTCACATCTATTATGTCCTGTAGAATGCTTTCTTCCCCTCCCTCTCTTCCTTCCTCTGGTAAGCCAGTAATGTGCATATTACTTCTTTTGATGCCATCCCATATATCTCTGTTGCTCTTTTCAGTATCTCTTAATTTTTTTTTAAGATCTCTTGCTTCCTAGTTTTCTCCAATTCCTCCTCAATGTTGCTAATTCTGTTTTTTGCCTCATTTCTTCTATTCTCTCTCCCTTCTATTATTTTCTGTAGCTCAGCTATTTTGTTTTATTTTTCCAATACTGTATTAGCTTATTCGGCTAGTTGTACTCTTAGTTCAGTTATTTCAGCTTTTAGCTCTCTGATTACCTCAAGGTATTTATTGTTTTCTTTTAGAGTCTCATTTGTTTTTACCCTGTTTATGATGCTATCACTTTCAAAAAATTTCCTCACTCCTGTGATTAATCCCTCAGTTAATGTTTGAATGTTTTCCTCATTCTTATATGCTTCTACCTTTGGGGGATTTTTATCTGCGTTTTTGTCGTGGTTCATCTCTCCAATATTTCTTCTTGGTTTAACCATTGTCATTAGTGTTATGAGGTCCCTCTTTCAGTACTTTTCAATCCACTGATCACTCTTGCCTGGACTGACTTGGGTCTAAATAAGTTACTTCAAGAGTTCACAGTTGTGGAAATTAGCAGTTGTTTGTTTTAATGTTGTCTCAATCCCTGCTTTGAAGCACACTGGCTGTTAAAACCTCTTTTGTTCTCTTTTTTCTCTGTAGGTTATGGGAACCCTGAGAGGTTTATAACTATAAGTATATTTTTTTAGCTTAATTACTCACTTCTAAGAGATAAAACAGTGTGGGAGAGAGACAGCACAGTAGTTATGCAAAGAGATACCCACACCCCTAGGGTTCAAAGACTCAGGCCCAATCGGCTTCTCTGATAGCAGCATGAACCAAGGTAGATAGAAATCTGTGGGTTTCTAAAAAAAAACATCTTTATACTCTGTGGGTTCTGAGGCAATGATTCAACATGTCTCCCAATTTATCAGGAGAACAATGTGGAAGCTCCCACTATACAGCCCCACTTCCAAACCGCTAGGAGTGCATATCTTCTCCTGAGTTGCCTGATCAGGTCTCTGCCCACGATGCCAGCACAGGGTTTCCAACTGCTTGCTCCAGCCTCTAGGGACAGTAGCAATGGAGACCCACAGTTCCATTTGGTGAAACTTAGGGGGTCCTCTACTTTCTTCAGCAGACTTTTTTTTTTGATAAAACACAAACTGGAAGTGGTACCTCAACTTGCAAACTGAGGGACTATTACCAGTCACTCCCAAGTGGATACAGGCTTTCAGCCCCAGGAATCTCTCCATAGGCCCCTCTCTGTGCACAAGCCACACATTTTCATTCACTCATGACTTGGTGGTTTACCAAAGTGGTCCTACTCTTGTCTTGTTGCATTCCCAGGTGATCTTCTTTGCTATTCTTAGTTGACCTGAATGTTAATCACTTTTTAGGCAATTTACCTGTGCTGTCAAGACCCTTTAAGATGCCGTCCTCATTACTTCTATTTAATGATGAAAATTGTTGTGGAGTAGTAGAGGTCTCTATCATTGAGACTTCATGGATAGGAGAACACTGATTCATTAAGAATGTTTAGGCTGGGAACCAGGCAGTGGTGCTCCTGATTAAGCAAACACACTACAGTGCACAAGGACCCAGATTCAAGCCCCTGGTCCCCACCTGCAGGAAGAGAGCTTCACAACTGTTGAAGCAGGGCTACAGGTGTCCCTCTGTCTCTCTCCCTCTCTATCTCCCCCTTCCCTCACAATTTCTGGCTATCTCTATCCAATAAATAAATAAATAAGTGTAATAAAAAAATTTAAAGAGTGTTTTTAAGGCATATATGGCCAGGTCATAATCTCTGCCAATATACAACTTTAAAGTTAGGGATTCCCTATCTGAAAGGAAAAGATTATCTTCTACAGTGTCAGTGTGACCTTATTCAAATCACTAAAGACTCCACATTGGATATTAAGCCTTTTGGGCCATAGTTACAGGGGATCAAAATGGTCTGAAGTTCAATAAAGTAAATATCTTCCTGCTAAAGGATCAAAGGAGTTTTGCCACTGGGCCCCATTCAAAACCAACACCCTTACTGATAACTCCATAAATGAGCACACCTAATATGATACTCATTGCCTCCAAAAATTCAAAGGCTTGTTAGACATTGCCTTTTTTCTGGAGGTATGAAATACATAGTAATTTACCTCTTTGTCCTAAATCACTAAACCCTTAAACACTTGAGTACATTTTCAGAATGCTTATCTCCTGTATTCTTTTTTCTTACCATCATATCTAGGGTGATTGTACTTCATCTTCTCCAGCTACTATTATCATGATTTCATCAACAAATGGATCAGTGTGATATGCTGCCAGATGAGGGGATAATGATGCTGCCTTGAGATTTAATTATGATACAGAGAATTGACTCATCTCTGAGCTGATATAAGAAAGATATGCTCATTGAGGTAAAAGAAAACTATTTATAATATGCTGTTTTTAATGACATAGATACAAACAAGCTGTCGCGGTCATAATTTGATCTCAGAGATAGGATATACTTTCTACAAAAAAAAAAAAATAGTTGGGTAGGTCTATGTCTTGAGTAGTGACCGAAATTTTTAGCCACTCTCTGTTTTTATACAAGATTCATCTATTTATAGCTTTGGTTGAATAACTTAGTTTAAAAAGTAGTGCTAGTTTCATGGCCATCCCGGTGTTCAAATCAGTGGCTGCAGCACTGAGTCATAAATATCTTAAGGTATACAGTGTTGATTTTAAGGTTTTATATTGGCAAATGTGATTTCAGAACCTTTACCTTGAACTTTTCTACATTAGAGGGTCCTCATTTCATGCATCATGGCTGGTCATGTTTTTACCAGTGCTCGTGATATCCATTTCAATGGCAAGAAGTAAAATCTAGGAATTGAAAGTAGCTCACATGGTATATCTGTCTTCCTGAATTCAAACCCCAACACCGCAGGGAATACCACAACACATGGGGGGAAAATTCAGTACTATGGTACTTCTCCCTTTCCCTTTCCCATTCTATCTGAAATGAATGAGGGGAAAAAGAAAAAACAAACAACAACAACAAAAAAACCATTCTGGGACAGCATGGGTGAAATTACACATGCATATCATCTTCATAGAAAAATTAAAAAAAGAGGGAAAGAGAGAGAGAGGCTGGAAATAAGGATTGACCTGCCGATGCCCATGTTCAGCATGGAAGCAGTTACAGAAGCCAGACCTTCCAGTTTCTGCACTCCATAATGACCCTGGGTTCATGCTCCCAGAGGGTTAAAGAATAGGAAAGCTATGGGGGAGGGGAGGGAATAAGGAATTCTGGTGGTGGGAACTGTGTGGAGTTGTACCCTTCTTATCTTATGGTTTTTGTCAGTGTTTCCTTTTTTTAAATATTTATTTATTTATTCCCTTTTGTTGCCCTTGTTTTATTGTTGTAGTTATTATTGTTGTCATCATTGTTGGATAGGTCAAAGAGAAATGGAGAGAGGAGGGGAAAACCGAGTGGGGAGAGATAGACACCTGCAGGCCTGCTTCACCACTTGTGAAACTACTCCCATGCAGTTGGGGAGCTGGGGGCTTAAACTGGGATCCTTACACTGGTCCTTGCATTTTTGCACCACATGTCTTAACCCACTGCACTACCACCTGATTCCAGTGTTTCCTTTTTATAAATAAAATTTTTAAAAAAAGAACTAAGGAAAAAATTATGGTGGCATTTGGGTCAAACATTTATCATCTAATTTCTTTCTTTTTTTTCTATGCATCAAAATGTTCGAGACGTTCAATCTATTTTCCCCTCTCATGTTGATCAGTGACTTATAAGACTATAAATTAATGGTAATGATTATTAACACTATTCCTGCCACCAAAGGTCTGTGTCTCTACCCCCACCCCCCAACAGTGGAGCTGAAAATCTATCCTCACCCACCCCTCAGAGTTTTTTACTTTGGTGCAATACTTAAACTCACTCAATTTCTGCTTTGCCTCTCTCTTTCTGTTCTTCCTTACAGCTTCTGTTAATGAGTGGGATTATCCTGTACTCATCTTTCTATTTCTGACTTATCTCACTTAATGTAATTCCTTCTAGTAATCATCCAGTTATCATCTAATGTCTATAAGTCCCTTCTATGATCAGGGACCATGAAGGTATTAAGAGTACCTAAAGATAATCTCTGCAGTATTATGGTAGAGGTTCCCCTCAGAATATCTGGTCCTCCTAGAATCTATTCAAGAGATAACAAACAGATTAGGCTTTGAACTGTACAGAGGCAATGATTTTCATTACGGTGATTCAGACCAGATTTTCATTGCTGAAAATTAGAATTATTTTGTTTTGACATATATAGGAAATCTTCATATATATATATATATATATATATATATATATATATATATGTTCTACATGTGCAAAACAATATATGTGTACATGTATATGCATATGTGTGTGCATTAGCTAGAATCATATATTCACCACTAAGTTGAAGGGGCTAATTTATTTATTTAATTTCTTTATTGGAAAATTAATATTTTACATTCGACAGTTAATACAGTAGTTTGTACATGCAAAACATTTCTCAGTAAAGGGGCTCATTTAAATGGCAAAATTTTGCAACATTATACTCAATATGCAAAGAACAAGCATTACTGTATTTTTCTGGAATCGTCTTGCTACTTATCTGATGCGTTTCTCATTCTTTCTTTGGATTGCATAGTTACATGAATTTCATAAGTGGTATATAGAGTTCCGCTGCTTGAGTTTATATTTGTACTAGCTGGCTTCTCACAGGAGTGCAAAGAAATGGATGACTGGTAGAGATGAAGTATAAGTGAGTCTTTAAAAATTGGCAGGATGTAGTTTTATATTGGAGAGAATATGGTATTAGTAAAAAAACAAAGTAATATATCAAGGAGAGAGAATGCAGACATTAACTAGCAAAACCATTAGTCGTGACTAAAGGACACGTCATGTTATGGAATAGATGGGACATCTATGCTAACTTGTTTAATAATACTACAAAATTATTTAGGAAGGAAATCTTTAATGTCTAAATAGTTGCTTAGATAATCATTTAAGAACCTTCTGAAATGGAGGAATCAAGGCAAGTAATTGAAGAAATAGAACAGAGACTATATATAGAAACACTAGACATGATTACAAAGTATTAATTTGATGCACTATAAACTAACCAATTGATTTCTGTTCTGGTTGTTCTAGGTTCTTAATCCAAGACAGAAGCTTATATGAATTTGGGCTTCACATCAGACTTTACCTTTTTTTTTTCAGTCTCCTTTTTATATTTGCAACTTAATGTTAATTTTCTATTCAAAAATGTCTCTGTACTCCTGGAGGTGGGGGGCAACAGAGCTGCTTAGGGGTGACTGAATGAGGAACACATAGATTAATATCCTCATTCTTTTCTCTCCTTTTTTTTCAAATAGTTCCTCCACTATTTTATAAACATTCTTTCATCAGAACTAACTGATGACATCCTTCAAGGAAGAAAAATAAAAACTCAGTTAATTGAATGACAGAGATCTGGAGATCTGGCACTATCTAGACAAATGGATATTTTCTGTAATCAGCATAACTATCAAAAGAATAGTATATCGAGAACTTTTCAAAGCATTTGATACAAGTTCACTTGTAAAATGATGATTTCTTCTCTAATTTCAAAACCACACATTTCAAAGTTCCTTTCAGTGTTTAAGCAAAATAAAATATACTCCCAAGCAACACTTATTGGGTTTTTGTATAGCTTTAATGTCATTAAAGGTTATGTGTTTTGCAAAAAGTATAGTTTTGCTTTGAAGACTGCACTGTCTTTCATGCAGAGGTGTTTTTTCTGATGATCTTTTTAGGGCATACTCTGAGGATTTCAACTAAATGAATGTAAAACATTTTAAGCATACTGTTGTCTTTATAGAGCACATCTAATTTTACTTATTTTTACATAAAGTATTTTTAAGAGGGGATATTCATAAGGAAGGGATAAACGCCAAGGAACCATTAGGGTTGCTTCTCACACTGCTAAAAGAAAGCTAAAACATTTGCTCTTCTAAAAGGTAAAATTGCATTTTGATTCTTAACGTCAGAGTAATAGTGCTAAATTTCCTTGAACATAGAGTCTATCTTAAAATTCCAAATTTATAACAGTCGCTATAGTAAGAAAGCAAATGAACAACTCATATTTAATTGCCAAAAGTTCACACATCTTTTACATACAACACATTACATGTTTTATAAGGTAGCTTATCAAATATAATCGTAATTTCTGGAAATGAGATATATTAAGTACATGTTGGGGAAAAGTGAAATAAAGCATTTATATTCATATAAGTTTTGATAAATCCACCAGTACAAAATAAAATGAAGTGGGATTCTGCACAACTACTCATGCACCGTTATAATTTAGCATTCTTATTTTGATCAGGCTGCTGCTAATTTAGAACTATATTTAAAAAAAAAACTATCAGCTCACTATTTAATTCCCACTTCTACTTACCCAACTATGTTCAAACCTCTCTGCCAAGATTTTAATTGATTTTTATAGTAGCCAGTTGTTAATGGGATAATTTGTCAATACAATAATAAAACAATTGTCTCAATGGCTCTGGTTTCTCAGCTCATCAGATAACAAAGTTGAGTTTTGTTTCATTAATTGAATGCAGGTGTAGAGTCTTATGGATGAAAGATATAAATCCTTGTGGGACTGTGGCAATCTAGGTCAGAGATCACTGAAAAATTAGTTAAGCATGATAGGTCAACAGTGACCCGGACAGGTGTCTCAGCTTTGTTTCTCTGTGTCACTTCCTGTACTCTTTCTTAAACACTGGTCTGTTGAGCTTGGGCATGGAGGTCAACATATGTATTCCTGAATCTGCAGCAAATTAGAGACCAGGCAAATATTCCTTAGACTCACAAATACATGATCCCAAATACCTGGTCATCACTATGCTCAAAGAGTAAAAATATTTCATTATAAATTGAATGGTTTATAAGAATCTTGGGATTTTTTTTCACTCCTTATAATCAACAAGAACATGAAAAGAGATATAAATTTCTTCCTTTTGAAAAATAAGGAAAAAGAAAACATATGAAATTCATTCATACACAAAAGGAGCATATTCCTGCTGAGCAAAAGAACTGATTAGAGTTGAAATAGTCTCTATTTCTTTTGATAACCATTCTTATATTTTCAAAGACACCTAGTAATATCTAGGTAGTTCAAAGGTATTCTGCTTGCAGTGATTTTTTTCCTGTCATTTTATTACACCTTTAAAAAGTTACTATTTGTGCTTGTCTATACATTATTACTACTGTCGGTACCCTTTTTTTATTGGGAGGCTAATCATTTGCAGCACAGTTTTAGGCACACGGGCACAATTTCTCATCTCACCAAGAAAGGTGTCGGCAAAATATTATTGCACTCAAATTAGGTCCATCCACTATCATGTACTGGGACCTTCCAGCCCCTCCCCTTCCTTCTTCCCCAGAGTCCTTTGCTTCAGTATAATAAACCAAACCAGTCCAGGTTTTACTTTACCTTTCCCCTTTCTGTTCTTGTTTCTTAAGTTCTGCCCATGAATGGGATCATCCCATATTCATCCTTCTCTTTCTGGTTTATTTCACTTAACAAGATTCCTTCATGTTCTATCCAAGATAAGGTGAAGAAGGTGACTTCATCATTCTTAACAGCTGAGTAATATATATGTATATATTAGCTTTCTTTGTCACTCATCTTCTGTTGGACTAGGTTACTGTTATGAATACAGGTATACATAGATCTCTTTTGATGGGTGTATAAGTTTCCTTAAGAAACTGCCCAATAGTTACATCAAACTAGATTGGATGTAAACTATATAGTATTAGAAGCTAAGGAGAACAGGGTAGTGAGGGCTCCTTCTAGAAAGATAAGTATGTTAAATGAACAATTTGGCAACAAAATCATAACTGTGACCTTATGTGCTAACTCCTTAAATATATACCATTTTCCCTCTTTATAATACAAACTTACTTTTTAATTTTTGATTAGTAGTGCATTTCAAGACTAAGATTGCAGGGTATAGTTCCACACCACACTCACCACCAAAGTTGTCCTCCTACCCTCCCCGCTCTCAAAGATAAGCACTATCTAACAATGACGTAGAAACATTTTGCTTTTTTTTTTCTTTTTTAGAAGTTTTTGTGTGTCAGTTCTTTGATTCTACATGTGACTAAAACCATCCAGTAGTTGTCTTTTATCATTTTACTTAATTTGATAAGCATAGTCACCTCTAGTTTCATTCATTTTGTCCCAAAGGGCACAATATAATCTTAATTGCAGAGTAGTATTCCATGAAGTAAATATCCCATAACTTCTGTAGTCAGTCATCTGTTAATGGTCATTTAGGCTACTTCTACTCTTTGGCGATTGTGAAAAATGAGGGTGAATATGTCCCTTCTAATTAGTGTTTCAGCGTTTTTTCTATAAATGCATATGAGTGGCATTATTGGATCATAAGATAATTCCATTTTTATTTGTTTAAGAACGCTCCATACAATCTTCCAAATGGGGTTGTATCAGTTTGCATTCCCACCACCAATGTAGCAATGTCCTTTTTCTCCACAACACCTGTCATTTCTTGTTTTGTTAATGTAGGCCATTCTCTCAGGTGTTAGATGTATCTCAGTGCATTTTAAATATAGCAACTTGTTTTATAAGATGTACTTTTAAAAAGTATTTATTTATTCCCTTTTGTTGCCCTAGTGGTTTTATCGTTATAGCTATTATTGTTGTCGTCTTTGTTGGATAGGACAGAGAGAAATGGAGAGAGGAGGGGAAGACAGAGAGGGGGAGAGAAAGATAGACACCTACAGACCTGCTTCACGGCCTGTGAAGCAACTCCCCTGTAGGTGGGGAGCCGGGGGTTTGAACCGATTCTTATGCCGGTCCTTGCACTTTGCTCCAAGTGCACTTAACCCACTGTGTTACTGCCTGATTCCCTTAAGCTGTACTTCTTAAACACAAAGTTAAGCCTCACTGAGGAGAAAAAAAAACTAAGAGATGGAAACAAGGTGAAAAATATTTAAATATGATATTTTATACAGAAATGTCAACTAGTCTTAAAACAAAAATCGAAAGTTCTATGTAAACTTAATTGAAATACTACAGATAGAGTAGGGGTAACAGCATAAAGATTATGAAAAAAGACTTTCATGCCTAGGTAAGTGGGGCTCCAGGACACATAGGTGGGGTCATCTTCCCAGGGAAGTCAGGTTGTCGTTATGGTAGCATCTGGAACCTGGTGGCTGAAAAAAGAGTTAACATACAAAGCCATATAAATTGTTGACTAATGATGAACCTAAAGCATGGAATACCAGATGAAGATTTGGGATGGATCTCAGTTTTGGAAATAGCTAGTAGGTCTATTTTAGGTATATTCCAAGGGGCCCATGACTTTACTATTTTTTGCCTGATCCTGACATCTGATATGTAGGTGGACCAGGTTACTGTCTGGGGAGATGATGTCATGGCTGGAAAAAGTGCTAGAAAGCTGAATCAAGGAAAAGAGTAGCTCCCAAGTATGGGAAAAGTATATAAACATTGTTGATTCAGACCCCATTGATTTGATCTGGGACCCATATACAGCACAGGAGCCTATATAACCTCTGCATCCCTGTACATCCCTATATTGTGATATTTTTTTAATTTCTTTATTGAGGAATTAATGTTTTACATTCTACAGTAAATACAATAGTTTGTGCATGTATAATATTTCTCAGTTTTCCAAAAAACAATACCACCCCCACTAGGTCCTCTGTCATCCTTCTTGGACCTGTATTTATTCCCCCCACCCACCTACTCACCCCAGAGTCTTTTACTTTGGCATAATACACCAATTCCAGTTCAGGTTCTACTTATGTTTTCTCTTCTGATGTTGTTTTTCAACTTCTGCCTGAGCGTGAGATCATCCCACATTCATACTTCTGTTTCTGACTTATTTCACTTAACATGAATCTTTCAAGATCCATCCAAGATCAGCTGAAAACGGTGAAGTCACCATTTTTTATAGCTGAGTAGTATTCCATTGTGTATATATACCACAACTTGCTCAGCCACTCATCTGTTGTTGGACACCTATGTTGCTTCCAGGTTTTGGCTATTACAAATTGTGCTGCTAAGAACATATGTGTACACAAGTCTTTTTGCATGGGTGTGTTGGGTTCCTTAGGATATATCTCCAGGAGAGGAACCACAAGATCATAGGCTAGGTCCATTTCTAGCATTCTGAGAGTTCTCCAGACAATTCTCTACAGAGTTTAGACAAACTGACATTACCACCAGCAGTGCAGGAAGGTTCCTTTGACCCCACAACCTCTCCAGCATTTGCTGCTGTTACCTTTTCTGATGTAAGACATACTCACAGGAGTGAAGTGATATCTCATTGTTGTCTTGATTTGGATTTCTCTGACAATCAGAGACTTGGAGCATTTTTTCATGTGTTTCTCTGCCTTTTGGATCTCTTCTGTGGTGAATATTCTATCCATGTCCTCCCTCTATTTTTGGATGAGATTTTTTTTTCTTGTTGAGTTTGGCAAGATCTTTATATATTCTGGTTATTAGCCTCTTGTCTGATATATGGCATGTAAAGATCTTCTCCCATTCTGTGAGGGGTATCTTGATTTGGGGAGTGGTTTCTTTTGTTGTGCAGAAGCTTTTTAATTTGATGTAGCCCATAGGTTTATGCTTGCCTTAATCTTCTTTGTAATTGGATTCATTTCATTGAAGATGTCTTTAAAATTTATTGCAGAAAAGAGTTCTGCCAATATTTCCCTCTAAGTATCTGATAGTTTCTGGCCTAACATCCAAGTCCTTGAGCCACTAGAATTTACTTTTGTATCTAGTGAAATATAGTGGTTCAGTTTCTTTCTTCTGCATGTTTCATCCCATTTTTTCCAACACCGGTTGTTGAAGAGACTCTGATTTCCCCATTCAATAGTCTGGGCACCTTTATCAAAGATTAGATGTCGATAGGTGTAGAGGCTTACTTCCGGGCTCTCAATTCTATTCCACTGGTCAGTGTGTCTATTCATGTTCCAGTACCAAGCAGTTTTGATGACAATGGCCCTATAATACAATTTGAGATCTGGAAGTGTGATGACTGTGATTTTTTTTTAAGGTTTTAAAATTCAATCACATGTGTTGTATCGCATTTGGTAAGTCAAACCTCTGATGGTATCTTTATATCTTTTAAAATTCCTTTTCCACTATTTTTTTTCTCCCTGCCAGGGACTCTTGCATTCATGATTCCATTTCCAATGTATTGCTTAAATTTCAGATAGAGATAGAGAATGCCAGAGAGAGAGAGATGGAAAGATGCCACAACTATAGAGCTTTTCCTGGTGTCATACGGTGCTACCATGTAGCGGTAGTTGCTTTCATAAGGTATTGGGTGCGCAAACTCAAAGTTCCTTTCACATGGTAAAGTGTACTCTCTAATAGGTGTCCTATCTCCCAGACTTTTGTTTTTCATTTTGCTGTTCTGAGTGAAAAATATTGCTTTATCTTCCAGCTCACATATATGTTCCACTATTTCATCCAGTCTGTTTTTGTACTTTGTTTGTAAATACTGTTACTGTATTTTTATATGTATTTATTTATTTTTTAAGATTTGGATATCTAAACATAGAGAGCTTATCTTTTTCCTTCCTACCCATCTTGGGCAGGCCCTCATGCCCATTGTTGCCATTATTGCTTATCAGGGTTTCAGTTTTCCCTTCCTGTAAATTATCTCACATGTAGCTATAGATTTATTGTGTCCTTTGGAGGAAGTATGTTAAGGTTCTTATACACGTTTATCTTCAACGGATCCCCTCAATATCACAAGATATTTCTTTTAAGGAACAGAATTTGTAATATCTCCAAGTGAATTTTATACCATATTTATATAAACTATATAAATTTATATAAACTATATTTATTTCAACTGAGTAATATTTTATTTGTATACATTATATATGTTCCTCAGTCATGGAAAGTAAAATATATTATTTTTCAAAAACAAATTCACATTAAGATTTACTTTATTTTTCATATTTAAATATTTGGTATATGGTTTAAGATGGATTTATTGAATTCAATATTTAAATTTCATCAAGAAGTCATTGATCATGAGTTTCACAATCAATTATTAAGCCCACTTGAAGGATGATAGATGGAAATTGCCACTATGGGAGCCAGGCAGTGGCATATTACCATATGCATGGACCCATATTTGAGCCCTTGGTCCCTACGTACAAGGGGAAAGCTTTGCAAGTGGTGAAGTAGTGCTGCAGGTGTCTCTCTGCCACTACCCCTCTCTATCGTCACCTCCCCTCTCAATTTCTCTAGGTCTCTATCCAACAAATAAAGATAATTTAAATGAAAAGGGGGGGGAGAGACAGACAATTGCAGCTCTGCTTCACCACTCAAAGCTTTTCCCCCTGCAAGTGGGGACTGGGGGCTCGAGTTGGGTCCTTGTACATTGTAACATGTGCTCTCAACCAGGTGCAACAACACCCAGACCTCCTAGTTTAACTTTTCAACATCATTCATTATAAGAGATTACTTTGGCACACGTGGTGCAAAGCACAAGGACCAGCATAAGGATTGCAGTTCAAGCCCCCGGCTCCCCACCTGCAGGGGAGTCGCTTCACAGGTGGTGAAGCAGGTCTGCAGGTGTCTGTCTTTCTCTCCCCTTCTCTGTCTTCCCCTCCTCTCTCCATTTCTCTCTGTCCTATCTAACAATGATGACATCAATAACAGCAACAATAATAACTACAACAATAAAACAAGGACAACAAAAGAGAATGAATAAATAAATAAACAAATATTTAAATAATTATGGGGAGTTGGGTGGTAGCGCAGTGGGTTAAGCACACGTGGTGCAAAGCTCAAGGACCAGCTTAAGGATACCGGTTGGAGCCCATGACTCCCCACCTGCAGGGGGAGTCCCTTCACAAGCAATAAAGCAGGCCTGCACTTGTCTGTCTTTCTCTCCCCCTCTATGTCTTCCCCTCCTCTCCATTTCTCTCTGTCCTATCCAACAATGACAACATCAGTAACAACAACAATAATAACTACAACAATAAAACAACAAGGGCAACAAAAGGAAGTAAATATTTCTTAAAAAGATAAAAAAGTATAAAAAATAAAAAATATATAAAAAAGAGATTACTTTGGTAACAGTTTTTCTACAATACTGTTTATATTAAACTTAAATTTTATCTTTAGGTTCTAGTTTTATAATATCATTCAATTTATCTGGAGTTGTAAGCTGACATGTACTTTACCACATAGGGGAAGGGAAATCAACTAAAGTGATGTGCTTTGCATAACAAAAAGTTTACTTCAGAAGTTCTGATTCTTTGTTGTTTTTTTTTCTGCTGCAAGCTAGATTGTCTTAGGTTTGGTGATGATTTTGATTCCTGGAAATCATAAGGGTAATTTCATTCCTTTTTGATGATAATACCATCTTTCCAATAAGGCTGTTTTCTATTTTTTTAAGTAAGGTTTCTTTCATTCATTTTTTTTTCCTAAAAAATCCTTTTTAATTTTCTCATTTTCAATGACAGGCAACATTTTTAGGTTGATATTCCCGCCTGCTGCACAGAGTCACCTGTAAACAAAAGATACACCTCTACGTAATCAAAAGAAACACACAACTTTAGCTAAAATACACAATGACATTTTTATTTACTATTATTTTCTAATAATTGTGTTTAAGAATTAGTACAGTCACAAAATAAATATCCATTTGTGTATGACATTAAAACAGTAATCTTTTTTTAACAGAGAATTTCCTAGTTTCAGATAAATAAAATAAATTCCTCACAAAACTTTGTCAGTTATTACACAAATAGAATACATCTGAAAATTATTCAATTTTCATACTTTTAGAGTTGGCCACTGAAAGAATGTCATTCTTTTTCTACTGTTTAAAACTGATTAAATTATTTTTCAGGTAACCTCTGTAATATAGTGTCAAACAATGATTGCCAAGTGTTTTGCAGACAGAGCCAGAATATGATTCACAATTATTCTATTAAGAAGGTTCCTTTCTGTGCAGCCTGGAATGTTCCTAGCCGTGACTACAGAATGCGAGCTCAGACCTACATGGATGCAGAGGTCACAAAGGCTCCTGTACTGATTGTGGGCCCCAGACCAAATCGATGGGATTTACAGTTTACAATATTTATATACTTTCCCCATAATTGGGAGCTACTCTCTTCCCTGATCTAGTTTTCTTGTCCTTTTTCCATCTGTGACACCACCTCCCTAGACAATAACCTGGATCCACTTGCATATTAGATGTCAGGCTCAGGCAAAAACTAGTAAAGTCATGAACCCTCTGGAATATACCTAAAGCAGACTTACTAGCTTTTTTCCAAAACAGAAACACCCAAATCTTCATCTGCAATATTACAGTCATTAAGTCCACGATTAGTCAACAATTTGTTCTGTATTATATCTTAATTCTTTTTCAGCCACCAGGTTCCAGATGATACCATGATGCCAACCTGACTTTCTTGGGCAGAGGACATCACCATGTGACCTCGAGCCTTGCCTCCCCCAGGTCCCTACCCCACTAGGGAAAGAGAGTATGGATCGACCTGCCAATGCCCATGTTAAGGGAGGAAGCAATTACAGAAGCCAGACCTTCCACCTTCTGCTTTCCATAATGACCCTGGGTCCATACTCCCAGAGGGATGAAGAATAGGGAAGCTATCAAGGGAGAGGACTAGATATAGAGCTCTGGTGGTGGAAATTGTGTGGAAATGTGCCCCTCTTATCCTATAGTCTTGTCAATGTTTTCGTTTTATAAATTAAAAAAAAAAGGAAAGAAAGAACAAACAAAAGAAAGTTCCTTTCCGATTCTACATAACTACTCTGTTAAAACCTTCACTGCTCTTAGTAGCCATCCTGTTAGTCTAGCTTGCCTTACAGGAGGAATACACATTCACTAAGAACTGAGAAGCATAGCTTTATCTTTTTCATAACTTGGTTTTGACTAATCTTCAGATTAGATTTTGAGACTTTTAAAAAATATTTATTTATTTATTCCATTTTGTTGCCCTTGTTGTATTGTTGTAGTTATTATTGTTGTTGTTATTGATGTCGTTGTTGTTGGATAGGACAGAGAGAAATGGAGAGAGGAGGGGAAGACAGAAGGGGAAAGAGAAAGACAACTGCAGACCTGCTTCACCACTTGTGAAGTGACTCCGGAAAGGGGATCTTTACACCTGTCCTTGCGCTTTGTGTCATGTGCGCTTAACCCACTGCGCTACAGCCTGACTCCCGAGATCTTGAAACTTTCACAGCCAGATATGAACTGGTAAAAACAACATAAGGAAGACAGTGTCACTCTTGGTAGCATGTCACAGCTCAGTTATAGTACAGTCGCAATTACAGAGGCCCCAAGATTTTGCATATTTCTACAAAATTCTCAAATCTGAGTAAATATTTTTCTATGAAAAAATAAAAATGAAAATTTAATTTTTTTATTTTTATAAATTAAAATTTTAAAAATTTATTTTTATTTTATGAAAATAAAAAGTTCCATTCAGTTTTATTAAATTATCAGTCATCCTTCTTGGTTGAACCTCTGCTTTACACATGTTTTGTTTTGTTTTCCACTCATATATAATTTAAACCACATCTGAGTTCAAGAGTCCTTCTGCTTGACTTATTTAAATCATCCAGCCTGAATTCTTGTATTACAGCAGTAACAAGGGAATATTCTTCATTTTTCAGATAGTAAATTCAGAGTTAAAGTAATTAAATCAAGATTTTTGTTTTGAGATGATTTGTGAAGGCCAGACATATTAAAATATTAATTGTGGGTCACTCACAATTATGCATTATTTATACACATACATATTGCAAGTTCTCCATTTCATGTGGAATGAAACTCTTTGGTTAGGGGCAAATATAACGTGAGATACAGAGAAATATGACTTTTGGAATTCCAGCCTTTGGAACTGAGCAAACTTCTTAATTTATCTGGGTGTGCTCTTTCTCATCTATGAAACAGGAACATAAATGGTATCAAACTCATGGAATGCAGAGAGATTGGCAATTTGGATCTAAAGTTAGTGAGAGAATGCTTAAAACTGAGTTATTACTATTCTCATTATCAAAAATGTCGAGGAAGGAGAAAGGTTCCAAATCATCATCAAATAAATTCCTCTGGGGCAATAACTGGGGGAGAAGGAGAAGATACAGTCACTGGTAAATCTTTTGTGTGGATGAATCAAAAACGAATCTTCAGTGAAATGCATTTTGAACCTAAATGTTATTATTACATCTGCATTGTTTCTCCTTTTGGGATAGGGAGGTGTTATTTTGTAACCACAAAGATTAGTATTTTCCAGTGACAGCAATTGAGGGAAAACTGTTATTCCTTTCTTGTTAGTAGCATTTTGATGACATATCACTAGATTTTATACTATGTAGTTTCTCCTCACCTCCTTTGCTTTCTAAACCAAATGTGGGTTTTATGAACCTAATCTTCAATATTTTCTTAGAAATAAAAGAAGATAATACCTTTTAAAATTATTAGCTTCAACTGTGGGAAAAGTTCAGGGTTATGTTTGGAGGGAACAGTATTTTGAAATGGCCGCTGCGTTAACTACATTCAAGAGTCAATGATTAAATTTGTATTAAGGTTGTAGATGATAATAAGTGAGAAATAACGCTTGTGTACAACACATGGGGAAAACATATATGTGAAATTGTGTTCCTTCTCTTAAGACTGCATAGGGCATACGTTGTTTTCAAGCAAGCCTCGGACTCCTACAGCTCCAGCTGTCATGTGTAATTAAACATTTGGCCTCCACAATTACTCTACAGTGTACATATGCCAGCATTTCAAGCCTGGAATATGCATTTCAAAGAAGAATAATTCCCTGGAAATCCTAAATTGACAGGAGCAAAGACAGCCTGAAGGAAAGTAGTCAGCGAAAACTGTAAGGTCGGGATCTGATGATTAAAAAAGAAACTTCAAGAAGAACTTCAACCCTTAACTAAACCAATGGGAAAAAGAACGACAGTTGGCAAGCAGATTTTTGCACAGGGATTCTGACGAGGGAACCTCTTGGGGTAATTTAATATTATCAGTGTGGTTCACCTTGCTGTATTCTGCTTTACCATTAATATCATTTAAACAGATATTTTTTCTTAAAGCGCATTTGGCATCACTTATTTCTTCATGAATCTTTAAAATATTAAATTCGATGATTCATGTAGAGTCTGTAGTTGATTTATCATAAAGCCTTTCTCCACACATCTCCTCCATACTCCTCCCCTCCACTTCTGCTCTACAGATGATTCTACTTACTTGTATATTGTGGTATCTCAGAAAACAAAAATAGAATGCTCACTTGGCATTTTCCTTGGAGTGCCTGTTCCACTTCTATTTACAGAGGAATAAAACTGGGTGCTTAACTTGTTAAAATGGACTTTTGTTTTAATGTGACCATTTGAATCAATTAATAGATTAATATGTCTTCACCTATTTCAGACTATCTCCTAATAGTCAATATTATATTCACCAAATCCAGGAAGTATATAAGGAGAATACACTCCCAGGTAACTAAAATAGAAAATGGCAAAAATAACTACTGACAAAGGTGAAAAGAATAGAACTATTTAGTTCTCTTCTTCACCCTCACCTGTGTGAGTGAGTAAATGCTCCATCACAGACATACACCTGTTCTCTTTAACCAGCAACCACCTGCCTTACATGTTGACCAAAAAATTACAGATGTGTAATTAATTATGAATATTCAGGATACTATTCAACATTCTTTATTTTCTAATTTTACTAGAAGTATCAGAAGATATTCAGAAAAGTCTAATTGTATGACTTACAATACTACTTAAAGAGAGTACGATTTTTTAACTTGCCCCAAATTAGACTATTGGTTACATCATTTGTTTTCATATATCCAGCAACACAGAAAAGAATAGTATTATTTTTGAATGCTTACAAGCTTCAAATTATTATCAAACAAAACCATAACTAATAAAAGCTAATCTCCCACTCCTAAAATCACAGCCAAGCCTGTATTGTGAGAGCTTCATAGCATTCAAGCCATTACTCAGTGCTTGCAAGAAAAGACAGATGAAACTTTTAAATGATTTTCAAAAAATTAAAAAAACAAAAACATCTTGACCGTGAGCTAATCTATACACTAAACAGCAGTAATCCCTAAATGCTCCAAGTTAGTTAATAAAGAACAAAACGAAAGAAGCATCAGATACTCACTTATCTTGGTAAATATTTCAAGCTTTTTCTAAATGTTAATCTTATCCTTATCACTATAATTATGCAGGATTCATTTAATATTAATGCTCCAACTTAGACAATGGCATCAAACCACTTTCAGTACCTGATGATAAGGAATTAGTGTCTCCCTCACACAAAGGTGTAGACACAGATAGATAAAGACAAAAAGAATTCTAAGATAAACTGGTAACATTCTTAAGTCACCGATCAATGATATTTATCTGATCAAAACAAATCTGAAGATTTAGCAAGTAGATTATCTCAAGGTGCAAGATTTGGTCTGTTCCTGTTAGCATTTTAGATAAACAGTATACTTCATTAAAGATTTAATAAAGTACTCTCCTCATAGTATTGAATATTCACCTTGAAGATACATGCCATGCTAAAATTTGCTTACGTATCTATTAAAATTACACAGATTTCTGTACTAAACAGAATAAGAAGAAATAGATCTAGAGTCACATAGAATGTCTTCCTCTTGTGGATTTCATAGTGTATGTTTATTTTTTAATCTACATCTAGAATTCACTGTTAATTAGATTTGTTTGATAAAACAAATCTAAAAACTATTAGTAAGAGAATTATAGAAATGCCAATGTTTTTCTTTTAATGAAGTGTCCAGGAATTAATTTATATCTTTAAACATGTGTGAAATTTCTGAGTGTCCTCCATAGTTCAAGGTTTCTTTTTTTAATTAATAGTGATTTAGAAGATTATAAGTTAATAAGACTACAGTTTCCAACACTCCCACTACAAATCTATGTCCCCACTTCCACCACTCTACAGTGGACTTGGAAGCCTGCCCCCACCACAAAAGTCCATTACTTTGGTATAATACAGCAATCCTAGTACAAGTTCTGCTTTGTGTTTTCCTTTCTGTTCTTATTTCTCATCTTTTTTTGTACAAGTGAGATCATTCCATTTTCTTCCTTGTCTTTCTGGCTTAACTCACATAATATGATTCTTTCAAGCTTCATCCAAGATGAGGTGGAAAAGGTGAATTCATTGTTCTTGATTGCCAAGCAGTATTCCATTGTGTATATATACTTACTCAGCCATTCATCTGTTCTTGGACTCTTAGGTCCAACAAAACTTGTTCCAGGTATTTGCTATTTAAATTGTTCTGCTATGAACATAGGTATACACAGGAATTTTGGGATGGGTATGTCTGATTCCGTAGACTATATCCCCAGAAGAGGGATTACTGGGCCATAGGGTAGGTCCATTTCTAGTTTTCTGAGAGTTCTCCAGAATGCTGTCCACAGGGGTTGAAGCCAACTTACATTCACACAAGCAGTGCAAAAGAGTATCTTTGCCCAACAACCTCTTTAGCATTTGTTGCTGCTATCATTTCTGATGTGTGAAATTCTCACAGGGGTGAAATGTCATCTCAATGTTGCCTTTATTTGCATTTCTCTGACAATCAATGACTTGGACCAATTTTTCATATATGCATGGTGACCTTTTGGATCTCTTATTTGGTGAATAACTTGTTCATACCCTCTCCCTATTTTTGGAATGGGTCATTTTTATTTGTTTTTGTTGCTAAGTTTGGTGAGCTCTTTATACATTTTGGTTATTAGCCTCCTGTCTGATGTCTGGCATGTAAAGATCATCTCTCATTTTGTAAGGAGTCTTTTTGTTTGGGTGGTGGTTTCTTTTGCTCTGTGGAAACTTTTCAACTTGATATAGTACCATGAGTTTATTTTTTATTTTATCTTTCTTCCAAATGCATTTGTATCATTGTAGATACTTATAAAATTTAGTTATAAAAGAATACTGCCAATATTAATTATTTGATATGTTCTGGTCTAATATCGAGATCCTTGATCCATTTGGAGTTTACTTTGGTGTGTGGTGAAATGTAGGGGTTCAGTTTCATCTTTCTGCATGTTTCAACCCAATTTTCACAACATCCTTTTTTGAAGATACTCTTCTTTCTCTACTTAATATTTTGGGCCCCCTTGTCAAAAATTATATGATCATAGGTGTAGGGACTTATTTCTGTTGTCTCAATTCTATTCCACTGGTCACTGTGTCTATTTTTGTTTCAGTGTCAGACAGTTTTGATTACAATGGCCCTATAATATTGTTTGAGATTTGGGGGGTGTTGTAATTAAAATTAAAAGACAGTTGTGTCACACAAAGGACTTGGCTATGGCACAACTGGGAGCTGGTTCAAACAATAAAAAGCTTTATTATGGCAGTACAATAGTATTGGAGGTTATATTTTAGGTATGACAGAAGAAGCAATTATTGGTAGGGGTTTAGATTACTCATTATGGCTGTCGATGAGAGTCTTAATGAGTTTGCTGGCTAGCTGAGTCACATGTTTTCAGTTCCCAGGAGAGCCAGCCATGGCAGTTACCTTGAGCACCCTTAGCTGGGATCCATCTGACGAGGAGAAGAAGCAGAGACCAAAAGGCCAGACTTCCAGCTGTTTGAGCTTAAGTGCATTTGATCCAACCACAGTCCATTTGTGTGTTTACATAGTATGCTCTGTCACCAGGATGACATCAGCTGTGTGCTGTGTCCAACTTCTTATCATCAGCTGGTATACAGTGTCACAACATGGGAGTGTGATATCTCTAATTCTGTTTTGTTTGTTTGTTTTTCTCAAGATTATTTGGGCAATTCTAGGTATTTTCCAGTTCTAGATAAACTCCTGTAGCTTTCGTTCCAGTCTCTTAAAAAGTTGGTGGGATCTTGAATAGGATTGTGTTAAATTTGTATATGGCTCTGAGTAGAATATGTTTAAATGATGTTAATTTTTCCAATCCATGAACATGGGATATCTTTCCATGTCTTTGTGTCTTTTTCTATTTCTGTGAGTAATGACTCATAATTTTCAGTATACAAGTCTTTCACTTCATTTGTTAGGTTTATTCCTAGAAATTTTATTGTTTTTGCTGCTTTAGTGAATGGGACTGATTTCTGGATTTCTCCTTCTTCTGACAGTGTTTGCATGCCTTTGACAACATTCTTTAATGATTAAAACAGTACAAAAATGGGAGTAGATGAGAGAGAGAGGGAGGGGGGAGAGAGGGAGAAGTAGAAGAAGGAGGAAAGGAAGAAGAAGGAGGAGGAGGAGGAGGAAGAGATGGAGAAGGAGGAGAAGAAGAAAGAGGAAGAAGAAAACAATGACCACAAAGAAGAAGAGGGAGGAGGAGGAGATTAGAAGATACTCTAAAACAAGAAACAGCCTGGTACTGCTCCACTCTCCATGCAGTTCTACCAATGTCAGTGCCATCCATGATGCTCTCATATTGTGCTGAGACTCAGATATAGAGTCTTGGTAAGGCATATATTCTATCTGGGAACTTATCTTTTAAACACCAGAAACTACGATTCTTTTTTTTTTCTTGTCATTGAAAAGGTTTCATTCCTCTGGGCCATTATTTACATATGAAAGAGACAGGGATAGAAAGACAGAAGAAAGTTACCACATGACTGAGAGCTTCCTCCAGAAGGTTAGGAATGGGGTTCCAACCTGGGAATTGTGATCCTCAATAAAAGTAGAAAATAAATAAATAAATAAATAGAAGACTGTTTAATATTGACTTAAGAAGAATTTATATTTGAATAGTAATTCTAGAAACTAATTTGAAAGGGGGGGCAGGAATCATGAAATTATTTGACATGAATTTCAACAAAGGAGAGAGCATTTATGAGTATATGGACTAAGAAAGGTAGTATGACTGAGAAGAATCTTGGAGATATATATATATGTATATATATATATATATATATACATATATATATATATGTATATATATATATATAATTTTTTTTTGGAGAGGGAGGGTGTTAGGATGATAGAAATAATATACTTCTGTGTTCCCAGGAACCTACCTGACTAAAGTTCAGTAATTAATATTGACTAGTAGCAGGGTAAAGGTATTTTTATATTACACCTATAGAATCTTACTAAAAACAGGTCCAGAGATGAATTACATAGTTTTAAATGCTAGCTTCTGGCTAAGGAGATAGCACAGAGGTAGCACTGCAGACTTTTATACATGAGGAAAAAGATCACAAATTCTATTACACTAGATGCCAGACATGAGCAGTGTGCTGGTATCTCCCTCATGAAAATGAATAGATAAAATATTTAAATTTAAGCTCCTATGGATACTGTGTAATATATCTATGTTAATATCAAATTTTTATTAACACTTCCATAAAATGTTCATATATTAAAAAAGGGACTCACAAGAAACAGTGTTCTGGGCAATACATACCCACCTCTATCCCCAGTCCTTACCCTAAGAAACCTAAGAATCAGTGTCCCATGGGGCAAATTCTGACCAAATTAATGCAAGAGATAAATATATATATATAACAAGAAGGTACAACTACCCTTTACTTCTATTCCTAACAGACACTCTGAGAAATAGTGATATGATATCTCCCGTGTAGAAAAAAAAATGCACCAATATATTAATTTGCAGGGCTTATTATAATACATAGCCACTTTGTATCTCCCCCACCCCCACAACTAATTTTTTCCCATTTCTTTTTCTTCCGTACTCACACTACTCTCAGGTTAAAGCTCTTAATAAAATTTCAGAACAGAAGCTTTTACCTAAGTTTAATTTTTTAATTTTTTTATATTTATTTTATTTATTTTCCCCTTTGTTGCCCTTGTTGTTTAACATTGTTGTGGTTATTGATGTCATTGTTGTTGGATAGGACAGAGAGAAATGGAGAGAGGAGGGGAAGACAGAGAAGGGGAGAGAGACAGATACCTCAGACCTGTTTCACCGCTTGTGAGGTGACTGAGGTGGGGAGCCGCGGGCTCGAACCAGAATCTTTACACCAGTCCTTGAGCTATGCCTCATGTGCACTGAACCCACTGTGCCACCGTCAAACTCCCAGTTTAAACTTTTTATGGAACTAAGTTCCATACCAAGTTCTCTGTCTATGGGTGTGTTTCCATTGCTAGAACACTCAAACACAAATAATGAAAAAAAAAAAAAAATGAAACTGGTTAAAAAAAATGTACTCAGGATTTCAGCAAATTTTTAACCAATTATAGGTGTGAGTTGCTATTAAATGAGCTCAACATTATTCCTCACTTGAAAAATGAAATTAAGGATGAGACTGTGAGGTCCCAGGTTCAATTCCCTGTATCATCATAAACTAGAGTTGATCAGTGCTATGGTAAATAAAAATAATAATAATAATAACAGTAATAATTAAAACTACAACTTCCCCACCCCACTAGGGAAAGAGAGAGACAGACTGGGAGTATGGATCAACCTGCCAACGCCCATGTTCAGTAGGGAAGCAATTACAGAAGCCAGACCTTCCATCTTTTGTACCCCATAATGACCCTAGGTTCAGAGGATTAAAGAATAGGAAAGCTATCAGGGGAGGGGATGGGATGCGGAGTTCTGGTGATGGAAATTGTACCCCTCTTATCTTATGGTTTTTGTCAGTGTTTCCTTTTTATAAATAAAAATTAAAAAAAAAAAAAAAACTACAACTTGAGGGGCCAGGCAGTGGTGCACCCAGTTGAGTGTATACTTTACCAAAAACAAGGATGCCAGTCTCAGCTCCCTGTCCCCACCTGTAGGGGGAAACTTTACAGATATTGAAGCAATGCTGCAGGTGTCTCTCTTTCTCTCTCTCTATCTGCCCTCCTAAATTTCTCTGCTCTATTAAATAAAATAAAGGGGGAAAAAAGATAAGAGAAATGGCCACTAGGATTAGTGGGTTCATCCTGCAGGCAATGAGCCTCAGCAATCACAGTGGTGGCAAAACCAAAACAAAACTACAATATGATTCCACTTCACACTTATTAGAATGAATTGTTTAATATTTCCAGATACTGATAAGAGCATAGACTAATGAGCTCTAACAACGATGGTGAAAATCCAAAATGGGTTGATCTCCTTGGAAAAATGCTTGGTAGTATTTGTCTAAAGTGAAATATGTATTTGACATGCTGTCTAGCATTTTCACTTCCAGATATATCTCAAAAACAAATAAATGTTTACACAAACACATGTACACATATAAATTTCCTGTGAATGCTTTTAAAGATTTTATTTATAAAGCATCAAAATAAAATAAAATGTCCTCAATCAATGAAAAGTTTTTCTAAAGTTCAATTTCTTTCTTATTTATTTATTTATATTTTATTTATTCCCACTTTTTGTTGCACCCCTTTTTATTGTTGTTGTAGTTATTATTGTTATTGATATCCTCATTGTTAGATAGGACAGTGAGAAATGGAGAGAGGAGGGGGAGACAGAGATGAGGAGATAAAGACAGACACCTGAAGACCTGATTTACCACTTGTGAAACGACTCCCCTACAAGTGGGGAGCTGGGGGGGGGGGTGGGAGGGGGGCTCGCACCAGGATCCTTAAGGTGGTCCTTGCACTTCCCGCCACGTGCTCTTAACCAGTTGTGCTACCGCGCAACTCCCTAATTTCTTTTATGTATATGGGTGTGATGGAAGGAGTAAGAGACCAGAACATTACTCCCTCTGGCATATGTACTGTCAGGATTGAATCTGGGATCTCACACATGCTTGTCCTGTGTTCTGCCCACTGCAATATCTCCCTGGTCATTTAATACACTTTAAAAAACACTATTAGTGCAATAGAATATTATTCGGTTTTGAAGAGTAACAGATGAATAATATTCAAAACAGTATGAGTGTTTTGCAAATGCAATTTTCTAAATGAAATAAATAGGATTCATGACTATATTTTGTATTATTCTGTTCATGTAGTATTCTGAGGAAAAATAGATGAAAATTTTAACGGTTGTAGTGCTGTGGATTAGGGAAGGGGCTTATCTACGAAAGAGCATATGAAAGCTTGTTGGGAATACTTGATGAAGTATGCCTATTGTTAGAGCCTATAAAAAAGAAGGCAGGTCTAGGTAGGCATGATAGCATACGGCATAACAATGCAGATAAAACAAAAGTACTATAATCATATGAGATCTCAAAAACTACTTAGGAGGTGATTTGCAGACTTCTGGAAGCATGGCTGTGGAGTAACATAGGTCAAAATTCACTTGCCTCTATCAACTAACAAATGCAATGAAAATCACCTGAAAACTCAATAAAATACAGCCAGGATTTCTTCAGAAACTCGCTAAGCCACAGGTGAGTGCAGACACGTGTGGCTAGTAGATGGAAAAGTGAGGGAGAGATTTTTCAGGACTCAAAAAACCATACTTAGAGATGGCTGGTGGCAAACCCAGTAGAACACATTGCTGGAGGCAGGAAAGTAGACCCAGTTGCTCACCCTGTGAACTAAGGGACAAGAGGATATTGAAGTTCCCACAAAGATCCACTAGTGTTTAAGGGTAATAATATGGCTGAAATTAAAGCCCTCTGATCAGCTCAAGCTCCTACAGTGGTTAGAAAAATAAATCCCAGCCAACTTCCAGTGCATGGCAAAGGAGTAGCAACTAAGATGTGTCACTCACGGTGGGGGGGACGGGGCATTGGAGTTAAAGCAGTAACAACTGTTTAAAATATATATATATCTAAAGTCAGGCAATAGCGCAGCAGGTTAAGGGCAGGTGGTGCCAAGCGCAAGGACCAGCATAAGGATCCCAGTCTGCAGATGTCTATCTTTCACTCCCCTTCTCTTCCCCTCCTCTCTCCATTTCTCTGTCTTATCCAACAAGGATGACATCAATAACAGCAACAATAATAACTACAAAAATAAAACAAGGGCAACAAAAAAGGAATATATATATAATCTAAAAACTCACCAATTTACAACTGTAACTTCTTAAGTAACTCATTTAGCCATAAGTGGGTATAGGCAAGTCTGGTCATAAGTGAAGGAGAGCCTCTCAGAACTTCAAAACCCTATTCCATGGCAGCAGGCACCATTTTGGTACTTAAAAAAGAAGACCCCATGGTCAGAGGAAGGAAGACAGAGGGCTTGGGGAGGGCCTTAAATTGTGAATCCAGAGGTGTTAGCCTACTGAACTGACCATGAGGATCACCAGAATTTACAGCAAAAACCTGATTGAGAAATCATAATACAGGAAATAAAGGCCTTAACTGAAATAATAGATGAGATGACTGCAACAGATATATTCAGAAACTCCCATCAACGCCACATGAAACACTCTAAGGAAATTAATGTGTGTTGGGATGCAAAGACAGCCTTAATCAATATGTGAATATTGAAATAATATCATAAAAGTTATCTTTTCTAACCATGATATAGTTAGCTTAGACACCGACCACAAAAAGAAACAAAAAATTTCACCCAAATTATGAAAACTGAAATACTTTTGAATAACACCTGGGTCACTGAAGAAATCAAAAGAGAACTTAAAAATGACTAGGAGCACAACAGAAATGATGGGACCAATTACCAGAAGCTGTGATGTGGCAAAAATTTGTCCTAAGAGAGAAGGTCATAGCAATACAGACCTATATTAATAAGTAGTAAAGATCTCAGATTTCAAGAAATTATATGGAGATTATAATGACTAGATACTTTATAAGATAAATCCAGAATATCAAATTTGGTGTTGCTGATGGAAAAAAGTAGAGAGGAAACTGACTGTTCAATACATTATCAAAAAAGAAAAAGAAAGAAAAAAGAAAAGAAAAAGAAACAGAAAAAATGTTTCCTGAATTTGTATTTACTCTACAGATCCAAAGACAAATCTCTTTTTTTAGTTAATTAAAAAACAGTGCAGTCAATTTTTGCAGAAGTCACTTAAGTTCAAGTCTAAACAGTCATCAATTAGAAAAACAAATCACCTAAGCAACCTACCAAGTTTACCTTAATTTAAATTTCTCTACAACAATGCTAAATCCATATAGACAATCATTTATGTCAATAAAATTAGGGTAAAACAACATCTTCAGACCTATAAACAACTCAGTTTTCTTTCTTTAAGTTTAAAGACACTAAGCTATACCATAATTCTTTCTGGAAGGAAAAAAATAGTACTTTTTGATATGAAATTCAACAAAACAGAAGACAAAAGTCATATACAGAACTATAGTCTATGGAGACTCTATGACAAGAGCAAGAGATAAACACGAACTTGCTCAGGAAGAATAAACCCTGTGCATGATCAGTTAAACTTTTTCTATTAGATATATTAACCAAACTAGAAATAAATCATTTTATAAATAGCAAAAGTGAGAAAATTTGAAACCACACCATATAAAATATGTAATTAAATCCACATTTTTCCCTTTTGTTGCCCTGTTTTGTTTTGCTTTTTATCATTGTTGTGGTTATTATTGTTGTTGTTACTGATGTCATTGTTGTTGGATAGGACAGAGAAATTGAGAGAGAAGAGAGAGACAGAGAGAAGGAGAGAAAGACACCCGCAGACCTGCTTTACTACTCCTGAAGCAACCCCTCCTGCAGGTAGGGAACCGGGGCTCGAACCAGGATCTTTATGCAGGTCCTTGCACTTTACACCATGAGTGCTTAACCCACTGCGCTACTGCCTGACCCCCTGAATCCACGTTTTTTTTTGTTTTTTGTTTTTTTTTTTTTTCACATTTTTAGCAAGGGGATTGTAGATACTGTTAAAATTTAAATACAGAATTATCATGAAAAGCAAATGACTCTGAACCCCCTCATATTTTCTGTTAGGAGAATCCCACACAAAAAAAAGGTCTTCAGTAAATAAGTATCTACTTGATATTCAACAACTAGCTTGATTTGATTATTATGCTTTTCATGTTATTTGAATAAAATAAAATAAAATTTAGCATTTTTGTTGCTTTTGTAATATTTGTGATTTTGTCTGCTTATGTGTCATCTTATTCATATACATCAAGAAAGAAATGTCAAAAATTATCTTGATGTATTCTTTGTATTCTGAACTGCATGGCTTATTGTTAGTGAGCCTACTTTAAAAATAAGAATAAAAGGGAGTTGGGTGGTGGCACAGCGGGTTAAGCGCATATGACTTTAAGCTCAAGGACAACATAAGGATTGCAGTTCGAGCCCCTCGCACCCCACCTGCAGGGGAGTCGCCTCACAGGCAGTGAAGCAGGTGTCTGTCTTTCTCTCCCCCCTCTGTTTTCCTCTTCTCTCTCCATTTCTCTCTGTCCTAACAATGATGACATCAATAACAACAACAATAATAACTACAATGATAAAAAGGTTCTTTAAAAAAATAAGAATAAAAATGTATACATGTTAACAGAAGAATTTTTCTTTAAATAATGCCTAATTCAAATAAAAGTCTCCATCCAGCAAAATATATCTTCATTTTCATATGAGAAGTGTCCAGGTTTGTATGTGGTTAATACTAGTATAAATATTATGGCAGATAATAGACTGAGACATCAATATTTAGCAATTGGTCTTCTTTCACATACTCAAACATGTTAATAATTCCTAGAGTTCTGGTGAATCTCCAGATTATTTTCCATAGCACTTGGACTAAGACTTGTATGTTGAAGACTATACTATAACCCCCTCAATAAGATTAATAATAAAGAAAATTGCCTTTTAATTTATTCCATGGGTATAATTTCAGGAGAACTGCTGTGGGGATCCAGAACTCTGGTGGTGGAAAGAGTGCAGAGTTGTACACCTGTTATTGTGTAATTTTATAAATTAATTTTAAATAACTAATACATATATAAATAAGAGATAGGAGAGAGAGAGAAAGATGATAGAGAGATAGAGAGCACTTCACAGGAGAAAAGGAGAGAAGCCGGGGCACCCCTCTGCTACATGTGGCGCAGGCTACGAGATTAGGAGCCTCAGACAGCTGAGTCCCATGAGTTAAGGATATTTCTAAGAAAAACAATAAAGAGTTCTTTGATCTCCTTATGCTGTTGATAGTAATTTGCATTTGGAAAGATATAAATTGAGTGATAAACATTTCATTTTTAATTGAGAGAGGAGGGAGAAATGGGGGGGGTGGAGATAGACACCTGTAACTCTGCTTCACTGTTTATCAAGAGTCTCTGCTGTAGGTGGAGAGCAGGGGCTCGAACCCGGTTCCTTGCAGTTGGTGTGAGGCAAATGTAATAACCACTACACGGCAGAAACAGACTCCTTGCACTTGGTAATACATGTGCTTATCCCAGTGCATCACCACCCAACCCCCTGATAAACTTTAAAAAAAAAAAAAGCTAAGAGTTTGTAATTTGAAGCACTTCAGACTTTCTCAGCAGAGAGATTCTAGAAACTATTAAAAGTTTGAAGACACAATTACCAACAGAAGTAGTTGATCCCAAACCACCAAACTTTCAAATTTTACTTTGGAGGATCCTACAAAAATATCTCTAGTACTGAATGTCATCTTAATATTCAGCAACTGGATACAGAAAACAGAGATACAAAACAATAAGATTAAGAGAGTAGTTACAAAAGTGTGACACAAAGTAAAAGTTTAAGTGTGTGGCTAGAAAAAGTTCACAAAACCCATGGAAACATCAAAATATCAGCTCCTTGAGTCACACAGAAAGCTCTCTGAGGAGATTAAAGATAAGACTTACAGACCCTCTGAACCAAAGCAGAGGACCATTAGGAAACTTGAAAGTGTACAGCTAAGCTATAGCAGCACATTGCAAAATAAATAAATAAGATAAAATAAAAAACTTTGTAGACACAACTTCTGTTTAATGGATAGGCACTTGAGAAATTAATAGCAAGTCTGCAAAGTGTATGAGAAACTTACACCAGTACATTTTTAGTTTACTTAAAAGGGATAGAGAAAGAATGCAATGAAAAGAGATTGATAACTTCCCAACAGGGCTGGGCAGTGATGCACCTGGTTAAGCGCCCATAGTAATAAGCACAAGGACCCTTACAAAGACCAGGGTTTGAGCCCACCACCCCTTCCCAATGCTCAACATCTGTCATGCTCCATCAGTAGTGGGGATGCTTCTGGAGCAGTGAAGCAGGTGTCTATCTTTCTCTCCCCCTCCACTCTGCCCTATCATATATATATATTTAAAATAAATCAGGGGAAAAAAGTAATAAAATGTCTGCTGAAGAGTGGTGGATTCGTACAGCAGGCATCAGAGCCCCAGTGATAACCCTGGAGGCAAAAAAAAGAAAGAAAGAAAGAAAGAAAGAAAGAAAGAAAGAAAGAAAGAAAGAAAGAAAGAAAGAAAGAAAGACTTGTCAGATTCCTGCTACTGAAAGAAACTATGTTAATGTAGGTACTCAGCAGTAAATAGGAGACAGGCTGGAGCTTTTAACATAAATTAACTAGGGTGGCCTTGGGGCTTCTAATGTAGACACATGACTCCCTAGAAGCAGGAAACATTTTTTTGCTTGAAGTCAGAGAGATGGGGCAGGAGATACCAGAACCATACAAAGTTTGAAAGGAGCTCAACTCAGCACTGCTGAAGAAACCCACAGGAAAAGCATGAGAGGGAGCTAAGATAACACATCATGGGATCAAAGTCAAATTTCTATTTGACAGTCAGAAAATAGAAAGAATGCAGTTTTGTCAACAAAAGGAATCAAGCTCAAGCAAGAAACTACATGATGCAAAAGAGATGTGCTTATTTTCAGTAATCAAATAATAAGACAGCATAGTAGAAACTTTTAAGGCTATTTATTTGTTTGTTCATTTATTTATTTATTTATTTTACCAGAGCACTGCTCAGCTCTAGCTTATGGTGGTGGCAGTGGGGGGCAATTGGGAGGGGGTTATTGAACCTGGGACATTGGAGCCTCAGGCATGAGAGTCTCTTTGAATAACCATTGTGCTGACTACCCTCAATCAGTTAAGACATTTTTTTGAGAGACAAAAACTCATCCATTTGCCTTTGACCTATTAGCCTCTACAAATTAAAATGTCAAAACTTCTCTCTCTCTCTGAAAGTATTTATTTATCAAAGGAGAGAGAGAGAACGAGAACTGAGAACAACAGAGCAAGGCAGAGGTAGATAGTATATAGATTATGCAAAAAGACTCATGCCTGAGGCTCCAATGTCCCAGGTTTAATCCCCCACACCACCATAAACCAAAGTTGATAATGCTTTGGTTAAAATAATAATAATTTTAAAAAGAGAGGGAAGGAGAGAGAGAGAGAACACCAGAGCATCACTCAGGCACATACAATAACAGAGATTGAATTCAGGACCTCCTTCTTGAAACTCTAAATGCTATATCCACAAAGCCATTTCCTTGGCCACAACATGTCAAAAAATTTTCTACATGTAGTCCTCTGAAAGCCCCAACTGACAATAGTCTCTAAAATGATCCACCCCAATAGTCCTTATTCTTTTTTTTGTCTTTTCTTTTTTATTTAAGAAAGTATTAATTAACAAAACCATAGGGTAGGAGGGGTACAATTCCACACAATTCCCACCACCCAATCTCCATATCCCACCCCCTCCCCTGATAGCTTTCCCATTCTCTATCCCTCTGGGAGCATGGACCCACGGTCATTGTGGGTTGCAGAAGGTAGAAGGTCTGGCTTCTGTAATTGCTTCCCTGCTGAACATGGGCATTGACTGGTCGGTCCATACTTCCAGTCTGCCTCTCTCTTTCCCTAGTAGGATGGGTCTCTGGGGAAGCAGAGCTCCAGGACACATTGGTGGGGTCTTCAGTTCAGGGAAGCCTGGCTGGCATCCTGATGACATCCGGAACCTGGTGACTGAAAAGAGAGTTAACATACGAAGCCAAACAAGTTGTTGAGCAGTCATGGACCCAAAGCTTGGAATAGTGGAGAGGAAGTGTTAGGGGGGTACTCACTGCAAACTCTAGTGTACTTCTGCTTTCAGGTATATATTTTTCAGTAGTTTACGGATACGTGTGAACATATGCTCTCTCTCACAGAAACTGGTGTATATCTAGGTTTTGGGACTTTGTTAGAAAGTGAACCACCTGAGATGGAATTAGAGTATACTGTGAAAGGAAAGGTCTCACCCGAGTAACGAAGCTGAAGTGTTGTCATTCCACATGTGAAGTCTCTGGATACAGTCTGAAGTGAAGCATGTTGAGGTGGCCAGTGGGGGGTGGGAGTGGGTGGGAGGGATGGGTCACAGTCTTTTGGTGGTGGGAATGGTGTTTATGTACACTCCTACTAAATGTAGTCATATACATCACTAGTTAATTAATACGAGAGGTTTTTCAAAACACAAACTGAATCTTTTCTCAATATATGCAGTGTAATTGATATGCAGACTCTCTCAAAAGCCTAGACCAAGTAGATCAGAAGCAACCAATAGCACAGCTATATACAAGATACAGCAAACCCTAACAAAAGGACTTTTCAAAGTTAACCCAATTACCAAATTAATGTGATGATAACATTAACTTTCGATTGTCTTTTTGAACCCTAAGACAGCAGGAACCTCACATCTCCACTATAGAGCCTCTACTTCCCCCAGTCCTGGAACCATTGGATAGGGCCCACTTTCCTGTATGCCTCTCCCAATCCATATCAAATAATATTGCATCTGCCGATCACAACCTAACCAACACAATGAATAGTCCTTATTTTTAATGTTTTGTTACCTTGAATAGATCCCTACAACACTCTATGGATATTGTGTAACAGATAAGACATGCAGAAGGTCCTAGTTTACTCCCCACCCCCTACACACACACACACACACCCCACTCTCTTTCTTTATTGGTTCATTTGTTCAAGAAATTAGCAACAGCATTATCAGAAGCCCTGTGGAGATGTTTATGTAGTAAGGGATGAAATATTCAGGCATTAGGGGCCAGGCAGTAGTGCAGCAGGGTAAGCGCACATGGCACCATGGCCAAGGGCCAGCATAAGGATCCTGGTTTGAGCCCCTGGCTCCCCACCTGCAGGCAGGTCACTTCATAGGTGGTAAAGCAGGTGTACAGGTGTCTATCTTTGTTCCTCCCTATCTTCCCCTCCTCTCTTTATTTCTCTCTGTCCTATCCAACAACAACACCAGTAATAACAATAATAATAATAACAACAATGATAAACAACAAGGGCAACAAAAGGGGAAAAATAGCCTCCAGAAGTAGTGGATTCTTAGTTCATGCATGGAGCCCCAGCAATAACCCTGGAGGCAAAAAGAAAAAAAAGAAAAGAAAAAGAAAAAAAAGAAAGAAAGAAATACTCAGCCATTAGTCTCACAATCTCAAGTGCATTGCCAGACTGATCAAGTTTTTTATTTATTTGTTTATTTATTTATTATTGGATAGGAGAGAGAGAAATTGAGAGAGAGATGCCTGCAGCCCTGATTCACCACTTATGAAGCCCCCCCCCCGCAGGTGGGGAGCAGGGGCTCAAACCCAGGTCCTTTAGCACTGTAACATGTGCACTCAACAAGGTGCACCACAACCTGGCCCCTGATCAAATCTTTAGATATGTTTAACCTTAGCTGATAGCTTGACTCAAACCTAGTCAGAACCTCCAAGGCAGAAGTATCTAGTTCACTATGTGAGTGAGTACATGAGTGAGTGAGTGAGTGACTGAAATAAATGTTTGCTAAGTAGACACTAACTTTGGAGTACTTTATTACACAAAAGTACTATTATAATACTAATTAAATAAAAAATAATTACCTCTTCATTACCCTTCCCCCCCAGAGCCAGGACCTTGCACAGGTACATTTTATCCCTCCTGGTTTAAATTTTCACTAAAATGAAAGAGAGAGAGAGAGAGAGAGAGAGAGAGAGAGGAGAAAGAACAGACAGCACTGAAACTTCTAGTATCTCTCTCCCAAGTAGTACCTAGACTGGAGCCTAGGTAGTTCACAAGGCAAGGCATTTTCATTCCCTATTAATGAGCTATCTCTCCAAATGAAATCTTATTTTTTCAAAAATGGGGGGAAAAAAGCCTTAAACTCAATGTATTCTATTATATAATTACGCCTAGAAATTTAAATTGCAAGTTACTCATTTCATCTTAAAATCACTCACAATAGGGGGCCGGGTAGTAACTGAGCAGGTTAAGTTTGAGCCCCCCGGCTCCCCACCTGCAGAAGGGTCACCCCTCAAATGGTGAAGCAGGTCTGCAGTATCTATCTTTCTCTCCCCTTCTCTGTCTTTCTCTCCTCTCTCAATTTCTCTCTGTGCTATCCAGCAACAATGACAGCAATAACAGTAACAATAATAACAACAATGATAAACAACAAGGACAAGAAAAAGGGAAAAATAGACTATAGGAGCAGTGGATTCATAGTGCAGGCACCAAGCCCCAGTGATAACCCTGGAGGCAAAAAAAAAAAAAAAAAAAAGCCATTAAAAAATCACTCACAATAATCTTGGTTATAACAAGCTCACAGAAATCAAGTCTAAAACTATCAGACTTCATCAGGCTAAAGCAGTAAACTCTGTTCACCACTGTCTGTCACACACACACACACACACACACACACACACACACACACAGTATTACAATAGTTGTTTTGAACAAATTATTGATTAGATGACTGCATATTAGTGAGGCAGTAACTATTACTTACCCCTCAAAAACATGGTTTCATTATTTCTTGTTATATTCCCTGTATGCTTGTTGGTCCTTCCATGCAGTTAGCAGTGAAATAGAACAGGAATGGCTGAGCAAATAGCTCAATGGGTAGAGCATTTGACTTGCATGCATGAGAGGCATGAAACTCTTTGATTCCCAGCACCACATGTGGTGCTATGAGCTCTCTTGCTTATTCTACGTCTTGTTGACAGACAGGAGGTACTGCCCAGAAAATGAGAGTGGTGACAGGTGTGTCTTGGAAAGGTGGAGGTGGGGCTTGGGTGTTAAAAGGGAGACCTGTGGGCTTCTCTTGCTCTCTCTGACTAGATCATCATGTGAGTATTAACTCCATTTCTCTCTCTCTCTCTCTCTCATGTCCTGACATGAATGTTCTCAATTTTCCTGAGTAACATTTAAAATTCCTGAAAATGATGCTCCCTCCTCAGTTCTTCAATTGAAATAACGCATGATGAACTTTTCAAATGTTGGGGAAACAAGCATCAGCCCCCTTTCTCCCCAAAGCAGTCTCATGTGAAATTCTCTTCCACATATATAAAGGAAACCTCAAAAGAAACATCACTGGTAAGTCCATTGCCCTATGTCTCAGAATAATAACAAATCTCTACACTTCAGTTATTTATTTGGAAATACTATGTAATATGGAAGTCCTCCCACAAAGCATTCTCCCCTATTATGCCTCCTGACTGAAGTTTTTATATTTTATTTTAACCAGTTAAGAGGTGCCTCTCTAGCCTATCCTGGTGTTTGTCTGGTCCCTCTTCACCGCAAAGGAGGATGGGCAATGACTTACCAGCTCTTAGCTTCTCCATAATATAACTCTTGGAACTGGTTACAGCTGCAAACCACAACACTAATATCTATTCTGATTGATAATATTCACCTCATAAATCCCACCCACTTAAATAAAAATGAATGAAAAACTGCAGAAGTTAAAGATGAAAGGAAACTCAAAGTTTGATATTTTATTTGCTCCAAAACATATATGCCTGCCTGGAAAGGCATTGGAATTCTGAAAAGTTTTATGGTGATTCTCCACGTTGCTACCATTTGGAACTTCTTGATTAAAATAATCATTTCAAATTGCACCTTAGAATGTACTTTGCAGGTGTTCCTAATGGAGTAACAGTGAGGTCAAAGTCATATTGAGTCATTACTGACTATCACTCAAGGAAAATGAGTTTCTTAGGTCTCCTCTAACTGCTGCTATAGCAAGAACATACATATCAAGAGTTATTTTAGGTTTTGCCTTTTAGCTCTTTAAATAAAAGCTTATCAAGAAAGTCTGAGCCTGTGGCATATTTGACACCTCTACCACAGTTTTTTTTTTTTTTTTTTTTCCCCAATAGACCATCAGCAGAAGGAATGAGTATGACTCAGATTCATTAAAACTGATTGTCAGGGCAGCTGCTAAGAAAGTGTCATCAATATCAATGGCCTTTGATCAGAATTCTGTGTTTCCTGTAACAGAGCTGTTCAAGTTGTACATCTCTATGGACAGCAAATGATAATATTAGTAAATCAAGGAGGCTGTTCACTAATACGTGTGACTGACTGACCAAAATACACACACACACACACACACACACACACACACACACACACACACACAGTTAAAAATAAGGAAGTTGATATTGGGAACAAGGCAAAGCATAAAATATTTGTAACACTCTACTTAAGCTGTAACATATTGCAGTTGTTATTTTTGACACACAGTACCTAGAGACGGGATTCACTAGGGAAAAATCATGAAAACATGTTAGGGCAAGTAGAATCTGCCCCCTTTTCAGTGTCTATTTCGTCCCTGTCCTATTATTATTCTTTTCTGTATATCACCATATTTAGATATGTTGTGAAGTGGGAGGAAGCTTCAATAGAATTAAATTGCACAGTTGTCTCTTTAGGGAATGCTTTATATGTAATAATGAATAATCTTTTAGATTTGGGTTATTTGAGTCACATAAGCCATTTAACATCTCACTACTTTGTAGAATCTTGTAAATCCTTATAATGAAAACAGTCAGGCATTAACAATCAAAACTACACTTATTCTTATAACTAGATTAACAATATCACAAGCAGTTGGCTAATTTCCATAGTTTTGTGTGCTAGTTCCCATACACAAGTTAAAATAACACCAGAAGATGATGAGAATTTTAATTCCTATTTTAACAGTAACATAAATATTATTGTCTTATGTATGCTTTTTTAGGAAATGGAAGGATGGATGTAGTCAGTAGTTAAAGAAAATTCTCTTGTGTTAAATGTGAAGATGTTAAAGTTTCAGTGAAACTCCCATCTTAAATAAATTTTCTAGATAAAAAAGGACTTATTTAAACTTGAATGCCTAACAAATAATTGTTGTTTTTAGGATATCTCAGTCCTTATATAGGACATCCTCATAATCAAAATGTTGATCTCAGTTCTAAATTTAAGCAGGAATATCTTATATCAACCTGAAAAATATTACATCTATCTTAGTTTTTGTTCTAGGACACAATTTGCTGGGTCAATTTTATGTCTGTGAATTTGTTCTTATAATGGATTTTTATTAGGTTAATATTATTTATTATTCATCCAAAATATTCATTTACTTATATTTTACACTATTTTTATTTATTTCATTTTTTGAAATTTTTGTTAGTAATTTAATAATGAGTAACAAGATGGTAGGATAAGAGGGGTACAATTCCATATGATTTGCACCATCAGAGATCCATGTCCCATCCCCTCCATTGGAAGCTTCCCTATTCTTTATCCCTATGGTAGTATGGACCAAAATTTCTCATGGGTCAGAAGGTGCAAGTTCTAGCTTCTGTAATTGCTTTTCTCTGAATATGGATTTTAGCAGGTCAATACATATCCCCAGCCTGACTCTACCTTTCCCTAGTGGGATAGGGCTCTAGAGAGGTGAGGTTCCGGGACACATTGGTGAAGTCGTCTACCCAAGGAAGCCAGGATGGCATCATGGTAGTGTCTGCAACTTGGTGTCTGAAAATCGTAACATATAAAGTAGGATGATTTGTTTAATAATCAGGAACCTAAAGGTCAGAATAGAACAGATGGATCTAAGGGTCTTGGTGTAGGTAGAAGCTAGGCAGTCCATTTTAGATATATTGCAAGGATCCTATGACTCTAGTCATTTTTGCCTGACCCCAGTAGTTAACATGCAGGTGGGCTAACATCTGGGAAGATGGTGTCAGAGTTGAAAAATATAACTACAAAGCTGGATTAGGGCAGAGAGTAGCTCCCAAACATGAAGAAAATATATAAATACCATTAACTGGTAACCCAATAGATCTTATCGAGGGTCCATATATATTTATTCAGCATCCTTGTCATTCTGAGCTTACAGTTGATGGCTACAGCTAGGAACATGTAGGTTGCACTTATTTCAGGACCAGTCTTCCTCCAGTGACAGTGTAGTTGTCCCAGCCTCTCTTCAGAGTAGTGTAGCACAGTCCTTACCATTGCTGTTCTATATTGAGGATAAGATCCTGTAGAGTTCCACAAGAGGTCTTATGATGATATTCCTGATGGAGATAATCAAAGATGGTGGAGAGAGGGATCCATTAGAAGTCTATCATATTGATGTGGGAAACCCAATAATGGGATTAGACTAGAGCCCCAGATAATGTGTTAGCCTAGTAGTGACTCAAAAAAGCCATCAGTAAAGTATGCCAGTCTCGTACCCTTATCCAACTTTTGTAGCCCTTGCTTTATTTGAGAAGGTTAGACTTAAAGTCTAACCTTAAGTGAAGTTAAGTAGGGGATAGGTAAGGAAAGTTATTTAAACATAAGTAGAAAATATTTGACTTAGTACTTTATAGTATTTTTTTAGGCTGTTCCACTTGCTAGCTACAGTTATTGAATATTTTACTTTATTTTTCACCAGAGAACTGCTCAGTTCTGGCTTAAGGTGATTCTTAAAACTGAACCTGGGACCTCAGAGCCTCAGGCATGAAAGTCATTTGCATAATTACTATGTTATTTCCCAGGCTCTATTTTTGCTTTTTAGATACTTATTGTATTGTTTTCATTTACATAAAGAGAGGGAGAGAGTTGTGCATGAGATATAAAAAGAAGCCAGCATGCCATTGGCACATGTAGAACTATGAATTGAACTTCAGGCATACAAGTCCAGTGCACCATCTTCTTCTTCTTCTAGCATTTGCCCTTCTTCAGTAGCCAGTTAACAGCATCAGGTTGAGCCTGATGTAAAGTTTCGAGACCTCCTTTGAATCTGGAGAGGTGGCAGTCGTTGACTATGTGGGTCATAGTCTGTCTGTAGCCGCAGGGGCAGTTCGGGTCTGACAAACAGGTATTTAATGTTTTTACTTCAAATTTTTGTAAACTCAAAGAAATAAAAAGAGCATAGGAAAACAATGTGACACTCACAATCTAAAATATTAATTTTAGAGATTTATTTGATTTATTTCATGTGATGTAAAGAAATCCCTGCAATGAGAGAGAGAGATCAAAGTATCATTCATCATTCTGATAATAACCACCCCACCCCCCTCCTCACTAGGACTGAACCAGGAGTTTATTATTATTATTATTATTATTATTATTATTGATTTAATGATGATCGACAATACCGCAGTATAAGAGGGGCACAATTCCACACAGTTCCCACCACCAGAGTTCTGCATCCCACCCCCTCCATTGGAAGCTTTCTTATTCTTTATCCCTCTGGGAGTATGGACCCAGGATCATTATGGGATGAAGAAGGTAGAAGGTCTGTCTGCTGTAATTGCTTCTCCACTGGACTTGGGCATTGGCAGGTTGATCATAAACCAGCCTGTTTCTGTCTTTCTCTAGTGGCGCAGGGCTCTGGGGATGTGAGGTTCCAGGGCATATTGGTGGGGTCGTCTGTCCAGGAAAGTAATGTTGGTGTCATGGTAGCATCTGCAACTTAGTAGCTGAAAAGCATTAAGATGTAAAGCAGAACAAATCAGGAACCTAAAAGTAAGAATGTAGCAGATGAGATTTGGGGTTTGCATTTTAAAAAAGCAAAGAAGTCTATTTTAGGTATATGCCAAGGCACCCATGACTTTACTAATTTTTACCTGTGCCCAACAGCTAACATAAAGGTGGCTAAAGGGGAGATAGTGTCAGAGTTTGAACCATGAGTCTTAGGCACGAAAGTTCTGTAACCAACCAAACTATTTCCTGGTCTAAACCATCCATGTTTGGGCTGGGGAAATAGCATAATGGTTATGCAAAGTGTTTCATACAAGAGGCATCAAAGATTCCAGGTTCAGTTACTGGCACAGCCATAAGCCAGAGTATGTAGTAATCTGAGGGAAAATAAATAAATAAATAAATATGACTACAAATTAATAAAAGTGTACATAAACACCATTCCCACCACCAGAAGACTGTGTCCCATCCCACCCCCGCCCCATGAAGCCGAACATCTACCCTCACCCTCAGCCCTGGGTTTTTACTTTAGTGCCCTACTCTAAATTTAGTCAAATCCTGCTTTGAGTTTCCCTCACAGTTCTTCTTTCTCAACTTCTGTTTATGAGTGGGATCATCCCATATGCATCTTTATCTTTCTGAATTAGCTCACTTAATAGCTCTCCTTCTAGCTCCATCCAAGATGAGTCAGAGAAAGTGGGTTCATTGTCCTTAATAGCTGCATAGTATTCCATTATGTATATATACCATAGCTTTCTCAGCCACTCATCTGTTGTTGGGCACCTAGGTTGCTTCCAGGTTTTGGTTATTACTAATTGTGCTGCTATGATCATAGGTGAAAAACATATCTTTTTGGTTGGGTATTATGAAGTCCTTGGAGTATATCCCTAAGAGAGTCATATAGAAGGTCCATGTCTAGCCTTGTGAGAGTTCTCCAGATTGCTCTCCACTAAGGCTGGACCAATTTACATTCCCGCCAGCAGTTCAAAAGTGTTTCTTTGTCCCCACAGCCTCTGCAGCATTTGTTGCTGCTGTCCTTTTTGATGTATGGCATTATCAAAGGGGTGAGGTGCTATATCAATGTCATCTTTATTTATATGAGAGGGAAAAATTGATTGAATGTCTCAAACTTTTAATGCACAGACCATAGGCTGAGTCTTTGATATATTGACTCTCTCTTAAAAGCTTAGACCAGGGATAACAGAAGCAACTGGTGGCACATCTATATACAAATAATGTCAAAGGACATAAATTATGGTGATGTTGTGTATGATACAGAAAATTCCAACAAAGGGATTTTTCAAAGTTAACTCAGTTGATAAATGATGTGATTATAGCAATAACTATATATTGCCTTCTTAAGCCCTAAGAGAGCAGGAACCTCACACTTCCTCTATAGAGCCTATATTTCCCCAGTCCTGGAACCTCTAGAGTGGGGCTCACTTTCCTGCATACTTCTCTCAATCCATACCAAATGATATGGCATCTGCTGATCCCAACCTGATCAACGCAGTGAGTACCACCTTGGTATGCTTCACTTCCGACTGTGTCTAGAGACATCAGATATGGAACTTCAACCCTTCAGCCTCATTACTAGGATAAGACCCTTCCTTTCATAGGATTCTCTAATTCCATTTTGGGTGGTACACTTCCTAACAAAGTACCAAAACCTAGATATAGACAGGTCCCATGAGATAGGGCATATGTTCACATGTATCCATAAATTAAGGCAAAATATATACCTGAAAGCAAAAGTACACAATAGTCTGCAGTGAGTCAGTATAAAGTTCATAGTGAAATAGTGTCCACTTAGACTTAGATACCCTCCTCACCTACTTCCTATTACACTTCCCTCACTCACTCCCAATACATCCTTATCAAAGCAAATACTGCAAAAGTTGAATAAGGGCAAGAAGCTGGCATACTTTAACGATGACTCTATCAGTCACTATCAGGCCACCCTATCAGCTGGGACCCTATTCTGGGAGTCCTGAGATTCCCAGACGTGATGGGCCTAGACTTCAAATGAAACCCTCTCTCCATTGTTACCAGTCATCTCTATCAGGAACAACAAAATAGACCCCTTTGTGGGCCCCCATAGGACCTCGCCCTCAACTTGGATCAACAAAGGTAGAGAATGTTCCTTCCCTGAAGGGAGTCTGGACAACATTCTCTATGCTGCACCTGAGGAAGATGGGTCCTGATATTGGAGGAGCTTGGAATGTTCCTACTGATGACCACAGAATGTGAGGTCAGATCTACAGGGATGCAGAGGTCACATAGGCTCCTAAGCTGAATATGGGCCCCAGATCACATCAAATCAATGGGGTTTACAGTCAACAATATTTAAATCCCTTTCCCATATTTGGGAGCTGCTCTCTTCTCTGATCCTGCTTTCTGGTCCTTCTGTCAGCCATGACATCATCTCCCCAGACAATAAGTAGGATCCACCTGCCTATCAATTTCAGGCTCAGGGGGGAAAAGAACCTGGTATAGCCACAGGCCCTTTGGAATATAACTAAAATATGTTTACTAGCTATCTACAAAATAGAGACACACACACACACACACTCGCCAACTCTTCATATAGCCTTTAGGTTAATGATTAGTCAACAACTTGTTTGGCTTTATATGTTAACTCTATTTTCAGCCACTAGGTTCCAGATGTTAGCATGTTGCCAACCAGATTTCCCTGGCCAGACAAACCCACCAATGTGCCTTGGAGCTCTGCTTCCCTAGAACCCTGCCCAACTAGGTAAAGAGAGAGGCAGGCTGGGCATATGGATTGACTTCTCAATGCCCAGTTTAATGGGGAAGCAATTACAGAAGCCAGACCTTCCATTTTCTGCATCCCACAATGATCTTGGGTCCATAATCCCAGAGAGATAAAGAGTAGGAAAGCTGTCAGGGGAGTGGATGGCATACAGAGTTCTGGTGGTGGGAATTGCGTGAAGTTGTGTGGAGTGTTTCCTTCTTACAAATAAAAAAAAAAGAAAAATAAATAAATAAATGTCATGTTTGTCAAAATAAAGCATTGTCAATGTTTTTAATTTTAAAGACATCACTGCATAATGATCATTTTAAAAAAAATCACCAGTAATAGATGCCAGTCCTAAATGAATTTTCTTGCCAACTTACTTATCCTCCCCTCAGCCCTAGGAATCTAAACACAGCCAAGCACTTTCTAGGCAGCACTGACAAAATCAAAATAGACACACTCCTAGGATTGACCTCGAAGCATCAGTAGTAAGTTGCCACTCTAAAAAATCTATCTCCTACATCTCGTAATGTTGCTGTATGACTTATATGTAAAGAATGCAACTGTTATTTTTTAAATTAAAAAGATTTTCCAGGAAAAAATGAATATGAATGCTAATGGAAATCCTTGTAGATTTAAGAAAAAAATACCTCAGAAAGTCAAAGTACCACCATTAACATTCCACTCATGAAAATATATTTAAAACTATTCATAATTATATAATAGGAAATTGTCTGATGCTCATAAAAGAAAGCTAGTAAATATTTATAAATTTGAAGATTTTATTTTAAAATATAAATAGCAGTGAAATAGCAATTTATTACTTGGTAACTCAACTGTTCAACTATTAAAGAATATTTTAATTGATATGACAGACTTCTTTAAAGTAAGAATTCAATAAAAATAAAGTTCCCGGGGTCGGGCGGTGGCGCAGTGGGTTAAGCGCATGTGGCGCAAAGCGCAAGGACCAGCGGAAGGATCCTGGCTGGAGCCTGGGCTCCCCACCGGCAGGGGAGTCGCTTTATAGGCGGTGAAGCAGGTCTGCAGGTGTCTTTCTCTCCCCCTCTCTGTCTTCCCCTCCTCTCTCCAGTTCTCTCTGTCCTATCCAACAACAAGCAACATCAACAATGGTAATAATAATAACCACAACGAGGCTACAACAACAAGGGCAACAAAAGGGGGGAAAATGGCCTCCAGGAGCGGTGGATTCATGGTGCAGGCACCGAGCCCAGCAATAACCCTGGAGGGGAAAATAAATAAATAAATAAATAAAATAATAAAAAAATAAAGTGCCCAATTTTGAAAAGTTTATCAAAATGATGATAATGCTACATATTATTAGATTATGAGTATAACATTATATATTACAAGACAAATTAAGAGATTATAGTAAAAATTATTGTATTTGCTGAAGTTGTAGAACTGTAGTTCAATGTTTTTGTTTAAATCTCTAAAATATTTTATTGTATTGATTTTATATTCATAAATAATTTTTACATAACTTTTTACAATAGGGAAATATTTCAGTTAACTATAATTTTAAATATTAAAACAAAAATAGTGCCTTCTAAAATATAGTTCAAACTTAATACTTATCCTTTACCTTATTTTGAAATTCAGGTTAAAATGTCCCTTAAGTTAGATTTCTTTCTTATTCTATTTACCACTCAGTTTTATTCAAATTGCATGCATATGTCAATGATTGTACTATAAAGTATTAACTCCCTCAATAAAAAAAAATAAAATAAATGTGTCTTGTGTGTTTGGAAAAAGGAGTTAAAGCCCCATCCTACTAGGGAGAGAGGCAGGCTGGGAGTATGGATTGATCTGTTCAATGCCCATGTTCATGCCTCAGACATGAAAGTTTTTTTGTGTATCTAGTATGCTATCACCACAGCCCTAGAACACAGTGCCTTTAAACATTCACCTAATCATGTTTTTCACCATTTTTTTAGCCATTTTACTTTCTGCTGCATTGGAATATGCGTGATGTAAATGCTTAAGAATAATCCTTGGGCTTATTTTCTCATTCTCGTCTTTAGAAAGAAAGAAAAACAAAAGAAAGAGAGAGATACGTACCACAGCAACATTCAACCATGCATTCCCCAAGCTAGTCCATGGTAGTCTCATGTGATTCGATGAGAATCACTTACCAAATGAACTATGTCTCAGTCCTCAGTCATTTTTCATAAAGGAAATATGTATCCCTGAATTGAATGTAACTGTGCTTGTCCCTGGTGTCCAGTCAGCCCCAACTCCCCCAAGAACTAGATGACAGACTTTTTCTCACTCTGTTTGCTGGCAGTTAGGGATGAAATTATAAAAATCTCATGCCATTCTGACAAATCCATAGTACTACCACAAGAAGACAATTTGAGCTGATTTAAACCTACACGGTCTTTCTCAGTGAAAGATCAAGATGATGCAGAAGTGATCTTTCTCCTAACTTACAGATATTCTAAACCACCTCGGGATCAGGCAACAAAACATATAGGCTGGCAATTTGGATATCCAGAAGCAGTTGTTCCATACATAATCTTTGTATTCAGTAAATCTATTTTCCAAATTCTGGCAATATATTATTAAAAGATTGGCTGATCTTTCAAAGAGAAGGGAGAGAAAAAGCAACAGAGCATCACTCTGGCACATGCAATACCAGGGATCAAACTTGGAACCTCATGCTTGAGAGCCCAGTGCTTTACCTAATATTTCACCTCTCAGGCCACTGGTAACAGCTTTTTACTTTGTCTTTTTTATCCAAGTTTTGGTTTAAAGAAGGTATTGCAAAATACTATAAAGTACTAACAACAATAAAATTAAAAGAAATATTGCATTCTTTGATTTCAACCATTTAAGTCTCTATTATAAAGTGTAAGTCACAAGTTTTCTACTTTCCCACCTGTTTCTGTTTTCCTTTCTAAATTTTACAGCACTATATCTTCTTTCACTTTTTTTACTATTTTATTTTATTCTATTATTTTTTATTCTAGTTCTAGTATTGGTATTCTTTTATTATTACCTTCTGTTATAGCAAATAAGTGTTGGGATTTTTTGTTGGCTTGTTTTACCTCCAAGGTTATTGCTGAGGCTCAGTGCCTGCACTATGAATCCACTGTACCTGGAGGCTATTTTCCCCCATTTTGTTGCCCTTGTTGTTGTCATTATTGTTACTGTTGCCATTGATGTTGTTGTTATTGGATAGAACAGAAATCAAGAGAGGAGGGGAAGACAGAGAGGGGAAGATAAAGATAGACATCTGCAGACCTGCTTCACCGCTTGTGAAGCAACCACCACCCCCCCACCCCCCCACAGGTGGAGAGCTGGGGGCTCCAGCCAGGATCCTTACTCCCTTCCCTGTGCCTTGCGCCATGTGTGCTTAACCCACTACCCCCTGCAAATATAAGTTTTTACTACCTAGTTTTCAGTGATTTTTGTCTTCCCTTATGTAATAACCACTTGAAATGTCCCCTCTGCCTGGGTACTTCTATTTCACATCATCGCAAGTTAATTATACAATATATATATATGAAATATTTAAGAGCATTTAATAAGATATGACATTAGGAAGTAGTAGATTGCGATGTTGTGCTTCCAACTCAGCCCAACAAGTCACCATCCTCAAAATTCCAAATAAATTATTTAGTTAATTCCATTCCCCTTCTTGCTGGGTGCACAAGATAGGAAAAAAAAAAAATGGAACCTGCATCTTTGACTACACAGTTAATATAGCCTACTATTTTATAACCCACAAAGGTAACAAACTACTTAACAATGAATTCTCTACTTTATAATGTCTATAGTTACACACACACACACACACACACACACACACACACACACACATACACCCCACAAAACAGATGACATGGCATAGGGACTTAATGTATAATATGCTAAAGGCCAATAAAATAGCTTATTTGGATAGTGTTCTGCTTTTGCATACATGTGTCCCAGGTTCAAGCTCAACCCCTACCACACCAGAAAGATTTGGGGCTATATTTCTATCTATCTGTATCTATCTATCTATCTATCTATCTATATTATCTATCTTATATTAGAGAGCAAAAAGTCATCACAACTAACTTTTTTCTCAGAAAATTTTGATTATTATAAAAAGCCATGAAACAAATTTTCAGATATGCCTATATTATAGCCTTGGCTCTAGTCCATATATAGATGAGTCATGAGAGAAGACTAAAAAACATGCAGACTAAATCAAACAAGAGGAGATTAAGTTTATTTTCAAGATGACCATTGTTCACCTCCTAATGCTAGGGAATCACTTGTGTTTATCTCTCTGAGCCACTCCTGCTGTTCTTTACTTCTTGACAAATTATAAGTTGTCATCATATTGTAAATAACAGTTGGGGAATATGTAATGAAAAATCTCATGGGCCGAGTGGAGCATCACATTATTAATTTGTCAGAGATACTATTACCTAGAGATAAGACTTTTAAATTGTAGATTTTGTAACATGGCAGCAGAGTGACTGACACTGAGCAGCAATAAGCAGTATTTAAAAATGGGCTGGGAGAAAGTGACCAAAGTATTTTTTTCTAATATTGGTAATCATAGCTCAATTTTATGGATTTTTTTTCCTGACGGCAAAATGAAAATAAATAATGCCTGAAGCTCCCAGGTTCCAGGTTCAGTCCCCCCCACACACACACAAGCCACAAGCTAGAGCTGAGCAGTCCTCTAGAAAAAAAAAAAAAGTAAAGCACACCAGGGGGTCGGGCGGTGGCGCAGTGGGTTAAGCGCATGTGGCGCAAAGTGCAGGGACCAGAGTAGGGATCCGGGTTCAAGCCCCCGGCTCCCCACCTGCAAGGGAGTCACTTCACAGGCGGTGAACAGGTCTGCAGGTGTCTATCTTTCTCTCCCCCTCTCTGTCTTCCCCTCCTCTCTCCAGTTCTCTCTGTCCTATCCAACAATTAACAACATCAACAATGGCAATAATAATAACCACAACGAGGCTACAAAAATAAGGGCAATAAAAAGGGGTAAAAAAAAAATGGCCTCCAGGAGCGATGGATTCATGATGCAAGTACCGAGCCCAGCAATAACCCTGGGGGGGGGGGGGGGAATAAAGCACACCAGCCTAGTTTTTATGAAAATATATTATCAAGTAAAAAAGTGATAAAAGCATACAAGGATTAGCAGAAATATATAAGTGGTTGAAGAATATAGTTAAAGTAATCTTTGAAATTTTGCTAGACTGAATGGTGTTCTCAGAACCTCTGAAATGTTTTATGTTTACAAACCATAGGTAAGCAGGACAACACAGCTAGTAGTTCTCATATAAAATCCCACAGTCCCAGGAGGTTAAGAACCTGGCTCCTTTCACTGACTATTCATTCCATGGAGATTGCAGATGATAATGGTGCTGAGTGAGAAAGGGGAAAAAAGTCAGAACAACTAGAATATTGAACTACCCTTGTCATGTAGAATTGTAACATCACGATAATTATCTACCTTTATCTTTTCTTAGCATCTATAGCACACCACACAAGCTATGAATAATCCATAATGAATATTCAATAACATATTTTATAGGTTGGTGTAAGCAACTTCTTGTGAAAAAAAAAAGTTTGCTAGAACCAACAGCAATATCCTGCTTGTGACACGATATTAAAGGAAGCTTGGTACTATGTTTACAACTTCTTTTAATTCTTAAACTGTATAAAATGGTCATATGACACATATATTCTAAAGTCCTTATAACTGTTACTTTAAATCTTTCAACCTGTAGCAATATGCACTGAGAATAATAATAACTAAGTATGCTATGTGAGTGACTTAGAGGCAAAGTGAGATTCTTCAAAAGATTTCCCCCCCCAAAAAAAGTAGGTTATTTTCATATATTAAATGAAATGATGGGAACATAGAAAAAAATTCACTGCCTTAGTTTAGGTGAAACAGAAAACATACATTTTAGCTTTTGTCTCACAGCAAAATTGATCATCTTGAAAAATGCCGATGACATTGAATGAAGCCAGAAATCCCACCTTCTGCACCCCATAAAGGATTTTGGTCCATACACCCAGAAAAGGAGAAATGTTAGAGGAAGATGACCAGAGGGCTCTGAACTCCAATTTTATCAAGACTCAAGAGAAGAGAGAAAAAAAGAATGACATTCAGAAATAGCAATAGGTGTCGGTGTGACTTAGTAAGGAAGAGAAGGCAAGACAATAGGAAAAAAAAAAAAGGCCGAATATATAGAAATATAGACTGTTATAATAATAATAATAGTCAATCCATATCTGTGATCTTGAGGAAACTACTGCAGTTACCAATGGCGAGAATGTGGACACAGGACTCTCGTTGGTGGGAATGGTGTGGAATTATACCCTTGTTATCTCATAATTTTGTAAATCAATATTAAATCATGATTAAAAAACAAACAAAAGAAGGAGAATGTCAGAAACATTGTATATAGGCAGAGCCAAGATGGTCATACAGGGCAAACTTGTATTTTCTTCCTTCAGTAATCACAGCAAAGTTACAACAAAACTAAGATCTAAAAAGAAAATAATCTGAAGCCAGGATTCCACAGTAAGTGACAAAAGAATAGTATCTAGGCATTTGTGCACCACTCCTACCCCCTAACCCACCTGAAGTCTATGTTCACCATCTTTCCCTGACTCTTTAACCTTTGCCACTGCCCCTTTTTATTATCCTGGACTCTGCTGCAACAGACCATAGCTAGACCGTGTACCCTACAAATCCTGTTTCTTTGATTGCTAAGTTCTACCTATGAATGAAATCACACAATAGCAGACACGGAACATCAAGAATGAACTATGATTTTCATTAGATACATTTTATCATTGATAACACCATTAATTGCTGTAGTACACAGTCATATTAATTGACAAAATGTATGGCAATTAAAGGAAATTTGTCTTATAAAAAAACTTGAGGAAAAAAATTTAAAACCATCAGAAACCTAAATTCCACATGAAAGCTAATAACCATATTGCAGTGTCACTAAAATTCAGACATGGCTTCATACTTTTGGCATAAGAGGAAAAAAGAACAAGCCCTTGCTTTAAAGTGTTCTCTAAAGCTTTAAGAATGAAGCTTGTCAGAAATTAATTCCAGCATTCTCAGGTTAGAATATATTTCATATGATAACAAGTATGCATCTTTTCATTACTAATAAGATCATTGGACTCTTTCAACTAAATTGTATTCAGCTTGATCTTTTGTGGAACATGACTCTCCACAGTTGATTGAATGGACTTTCAGAAATAATTTGTAATTTTCCTAAATTAATACATTTTATGCAAACAAATGAAACAGTGATTCTTTGAAATATTTGAGACCACAAACGGTTTTCCTTTAATCTCTTGTTTCCAATCACTGAGTGATCAAAGATATTATATTTGAGATGAGTCATTTAACACTTTGGACAACCAGGTTCAATTTCTATTGCTTATTGTACTGATTTTGGTTTATATTTAAAGGTTAAATAACTGTATCAGTGAATATAACATATAACTTTTATTTTAAAGTCTTTCTTAGTTCTATAGCTTCAAGAGATTTATTTTACTCCTTTAAAAATCAAATAAGAGGCAAATAAATAGCAAAGGAAAAATCTTGCAGTTTCTTAAAGGCTATAACCTCTATTTATTCACAAAATGATGCCACTTATACAATACTTGTCTTTTTCAGCTTTTCTCCATTCATTCTGATCCCAGTTCATTTACATTTTTCTTGTCTTAACTGCTCTTCTTGCATCCTATTCCCAAAGTTCGTAGGTGAAGAAAGAAGGGAATAAGGAACATCTTTAGTCAGAATTTGGAACTGCCCTATAAATAATAGAGAGCAGAAAAATAAAGTGTTAGTTATTGTGTCTTACCTAGAGAAATGTATGTATTCTTTCACTTAGTCTTTCATCTTGAAATGGCTTCCCTATTAAATAGATTCATTCCTTGATGGTGTGTGGTTCCCTCTATCTTAGAATATTTTTCCATCAATATCTTCTTCTTGATATATAAAAGAGAAGGAGGGTTGGGGGAGGGGAGCACTCTCAGGTCCTAGTACACAATGATGGACCTAATCTGGGAATGAGAGTGTTTTGCAGACATCTATCTTGATAAGATGAGAAATTGTACTTACATGCCAACAACTGTACCATAAACCACTAACCTCTCAATAAAAGAAATAGTGTATAAAATCTATTCATGGCAGGCAATGGGAAAAACTGACAAAATTTGAAAATAATAATAATAAAAGCATTCCATAATGGTCTGAAAAAGCATCTTTCAAGGATGAACATCTCTGGACCAACAACAAGAAAAGTTACAATGACAAAGCAAGCACATTTTTATATGAAAGTTGTATGGATGATGTTTACTTTGGAGCTAAAGAAGAGCTATTTAAAGTCTTCCTCTCAGACTAGCTCTAGCACACCAATAAAACCCCAAGGACTCTTCAAGTTAGACTATTTTTTTAAAGAGAAGCCCAGTACCAAAATGGCTTCGGCTATTGGAAAAAGCAACATGGATTGGAAAGCATGACATTTTTTTATTCTTCAGTTCTCACCATTTTAAAGTTCCTTTCCAAGAATGTTTGGTTTATCTTGGCATGTATATGAATGTTTGTGTATGATTTCTCTAAGATCACATAACTGATCCCATTGATACTGAATACTTATAACATTTCAAGCTGTAACTTCCTGCTTGAGAAAACAGTACTTACATCATGAAAGGAGAAACCTTCAGTTCCAAAGATGATTGAACATCAGTCTATGCTAGTGCGATGTGTCTCTAGTAAACAAAAAAATATAAAAAGAATTATTTATATTAAGACTGTTACAACTATACATATTCATACTTCATATGTCATTAAATATCCAACACATTCATATAGTGCAAAGTTGTATGCATTTTTATAAACTCGTAATTATTTATCTGACAGGGAAATTGAGAGAAAAAGAAGAGATGGGGAGAGAGAAAGAGAAAAATCTGCAGTACTGTTTCACTGTGCATAAAGTTTCCCCACTGCAGGTAGGAACTGGTGACTAGAAGCCGTGCCCTTGTGCATGGTAGCATCTGTATCTATCAGGTGCACTACTGACCAGACCCTGTGGATACATGTCTGCTAAAAAAAAAAAAAAAAAAAAAAAAGGAGGGGGGAGTCGGGCTGTAGCACAGTGTGTTAAAGGCAGGTGGCACAAAGCGCAAGGACCAACATAGGGGTCCTGGTTGGAGGCCCTGGTTCCCCACCTGCAGGGGAGTCGCTTCACAGACAGTGAAGCAGGTCTGCAGGTGTCTTTCTTTCCCCCTCTCTGTCTTCTCCTCCTCTCTCCATTACTCTCTGTCCTATGCAACAACGATGACATTAATAACAACAGTAACTACAACAAAGGCAACAAGTGGGAATAAATAAGTAAATAAATATTTTTTAAAAAAGAGAGAAATGTGTACTTACCCAGAAAATCACTGATAACATGAAGCAAGTAAATTAAGTAGATTTATTCAGTTCCTCCACCAGGTCTCTACAATTAAATTGCCACCACATATACTAAGGATGAAACAGCTAAGCATTCAAGGAGAGAAAGGTATTGACTTAAACTAGGTAGTAAAAGGAAGATTAGTCATTTCTGAGTCAGATAATCCTTGTTAAATCATACTCAACTTGATAGAGCTTATCTAATCTACTGTAGAATTTCAGTAAATATTGAACTATGTGGTTTAGTACTGGAGTCTCTAAAATGTTGTTACCACAAAGCAGTTTAAGGACAAGTCATTAAAGTAAGATTACAGAAGAAAGACTATTAAGGGATTAATGAAGACTGGCAATTGCAAAACTCATGTAAGTATAAAGAGAACCTCTTCAGTTAAGGGAAAAAATAAATAAATTCTAAATGGAGATCTAGGAACATAGTCTGTAGAGACTGCATATTACCTCTGAGATTTGGGTACTTATGGAGAGAGAACCTGAAGATTCTAAAGTTTAACAAACAAGAATGTGTACTAGGACTATATTTTATGCTGGAAGCAGGATTCTACAAAATTGCATAAAACTCCAACACTAGCAGGAGGCCATTTTAATAGCAATTATCACGTTACAGAGATATTTGTCAAAGAGGCTAAAATCACTAATAAAAATTTAGGCAAATTCTAAAAAGGCAAGGACTGGAACAATTCTCTTGCCTCCATTTAACTAAGGCTTTCAATAGTGATTTACAGAATAAAGGACTGGACATAAACCTCAAGAAAGCAATGACTATAATTTGTAGTTTGTGATCTCTATAATTATGCTTAGAGTAATTATTTAGGAAACAGTTCTTATTCTGTAGTGTTAGTTTCTTCCATTTAAAATAAGTCTTTGCTATTGTAATTTAACTCCAGTTATAGAGATAAATTTTTCTAGTCTTTTCTACATTGATAACCATCTCAATAAAGTTTTACAGCAAATGAAACATTAGACAATGCATTGACATACAGGCATTTAGATCACCTATAGATAGTGGAAGACAAATGTTTAGAGCTATAGGTTCTACGACTGACCTCCATGAGTTCAAAGGCTGACTTTAACACTTAAAATCTGGAAAAACTGGAAGAGTGTTTCTTTCTAAATAAAAAGGAGAAAGCAGGTAGTCACTTCATTGAACTATTAGGAGTACTAAGTGAGTTACTACATGGAAACTTGGAACAGTACCTTACACCTGCCCATTGTTCAATGAGTATTAAGATTACTGTTCTTATTTTGACTTAGAGTTTCACGATAAGGCAATACCCAGTTGGCATCTATAAAATATTAATAATAGTGAACATATTATACTACCAGTGGGAATAATGCATTTTAGTGGGCCTTAGGCCATCAAATTATACACAATACATATAAAAATGTGGAAAATACTCACCTATTTCTTTTTTTAATTTTTATTTCTAAAATGGAAATATTGACGAGATCATAGGATAGGAGGGATACAATTCCACACAATTCCCACCCCCAGAACTTCTTATCCAATCCCCTCCCTTGATAGCTTCCCTATTCTTTATCCTTCTGGGAGTGTGGACCCAAAATTATTATGAGTTACAGAAGATGGAAGGTCTGGCTATGTTTTTTATATATATTGCTTCCCTGCTGAGCATGGACATTGGCAGATTGATCCATATTCCCAGCCTGTCTCTCTCTTTCCCTAGTGGGCCAGGGATCTGGGGAGGCAGGGTTCCAAGACAAATGCAAGGTCATCTGCCCAGGGAAGTCAGGTTGGCATCATAGTATTATCTGGAACCTGAGAGCAAAGTAATGAAGCTGAAGGGTTGACATTCCACACCTGACGTCTCTGGACACAGTCCAAAGTGCAACATGGACAACACAGTCCAAAGTACCGGTTGCATGGATTAGGCTGCAATCAGCAGATGCAGTATCAGTTGATATGAATTGAGAGGATCATGCAAGAAAGTGAGCCCCACCCTAGAGGTTCCAGGACTGGAAGAAATATGGATTTTATAGACCCCATATAGAGTTCCTGCTCTCTAAGGGTTTAAGAAGGCAAGAGATATATATTGCTATAAACAAATTATTTGGCAATTGAGTTAATTTGAAAATCCCTTTGTTAGGATTTGCTGTTTCATATAAGACTTCACCATAATTTATGCCCTTTCATGTTATTTCCTTATAGCTGTATCTTATAAAGTAATGCCACCAGTTGCTTCTGTTCTCCCTAGTCCAAGCTTTTAGAAGTGTTTTTAGAACACTTCAAAGAACATGCCATTATTAGAAAAATATTAACAATTTGAGCCCACTGTTAAAATTCAACCTGATTACCAATTTGCAGTCTTAAGTGCTTAGATTGAAGGAACATATACTCAGCCTATGAACTATGCATCAAAAAGTTTGACACATTCAACCCATTTTCCTTCTCTCATATGAAGTAAATATTGATTAGTGAAACTATAAGTTAATAGGAGTATATATTAACACCATTCCCATCAACAAAGGTCTGTGTGTGCCCCCCCTCCCCACACCCCCCCATGAAGCTGAACATCTACCCTCACCCTCCACCCAGAGATTTTTACTTTGGTGCCCTACTCCAAACTCAGTTAGATTTTGCTTTCAGTTTCTATTTCTGTTCTTCTTTATTAACTTCTGTTTATGAGTGGGATCATCCCATGCTCATCTTTGTCTTTCAGACTTAGCTCACTTAACATAGTTCCTTCTAGCTCCATCCAAGATGGGTCAGAGAAGGTGGGTTCATTGTTCTTAATAGCTGCATAGTATTCCATTGTGTATATATACCACAGCTTTCTTAGCCATTAATCTGTTGTTGGGCACCTGGGTTGCTTCCAGGTTTTAGCTATTACGAATTGTGCTGCTATGAATATAGGTATACACATAACTTTTAGGTTGAGTGTTATGGCACTCTTAGGATATAGCCCTAGAAGAATTACTGGGTCATAGGAGAGTGTTGTATGCTTTACATTGGGTTCTAGTTCTCCCCCGCCAAGAGAATTAGATCAGTCCAGTTAATTTCGCGGGCCCGCTTGGCCTTGCCCCTAGGGACCCCGCCAGAGTTGAAGAGTTCCGGAGTTAGAGAGAGAGTTGCAGAGTTAGAGGGTTCCTGAGTTCGAGAGTAAGAGAGAGTGCTTGTGCCGCTGCAAAGAGACAGCATAGTTCTGTTTGGTGATTAGTTTGTCTTAGTTTATGAATCGTTGTTCCTGAATAAAGAAATACAGCTTCCCTGCCCAGCCGTTGTCTCCACGTCTCTGTTACCCGCCCGTGAGGCCAACCTGCCCGGCTAGAGCCTCCGAAATTTTAACAACAGGAGAGGTCTGTTTCTAGCCTCATTAAGGTTCTCCAGACTGCTCTCCAGAGTATGGACAAATTTATATTCCCACCAGCAGTGTAGGAAGGTTAATTTGTCCCAACAGCATCTCTAATATTTGTTGCTGCTGTCCGTTTTGATGTATGCCATTATCACAAGGGTGAGATGGTATCGTCGTGTTTATTTGCTTTTCTGTGAAAAACAGTGACCTGGAGCAACTTTTCATATGGTTGGTATCCTCTTCTGTAGTGATAGTTCTGTTCGTATCCTCTGCCCATTTTTGGATGGAATCATTTGCTTTTTTGTTGCTAATTTTGCTGAGCTCTTTGTATATTTTGGTGATTAGTCTCTTGTCTGTTGTATGGCATGTAAAGATATTCTCCCATTCTATGAGGGGGCTCCTTGTTTGCATGGTTTCTTTGGCTGTGCAGAAGCTTTTCAATTTGATGTAGCCTCATTGATTTGTTTTTGTTTTTGTTGTAGTCTTGTTTGCAACTGGGTTTGTATCATCAAAGATGTCCTTGAGGTTTAGGAAGGAAAGTGTTCCACAAATATTTTCCTCTAAGTATTTGATAGTTTCTGGTCAAACATCCAGGTCCTTGATCCATTTGGAGTTGATTTTTGTTTCTGGTGAGATAAAGTGATTCAGTTTCATTTTTCTGCATGTTTCAACCCATTTTTCCCAGCACCATTTATTGAAGAGAGCCTATATCCTCCATTTAATAATGTGGGTCCCTTTATCAAAAATTAGATGTCTATAGGTGTGGGGGATTAGTTCTGGGATTTCAATTCTGTTTCTCTAGTCTGTGTACCTGTTTTTGTTCCAGTACCAGGCTGTTTTGATTATGATGGCCTTATAGTATAGTTTGAGATCTGGGAATGTGATGTCTCCATTTATTTTTCTTTTCTTCAATTTTTTTGTCAATTCTAGGTGTTTTCTAGTTCCAGATAAGGGGTTGTGATTATTGTTCTGTTCTATTGAAGAAACTTGGTGGGATTTGATTGGTATCACATTAAATTTGTATATGGCTCTGGGTAGAATATTCATTTTGATGATATTAATTCTTCAATCCATGAGAATGGGATGCCTTTCCATTTCTTGGTATCATTTTCTTTTATTATTTTTTAAAATTTTTAATTTAAGAAAGGAGACAAAACCATAGGATAAGAGGGGTACAGTTCCACACAATTCCCACCACCTGATCTCCATATCCCATCCCTTCCCCTGAGAGCTTTTCCATTTTCTATCCTTCTGGGAGTATGGACCCAGGGTCATTGTGGGTTGCAGAAGGTGGAAGGTCTGGCTTTTGTAATTGCTTCCCCGTTGTACATGGGCATTGACTGATCAATCCATACTCCCAGTCTGCCTCTCTCTTTCCCTAGTAGGGTGGGTCTCTGGGGAAGTAGAACTCCAGTACACATTGGTGGGGTCGTCCATCCAGGGAAGTCTGGTAGGCATCGTGCTAGCTTCCAGAACCTGGTGGCTGAAAAGAGAGTTAACATACACAGCCAAACAAATTGTTGAACAGTTATGGACCTAAAGGCTGGAATACTGCAGATGAAGTGTTGGGGGTATTTCCTGCAGGCTCTTTTGTACTTCAGTTTTCAGGTATATATTTTTCCCTAGTTTATGGGCACGTGTGAACATATGCTCTGTCTCAGGGGACCTGGACTATATCTAGGTTTGGGGACTTTATTGGGGAGTGGAAAACCTGGAATGGAATTAGAGAATACTATGAAAGGAAAGGTCTCACCCGAGTGAGGAAGCAGAAGGGTTGTCATTCCACACCTGAAGTCTCTGGTCACAGTCTGAAGTGAAGCATGCTGGAGTGGCACTTGTTGCGTTGATTATGTTGCGATCTGTGGATGCAATATTATTTGATTTGAATTGAGAGAAGCATGCAGGAAAGTGGGTCCCACCCTAAGGTTTCAGGACTGGGGGAAATATAGGCTCTATAATGGAAATGTGAGGTTCCTGCTGTCTTAGGGTTCAAGAAGACAATGAATAGTTATTGTTATCATCATATTATTTGGTGATTGGGTTAACTTTGAAAAGTCCCTTTGTTAGGGTTTGGGTTATAATACCCAGCATCTTGTATATAGCTGTGCTACCAGTTGCTTCTGTTCTCCCTGGTCTAGGCTTTTGAGAGAGTCAACATATCAAGGACAGCCTATGTATTAAAAAGACTCAGTCTGTGTTTTAAGAAGTTCTTGACATATCATCAATTTCCCTTCTCATATTAATTAAATAGTAGTTTATATGTCTACAATTTAATAGGAGTGTACATAAACACCATTCCCACCAGCAAAAGACTGTGTACCATCCCAACCACCCACCCTCACCCCCCTTCCCCAGGCCCCGCTGCACCGGGAAACCCAATGGCCAGCCTCCCCTTCACCACAGGATTTTTACTTTGATGCCCTGCTCTCAGTTTAATCAGATCCTGCTTTTATTTCCCTTTCTATTCTTCTTTCTCAACTTCTGTTGATGAGTGGGGACATCCCACACTCATCTTTATCTTTCTGGCTTAGCTCACTTAACATAATTCTTTCTAGCTCTTTCAAGATGGGTCAGATAAGGTGGGTTCATTGTTCTTAATAGCTGCATAGTATTCCATTATGTATATTCACCACAGCTTTCTCAGCCACTCATCTATTGTTGGGCACCTGGGTTCCTTCCAGGTTTTATCTATTATGAATTGTGCTGCTATGAACATAGATGTACACACATCTTTTTGGTTGGGCATTATGGAATCCTTGAGTTGTATCCCCAGGAGAGGAATTACTGGATCATATGGAAGGTCCATGTCTAGCCTTGTAAGAGTTCTCCAGACTGTTGTCCAGAGAGGCTGGACCAATTTACATTCCCACCAGCAGTGCAGAAGTGTTCCTCTGTCTCCACAGCCTCTCCAGCATTAGTTGCTGCTGTCATTTTTGATGTATGACATTCTCACAGGAGTGTGGTGGTATATCAATGTTGTCTTTATTTGCATTTCTCTGACAATCAGCGACCTGGAGAAGTTTTTCATATGTTTGTTAGCTTTTTGGATCTCCTCTGAAATGAATGTTTTGTTCATATCCTCTGCCCATTTTTGGATGGGGTCATTTGCCTTTTTGTTGCTAAGTTTGCTGACTTCTTTGTATATTTTGGTGATTAGTCTCTTGTCTGATGTATGGCATATGAAGATCTTCTCCCATTCTGCGAGAGCTCTCTTTGTTTGTGTGATAGTTTCTTTGGCTGTGCAGAAGCTTTTCAATTTGATGTAGTCCCGTAGGTTTCTTTCTGCTTTAGTGTTCTTTGCAATTTTCTGGGAAATTTTGCAGATGCAGTCACATCTGCCATGTTGTCCCCTCAGGCTATTGCTAGTTCCCACGAGAGTTGGGACATTCTCAGAGCACCTGTTCTGCCATATTGTGCCCTCAGGGCATTGTCTATTTCCCCGCCATAGTTGAAGTGCTTTTGTTACTCCTCCCCCTTCCCATTCTCACGAGAGTTATTATCCTACCCTGGAGTGCGATGGTTACTCCGCCCCTTTCCCATTCTCACGAGAGCAACTCCCATAAAAGCCCTTCTTCTTCTGCACCTCTCTCTCTCTTGCTGGCACTTCACTTCGTTGTTTAGACACAGGAGAGGTTACTGCATGAGGCGGCCATTTTTGCTACCTCCACGTGGCCCAACCTGCTTCTCTCTCACCCAACTTTGAGGTGTCAGCGCAAATAAAGATTTGCGTTCCCTCTTTGCTACGGATCTCCTCTCTCTCTTCTCCACGGCGCAGCCAGACACCTGGCGCCCATTGTTTCCTGCACTACGCCCTGCTGGGTGGCCTGGCCTGAGGTCCAGAAAAGTTGCCCAGACACAGGTAAGTGGCAGCAGCCTGACTCTGTGGCCCTGCATTTCCTCCCACCAGGGATTTTTTGCACTTTACGAGGAGGTTTCCCAGACATTATATCCTTCTCTCATGGGACAGGCTCTTGATCTCAGAGACACTTTAATTGGAGGTAGACCGTGGGTTCTTTTGGCTATATTTGCAACTTTAAGGATATGTATAAGGCATCCTGCCAAAAGGTTAATAGACCTTGAGGCTGAGATACAAGTGTTAAAGGATATGTTCTCAGCACTTAAATACCCTAAGCCTTTTGCAGTCTGCCCCAAGAGTTCTGCTTCAGCAGACACGTGTTCAGTTTCCCCTGCAGCCACTACAGTGGCTTCCGCTTCCATGACTCCTGCCCCCGCTGATACCTCATCATTAAGAGACCTTGAGGCTGAGATACAAAAGTTAAAATAGATGTTCTTGGCGCTTAACCACCCTAATTCCTCTACAGTTTGCCCCAAGAGTTCTCTTCCGGCAGCTCCGACAGCCGCCACCGAGCAGTTTCCACTTCCGTGACTCCTCCCCATGTCATCAAACCAAGTCTACACCTTCCCGGTAAATGTGGCCCCCAATAGACAAAACCCTCAGGTGTGGCATCCATACTCCTTCAAAGAACTCAGAGAAGTTTCCAACTGGTTATTTTGAACAGGTATGCATCTGCGCAACACAAGCATGGGAAAGGTTAACCCCATCCACAGGAGAGGCCTCAGACCCCATTAACTCCCTTCACCAAAAAACCGATGAATCCTTAGCTGACTTCATTTCCAGGGTGCGGTCAACCTTAGGGAGAAAGATATATAATCCTGAAGTCTATTCTCTCCTCCTGTGTTCTATTGTCTGGGATGGCATGATTCCAGAATTCTGTCAGGCATGCCTTAGTCTTAAACACCAACACCAAGATAACTGGATTTTAGCGACACAGGAACTTAGATCAGGCTCTTATGAGGCAACCATTATGAAACAGGCTTATGCAGTTACCTCATGTAATCAAAACGGGGCCTGCTTTCAGTGCAGTCACCAAGGGCATTGGCGTAACCAATATCCAGATAAGCTGCGACCACGTCTCCAGTCAGGGCAACCACACCTACAGTCAGGGCAACCCCGCCTTCAGTCAGGCGGGGATCCAGAGGCCATGAACACCTTGTCCTAGATGTCAGAAAGGTTTTCATTGGAAGAGAGATTGTTGGTCCAAATTTCATAAAGATGGCACATCCCTGAATGGTACAAATCTGGGGCCTGAGATTTTGTGGACCACTCCTGTTTTAGAATGAGGTCACCCTACTATGACAGTAAGGATTGTCAATATTCCTTTTAAATTTTTGATTGACATGGGGGCAAAAAAGACAATTTTAAGGCAAGCAGAGGTTCCCCAAAATTGGGAACTCCTCGCAGGACCCCGTATACATGGAGTTGGAGGGATGACCCAAGCCTTTTTCACAAGAGATTCACTCATGTGGGAAGTCCCTGAAGGGACTACCGGACACTTCTGCCCTTTGGTAGCTAATACTACCAAAATACTACACCAACCTACTGGGCAGGGATCTTCTGGAATGTCTTCATGTTATGATATCCACAGATGCCTCTGCAGAGCGTAACACTCACTCCTGCGAGACTAGATCTAATCAGCACCCCCAATACTGACTGTTCGTAACCACACTCCCTGCTTAGACTGGCTTTCAAATGAGCCTGTCTGGGTGGAACAGTGGCCTTTGACTAAGGATAAGCTAGAAATTTTAAAAGAGCTCATCTGAGAGCAGTTGTCCTTGGGGCACATTCATCATTCCAGAAGCCCATGGAATACTCCTGTCTTTGTGATTAAAAAGTGCTCAGGAAAATGGTGTTTCCTCCAAGATCTCCATGCAGTAAATAAAACCATGCAGGTCTGGGGCTACCCCCAAAGGGGTTTGCCTCTTGCTTCTGCAATTCCTACAGGAATTCCAATCATAGCCATTGATATACAAGATTTTTTTTTCTCTATTCCCTTGCATCCGCAAAATTGTAAATGTTGTGCCTTCTCTGTTCGTTCTATTAATAATGCTACCCCTTCCAATAGATTTTGATGGATGGTGCTGCCCCAGGGCATGGCCCATAGTCCTACAATTTGTCAAGAGACTGTTAAATCTGCCCTTTTCCCATATATCCATAAGGGCCTTAATGTTATTCACTACATGGATGACATCTTAATATGGGGAGAATTAGATACAGATCTCTGTGCCCTACATGATTTTCTCATTCCTGCCTTAAAGTAAGGTGGCCTTAATGTAGCTCCTGAGAAGATACAGCTAATTCCTACAGTATCTTTCTTAGGTTCAGAGATTTCTCTAATGCAAATTCATACCTTAAAACCTAGTATTACTTTTCCTTCTAACCTCACTCTTGCTTCTTTACAAAGTTTTCTTGGAAATTTAAATTGGCTTAGGCAGTATCTTTATCTGCCTACTAGCTGCCTCCAACCACTGTTTGACCTGTTAAAAGGAAACAAACAGCCCTCTTCAAAACATAGGTTAACTCCCGAGGCCTCCTTATCACTGGAACGGGTTAACCAGGCTCTCTAGGACATGCCCCTTGTTCAGTTCTCCCCCTCCTCTTCAGTAAACCTTCTAATCTTTAACTCCAACCCCACAGTAGTGAACCATGGGGTTCTTGAGTGGATTCACACACCAGTAGGTGGAGCTTCAAGACTCCTCACTGAGATAGACACATTAGCATTCATGATTCACCAAGGAAGAAATAGGTCTATGCAGGTCTTAGGGAAAGAACCGGATTTAATTATTCTTCCCTTTTCTCTCACAGATACAGAGTGGATCATACGCCATCATTCCAGTTTTGCTATAAGCTTCATAGGGTTTCCAGGACAAATAGAAAAACATTTTCCTTCTAATAAATTGATAGCTTCTTTACCTCTTTTGCCCCTACTAACACCTAAACTTTTCTCTCGAGATCCCATCCCTTCTGCTCCTACAGTCTTCACTGATGGTGGAAAAAAGGGAGCTGCTGCCCTTATATATTACCCAGACAAACAATCCCCTAAACCTCTCTTTACTGAGCTTCCTGATAATTCCCCTCAGTACAAAGAACTTTATGCTGTTTTCCTTGCATTAAAAGCTGTACTAGAATCCTTCAACCTTTTTTCTGACAGTGTATACACTGTCAACTTACTTCCATGGCTTGCTCGTTCCTATGTGAAAATTGATGACAACCCACTTTCCCCTCTCTTGATTCAAATCGCCTCTACACTCTGTTCTCGAACCCAACGACTGTATATTCAACACCTTCGTTCCCACAGCCCTCTTCCTGGTTCCCTGTCCGAAGGGAATGCTGCAGCTGACCGCCTTGCCTCCACAGGAACTCTCCTAGTCTCTGTCTCTAATCCTGCTGACTTTCATTCCCTAACCCATGTTTATCATAAAGGCCTTCGAGCTCAATTTCCTGATGTTCCTTTACCACAGTTGAAACATATCCTTGCTACATGTTCTTCCTGTGCAAGTCTCATAAAAACGCCTGCTATTCAAACTCTTGGGGTTAACCCCCAAGGTTTAAAAGCCAGTGCTCTTTGGAAAATCGATGTCACCCACATACCAAACTTTGGCAAACAAAAATATGTGTTTGTCTCAATTGATACCTTTACTAAATTTATGTAGGCAACAGCTCAGACAGGAGAAAGCTCTAAAAAGCTTCTAAGCCATATGCTCTGCTGTTTTGCTGTGATGGTCTTACCTCTTCAACTGAAAACTGACAATGGAAATACATTTACCAGCAAACAATTTAAAGATTTTTGTTCCCTCTGGAACGTTACTCATACCACAGGCATTTCCTATAACCCACAGGGACAAGGCATTGTTGAGAGGGCCCATCAAACCCTTAAGGCTCAATTAATTAAAGACAAAGGAGGAATGTACCCCCCCAATATACAGCTGGCAAAAGCCTTAACTATATTAAATCTCTTTAATATTTACAATAACTCGGACCTACCTCCTATTATTCTTCACTGGCAAACACCAGCTACTCTTCCAGCTATTAAGGTTAAGTGGAAAGACCCACTCGATAAAATTTGGAAAGGCCCTGACCCTCTATTGACCATGGGGAGGGGTTTCTCATGTGTTTTCCCACAGAATTGCTCTAAACCTGTCTAGGTTCCTGCCCGCCATGTCCGACAGTACCCGCATGATGGCACTGCTATCCCTGAAGAACAAGAAATACTACAAGACAACTAGATGAAGGATACATCCCAGGATCCATAATATGACATGGTAAAATCTGAAAAATCTTGCTCACAGAGCCCTCTCTCCTACCCCTTCTCTGGATGTCTTATGTTATGACTGGCCAGTTGTGATTTGTGAGTGAGTGTGTTGAATTACCAAACATTTTTGTATGACCCATCTTCTCAGACTCTTCTAAAAGGTAATTGACTTTATATAAAGATGCTGGACACAGCCAAAGTTTCTGGAGACGTCCAGAAACATTCCAAAATTTTTTCTCTCTCTTTTGATTTTTATATATAAGTTTTGGTATATATATATGTAAGTGCTTAGTCTTAAACTGTGTGAGTAAAGATGGACATAATTTTTTTTTTAAATGATATGTTTTTATAACAAAAGTTTTTTTCCTCCTGTGTGTTATAACTAAATGCTTATAGGTATGTTTCAAGTTTGGTAAACATTAACTTAATGGTTAAAAGTGTAACTTTGAAGCTATATTACTACCAGGCAAGGTAAAGTTAATTTGCTAAAAGTATTTAATGTGACAATATATCCTCAAAACTAAAATGCAAATTCTCTATACAGGACACTTTTGGAGGGCGCCCAATAGTGCCCTGTAAACTATCTTGTGGAAATTAATAAATAACAGATCTGGCATCAGTCTGGCACTGTAAATGTTAAAACCATTGTCAGTAACATGCATTAACTCTCTAAGTAACCTGAGTCTGTTTATATTCCAAAGTAAAAAATAATTAAAAAATCAAAATATATATTTTAACTAAAATTGGTCTGAAGATCCTGCTGTAGAGACTGCTATGAGAGGTAACATTATATGACTTTTAAACAAAATCATAAAGATATTTAAACCAATTATAATCATCGAGGTATCAATTATAGTAAACCTCTAACTTGTTACAAGTTTTTTTTTTCACAAGTAAGTGATTACAGCTATCAAGCCTTCATATAAAGAATCATCTGTTCATATGGTAAGGTATTAAATTATAAGAAGTTCCTCCATATACAACCTATGTGAATTAACAACATTCACATATTCTTGTACACTTAACTGGTATATCTTGTCTTGCCACCATAGGCCTGCCTTTGTCAGCCAACAATTTATAGATGTTTCCCTTTATAATATCACCCATGCCACAGACATCCTTTACTACCCCCAAGGACAAATGGCTGTTCCCCTGGACATCACATCCACTGACTGCTTCCCTTAGACTTGAGATATGATCCCACCTCTTCATACCAATGGATAAATTCCCCCTTCCTTACCTGGCTACCCTCAGTTGTGGGACCCTTGTTTGTTTAACTTCTCCTGCTCACAGTAGGTCCTATAATTCCTAACTAGTTCATGGCCTTTTTGCAACAACAGATTGATGCCATAAAGATGCAAACTATACAAGCTCCCTATCATAGGCTGGACATAACAGAATATGGAGTTGCTGTGGAGGATTTGCCCCCCTTTATCAGAATGTCCACCATGTAGAGGGCTGGCTAGCCAATGACAGGTAAAGGGGAAACTAGTGCTATCCAGTCAACCTAAGACAGGGCACCTGGTACTACTGGGCAAAAAATTACCAGGTGTTCCAATGACAGGTAAGACGGAAGGCTGATCCCCAACCTAAGACAGGCACAGTCCACCCTGCCACAAAATAAAGTCTGCCAAACATCAAAACATGCATCCATATATATATATATATGAAAGGGGGACATGTGGGGAGCCACATGTGCCCTCAAGGTTGCTATTGGCATGACCATAGAGTCTTTGTTAAAAGATAAGTTCCTGCTTCCCTACACCTTAGAGTCTTTGTTAAAAGATAAGTTCTTTTTCCCCGTGAATCACCCAGGACCTTCCAGATAATGGCTGATTACCATGACGAATAAAAATAACAATAATAATAAATAGGAAAGATACATCCCCCAATACTCAGTTGGCTAAGGCACCAAATTTCTTTTTCTATAAAAAAATTCAAATCAGATGCCCTGCTAACCACGAGAAGCAGATTGTTTGTGTTTCTTTCACAGGAATCCCGAAAAAAAAAAAAAAAAAAAACCATCTGGACCACTGCACACTCTGACATCACCAACTAGATGGCAAGACTACAGTGGCACACCCCCAAAACCCTAGATGTCACCTGAGGTCATCTGAAGAACCTGATTCACAGACTCCAAGGACAGAACATTTTTTACTGCCTGTCTGCCCTTTCTACTTCTGCTTTGCCTGTCATGTTTTGGTGGTTCCAGCTCACTGTCTACAGAGAAGCAGAATCCCAGCAGCTGACCTTCCTCATGCAGCGTTTCACCCCTGCCATTTCTCTCCCTAGTCACCTACTTTGGACTGAGACTTCTATTGGACTTGCTGGTATACCCTTTGGACACTTTAGACAATTTATAGCAGCTTTCTTCCCTTCACGTTGCTGGTTTTTCATAGACTGACCTTGAGTAGTTCATAGACTTTACAGACTGTTGCCTTGGCCATTAGATAAAAGGAAAGGGGGAGATGCTGGGAAATTATGCAGATGCAGTCACATCTGCCATGTTGTCCCCTCAGGCTATTGCTAGTTCCCGCGAGAATTGGGACATTCTCAGAGCGCATGTTCCACCATGTTGTGCCCTCAGGGCATTGTCTATTTCCCCGCCATAGTTGAAGTGCTTTGGTTACTCCTCCCCCTGCCCATTCTCACGAGAGTTATTATCCTACCCTGGAGTGCTATGATTACTCCTCCCCCTTCCCATTCTCGAAAGAGCTAGTCCCATAAAATCCTTTCTTCTTCCACACCTGTCTCTCTCTCTTGCTGGCACTTCACTTCAGTGTTTAGACGCAGGAAAGGTTACTGCGTGAGGCGGCCATTTTTGCTACCTCCACATGGCCCAACCTGCTTCTCTCTCACCCAACTCTGAGGTGCCAGTGCAAATAAAGATTTGCGTTCCCTCTTCACTCCGGATCTCCTCTCTCTCTTCTCCGCGGCGTGAGCATGCAGCAATTGGGTTTGTTTCATCAAAGATGTCCTTGAGGTTTAGGTGGGAAAGTGTTTTACCAATGTTTTCCTCTAAGTATTTGAGAGTTTCTGGTCTGACATACAGGTCCTTGATCCATTTGGAATTGATTTTTGTATTTGGTGAGATAAATTGGTTCAGTTTCATTCTTCTGCATGTTACAACCCAGTTTTCCCAGCACCATTTATTGAAGAGAGCTTCCTTCTTCCATTTAATACTTTGGGCCCCTTATCAAAGATTAGATGTCCATAGGTGTAGGGGTTCTGGGTATCATTTTCTATTTCTTTGAATAGTGGCTCATAGTATTCAGTATACAAGTCTTTCACTTCTTTGGTCACGTTTATTCATAGGTATTTTATTGATTTTGCTGCAAAAGTAAATGTGAGTGACTTCTGGATATCTTCTTCTTAGGACTTAGTGTTTGCATAAAGAAATGCCACTGATTTTTGTACATTGATTTTGTAGTCTGACACCTTGTTATATTGCCTAATGATTTCCAGTAGCTTTATGCTAGATTCTTTAGGTTTTTCTATGTATACTATCATATCATGTGCAGATAGTGAGAGCTTGACTTCTTTCCTTCTAATCTGTATTCCTTTGATTTCTTTCTCTTGCCTAGTTGCTGGAAAGAAGTTCCAATACTATGTTGAAGAGTAATGGTGATAATGTACAGCCCTGTCTAGTCCCGGATCTGAGGAGGAAAACTTTCAGCTTCTGTCCATTGTGTATGATTTGGCCTTAGGTTTGCTAAATATGGACTCCAATATTTTGAGAAATTTCCCATCTCTTCCCATTTTTTTGTAGTGTTTGAGCATGAATGAGTGTCGGATTTTGTCAAAATCTTTCTCTGTATCTATATCTTGAGATAATCATGTGGCCAAACCAAAACAAAGAAACAAACAAATAAAATCAAGAAAAACTAAAGATCAGTCTGTAGCTTGCTGTTGTTTTTGATGGGTTATGTTGTTTTCGCCGGGCTAGCTTCACGGGCGGGTAACAGATGACCAGGGACTCATGGTTGAGCTGTAGGCAGTATCTCTTTATTCATTCAGGACGCAGCACAATCTAAGACGAGCTAAGCTAAACTCAAGTTACTCTAAAACTCACAATGCTGTCTTTATATATACTTGCTAAGTAGGGTGAAAACAGGATGTGACATAGAGAGGGTGGAGAGAAAAGTGACTGGTGAAAATCAGAGTGTGACAAGGAGGGGGCAGAGCAGGCAAGAATCCTATCACTGAACCACCAATGCCCTGGAGTGCTTTATGTAAATGTAAAAGTGATTTATGTAAATAGACCAAAGCTTTGAATGGGATTAAATCTATCCCTATATAGGCATATGGTTAAGCAGAAGCCAGGGGGAGCTGGCATACTATCCAACAGCTTGCACTATTCCTAATTGTCTATACTAAATCTCACCACCTTCCTAATCAAAGCAAAAACAACTGGAAGAAGCAACATAAGCTGAAGAGCTAGAGTTGAAGTAAAAAGCTAGAGCAGAATGTTCTAATGGCCCCAGAAGAGGCAAAAAGATTGGTCAAGGAAGTTGACCAGTCAGAAATAGGGAGAAAAAAAAAAGACCACTCCTTGTGATAGCTCCTGATGATACTGGAATCTTAAGAATGAAGATGTCTCCCCAGGAGGCCTCTTTGACTATGGCTGGTTCCCTTACCTCTGGCTAGTACCCTTATCCTTCTGGAGTGAGGAGGTTGGGATGGGGTGACGGGATAGGAGGCCAATTTTATTCACAGAAACTCCACTAAATATGCTTTGTCCTTTTGTAGCACATTTTAGCCAATATGTGATCTGTGGCTCTCTACTTTGGCTCTACTCTGACCTCTCTTGTACACTTCCTCTACCACTGGACTGGAAATCTTGCCCTCACTCAGAATTTCCCACTTTTAAGCAGCTGCTTTGCAGAGAGAAAGTCAGGAGATGTTGTCAAGCTGCCATCTTGGCTTTGCCCCCTCATCTATTTCTAAATGCCATTTACAACTATTTTTCCAGCATATCTCGTATTTGGAACTAAAATTGGAGATTTTATTGTGTAAATTCAGCACCCATCACAGAAAGTAATAGCAAATCAATGCTTGTGTCTACAGTGATCCTCAAAATTTATATTTTAAGCCAACCATGATTAATTCATATTTAATTTGTCCGTGTTTAGTTATAGAACTGGGGCTCCCAAGCAACCCCAGAGACTCAACATTTTGATCAGGGAAGAATTTGAATATCATGTTCAATTTAATATAAAAATAAATAAATATGTATTCAAATATAAAAAATCAAAATGGCTGGTAAAAAATCCTCTAGAAGGTTAATGGACGAATCAGAAAAGTTTCTTTATATTATACCACACTATCTTTAATTATTCTCATATAATTTTCAAAATTCTTGCTATTAAAGTCATTTTTATAGCAAATGTTTTTATATAATAGTTACTAATTTTTGTTATTTGTATTTGTCACAGTAAAGAATTAATGCAACAGTCATTTGGATACAGATTTGAAAGATAATGAAAACTTTAGTTTAAATACATACCTTCATTTAAACAATATTTTTTCAGTCACAGTGATTGTCACCACATAAAAACTTGCGTGATTCAATCATCAAATAAAAATAGTGGATGGTTGTTTTCTGGTGCATTTCAACCCACAAAAAAATGCTACCAGGAAGTCCCAATCAAACTGAATTAATACTGTGCATTAATCTTAGTTAGTTGAACTTTATAAAGTGTGCTGGACATGATCATTTTGCAAAATAAAAACAAATGCTTACATCTGACCCATGACTTATGCTTTATAAAAACATATACAATTAGGAAAGTAATTGTGCAATTTTTCAGCTGCATTCATACAGCCATCTGTCTAGAATTTATATTATCTTCATTTTTCTTCCATATTGGGATTTATTTTCATCCATATTATTTTTTGTATTAATTCTATGAAAGCAAATCTTGCTCTCAGCTTCATACACTGTAAGTACTTTCACTGTGAGTTTGTATATACCCATTGTGTGTTCAGAAACAAATGTATCCTATTATAGAAAAAAAAATCACTATTTATTGTTATCCATTTTCCTTTTTTGGTTTTTTTTTTTTAAGTAGTTCTTTAGGAGAGAGTGTCTTATAAAGATGTACTTATTTTATGACATGGGGAAGAATGAGATAACCAGATATGAGAGAAAAAGGAAAATAAAATTCCTAGGGGTCACTTCAGCAATTGCAGTACCTGGTATTAAACACAGGGCATCAAGTGTGCCAATTCTGTACTCTACTGCACACAAAGATAAGTTTCCTTCCTTCCTTCCTTTCTCTCTCTCTCCTCTCTCTCTCTGTCTGTCTCCTTATTTCTCTCTTTTTCTTTCCTTATTTCTCTCTCTTTTTCTATTTTTTAAATTCATCTCCAGAATCTCACTATATAGTCTGACTTTTTTTAGTTAGCAAGAGTGAGACAGAAAGTTAGAGACACAGAGAAAGACACTACACCATGGAAGTGCCCTTCAATGTGAAGGGGTCAAGCTTAAACTTGGGTCATGCACAAGGCAAAACAATGTGACCTCCTCAGACTACTATGTTTTATGTGTGAGAAAATTCAGTCAAATTCATAGTCAAGATCAATGTTTTTCTCAAGTCTTTCATATCAGTATGATAGTGATAATCTATATTAAGAGCTAGTTAGAGACTGTGTCTTTCCATATGAACTTAGAAATCACAGAAAGACGTGTATTCTTCTAGCACATAGATCTATTTATTTATTTGAATGAAAGAGAATAATATCACTCTAGCATGTGGGAAAATGTCCATGAAAGATGTCTCAGCATGTCAGGCTTATATAACCCAGCCATGGTTCAATCCTAAGATTCAGTTTGGAACCACAATGATCCAAAGCATTTATGAAGGGAAAGGAAAATAATGGTAGTGCCTCTTTAACTGGCCTCAAAAAAAGCAATGGTAAATAAGATAGTATGTAACTGGTGAAGTAGGGCCTCAGGGGTCTCTCTCCCTGTCTGTCACCCCATCCCGTCTCAATTTCTCTTTGTCTCTATCAAATAATAAATAAATAAAAATTTAAAAAGAAATAAATGTTCAATACTGTATGTCATCTGAAAATTGCACCTCAGACAATATACTGTTACATGTCTATTACAGCAAATATAATGCTAACTTATTTAGATGGAATGTCAAATGATGGTAAGAATGTGAAACAATGGACCAGGCAGTGGCACACCTGATTAAGCACATTACAGTACACAAGGACCAGGGTTTAAGCCCCTGTTCCCCACTAGCAGGGGGAAAGCTTTGCAAGTGGTAAAACAGGGCTTCAGGTGTCTATCATTCTCTCTCCCTTTTTATCTCCCCCTCCTCTCTCAATTTCTTTCTGTCTCTATCCAAAAATAAATAAATAAAAATATTATTTTAAAAAGAATGTGAAACAACAGTAACTGTTATTTACCACTCTTGGCAATCAAAAGAGGTAGAATGAAAAACATTCATATACAAATTTGTCGTGAACATTTGTACTCGCTTTAGAAATGACAAAAAAGAAGCAATTGTGACGCCTTCAAATGATAATTATAAAATGAAAAACCACTCTGTAACAGTAAAATATACAGCTGTCAAGCATCAAAATTGCATGAAGAGGACTGGGGAGATAGCACAGTTTGTTAGAACACCAACTTATCTGCCAGAGGCCCCAAGGGCTTCAGATTCAATTATCTGCTGTCATTATCTGACTCTAGAGATTAGCAGAACACTGACCTTCTCCCTCTCTCTACCTTCCTCCTCTCTAAGACATTCTCATAATAATTTAACAAAAAAAGTATGGAAATTTTTAAATGCATATTAATAAGTTAAGCCAGTGTGCATGATTTTGACTATGTAACTTTCTAGAATCATCAGGGGATAATTTACCTGGGAGTTCAAGAAGTTTTACCACACATGAAGATCCAGGTTCAAACTTCCAGCATCACATAGAAACATTGTACAAAGGGCAAGATTTTTGGTGGAGAAGTGAAATTATATATCCCCCTTCTTAATCTGTCTCCCTCTGCTTCTCAGTAAGATTGAAAGGGGGGGGGGGCAGATGTCTACAAGAAGCAGTGTAATTATGTAGCCTTGAAACCCTGGGGGTGAAAAGTCAACAAAAAGACAAGATGTCACTTTATTCCTATGAGAATGTTGTATGTTAGAAAAGACAGTAACAATAAATGTTGGAGATGATCCAGGGGTGTGGGTGGGGGCAAAAGGGACACTTTGGCACTGCAGGTAGGGGTATAAATTGGTCCAACCCTTGTGGAAGACAGTCTGGAGATTTCTCAGAACAACAGAAATAAACCTGCCATGTGATCCAGCAATTTCTCTCCTAGGGCTTTATCCAAAGGAAAGACCTATCAGAAAAGATCTATGTATACCCGTGTTTATAGCAACACAATTTGTAATTGCCAAAAGTTGAAAGCCACCCTAAGTCCAACAGCAGATAAATGACAAATAAATAAATAAATAACAGTGGTATACACACACACACACACACACACACACACACACACACTGGAATACTATTCAGCTTTATGTCATCTTGGATGAAACTGGAAGACAAAGTATTAAGTGAGATAAGTCAAAAAGAGGATGAATACCCAATGATCTCACTTATATATAAGACCTAAGAATTAGGGACAGGGAAGAAGAAAGTAAAGGGAAACATGAACTGACCATGGAATACTGTATCAAAGCAAGAAACTCTGGAAAAGAGGGAGATAGAAGGGGTGGAAGAGAAATGGGGGGAAGCAGGAGATAGTCTTATATTAACAAACCAAAGTCAACAGTGACAAACACTTATCAGCTCTGTATTTTCACAGCTGGGTCTTCACATGTTAATATATGATATATTCTATGTGTTTTGGTGGTTTGTGCACTGATTCATTTTAAAGTATAAAAATGCCTTCATTTTACATATAGTTCATATATATGTCACCAGCTTCTAACCCTTTAAATAGATTGATCCTGGAACATCTGCAAGAAGCCTTAAATACCTCTTGTGCCCCCAAGGGAGTGAGTATGACATATATATATATATATATATATATATATATATATATATATATACTTTCTTAATATCTACAATCCCTATCAATTTCATAGCAACTATAAATAACCATTAATTTACCACCCTAAAACTAGTTTCTTCGATTATGCTTCATATAATTATATATATTTTAAATGCAAATATTTGTTTATAAATATTATTCAAAGGACTAATAAGCTCTTTTAAATACCAAAATATCTCACTTTCTCTAATTATGATAATTTTATAGCTGAATAAATAGCATGTCAGACTGTCTGCTCCTCCTTTACCCATTGTGATGCACTCAAATGGGAAATCTAAAAACTAAAGTCTGTGGCAGATTTTCCAACTGGTTTTGATTTTGAGCAAAGAAAGCTAAGAAAATGTGTGTTCCTCTATGCAGATGCAGTGCACAAAATCATTTAATTCCACATTTAAAGAGATATGAGTGCTGGTTCATCTAATATATACTATTTTCTATTAGATTGTTATTCTTTTCTGTTTAACCATACCGATCCAGCATGAAACATATTTTAAGACCCAAGTGGTAAATTTGGAACCTCTAAAAGTATAGAATTATCTTATATTATTTTTTATCATTCCCAGGGATTCACCACAGCGAACTAACTTTTTTTAGCCAGAAATAAGGAGGGAGGGAGGAAGGGTGAGAGGGAAAGGGAGAAGGAGAAAGGAGAGGGAGAGGGAGAGGAGGAAGGAGAGGGAGAGGGAGAGGGAGAGGGAGAGGGAGAGGGAGAGGGAGAGGGAGAGGGAGAGGGAGAGGGAGAGGGAGAGGGAGAGGGAGAGGGAGAGGGAGAGACTATAGCACAAAGCTTCCATCAACACAATAACTCTCCTATGTGGAGCTCTGGTGGTGACTCACCTGACAAAGTGTGCATGTTACCATGCCAAAAGACCCATGTTCAAGTCCCCCGTTCCCATCTATAGAGAGGAACTTTCACAAGTGGTGGAGCAGCAGTGCAGGTGTCTCTCCTTTTCTTTGTTTCTATCTTCCTCTCTGTCTCTTACATTCTATAAAAAAATATATCTTTAGAAAGAGTGGGGTTATATAAGCAATAATTCCCAGTGATAACCACGATGGCAAAAGCAAACAACTTCAGTTGGGTATACCAGGGACTGGACTCTGAGTCATGCACACAGAACAGCAGATTTCTTCCCAGGTAAGCTTTTTCACTCACCCTTAGGACAATTTTTAATAAAAGAAATTACCAATGGGCTGACAAATAAGTTCATCTGGAGAGAATGCCACGTGTCCTGTAAGTGACCCAGGTTGGAGCTGAGCCCCACTAGCATGGTGGAAGCTTTGATGTAGTGACGTATCTATCTATCTGTCTGTCTGTCTGTCTGTCTGTCTGTCTACCTACCTACATACCTACCTATATACCTATCATCTATCTATTTATATATCTATAAATCTATCTACCTACCATGTATTTATCTATCATCTATCTATATATTTATCTACCATCTATCCATCATCTATTTATCTATTATCTATCTATCATATATATATAATCTATCTATATATCTGTCTGTCTATCTATCATAATCATCTTCTATATCTGAAAAAGTCAGCCTAGAGCACTGACAACTGGAGAACACAAAACAAATAAGAAAGTTAGCTTTCAATAGAAATTATTCCAGATGAAAACTAAGTTTTGTGATTAGCACAGCTGTTTTCATTTGTAGAAACTCTAGGGTAGGCAGCCCCATCCCTTTAAAAATGTCACTTTACTGGAAAAGATAGAAGTATAATTATGTAAAACTCAGTGTCAGCTACTGTATAGGTTCTTATTGAGATAAAGAGTTATTGAGGAGTGTTAAGAGAGATTGTTTTAACTTTCAACATTATTTACTTCCAAACATATCATTCTTTTTTTTTTAATTTTTTATTTAAGAAAGGATTAGTGAACAAAAGCATAAGGTAGGAGGGGTACAACTCCACACAATTCCCAACACCCAATCCCCATACCCCCCCCCCCTCCCATGGTAGCTTTCCCATTCTCTATCCCTCTGGGAGCATGGACCCAGGGTCGTTGAGGGTTGTAGAAGGTAGAAGGTCTGGCTTCTGTAATTGCTTCCCCGCTGAACATGGGCGTTGACTGGTCGGTCCATACCCCCAGTCTGCCTCTCTTTTTCCCTAGTAGGGTGTGACTCTGGGGAAGCTGAGCTCCAGGACACATTGGTGGGGTCTTCAATCCAAGGAAGCCTAGCAAGCATCCTGGTGGCATCTGGAACCTGGTGATTGAAAAGAGAGTTAACATATGAAGCCAAACAATTTGTTGAGCAATCATGGATCCCAAGCTTGGAATAGTGGAGAGGAAGTGTTAGGGAGGTACTCACTGCAAACTCTAGTGTAGTCCTGCTTTCAGGTATATATTTTGCAGTAGTTTATGGATACGTGTGCACATAAGCTCTCTCTCACAGAAACTGGTGTATATCTAGGTTATGGGACTTTGTTAGAAAGTGAACTACCTGAGATGAAATTAGAGTGTACTATTAAAGGAAAGGTCTCACCCGAGTAATGAAGCTGAAGGGTTGTCATTCCACACGTGAAGTCTCTGGATACATTCTGTGGTGAAGCATGTTGAGGTAGCAATCGTTGCTTTGGTTAGGTTGTGATCGGCAGATGCAATGTTATTTGGTTTGGATTGGGAGATGCATACGGGAAAGTGGGCCCTATCCAAGGGTTCCAGGACTGGGGGAAGTAGGGGCTCTATAGTGAAGATGTGAGGTTCCTGCTGTCTTAGGGTTCAAAAAGACAATCGATAGTTAATATTATCATCACATTATTTGTTAATTGGGTTAACTTTGAAAAGTCCCTTTGTTATGGTTTGCTGGACAGTACCCAGTATCTTATATATAACTGTGCTATTGGAAGCTTCTAATCTACTTGGTCTAGGCTTTTGAGAGAGTCCGCATATCAAATACATAGCCTATATATTAAAAAGATTCAGTTTGTCTTTTGAGAAACTTTGAGACATACAATTGATTTCCCCCTCTCATATTAATTAACTACTGATTTATATGTCTACATTTTGCTAGGAGTGTACATAAACACCATTCCCACCACCAAAGGCAAACATATCATTCTTTTCATCCTATTATATACCCATTCTGCTTTCTACCAACCAACAGTCCAGAAATTAAATTAATCAATTAGCATAAATGCTTTCTAGAGCATTCATCATACAAGAGTCATGATAGTGAGTAGTAGAGCAAACCCAACATTAAAAGAAATTGCATCAAAATATCAAATGCATGTCACCCTCATCCCCACCTCACCTCCCCTCAAAAATCCATAGATTACAAAGACCAGTGTGGAATTCTTCTTGACAAGTAGTTGTATTTTCATCCACTCAATTAACCATACATTTTAAATATTCATGATATCCACATTGTATTTTAAATATCCACCCTTAGAAGTCTCTAATCCTTGAGTCTCCCATTCTATCCTTTTGGTAGGCAGGATCCCCTGAGATAGGAATAAATGTAGAAAGAGAAGGAGACATAGACCAGAGGGAAAGAGAAGAAACTGACAAAATACAACATTGGAAGGAGAGATATTTGCAGCAGTGCCCAACTGCTTGTGAAGTCTCACCTCTGTAGCTCAAGACCTGGAACCTGAACCCAGGTCCGAGAACATGGAAACATGTGCAGTCTACTGGGTGCTCCACCGAGGCACTTTAAATTCCCATTGTGATTATTGCCTCTACTAGCAAGTCAACTAAGCAAGTATAAAGTATCTCAAAGTAAAATTTTGCCTCAAATATCCCACTGAAAATGTTGCAGTTGAGACTATCATGGAAATCAGCATAGATTTAAAAAATAAAACATATTCTATAACAAGTTGACTGCATCAGAAAAATTTATAAATTAAATAATACTATTTCCATACTCAGGACAATAGGAAATGTCTCAGTTATGTTCTTATTATATTTATATTTTAATTTTTAAATTATATTTATCTATTTATATAGTAGAGATAGCCAGGAATCGAGAGGAAAGGAGAGAGAGAGAGAGAAAGAGAGAGAGAGAGAGAGAGAGAGACAGAGAGAGAGAGAGAGAGAGAGACCCAAAAGCTCTGCTTCACCACTCCTAAAGCTTTGGCCCCGCAGGTGGAGATGGGAGGTTGAAACCCAGGTCCTTGTGCATTTTAATATGTGTGCTCAACCAGGTGCACCACCATTCAGCCACTGATTATATTTATACATCAATATTTTCAATATTTTAGTTTATTGGAACTATAAAAATATGACCAAGAGTTGGAATAACTTGTTGTTTTCTTGGGTTGAACTTTGGAATGAATTTAAATGTTGTCAGTCTACAATCCTTTAAGACAAAGCTTTACATCAACAAGTTATCCCATGAGTACTTGTCAAATATATTAATGTGAAAAATGTTGAGGTTAATTTTATTGAAAATCATTTTTAATTGATTATTTGTTCATAATCAAATGGTTTGATGTTTTCTATAGTTGTATGACCACAGATAGTTTTTTCTCAGAAGCTCTAACACTAAGTTGTCACTAAATAGAGGGGAATTATTCTTATTTTCTAATTTATTTTATTTATTTATTTTTCCTGTTTTTACCCTTGTTTTTTATTGTTGTTTTAGTTATTGTTGTTGCTATTGATGTCATCATTGTTAGATAGAACAGAGAGAAATGGAGAGAGGAGGGGAAGACAGAGGAGGAGAGAAAGACAGACACCTGTAGACTTGCTTCACCACCTGTGAAGAAACTTCCCTACAGGTGGGGAGCTGAGTGCTCTAACTGGGATCTCTAAGCACCAGTCCTTGCACTTCGTGCCACATGAGCTTAACCCCCTGCACTATAGCCCAACTCCCGGGAAATTATTTTCACACACTAAAATTTACTTTTTATAGTCAATAATTTTACTCAAGTTTAAAACTGATATTCTGTTATCAGTTACTACTGAGGTCCATGGAGAAGAACACTTAGAAGCTTTTTTTTTTTTGCTTCCAGAGTTACAGCTGGGCCTCAATGTCTGCCATACGAATCCACTGCTCCTGGAGGGTATTTTTTCCCTTTTGTTGCCCTTGTTTTTTATTGTTGTTGTTATTATTGTTGTTGTTATTGCTGTCATTGTTGTTGGATAGGACAGAGAGAAATGGAGAGGAGAGGAAGACAGAGAGGGGGAAAGAAAGATAAACACCTGCAGACCTGTTCACCTCCTGTGAAGCCACCCGCCTGCAGGTAGGGAGCTGGGGGTTCCAACCTCGATCCTTACACTGGTCCTTGTGCTTTGTGCCATGTGCACTTAACCCGTTGCACCACCGCCCAGCCCCCAGAAGCAAAATTTTATTTCCTGCTTCAGTTACTGTGCATGAAAGAAAACTATCCAAAATTGAAAAAAAATTCAAATCATGAGTAATGTCCGTAGAGATAAAACATGTGTACATGTTTTAAAAGAAATATACGCATTGATCTTTTACCTAGATGTCCTAACTTCCTGGTCTTATTAATGTTTCATCTCATATCAGATAGTTTAAAGTCTCTCAACCAATGAAGATATTACCGTTTTTCTGGGCTCCTCCAGATTACAGGCATCTGGTAGGCTATTTGAACAGTTGGAATTCAGAGTCAGGTTTTTTTTTTCTATTTTTCAATTGTAAACAAAAATGAAAATAAGCAGTTGCACAGACTTCAAAAAAACATATTCTTTGGCAGTCAAAACTAATATTGATAATTTCACAGGTTTCAAACTAATATGCAGTTGCTATAGAGAAATGTTGAAAGTCCATCATATTCTGTTATGAATGTGTGTGTGTGTGTGTGTGTGTGTGTGTGTGTGTGTGTGTGTGTGTGTGTGTATGTGTGTGTGTGTGTGTGTGTACCCAGCCAGGCAGAACCTATGATAAAAGATACTGTAAGCTAGGCTCTTCTGTGATAAACCAATGAAGATGCCTATAAAGAGGAATATGATTTAGGCATCCAACATCAGTACAAGCAAGATGAAAGGGGAGGCAAAAACACTACTGAGATGGGGCTAATTTATTTACTCAGAAATTGATAAAGGCTGACAGGTTAACTAAGTCACTTTTATTACAGTTACAAAAAAACTTATTACAGTTACAAAAAACAGATGATATGTCTATGCTAAAACCCCTTACTGATAGACAATACTCTTTTAGAAAAAAATAGTACTGAAACAATAGCAGTTAAAAGGTAATACTTTAAAAGGTATATAACAGGGAAGCAATTACAGAACCAGACCTTACACCTTCTGCACCCAATAATGACCCTGGGTCCATACTCCCACTTGGTTAAAGAATAGGAAAGCTATCAGAGGAAGGAATGGGATATGGAGTCCTGGTGGTGGGAATTGTGTGGAATTGTACCCCTCTTATCCTATGGCCTTGTCAGTGTTTCCATTTTATAAATAAAAACTTTAAAAAAGATATTTAAATCCAGTAACCTAAAGTAAGTAAAATGAATTAACCAAAATTTGCATCTAACACTATTTTAAAACACCAAACCACTATGGAGAATGATGCCAGAAAACCAAAAACAGTTTAACATATTAAAAATGGGAATAAAGTGGGAGTCAGGCTGTAGCACAGCAGGTTAAGCGCACATGGCACAAAGCGCAAGGACCAGCATAAGGCTCGCGGCTCGAGCCCCCCCGCCCCCCCGCAGTGAAGCAGGTCTGCAGAAGTCTATATTTCTCTCCCCTTCTCTGTCTTCCCCTCAACTCCATTTCTCTCTGTCCTATCCAACAATGACGACAACAATAATAACTACAGCAATAAAACAACAAGAGCAACAAAAGGGAATAAATAAATAATAAAACATTAAAAATGGGAATAATAATAAACATTTTATAATACAAGGTATCAATATTTAAAAACCTCCATGCCTTACCATACCTTACCTTAATGCAGTCTATGTTCTGAAATGATGTTATCAGATTCATACATTTCTTTCCAGGTGTTTTAGTAAAGTAAGGATATATATTTATTATCTTACCTCAAACGCATCTTAACTAATTTCATTCTCAGGGTCAAAGGCTTTCTGAAAATATCTGCTCTGGGATGTTCATTATTAATAGTGTTCCTCTCTCGTTAATAGTTTATGGTGAGCTTCTCAGAATATTATGAGACAGTAAAAATTCTATTCCAATAAATGTGTCTATAGCAATAAATTGAATATAAGTTATAGTCTGTGTTTCACATTGATTTATGCTTGTTATAACAAGGAACTGTACAATAACTGTACAATCTAACAGAGTGCACCATGTGGTTGACTTGTGAGTGCATAAGATCAAGAAGTAAATCCAATTTGGTGAAAAAAGTGTAAACTGAGACAAAACTTACATTTCATTTCTTTTTTTAATATTTATTTATTCCCTTGTGTTGCCCTTGTTTTTTCTTATTGTTGCAATTATTATTGTTGTTGTTACTGATGTCGTCATTGTTGGAAGACAGAGAGGGGGAGAGAAAGACACCTGCAGACCTGCTTCACTGCCTGTGAAGCGATACCCCTTCAGGTGGGGAGTCCAGGGCTCTAATGAAGATCCTTGTGCAGGACCTTGCGCTTTAAAGGCACCACGTGTGCTTAACCAGCAGCGCTACCAACCGACTCCCATGATTTCACTTCTAAACCAACATTGAGTAGTATCCTCTCAATCAACTTATTTTCCAGAATATGTTTTGCCTGAGATAGACAAAAAGCACTAGAATGTGCTTCAGGAAATGAGTAGGAGCTAAAGGAAGGAGATAGACCATAGATTGGGTTCCACACACTTGGTCCATTTGCCTAGCTAATCAAATCCTACCTCTTCTCACTGCAGTCCTGTTATACATGCCACTGACAATTCATATTAGAATTGACAGGAATTCTCTTCAATTTTTAATTGTGATATCTGCAGTATTCCATGATTATACAATTTAAAAATTGTAATGACTTTGGAACAAATGTCAAGATAAAAACTGAAAAATTTAGTTTGACTTCATCAGATCCCTAAAGTATTAATGGTCAGTATTTTCAAATTAAATATAAAATATAAAGATAGCTGACCTAGTTGATTCAAGCCTTTGGGTATATTCACTTAGTCTTGGTCAATTATTTTTACCATCTATTTTCATGTTCTCAGACAGAAATACAAGTAAAAAATAACTAATTCACTGTAAGCTAACATTAAAACTTTAACTCTTAATAAAGACATCAATTTTAACTCTATGAAAAATTAGTTATTATCTTTTAAGAAATGTTGACATAGGACCAGGGGGTGGTGGTACACCTGGTTAAGCGCACAATTTACAGCGCACAAGACCTGGTTTCAAGCCCCTGGTCCCCACCTGTAGGGGGAAAGCATCACGAGCAGTGAAGCAGGTCTACGGGTGTCTTTGTGCCTCCCCCCCCTTTCTTAAGAGAAAGTAACCAACTACAACACTGAAGCTTTCTTTTTCTTTTCTTTTCTTTTCTTTTCTTTCCTCTCCTCTTCTTTTCTTTTTTTGCCTGCAGGGTTATTGCTGGGGCTTGGTGCCTGTACCACGAATCCACGGATCCTGGAGGCTATTTTTCCCCTTTTGTTGCCCTTGTTTTTTTTTTTTTTAAATCATTGTTGTGGTTATTATTATTGTTGTTATTGATGTTGTTGTTGGATAGGACAGAGAGAAATCGAGAGCAGAGGGGAAGAGAGGGGGAGAGAAAGATAAGACACCTGCAGACCTGCCTCACTGCTTGTGAGGTGACCCCCCCCTACAGGTGGGGAGCCAGGAGCTCGAACTGAGATTTTACCCTGGTCCTTGTGCTTAGTGCCATGTGTGCTTAACCCTCTGTGCAAACGCCCAACCCCAGTGCATCTCTCCCTTTCTATCTCCCTTTCCCTTATCAATTTCTCTCAGTCTCTAGCCAATAATAAATAATTTAAAAAAAGAAATGTTGATGTTGGCCTTTTATAAATGTTGGCATAATTTTATTAGGTTTAAAATGTGAAAATAGAAGGGACACATTCAAAATCATATATTGTGGGATGAATCAAATGAAATATTTAAGTACTTTCATCTATCAATAGTTTATTTTCGTCAATACAGCATGCCACACTACAGCTTATAGCAAGAATGCCTCACCCACAGGTGAGAAATGAGAAATTTTAAGGCCTATTGAACACAACATAATTTCACAGTGGGTCAGCACAAATTTATACAGTGCAGGTGTTTCCATAATTGGAGACCATTGGAAAAATGCACAGTATTTTATGCTCAACAATGTTCAAACACAGTTCCATCTGGGTACTTTGCTGATCTCATAGTAAAATGCCACTTACCGAAATGTAAAAATAATACAGGTAAACTCCAAATTTAATTATCTTGAAAAATGCTTTGCCTTCTTGCATACAGATATTTTTTGTTTCCTAATATACTTAGGGAAGTATAATTCTGACTTAACTGTGTATAAACATTTTAATAACATTTGTGATGACAAACATTAAATATCAAGGATAAAATATAGTATCTAAATGACCTAATGTATCTTTATAGATGGAAAAATAAAGTGAGATAATTTAAATTCTTAAAGTCCAATTTTTACTGTTAAACAAACCTAGAGTAACGGAGTATCCTTCTTCCTAATTATGCCATGTTTATATATTTCTAAGCATGCCTCTGTAGAATTTTTTGTAAGGCAATATTATTCTATCTCACCAAAACTATATCCACTCTTCAGGAAAAGATGGAATTGAATTTTTGCTTTACTGAGGTGATCATATATTAGATTTTAAATGGTGTTAATGTTTTCTTTAAAAGTTGTCATACATAAGTCAAAGATAGGATGATTATTTCTCAAATTAAAAAAAAATAAATCAAGGTAGCTGATAAAGAAATGCATATTCACGTACAGAAGCCAGACCTTCCACCTTCTGCAACCCACAACGACCCTGGGTCCATGCTCCCAGAGGAACAGAGAATAGGAAAGCTATCAGGGGAAGGGGTGGGATATGGAGATTGGGTGGTGGGAATTGTGTGGAGTTGTACCCCTCCTACCCTATGGATTTGTTAATTTATCCTTTCTTAAATAAAAAATAAATTAAAAAAAAGAAATGCATATTCACAAAATACCAATAGACTCCAAGCTTAGGAAACACAATGGTGCATTTGAATTAGCCCACATAAACATTGGCTACAAAAAGGGATAAAAAGAAAAGAGAACGAGAGAAAGGAAGAGAAGAAGGAAAGAAGGGAGGGAGAAAAGAAGGAAGAAAGGATGAAAAGAGAAAGAAAGAAAGAAAGAAAGAAAGAAAGAAAGAAAGAAAGAAAGAAAGAGAGAGAGAAAGAGAGAGAGAGAAAGAGAGAAAGGAAGGAAGGAAGGAAGGAAGGAAGGAAGGAAGGAAGGAAGGGAGGGAGGAAGGAGGGAGAGAGGGGGGACAAAGGACTTAGGTCCTATGAGCCAATAAGATAAACACTAGGTTTTTGTTTTTATTTTAACTCACATTATGAACTTTTTCAAATATAAGATATACACTATTTAAATCATAAGATCAAAGGTACCCTGCTTGGTTTAGATGGGACAGGTTGAATAATTTTGTGCATGTGTATGTGTGTGTGTTGCATGCCTGCAACACTTTCTCAACCCCACATCCATATGCCTCTTCCATCTCTGGGTTACTCTGTTTCTGGACATTTCTTGACATCTCTAGGCTTGTCTCTTTTCTTTCTAAGCTGAGGCACTATTTAATCTTGTTTCATTTGTCAGCAGGCTATGTATGACTTGATAAGTAAACTAGACATTTTGAGCAATTTATATATTGTATGAATTACAAATACTGCTCAGTAAAGATTAGTAGTCTAACTTTAATAATAGTATATTCTGCATATCTTTTTTATTTCTTTATGGGGGATTAATGGCTTGCAGTTAACAGTAAAAAACAAGAGTTTGCACATGTATAACATTTCTCAATTTTCCACTTACCAATTCAACCTCCACTAGGTCTCCTGCCTTGATGTTCCAGAACTTGAACCCTCTCCCCACCCGAGAGTCTTTTACTCTGATGCAAGACACCAACTCCAGTCCAAGTTCTACTTAGTGTTTTCTCTTCTCGTCTTGTTTTTCAACTTCTGCCTGTGAATGAGATCATCTCATATTCATCCTTCTGTTTCTGACTTACTTCATTTAACATGATTTCTTCAAGCTCCAACCCAAATGGGCTGAAAGTGGTGAAATCACCACTTTTAATAGCTGAATGGTGTTCCACTGTGTATACATAGCACACTGTCTTAGCCACTCATCTGTTGTTGGACATGTAGGTTGCTTCCAGGTTTTAACTATTACAAATTGTGCTACTATGAACATAGGTGTACACAAATCTTTTTGGATGGGTGTGTTTGGTTCCTTAGGATATATCCCCAGGAGAGGAATTGCAGAATCATAAGGTAGGTCCACTGCTCTGCATATCTTTAAAATATCACCATTTATTGATTGTGTGGCACATATGTCCCTGTAACATTTTTCCCTTCAGATAGAGAAAAGCAGAGAAAGTGAAAGAGATCACAGCACTGAAGGGGCAGTGGAGGCTGGTCTCAAAACTGGGTGATACACATGGCAAAGCAGCATACTATCCAAGTGAGCTGTTACACTCACCCCTCAGAGTCTTTTCTTACCTTCAGAAGGAGATAATCTGGCTGCTTAGATAACAGAATGATTTCAACCCTAAATCTTTTTTTCTAATTGATTTGATAATGATTGAAAAATCCGTTGGCTAAGAGGGATACAATTCCATACAGTTTCCACCACCAGAATTCTTTCTGTATCCCATCCCTTCCTTTGGAAGATTTCCTATTCATTACCCCTCTGGGGGTATGGACAAAAGATTTTTATGGGATGCAAAAGGTGTAATCTTACTCTATTACCCAAACAATAAGTCTAAAGCAAAAATGGTAATTTAAAAAAATTATTAAAGACTTAATAGTGATTAACAAAATTATAAAATAACAGGGATACAATTCCATACAGATCCCACCAGCAGAATTCTGTGTCCCATCCCCTCCACTGGAAGGCCTCATCTCCACCTGCGGGGGAGAAGCCTCACTAGCAATGGAGCAGTGCTTCAGTTGTCTTTTTCCTTTGTTGTCTCCCTATCTCTCCCACAATAATAAAAATAGGAAATACAGCCCTTGTTAAACCTTCAAATTAGCCTTAACTGAAACAATCATCTATAACTGTGGAAACTGAGCATCAGTCCATATAGATCTACATTTTATAAAAGATAGTTTAAAATACATGAAAGATTTGGCTCAAAAATAACCATTTTGTTTATTTGTTTATTGTTGCAGAACCAGGTTCTTATCTATGTGTCATTTCACCAAATTCAGTCGCTTTTCCATTGAGATAGACAGAATGAGGTAGAGAACCAGAGCACAACATAGCCCCAGAGCTCCTTCTGGGACTGGAATGCCTCTAGTTTGGTGAAGGTCCCAAACCTGCATTTTGTATATGGCAAGGTGTACACTATCCAGGTGCTCTATCTCTTCAGTCCCTCTTGAAAATTCCCATTTGGTGATGTGCTTTTATCTTTTGAAAGATATGTAATGGTTTCATGAGATTTCTATGATTTCCAATGCTAGTATTCTAAAATTTGAATTAAATATACTGAACAGTTTACCCCACATGCATGCTAGCTGTGGGGCTCAGGCAAAAATTAGGAAAGTCATGGGTCCCTTGGAGTATATCTAAAATAGACTTCCTTGCTTCTTCCAAGATGAAGAAATCACAAATCTTGTTTGCTATATTCTTACCTTTTAGTTCCTGATTAATAGACAATTTGATTTTTTTAAATATTTGTATTTATTTATTACTGGATAGAGACAAAAATTGAGAGAAGAGGAGAGAGAGAGAGAGAGAAAGAGAGAGAGAGAGAGAAACCTGCAGTACTACTCACTATTTGTGAAGTTTTCCCCCCTCAGGTGGGGACCAGGGGCTTGAACTTGGATCCTTGCTCACTGTAGTGTGTGTAATCAGGTGCGCCACCACTTGGGCCCCTTACTAAACAATTTATATTGTTTTGTATCTTAAAGCTTTTCAACCACCAAGTTGTAGATGTTACCATAATTCTATCCTCACTTCCCTTCGCAGATGACATCACCATTGTGTCTGGGAACCTAACTTCTCCAGAACCCTACCCCACTATGGAAAGACAGAGACAGGCTGGGGGTATGGATGGGCCTGTCAATGTCCCTGTCCAATGGAAAAGCAATTACAGAAGACAGACCTTCCACCTTCTGCTCCCCATAAAGATCTTGGGTCTATACCCCCCCACAGGGATAAAGGACAGAGAACCTTCTAATGGGCAGGATGGGATAGAGAACTCTGGTGGAAATTGTATGGAATTGTACTCCTCTTAACCCACAATCTTGTTGATCATTATCAAATCACTAATAAAAAATAATACTGAATAGTTGGTGAAATGTAAACAATATAATGATTTTAGGTAACTATGAAAAACTAAGAGAAGTGTACACTAATAAAGCAAATGGGGTATGTGAAAAATAGATTTCTGGATCAGTGTGATAACTCACCTATATGATGTATTTTGTCAGATTGCCTACTCAGGTTCCAGTCTATACCACCTCCTACACTAGATGAAGCTCTAGTATCTTCCCATCTCTATTTTTTTTTTCTCTCTCTCTCAAAAAAAATTTTTTCCCAATGTGGTTATTCTATTTTGAGCCAAATCAAATCAAGGTACATCAAATCAGTAAAAATAAATTTGAGGCATATCTTTGTTTTTGTTTTCTATTATTAACATTTTATTTTTCTAGTTAATCCAGCTAAGTCTTAGCATACAACAATGTCTTTATAAAAATATATAATGTAAGGGGGGAAGTCAATAAAATATTGAGCTGTCAGGAAAGTGATGGTGTATTTTCTTTCTTATGCAAAAATGGGTCAGGACTTTTCTGACAGTCCAATAGTTATTTAATTTTTTTATGTAGGGACCTGGTGAGTGTTCACCTGGCATAGCACATGCCCTCCATTCATAAAACTATAAGTTTGAGCCTTGGCACATGGGAGCACATTTTGAAATGCTCCAGGGAAATTTCACAGTTAGTGGAACAGTACTGTGTAGTCTCTTTCTCTCCTTCTCTTTCTCTCTCTCTCTCTTTCTCTGCCTGCCTTTCTCTCTGTGTGTCTCTCTGCTTCTCTCTTTCTCTCCTTCTCTGCCCCCCAACTTCTCCCCACCAAAAATTAATGGGTGAAAAAAAGAGGGGCCAAGGAGTGTTCTCTGTGGTGATGGTGAATACCTGGGAGTTCTTGGGTTCAGTCCCTGGCACAATACAATTATTTATTTATTTTATTTATTTTTTCCACAGAACTAAGATTCTACTATAAGTAGAAGAGACTAGAGCACCAGTCAGGATATCTGTGTTCTAAATTTTATTCTCACATGTGATATGGATATATTCATAGACCCAAGACATATTTCTGAGCTTAGTTTTTCTTCTGCCTTATTAGAAAATGTGATTTCTGAACATATTTGTTTGGATACACAAGTGACCTATCATGTCAAATCTCAGGGGTAGGCCTAGATGTATCAATATTTTCTTTATATGCCTATGCTTAAGGCTGCCAATGCTTTAGGTAGCCTGTGCCAACTTGTCAACTTACACAAGGGATTAAAAAAATCACTCTATGCAGTTCTATGGGTATGTGATATGGAGTGAGTTTCCTTTGCTTTCATTCAGATGCTTGCTATTTTTGTGAGTTAGCTGTAAGATTAGGAATATGTAAGATTAGAACTATGGGAAGAAAAAAAATCTCCAGAGACGCCTAGATTAAAACAAAGGTATGCACTATTTCAGAATACTTTATCCCAGGCAAAGTGAACACTTCCACCCTGAGGGTTTCAGTTGCCAGGTAAGGGAATTAGAAATTATTGAGTTATTCCTGTTATTTCCAAAATCGGTGTCTTCTTGAAGAAATTATATAAACCAGTCTTGCCAGTGAAGCCACCTAGAAAAGAGATAAAGTATAGCATGTTAGTCTCACTTGACTAATCAATCACATTAGCTAAAACAGGCAAAAACTGTGTGTGGTGGATCTTACCTGTCAAATAGTTATTGAGTATTTGCTGCCTCCTGGTATTCTTCTATGCTCTGAAGAATCTACAATGAGATCACAACCCTTCTGCCTGCACAGTGCTTATAGACACCAGAGAGGGGGACAGAGGGTGAGAATAGCTCTTACTTTTGGTTGCATATGTTTGTTCAAATCTCATACACTCCTGGTAGTTTTTAAATTATGACTATTTTAACGAGAACATTTCACTCCCAGTCTTGTTCTTGGGTTAACAATAAGAAGCATGAGTGCAATTTCATGGTAGGGTACATGTTTTAGACTAGTTTATGTGAGACTTCACAGTAAATATTGAATGTGATCCAAGTTTTTAAACATACAGTCACTCTGAATCAGGATTACTCAATATTTGGAGCATAAACACTTCAGTACCATTGCCATACATGGACTTTGTTAGAGTTTTTGAACAAGTGGAAAGGGTTTTCGATTCCCATTCAACCGGTTCTCTAAGTCCTAACAAAGTATTCTCACAGTGCTTCTTGTTTTAGTGGACTTGAAATTACTATTTCTTTTTTAAAAACTTCTTTTTTTAAAAAGATTTTATTTATTTATTAATGAGAAACATAGTAGGAGAGAGAAAGAACCAGGCATCTCCCGGGCACATGTGCTGCCGGGGATTGAACTCAGTACCTCATGCTTGAGAGTCCAATGCTTTATCCACTGCGCCACCTCCTGGATCACGAAAATTACTATTTTTTAAAGGAAGGTTTTCCTACCAACGAATAAGATTATACACTAGGGATCAATGCAGTCTCAGAATAACTACATTCTTTTTTCTTCTCACTCAAAATAATATAGATTGTTCTCACACTCACAGAAGAGTTTTGTACAATCCATGGTCATAAACTGTGATATAAGAAAGGAATAAATTAGCACTACTTTTGTTTCTAGAATAAGTTTTCTACTGCAATCCACATAATTCTTTATTTTTCTTTGTATTGATAATGACCTTAAGTAATTGGGAATTTGTATTATTTTTGTTAGCTAGTTTAAACATATTATTACATTATAAACATAGGTATTTCAGATCTAGAGACTTAATAGGAGATATCTAGTGTCACTTTAGTTTGTAAAACAGAGTTCTCAAAAAATATCTTCTTTAAAAATGAACTTAGTGTATCATCTATTTGTTCAGTGATGTGATATGTTTTCTCCAATCAAAATCCTTCCATCTTAGTGGGGAAATGCCTTGTCGGTTTAACCACTGCATCTTCTTGCTTTGTTGATTCTTTTACTATCATGTGGACAGATTTGGATACATTTAAATCTAATTAGGAGGAAAATTAAAATAACTTAAGAGGTAAAAATACCTGAATGCATTGTTTCTTTTCTCTAGTGATATATTTGCGAATGTTGGTGTGCAGTGAGACAGAGGTGGAGATGAAGACAATACAAAAGAAACAGAAAGTGAAAATTTTACAGAAAATTAAGCCATGCAAAAAACAGGTGAGGGGGTTGGGTAGCAGCACAGTGGGTTGAGTGCAGGTGGCAAAGCCCAAGGACCAGCATAAGGATCCCGATTTGAGCCCCTGGCCCCCACTTGTGGGGAGGTTGCTTCATAAGCAGTGAAGCTGGTCTGCAGGTGTTGGTCTTCCTCTCCCCCTCTCTGTCTTCTGCTTCTCTTTCAGTTTCTCTCTGCCCTATCCAACAACAACAACTATAACAACAATAACAATGACAGCCATAACAAGGGCAACAAAAATGAGAAAAATAGCCTCCAAAAGCAGTAGATTCACAGTGCAGGCCACCCTCCTCTCCCCCAGCTTCAGCGATAACCCTGGAGGCAATAAATAAATAAATAAATAAATGAAAGAAGGAAGGAAAGAAATTAGCTTCTTTTTAAATTTTTTGAAAAATTTTAATAGTAGTTTAATAGTGATTAACAAGATTGTAAGATAACAGGGTGCATAATTCTTTTTTATTATTCTTTTTTAAATTTATTTATAAAATGGAAATATTGACAAGACCAGAGTATAAGAAGGGTACAATTTCACAAAATTTCCATTCCCAGAACTCTGTATTCCCTCCCCTCCCTTGAAAGCTTTCCTATTCATTATCTCTCTGAAAGCATGAACCCAAGATCATTATGGGGTGCAGGAGGTGGAAGTAACTTCTCCCTGAACATAGGCATTGGCAAGTTGATCCATACTCACAGCCTGTCTCTCTATTTCCCTAGTGGGGCAGGGCTTTGGGCAGGTGGGGCTCCAGGACTCATTGGTGAGGTCCTCTGCCCAGGGAAGTCAGGTCAGCATCATGGTAGCATCTGGAACTTGGTGGCTGGAAAAGCATTAAGATATAAAGGAGAAAAGATTGTTAAATAATCAGGAACATAAAGGCATGAATACAACAGAAATTAGCTTCTTTTTAGAAGCCAAAGTCCTCTGATATTCTTATCTGGGAGGATCTTTATTCAAGTTCCCCAAACCTGGATGTTTTCCCTAAACGTGTATGCTAAGAGTTGGGTCTATGGTAGATGACATCTAAATTTGATTTTATATTACCCTTGAAAGCAAGATCCTGTGGACTCCTTAATTCATTGTTCTGTCTAATTACAGTTTGCGCATTACCCTACCTTCTCAAATTACTTTTTGGTTATTTTGTTGCGAGCTACTTGCAATGCTGAATTTAGCTTAGATATTTCTTTTATTTCAATCCTGTCTGTATTGGATACTAATATCACAGTATATTTGATCATATTATATTTAGTATTTATTGTGGAGACTGGCAAATGGGATGCAATACTTAAACCTATATATTGTGAGTATTTATAATAAAATGCCTTTGTTGTTGTAGTGTATTAAAGTTTCTATGATGCTTTCACTTTTAAAACATACTGGGTCACATGATGATTATAGAAAAAAAAACCTTCATCTAATTTTTTAAAACATTGCCTATATATATTGATAATTATCATTGTCTTCCAATATCAGTCTTTAAGATTGTTTTAACCATTTGAACACATTTTATATTGAGTAACTCCTTTTGACAAGTCCTCTGTGTTTCCCTAACAACGCTGGTTAATGATAAGAGACTCTGACAAAGCAAATGACATTAAAATTCCTATTTTGGAGAGGGGGCTGAATATAAGCAAATAGATTAAAAATCTATTTCTGCTATCCTTTGCTGTCATTCCTCTTCTCCTATATTTTTATTCAGTTTCCAGATCTGTACACTTTTCTACATAAATTCAGATATATACACTTCAAGAGCAGTGGAAACAGGCCTGTGAAGAGTGTTACATTCTCTATTTGCAAAACAGTCTCAGTTATATAAGGCACTGTGAGTTCTGTCAGCTGCCCTCACCTCCAGCATCTGTTGCATCTGTCTGTGCACCAAGCTCCAAAGGTGACTGAGCTCTTGGGATGGCTAAGGTTTCTGCCAGGGGAAACGCACAATTACAGTAGTCTAACCGCAGTCTGACCACAGAACAAGAAACCCTGAGATCAGTCTGGAGGACCTGTGTGCCCCCTGCCACCTGCAGGCCACCACCTGTTCCCACTCTGGTGACTTGGATACTATGTGGGACTCAGCTGGGGTCATGGGCCAGAAGAACTTCCTGCTCTCCAAGGTTTCCAATTACTCAAGGGTATCTTTATCATAAAACTACCATTTCCCTTTTTAAATTAAATTTGCTACCTTTATTTTTTAGTTGACTCTCAGTGATCAATTTGGTTGTGTTCTTGTGGAAGGTGGATTTTTTGTTTGTGTCTTTGTTTCTTTATCTTTGAAGATATATATATATTTTTTTTCTACATACTGGGTAAGATATTTGAAAATTGTTACCAAAAAATCACATCCATTTGGGCAAAACAAAAAAGAAAAGTAATTGTTCATAACACTGATCTTGGATTTATTTATGCCTACATTACATGGACTTGAATGACACATTTCTGCAATACTAATTCCAGATGCATCACAATACAATGGCCAAAGTCAACATCCTTGACCTAACTGAACTGAAAACATGAGGTAAGTGCTATGAGGCAATTTTTTCTTTAACCTTTACCATAAAAAAAGAAAAGAAAGAAACTTTGATTAAGCAATTGGGGGGTTCTATACTGATAACATGAAAATCAGAGTTCAAGTTTCTTTCTACCTTTTATTTTCTAGACAAGAACTTAAGGAGAGAGAGTAAGTACTTCTATGTTTTCTTTGGAATGTCTTAAAATATTTTTGTCTTAATTTTTTTTCCCATGAAATAAAGTTTTACTGCTTTTCTGACTGGAGTAACAAGCAATTGTCAATACATGCACAGAGAAAAAGTATCATGAGTGAAAGAGGGGATGAAGAAGAGAAGAAACAAGAGAGGAAGGAAGAGACAAAGAAGACAGGAGTGGCTAGGTGGAAGAAGGAAAAAAAGAGGGAGTGTGAGTAGAAACCCAAAGTCGATTGAGTAGATTGCACTTATCACAAGACAGAGATGGTGGGGGAGGGGTAAACATCAAATAATACACCCTTCCATTCACATACAAAGAAGGTAGATTTAAAGAAGAAGAAGAAGAAGGAGGAGGAGGAGGAGGAGGAGGAGGAGGAGGAGGAGGAGGAGGGAGAAGAAGAAGAAGAAGAAGAAGAAGAAGAAGAAGAAGAAGAAGAAGAAGAAGAAGAAGAAGAAGAAGAAAAGAAAGAAAGAAAGAAAGAAAAAGACAGTTCTGCTTAATTCCATCCATATTCTGAACTACGGAGAATGCCTTGTTTAGTGGTACCTGATTTGAAGAATTTTGGAGGCCTTTACAGTTTAGCTTTCTCTCTGAACAATATTTAAAGTTGGTTCTTATCTTGTTCCACACACAAGCAGGATCCTTTTGCTGTGTAGTTTGACAAAAGTGTTTTTCTCCTTACACATATAGGTACATAAAAAAGTCATTTTTTTCTATTATGGAATTTCACTGACAACATTTGGTTTCCTTATATACACTGAATTTGTGTAAAAACATAAGCATCCAATGGTAACTAAAATTGCAAATTGCAGCAAGGGACCTCTGATTCACAAGCATGTTTTCTTTTAATCAAAGACACCTGTTTTTTTTTTTTTTTAATCTTCTGACTCAACATGATTTAGAATAATTTTTTCATTCTTTACTTTCTCCTTTATGTACCTTTTAATAGAAGATCGAGCTTACTTTTCTATAGCTGGTATCATCAAAATGCATTGCTTCCCCCCAACTCCCAAACCAACGAAATAAACAACATTCATGTAAGGAAACTATAACTTAAGCAATTCACAGAGTATACAAACATTTATCGGTACAAAACCTGCAACATGAGGTTTTTTTTTTCTTTTTTGTGAAATTTTTAACAGTGTTTTCTCAAACCTTCAAAGCTAACCTTGATGGTTTGCTAAAGTAATTGAACCACTCTTGAGTTGTTTTATATAGGACATCTTATCTTTCTTTCATTACGGGGGCTACAGCTTCTTTTCTATTCCCATGAAATCCATGTACACACTTTAGAAGCCCTCCTGAACAAGCTTGCTTCTAACTTTCACAGAGCCCTTAGCACAATTTGAATACGAAAGAGATACTGAATAAAAAGCTTTAATCTCTTGTCTGTTCTGCTGCTTTCTCACATCCCCTCATCGCCTCCTCTTCCAAGGGCTTTTCTGTGTGAGTAAAGTGAACACTTTCTGTTGAAAGTGAAGTGTAATGCTCAAGACAATGTGTTAGCTGGGGCTGAGATCGGAAAGTGGCTCCTGTAAATCTTCTCTGTCAAAATGTAGCTGCCTCCGTGCAGCACTGCCTTATGTTTAAGCCTTTGCAGGTAAAAGATTAGTAAAGAGCTCTCCGTGAACAGAAAATCATTCAATCAGCAGAATGTACGGGGAGTATCAAATGTGCTCTCTTCCTCAAATACTGTGGGGCTCGCTCCTCTGATACCTCTTCCCCTTGGTGAGCTGGAACTGCTTGAAAGGCTTTTCTGTTCTCTGGTCTCTTGTCAATTTGAATGCCAGGAAATGAGCCCCCTTTGTGAGATTAATTAATAGCAGGAGCGGATCGGCCTAGCCCAATCGCCACGCAACGGAGCTGTAATTGCTACTTTGTGGAAAGAGAAGGAAAAAAAAAGAAAGAAAAAAAAGTTTGGGTTGCAGTTTAAGAAGAGGGTTTAAGGAAAGTTCTTTGAACTAGAGGTCTCAGTGCACTGGATTAAGGCAAGAAGCAAGGAGGCCTTTGAAGTTTGTTAAGAGGTTTTGGAAGGGAAAAAAGTTGGGTGGCAAATGGGAGCTGGCACATCAAAAGGGCTTGCCCCTCTCCTCACCTGCTTGGCTTCAGAATAGGGACTTGGGGCTGGAGAGCAGCCTTGCAGGTTAAATGACCAGCTGGGAAGGCTGTGGGTGGGTGACTATTCCAGCCGAGATTCGAGAGAAACACATTGTTGATACATCGCACAAGCGTATTACATGGGCACACTCAGTTTAATGGTGCTGTTTTATGACTTTGCCTTTCACAACACGTACAGAATGAATATATACATTAATACGTGCACGCGTGCATGTGTGTGTGTGTGTGTGTGTGTGTGTGTGTGTACTAGACAATCCTGGGTCTGAGCTTTTATCCTTCTATACCACTCCCCCTTCTAAGTTCTTCAAAGACATTTTACAGAGTTTTTCTCCTTATCACTTAGCACTGATGTCCCGATAAAAGGGAAAGGAGATAAGACTATTACAGAAATCATCCCCATGCCCTGTCTGGAAATACAAATTTGCATCTGCCATCTATTCTCTACAGAGGCAATATCGCCCCCATGGGGTTGAAGCTGATTCTTGGAGGTGGGGGTTGGGGTGAAAAATTCTTTAGAGATTATAATACTTTATGACTCCCTAAATGGCGGTAGTGCAACAAGAGATAGATGGCGTGTGTTTGCTAAGACAATTTTATAGGAAGGGACAATGAGAAATAAAATGCAGAAAAGATTCTTGAAGGACTGTATCAAAAGCAACTCTGAGTTGTATGGTGTATGCAGATGTCTAAAAAGTTGCCTGAATTTCATTTCGTGTGCATGGTATATAGACCACGAGTGAACTCAAGCATGTGGTTTGATATTGTGCTTTTGCATTGCATAGGTTTGTTTCAAATATACCTTTGAATCTAATATCAAAGTTTTAAGCTTGAATAGGTTTCAACTCATACCATTAAAACTTGTCCATAATAGGGAAGGAGAACTCAAAGTGCAATGTGGACTGTGCATGGTGTATTGCATCAAAACAAAGGACTTGGAGTCCAGCGTTAGCTCAGTGAGTTAAGTGCCCCTGGCGCAAAACACAAGGACCAGAGGAAGGATCTCAGTTCAAGACCCCCCCCCCTCACTTGCAGGGGAGTCAATTCACAGGCGATAAAGCAGGTCTGCAGGTATCTTTCTCTACCCCTTTCTGTCTTTCTCTCCTCTCTCCATTTCTTTCTAACCTATGCAATGACCTATGCAATAACAATGGCATCAACAAGAATAACTACAACAATAAAAAAAAACAAGGACAACAAAAAGGGAATAAATAAATGTAAAAAAGAAATAAAAATTTTTTAAAAAAGGACTCTGGGGAGGGAGGCAGAGGGAGAAGTGGAAGAGAATAATGTGATCCTGGTGCATAATGAAATTATACTCATATGTCAATGGCTGCATTATCAAGCATTAACACCCCTCAATAAAAAAAATTAAAAAATAGAATGGTCCAGGAGGTGGTGGGCGCAGTGGCTAAGGCACTGGACTCTCAAGCATGAGGTCCTGAGTTCAGTCCCTGGCAACCAGTTGAACCACAGTGATGTCTGGTTCTTTCTCTCTCTCTCCTATCTTTCTCATTAATAAATAAATAAAATTTTTATTTAAAAAATAAGTAAATTCCCATCACACAAAAATTCTTCTAAAAAAGCATATGAATTTTCCTCAGTTTTATTTTTCTTGGGGAGGGGTAGTTGGTAGAATATACACTGATTTACAAATGCAAATCTTACCCATTGATAGTTTGTATACTTTTTATCTTGTCTAATATAGTTAAGTGTTCATTTCAGATGATAGTCATTATTTAAGTAGAGGGAGAAAAAATACCTTCGTATTTTATTGAGTGATAGAATTAAGTAAGAATTCTTAAAGTCCCTCTATTATCACTTTGAACACAACCTCCAGACATACACTTTTAATGTAGCTAAATGTGAGAATATTTAGGTAGATACTCTAATAAGGAGAAAAATCTTGGCTTTCTATGTTTTAAATCTGTATCAGTGCTGCACTATCTGTATTAATAACAAAAGTGCTTGACAATCAAGATTCAAACCCAAACTAGACAGAATATACCAGAAACTTTCTATGCTTGCCCTGTAGTTAGCTGCCATGTTTTTGGGCACTGTCATCACTCAAAGTACTCTCCACTGACCTTCAAAAGAAGTTCTGGAGGCTTTGGCTTAGGGGAAATATATTATATAGCAATATGTATAGGAAGCTATGCCTTCTTTTTTTCCATGTCTTTGGTCTCCTGTGTTCAGAAAGATATTCAGTAGAGAGACAGCCTCTGCAAAGCATGGTAGTGACATTTCAGGACTTCCTTTTCATTGACATCCAATGTTCATGCCTCACAAGCAGGTTGGCCCAGACTAGCGAACAGTCTACAAGGAGGAATCAATAAACCTTGTTGACTGACCACATTGGTGCACCCATCATATCAGCCCATGGACTTTTCAGCCTCATTATAGAATCATCTTGGGGGACCTGCCATTTTGAAAGTTTAACAAACATTTTCAATACATTCAGCAAGTGAATGAAGTAACTAGTAAGTATAAGTCCATTGTCAGAATTCCCAGTCCCCAAACCTTCCAAATTTACAGGAGTACGTGTGTCTGTTTCTAATGAATGATCACATCTGATGGCACACCTTCCTGATAAGTCATTCCACTCCATGTATAAGAGAAATTATGTACATATAGAAATATGTTCAACATAATTGACTTGAGAGACATTTTTTACAGTGATGCCTGTACTCAAGTCTACTAGCTTGAGGTTGCAGAAGATATATGTAATCACGCTCATTAAGGAAAACAGGCATATATTCAATTACCATCCTACTGCCAATGCAGGAAACAAAATAGCTTCTTATTTTATTATATCAAATATCTTAGTTGATGCCATGCATGTTAAAGTTTACCACTCCTTGAGGCTTGCAAAAAAAATATCTGGAGAATTATAATTGCACGCACATGTTAATTATGAATTAGATTCGGCATTTTCAGATAACACCCCAAATTGTGAAGAGAAGACAGTGGTCTCCCAACATTTGCAGGCCAGTTTGATTATAGGTATAGTACAGGCATCCATGTTAGTTCTCTCTGATAAAGACTCCGTTTCCCTGTTGGATCTCTGAGAGAGACACTTAGCATTGTTTTTCACTAACAATTTCTTTGCTTCCCTAGAGATGCCTTAATGAGCCCCTTGGACATGGCCAAAGGCAATCTTGTTTTCTGGGCCAGTGAGGTGAAAAGTCAAAGCTTTAAGACCAGGCAAGTAATAATTAATAAGGTATCTTTGATTCATCTCAATTCATTAACAAATTTACAAGTTGAGCATCTTTAAGAAGTGAAGTGTTAGTCTGTCATTTCATTTACAAGTATTGAATGAAATGTCCATGCCAAGGTATGTTAAAAAAATTAGCCTACAACGAAAATAAATGAAAGTAGAATACTAATTGGGAGAAAGCAACTGACAGATACTGCAAAAGATTGATTTTAGGGAAAGTGGAGAAATCTGTTTTCTGTTTATTTTAAGGACAGGAAATGAATACAGATTAGAAATGTATAGGCAGCATTTGGTAATGTTTTCACTAGATATTTGATTTGCCTAACTTTTCCCCAGATTTTAGACTGGATGACAGTTATCAGAGTTTGTTTTGGGTCTAATAGTTGAACTTTCTTGGATCAAAACTCTTGAATTGAGAGCATTTGCTATGCCTCCCAGGAGAAAAGTAATTCAAGTCCAAATGCTGCATTACTATAGAAAGAAATGCTGTTGTTTTTGTAGGCAAAGTAGGGCTGAGATGAGGTGGTCAAATTTCTGTTAGCTTGTTTTTTTTCCCTAAGAAATTGCTTTGAACTTAAAAAATATTGTTCGATTTGGATTTTTAGAGATCTTGCAATGTTACTACCTTATTATATCCTATATTATTACAGCTTTTGTTACAATGTTATTTATTTAAAAATGACAGGATGAACCAGAACATCACTCTGGCATATGTGATATTGGGGATCAAACTCAGAGCCTCACATCTGAGAGTCCAGTAATTTGTTGTGCCGCCTCAGAGTTCACAACTCTTATTATTTCTTAAATGTGCTATCTGGGTTAATGCATATATATATCTATAAATATACAGGTGTGTATATCTGCATGTATTATTCTTACCTGTGAAAAAAAAAGAGCAAAAACTATATTCCTAAATAAGAAATAATAGTTTCAAACAGTTGTATGAGAATGAAACCACCCAGAGACTGAAAGGAAGCATAGAGTACTGTGTGTTTACATTAGGCTGCTCCATATACTGCCTTCCCTTTTAGTGTGGGGGAGGACATACCTCATTTGCATTTGTTGTGTCCCAGGCTTGCTCTGGGTCTGTCTCCACAGTGAGTAAGGTGACTGTGGAGAGCAGCTTGGGGCTGAAATACAGGCTACTGCAAAGTCAAGCTGCTTCCCTAATCAGCTTTGCTGGGACCACTGCGTGAGAGCTTCTGTGAAGACATTTTGATAATAATATACACTATCTCCTGGAAAAACTGTCTACATTGTACATGGGCTGGAGTCAAAGGACTCAATCCTTTATAGGAATTTTAGAAATGTAGCAGTGAGGTTGCAGTGACATCTAAAGGCAGAATCTTCAACTTGTGCTGCACTTCTGAACAGCTTGCTCTCCCCCCCCCCCAAATGCTTCTAATTGCAAGCTTCTAACAAATTTCTCCTAAAATCTGAACAAAGCACTCTTACCAGATCTTCTCTTTTTTCAGTCTACTATCTCAGTGGGAATTGTTCTGTTATCGGTGAAAACCGTTCTTATGATCCCAATTTCAGCACTTTTATCACTGCTGACAGATTATCTTCTCTGTCTTCCTACCTTTACAAAGTAAATATTTGACAATGTATCTTGGGGCAAACCTCATAAAATATGTAAGCCACACCTTAAGGAGAGTCTCTGATGCCACTGTGCCAAAATCTAGCCTTAGGTAAATAACTGCCTCTCTACTGACCTGAAGGGATAACAAGGACTAACTAGAGTCTCAAATTATCACCACAAAAAATGAATGACTGCCTTCCTAATTGGAAAAAGAAAATTTACCTTTTAAATTTTGGGTGCACACATTTCAACTATGCTACTTTCTACTACTTCAAATTGCCTAGAACTACTATCCTGTGAGGAGGGTTGGGGATTGACATGCCATGGTTAACTACCCCCCCCCCCCCCCCCAGCATTCTCCTATCTCACTGACCTCTTCTTTTGTTTCAAACAGGCTAGAAAGTTTCTCCTTGAGGAGTTCAGTGAATCTAAATGGGGCCTGCTTTAATTTGCCTTTAACATTCCTGGAACCATCAAATGCTTCTCATGGGCAAGAAAACTAAACCACTACCATAAAACAAGAGCCTATTTGACAGGCAGGTGATTCACAATAATATTCAAATGTTTTCTTAGCTCTTCTCATTGAAGAGATGAAAGTAGTTTTGTTGTTGTTGTTGCTTGTTTGTTTCCTTTTATGATTTTTTTTCCTTATCTTTTTTACGAATAGTTGGAAGATAATGACTCTAATAGTATAGGTTCTTTCTTTCATCTACCACCCTGGCCTAAGAGTAATCCTGGCTTTGGGGATCTAAAATTTCCTAAAGATGTATTAGTGTCGTATACACATGTGCCCTTGTATGCCCATAATCCTTTTCACTAGCGTCTTAGCTGCATGCTTTGTATTTAAATTTTCCTTCTGACCAAGTAAATCCCTTTGGATGAAGTGACAGGATCTTTTCAGCACCCATAGCTGGTGACAGCTGGTGGAGAGTCTCTGAAAGCCTGCAAAGTGTTCCTTCCTAGCTTTCTTATCCCAGTGCCAGCCACCAGCTGAGCGATTTGTTAGTTCTCCCTTCAGGCATCAGTCAGTTGAAGAGGCTCACAGTTAAATGCAAAAGAAGTATAATAGATATTAATATAAAAGACAATATCTGTGCTTCTGGCTTAACCATGCCTTTAATTAGGTACTTATTTACTATATGTGAACATGGAACCTTTTCATTAATTCTGGTGTAGCCCTTTATTAATACTGTATGAAGTATATCCTGGCATCGGAAATTCAGTGAAAAACATGCCTTTGAAAGCAGTAATTGTCGATAACCTTTGAAAGAACAGCTCACAGAGCCAGATGTTTGCTGTTTTCTCCTTCTTCAGAAAGTTTCCTTGTGAATCTATAACTTGCAATACATTCTGCTATTTCAAATAAAAACTGAAAGGTGTCCCCTTTTTGGGGGGGGAGGGTCTCTCTGGCAAGTCACCATTGTTAGATTAAGTAATGAGGTAATGAGAAAGATTCAAGCTAAGAAACAACTTTGAATTAATGTGAGCATTTGTAGTATGTTGGCCTCTGTGTGTGATTTTTTTCCCCCTTTTAGTTTCAGTTGGTCACCTAACAAGATGCCATTTCTGTATTTTCTGGAAAAAAGCAAAATAAAATGTTTTCAGGGAAGCAAAAGTTATTAACCATTTTAAAGCAGCATTTTGTTGTTCTGACATATATATATATATATATATATATATATATATATATATATATATATTAAAGTTAGGTTCCTAAAATACGTAAGTATCCTCCTAGAGGTTTACATGGAGTAGAACATAAAAATAAAATGCAATCTTATGTTCTTATGTATTACTTGTAAGGAATACCTGTTTATACAGCTCCTATTTGTTTCTTATAATTTTAATTTTTTTACCTTAATTATTTTATCGTGTAAAAAAGAAAGTTAAGAGATTATTTTCATCAATTGTGTCTATCTTTATAAAAATATTCCATAAACTTGTGATCTGAGAGGGGAGGAAGATTTGTTGCTATTATTTAAAATATCCACAGGGAGATATGACACGCATAGATTAAATCGAAGGATTGCCGTGAGTACTATTCTCTCAAGTTTTGCTTGAGATAGGTAATTTGAAAATGTAAAACTAAGAGAAAATCCATCATCATCTTTCTGTTTTGACAACATAAAAATATTAATGAAAAGGAAAACTTTCCCACACATGTTGACATGTGAGTGAGAGTATATGTATACATATTTTCTTTTCACAGTGGTTGTTTTAATGGACATAACTTTTCTGTTAAATCAATCTGACATTACAAGAACTATTTAAGAGCATTGGATATTGTATTTCATGCTATTAATCAGTTTTACAAAAAGGGGCACTAACATAATATTAGTGAAAAATAAATTCTTCGCCTGCTAATGAAAAACCATAACACAATTTGGAATTTTAAAGCCTGCATTTAATTTTCTTTGTCATTCTATATGTAATGTTCTTAGTTTTCTTTTATCTACACTCCTGTTGAAGACAGGGTATGACGCTCAGAGCAGAATTGAGGGTTCTTTCAATTATAAATATGTTATTACCCAAAAAAGGGGGAAAAAACAATGTAAGCACTTTATAAAATATCAAACTGTGCCTTTTTCCTGGAATATGAAAATAATTGCTAAACTCAATAATCCTAGTATGCTATAATGCCACTAAATAAGCTACTGGAGAAAATAAAGGAAAAAAAATGTTCTATAATCAATTTAAAGCAAGTGATCTGCTAATAAAAAAACACACATCTGAGTTTGTTGTGCAGTTTTTTTTTTTTAACCTGAAACGCACATGAGCTTTCAAATACTCAAGCACTTACCCATCATTTTTGTGTGTGTGCATATCTGATGAATTATTAATACAGGGTCTGTGCTGGGTTCACCAGTGAGATACTCCTGAATCCCTATTAGTAAGTCACAATTTGATGTGTCACAATGAAGGGTTGAAGAAAATGTCTAATAACACTCTATAATCTGCCCATCGGTAAGTTCACATTGATATTTATTTCTTGTTCTACTTTCTTTTTGCACTGGGTAAATTATTTGAAAATGGGCTTAGAGCTTCCCAGTAAGAATGTACATTTATTTGTCTCTTTTTGATTTGGATTGTTGTAAGGTACATGCATGCACATGTACAAGCTTGTGTTTTAATGGGAAGTTTTTTGTGTTGTAATTTTCTGGTGTTCCTTTATATCAGATATCCAAATGCAAATACACAGGCACATATATGTACTGCATACCTGTATGCGTGGTGTCTGTTTACATTTTCTGTCATGTAGTCATTAAGCCCACAACGTAGACTTAAAGGATGTCAAAACTGACAGCCCCAGCATGATGGATGATGCTGTGCTAGACTGATTCTTACCAGGTGTGGTGTGATGGGAATTCAAATGCTGTTCAGAGCTCTTATTTGTGTTAGTAAAGTTTTGCTTTCCTGTTTGGGCGGTGGGGAGGGGGTGGCAGAGGGACTAGAGAGTTTGTAATCTTATATCCTTTTGTAAGCTATTTTGACTATTTTAAGGCTAAAACCACAGCCATTCATTTCATTATGCATATCTGCTACATATTTTCCATGTTGACATTACTGACTCTTCAACATACATCTAAGTAGTCTATGTTATCAGAATAAATGTTTTCAAAAATTCAAATGGCTGATTCTTTTGCCACTATTCTTTTGGGCAACATTCATCTGTCTCTCTTTTAACTGGGTAATAATCAGTGCCTGTTTCTGTACATGACCACACCGAGTGAAAATTTGAGGGAAATTTTTCTCTCAAATACTTTTAACCAGCTACAGGTTTGACGTGGTGAATAACATTCTCACATGTCTGTGTCTACAGTGCTTGGTCCCAAAGCTAAATCTACTAGTTCAAGTATGACCTCATTGAACAACCAGTGCAAAGAGTGGGAAATCTGCCTAGCTGCCTTGAACTTTCCCCTTCTAAGTCTTTCCTGTGACTAAGTGTCACTATACCTGAGGCTATCCTGTGCCGGAACTAAGTCTGCTGCTACTGGAATGAAGTGACCTCATTTTCCATAATTGAATTCAATGTCTTCTGATTTTAAAAAAAGGAAAAAAAAAAAAAGAACTCTTTCTCCTTTGGAACATGAAGGTGAAGATGACAGTGCTAAATAGGTGAATTTATGCTCTGCATAATTCCACAAAAATGTAAGACCTGCCTCAGGACGTTGTCAACTATAATCTGTCAGCAACAGAGAGAAACTGGCAACTTAAGTAAGAGTGGACCAAAAGTGTCTTAACTTCACCCATGTTCTATTTCTCTTTACAAGTAACCCCAGCTGAACTTAACTCATATATATATATGTATATATTATATATAGGTGATCTCAAAAAGTTGTCTCCAGATATGCAATAAATTATGACCCTTACCAAATTTTGAGTGGAAATAGTAACCCAAAACCACTAATCCCATGTCTTCAATCTTCACCACTTTGATTTAACTTCAAGATTTCTGATTAATATACAAAAAAGAAAATAAATGAATCTTTCATCTTAAAACAAATTGGAGTATATTGTGAATATTGATCCTGAATATATGGTTGTCTTTCATGACAGTTACTATAACTATTTTATGGACACTATTCTATCCTGATGATCCAGATAAAATTCAGAGATTCAAAGCAGCTTCAGTTAGTGCTGACACAGCCGTGGTTTTAAAATTCTTTCTACTATATTCCACTACAGTGCGAGTGTATGATCAAAGGGAAATGCTTGGTCACCTTCTGAGTTTTCCATTTCCCCCTATAATTTTGTTACTTATTTTGAAGTTTACCTGATTACATCTTATTTCCACTCTTCTACCTGATATACTATACTAAGTAGACTATGTGCCCCATCTCTTACTCCATCTCTCCATTTAAATATATCTTCAGGGGGTCTGGCGGTAGCCCAGTGGGTTAAGCACATGTGGCACAAAGCACAGGGAGTGGCAGAAGGATCCCGGTTAGAGCCCTAGCTCCCCATCTGCAGGAGAGTCACTTCACAGGCGGTGAAGCAGGTCTGCAGCTGTTTATCTTTCTCTCCCCCCTCTGTCTTCCCTTCCTCTCTCCATTTCTCTCTGTCCTGTCCAACAACAGTGACATCATTAGCAATGATAATAATAACTACAACAATGGTAAAACAACCAAGGTAACAAAAAAAGGGGAAAAAATATCTTCAACCTTCTTTCTCAGTTCTGTTCCTTTGGCCTTCTAATTAGCATTATCATTTACCCCCTGTAACATTTTGACCCATACAAGCATATCACACTAACAAATGGAGTATGGTCTCAGTTTGGGATTTATCCAGTTGGGCAAAGAACTCATTGGGTCTGTCAGCCCTTTTCCAGGGACATGAGATGTTATCAAAATACCCTTTAGAAGACATTAGAAGTTTTGAGAAGAAAAAGACAGTGATTTTTCGAGCACATGCATCACTCTGAGATCTATTTAAAAAAAGTCAACATAATGCTGAGAGTTATTTGGTCAGAGATCAGGCACAATCTTGTTGATGTACAGGGGAGGTTCTCATTCATTGCAGTGGTTTTAGAATATAGAGTATATCGTCTAACTTGTGTTGTTCAGGGGAATGGCAAGGACTAAAAACAGTCATTCATGTGTTTGACAGAGAAAACTCATAGTAGGAAAAAACATATGCACTATGTGGGTACATAATGAAGGTTCACAGGAAAAAAAAATATGACATATTCTCTCAGAGTAAAAACAGAGGAAATCTGTGATAAATTGTCCAAACAGGATAAACTTGGAAGTGAAAAGTTGCAAGTAAAAATTAGGCTACAATAGCAGATATATGCACTGGGAATCAGTACATCAATACATATTTTCAAATTATACATTTCTTTCCCTTTCTTGCACTATCCATGTGAACTATTTTTATAACATATAATTTTATATAACATATAATTTTTATTTATAAAATGGAAATATTGACAAGGCCATAGGATAAGAAGGGTATAACTTCACCCAGTTCCCACCACCAGAATTCTGTATCCTATCTACTCCCATAATAGCTTTCCTATTCTTTAACCCTCTAGGAATATGGGCCCACAGTCATTATGGTGTCAGAAGGCACAAGGTCTGGCTTCTGTAATTGCTTCCCCACTAAACATGGGCCTTGGCAGGTCAATCCATACACCCAGCCTGTCTCTCTCTTTCCCTAGTGGGGCAGGGGTCTGGGGAGGCAGGGCTCCAGGACACATTGGTGGGGTCGTCTGCCCAGAGAAGTCATGTTGGCATCATGGTAGCATCTGAAACCTGGTGGCTGAAAAAGTTAAATAAAAAACAAAAAACTAATATAGCCACAGGCCCTTTGGAATATAACTAAAATAGTCTTACTAGCTATCTACAAAATGGAGACCCCCCCCCCCCCAACTCTTCATCAGCACTATTCCAGCCTTTAGGTTCATGATTAGTCAACAACTTGTTTGGCTTTATATGTTAACTCTCTTTTCAGCCACCAGGTTATAGATGCTAACATGATGCCAACCAGACTTTCCTGGACAGACAAACCCACTAATGTGTCCTGGAGCTTTGATTCCCCAGATCCCCGCCCAACTAGGTAAAGAGAGAGGCAGGCTGGGAATAGGGGTCAACCTGTCAATGCCCATGTTCAATGGGGAAGCAAATATAGAAGCCAGACCTTCCAACTTCTGCATCCCACAATGAATGGATTCATAGTCCCAGAGGGTTAAAGAATAAGTAAACTACCAAGGGAGGGGATGGGATACGGAGTTCTGGTGGTGGGGATTGTGTGGAGTTATACCCCTCTTATTCTATGGTTTTGTCAGTGTTTCCTTTTTATAAATAAAATAAAATAAATAAAATTGAAAAAAGATATAAAGAAGAACATTGTTAACTAATAGGGAACCTAAAAGCAAGAATATTGCAGATGTAGATTTGGGATATCCATTTTGAAAATGCTAGTAGGTCTATTTTAGTTATATTCCAAGGGGCCCATGACTTTACTGGCATTTTTTACTAGCTCCTTAATTCCATGCCAGCTGGTGCACTTCCTAACTAAGTTTCAAAAACCAAGGTATAGACCAGGGCCCATGAGATAGGGTATATGTACACATGTATCTGTAAATTAGGGTAAAATACATACCTTAAAGCAAAAGTGAACAATAGTTAGCAGTGAGTCAATAATGCAGCAAGTAGAAAGACCTGATAAAATGCCATAAAGAACCTAGCCAAATTGTTTCTAGTTAGACCTTAAATGCCCTTCTCACCTACTTCCTATTATACTTCCCTCAATCACTCCAAAGCTAATCTTGTCAGAAAAGTAAGGACCACAAAAGTTGAATAAGAGCAAGAGACTGGCATACTTTAATAATGACTCTTTAGTAACAACCAGGCAACCCCATCACCTTGGACCCTAGTCAGGGAGTCCTGGGATTCCCACACAGACACGATGGGCCTAGACCTTTAACAGATCCCTCTCACCACTGTCACTGGTCATCTCCATCAGGAGCAACATAATGGACCCCTTTGTGGGCCCTTGTAGTACCTTGCCCTCAATGTGGATCAATAAGGGTAGATAGAGAATGTTTCATTCTCCAAGGATAACATACCCTACTTTTCACCCAAGGAAATTAGTGCAGCCTAGAATGTTCCTAGTAGTGACCTCAGAATGTGAGCTCAGACCTAAAAGGATGCAGAGGTTACATAGGATCCTGGGCTGAATATGGGCCCCCAAACAATCGATGGGGTTTACAGTTAACAATATTTACATACTTTTCCCATATCTGGGAGCTGCTCTCTTCCCTGATTCATCTTTCTAGTCCTTTGTCCAACTATGACATCATCTCCCCAGACAATAACTTGGGTCCAACGGCATATCAGATATCAGGCTCAGGCAAAAACTAGTAAAGTCACGCAAACTATTTTGCTGGCTCACTAATTATAAATTTATTCATTAAATACCCATTAAGAAATTACTAAATGCTGGATTTGTGAAGTAAAGTTTGGAGATTTGGTCTCAAATGACAAATAAAACTTGCTAAGTGCTAAAGAAATTAGTTCCAAGGGCATTTTCTCATTGAAGACAAACAAAACCACCTAAAGTTGGTGTACTGCACCAAACTAAAAGACTCTGCAGTGGGGGGGAGGGGTGCAGGGGGTGAACTCAGGTACTAAAACATGATGGTAGAGGACCTAGTGGGAGGGTGAATACAAATGTGGAAAACTGAGAAATGTTACACATGTAAAAACTATTGTATTTTACTATTGACTGTATACCATTAATCCCCCAATAAAGAAAATTTTTAAAAATCACCTAAAGAAGATGCTGTAAACTATTGTGCTTTTCTTTTTTTTTTTTTAGATATTTATTTTATTTATTTATTCCCTTTTGTTGCCCTTGTTGTTTTATTGTTGTAGTTATTATTGTTGTTGTCGTTGTTGGATAGGACAGAGAGAAATGGAGAGAGGAGGGGAAGACAGAGAGGAGGAGAGAAAGATAGACACCTGCAGACCTGCTTCACCGCCTGTGAGGCGACTCCCCTGCAGTTGGGGAGCTGGGGTTCGAACCGGGATCCTTATGCCAGTCCTTGTGCTTTGCGCCACCTGCGCTTAACCTGCTGCACTACAGCCCAACTCCCAACTATTGTGCTTTTCTAATCACTAGGCACTGCAAGGACCCTTTCTTGGCAAAGCTGTGCCCTTTGTGTGTCATAGACAAAGGAGCAACCTGACCTTAGACGCATAGAGCTAAAGGCTGTGCTAACAAAGGAACTAATATTTAAAGGGCCCAAATCTATGTTTGTAGATCAGGGAATTTAAGAAAGAACAAATTACCCATACTACAAAGGTATATCATTCATAGTTTCACTCTATTTTATTTTGTTATTACTGATTTAATAATGGCCAACAAGATTATGGGATTAGAGGGTGACGATTCCACACAATTCCCACCACCAGAGTTCTATGTCCCATCCCCTCCATTGGAAACTTTCCTATTCTTTACCCCTCTGGGAATATGGGACCAGGATCATTAGGGGGTGCAGAAAGTGAAAGGCTTGGCTTCTTTAACTGCTTCTCTCCTGGACATGGGCATTGACAGGTCAGTCCATACCCCCAGCCTATTTCTATCCTTCCCTAGTGTTAGGGCTCTGAGGAGGTGTGGTTGTTGTGTTATATTAAATAGGTAGCCTATAACTTTTTTAAAATGATCTATATTCGTTGAATAGAGACACATGAAATCAAGAGGGAAGGGGGAGATAGAGAAGGAAAGAGACAGAGAGACACCTGCAGTTCTGCTTCGCCACTCGTGAAGCTTTCTCCATGCAGGTCGGGTCGGGCCCAGAGGCTGGAACCGGGGTCCTTACACATTGTAACATGTGCAGTCAACCATGTGTGTTTTTGCCCAGCCCAACCTATAGCTTCGTTATCCAGTCATCTGTCAATGGCATTTAGGTTGTTTCCATACATTGGCTGGTTGTGAATATTGAAGCTATATATACATTCCTCCCTAGCCCCATGTTCATCACTACATTATTTTGAATAGTGTTTGCGTGTCTTTTAAATACATGCCTAGGAGTGGTATTTCTGGGTCATGAATTATTACTATCTCTGATTACATAAAGTATGTTCCAAAATACTTTTTAGGAGTGACTAAAATGTACATTTTTTTTACGTCTTACTATGTGTAGTCAAATTCAAACCTCACAACTGTTAAAGATTTAATAACCGGGAGTCCGGCGGTGGGTGGCGCCGAGGGTTAAGCGCACATGGCGCAAAGCGCAAGGACCAGCATAAGGACCCCGGTTCAAGCCCCTTGCTCCCCACTTGCAGAGGAGTCGCTTCACAGAGTGTGAAGCAGGTTTGCAGGTGTCTTTCTCTTCTCCCTCTCTGTCTTCCCCTCCATTTCTCTCTGTCTTATCCAACGACGACAACGACATCAATAATAACAATAATAACTACTATAATAAAACAACAAGGGCAACAGAAGGGAATAAATAAATATTTTTTAAAAGAATGTCATTTTTTTTAAAGATTTAATAACCATCCTTTTGTCCTTAGTATGCTGTTTGTTTATTGTAAATGCATCTCTACTTTTATTAAATAAATTTTATCTATCTACTAACGTGATCACATGCCTTTTCATATCATATATATTCACTGATAATATGGTAAATGGAACATAGTAAGATGTTGACGTAGCTATTAGTTACTGAAACAAATCCCACTTGGTATTAATTAGATATCATAAGTTTAATATGCTAACATTTAAGGTGTTATAATGTATTATGAGAAATTTTAGTCTGTAATTTTATTTTCTTGTAATGTCTTCAGCTCATTATGAGAGGCTTGGGAAATTTCCTTTTTACCATTGTATTTTTGAAAGAAAATATAGAAAATTAAGATGGTTATTTTCTTAAATGTATAGTGAATTTTAGCAATGAAACCATTTAGTTTTAATGTCTAGGAGGTTTTCCATTGCAATTCTATCATCAGCTTACAAATATTCAAGTTGTCTTGGGTGAGTTTTAGTTTATTTTGCTGTTTGGAGAATTCTCCTGTTTTATTAAGTTGTCAAATTTATGGGCATAGTGTTCACAGTCTTATTTATGTATTCGTTTGTTTATTTTTGGAGTGGCAAAGAGAGTGACAAGAGAAGATGGTATAAACCATTAATTCCCCCAGTATAAAGAAAAAAGAAAAGAGGTGCCGGGTGGTGGTGCACCTGATTAAGCACACACATTACTGTGTGCAGGGACCCAAGTTTGAGCCCATGGTCCCCACCTACAGGGCCTACAGGGGGATAGCTTAGTGAGTGGTGAAGCTGTGAGTGTCTCTCTTTATCTTTCTCTCTCTCTCTCTCTACCACACCTTGCCCTTCCCTCTCCATTTCTGGCTGTCTCTATCCAACAAATAAATAAATAAATAAATAAATAAATAACATAATTTTTAAAAAGCAAAGAAAGAAAGGAGACCACAGTTCTAAAACAGTTTTTTTTTTAAAGAACTGGAGTCTTGCACAAATGATTTCATGACTCCAGCATCAAGTCAAGTCTTTTTTTTAATTAATTAATTCGTTCATTCATTCATTCACTCACTCATTCATTCATTCAAAGAGAAAGAGAGAGAGCTGACGGGGAGCACTACAGTATTGGAGCTTCCTTTGGTGCTATTTTACTACTGTGAATGGCTAAAACTCAAAGCTGAGTCACACATGGCAAAACACGCATCCTGCTGGCAGACCTATCTCTCCAGTCAGAGAGAATATTTTTTAGTAACTGTTGAAAACAGGTTTCAGGCAGAAGGAGTATGCTATAGGTTAGAAAATTTTATCCCCACTAATGAACAACAGAGAATGACAGATTCAATAATAAAGATAAAGAAGAAATGTGCTTGGCACAAAAATTTCATTTTACTTTCTGGCTTATTTTGCTTTATTCATACTGTTGTAAAAGTCATTATATTCATACTGTTGTAAAAGTCAACATACTATTCATACTGTTGTAAAAGTCAGAATTTCATACTATCCATACTGTATTCATACTGTTGTAAAACAGTATGAATTCATACTGTTCATACTATGAACATTCATACTGTTCATAGTATGAATGAACTATTCATACTGTTGTAAAAGTCAGAATTTCATACTATTCATACTGTTGTAAAAGTCAGAATTTCATCATTATACCAGCTGAGTAGTATTCCACAGAGTATCTGTGAAATGAATTATTAATCTAGTTATCAGTCTAAGATGTTTGTAGGTTTTGGCTATTTATAATGCTGCTGTGAGCACAGTGGTATACATATCTTTTTGTTGTTCTCATAGTCATCAGTTTTATTAGGGATTCTCTATTGCATTTTTCATAAAAGTCCATAGCAATTTATATGCTAGATGGTTTCTCTTACAGGTAGAATATAAATTACCAGGCAAATAAACTAGAAAACTACAAAACTAAGTTTTTGACTGTGTGAAAAACTTATGGTCACCAGAAGGAGAAGAGAATGGGTGGGTTGTGATTGACTAAAGGAAATAAATCTAATAATGTAAATGACACAAGAATTTTCAGAGGTGGTTGTGTGAACCTGAGCCCCCTAAAATTACATAGCATTCTGTATTCATTGTAAGCCACACCATTTCAATTACAGTAAAACCTGCCTTATATATAGACAAGGAAAGGATGTGTACAAAACAGTAACACCAAAGAACACTGATGTCACTTTCTTACATTTATAAAAACACCAACAGGAATATTTTGAGGATATACAGTCATATAATGACAATGAAGGAATCCCTTCATGAAGAGGATTATATCAATTTTGTATATGTATGCACCTAACAAGAGATACATACTGTAGTCACTGATAGATTGAAAAAAAGAAATAGATGCGGGAGTTAACATTTAGGATTGGAATAGTTAACACATCTTCCTCACTAACTAAATGAATGGGTAGGTAAAATCAGCAAGGATAGACATGGACATTTCAACACCAAATTGGTATTTATAGGACCATTTCTTTGACAACAGTATAATACAAATTTTCTGGAGTTTTTATGGAAAAATCACCAAGAAGAGGGCCAGGCATGGCACACTGGGTTAAGTGCACATAGTACAAAGTGCAGGGACCCAGCACAATGATCACAGTTCCCCACCTGCAGAGGGTCTCTTCACAAGGGGTGAAGTAGGTCTGCAGGTGTTTGTCTTTCAAGTAGGTCTGCATGTGTCTGTCTTTCCTCCTCTCTGTCTTCCTCTCCTCTCTCAATTTCTCTCTGTCCAATCAAAAAAAAAAAAAAAATAGAAAAAGGCTGCAGGAGCAGTAGATTCTTCCTGCAGGCACAGAAGCATCAAATCGATGGGATTTACAGTGAACAATTTATACCCCTTTCCCATATTTGGGAGCTACTCTCTTCCCTGATCCAGCTTTCTGGTCCTTCTGCCAGCCATGACATCATCTCCCCAGACAATAACTTGGATCCACCTGCATATCAGATTTCAGGCTCAGGGGAGAGAGAGGTGGGGGGGGGGGAGAGAGAGAGAACTAGTATAGCCACAAACCCTTTGGAATATAACTAAAATAGTCCTACTAGCTATCTACAAAACGCAGACTCTCCCCCCACACACACACAACTCTTCACCTGCACTATTCCAGCCTTTAGTTTCATGATTAGTCAACAACTTGTTTGGCTTTATATGTCAACTCTCTTTTCAGCCACCAGGTTACAGATGCTAACATGATGCCAACCAGACTTCCCTGGACAGACAAACTAATGTGTCCTGGAGCTCTGATTTCCCAGAGCCCCACCCCACTAGGGAAAGAGAGAGGCAGGCTGGGAGTATGGATCAACCTGTAAAAGCCCATGTTCAGTGGGGAAGCAAATATAGAAGCCAGACCTTCCACTTTCTACACCCCACAATGACCTTGGGTTCATACTCCCAGAGGGTTAAAGAATAGGAAAGCTGTCAAGGGAGGGGATGGGATATGGAGTTATGGTGGTGAGAATTGTGTGGAGTTGTACCCCTCTTATCCTATGGTTTTGTTAGTGTTTCCTTTTCATAAATAAAAAAGTAAAGAAAGAAAAAAAAAAAGGAAATGGCAAAGACCCCCCCCCCCCAAAAAAAAGAAGTGGTAAGGAGAGTGAAGCATAAAAAGAAAGAGAATGGGGAGCTGGACATGGCACACCTGCTTATGCTCACATATTACCATGTGCAATATCCGGGTTCTATCCCCTGATCTATACCTCCAGAGGGGATGCTTCACACATAGTGAAGCTGGTCTTCAGGTGTCTATCTTTCTCCTTCTCTCTTAATCTCTCCTTCACTCCCAATTTCTCTCTGTCCTATAAGAAAAAGTAAAATAGAAGGAAAAGAAAAATGGGAAGAAAAATAAGTGCCAGAAGCTGTGCCAGCACTGAGCCCCAGTGATAACCCTGTGGCAATAAAAAATAATAATAAATAAATACAATAAAAAAGGAATGATTGAAAGACAATTTGAAGGTGTCTATGATGAAGGAAGGAGTGCAGGAGAAATCTCTAGACTTTAAAACTGGTAAGAAAAATCATTATGAACAAACTTAAAAGAAAAGACTGCTCACAAGGACTTTTATAAGCTATAATATGTCCTTATTATGGAAAGTCTACTGGGCCTTGTGCATTCACGTAACTGTGCATGTAAACAGAAAAGACCTGAGCAGTTACCAATTCCTCACCTCTGATGTACAACCTGGACCTAGTCTTTTCATGGAAAATTGACATTTTTCTTTAGTTTACTTGAATATTTCATATTTAAAATTTATTTCTTTAAGGTTTGGAGAAAGGAGAGGAGTCTAAATAGCATCTCAAAATTTCTTAGCTTTGTGGTTGAGTCTTGTACATTTTGGAAATGACTGAGCATTATGTCTTTAAAGTATATTTTGTGTCCCTGAGACAGAAGTATTTTCCATTCTTCTGAGAGAATCTGTGACTTGAATCTGGAGTCTCACACATAGTAAAGTACATTCTAATGGGCTAGTTATTTTCCAGCTCTTGCTCTTCAAAATTCTTAGAGGTTACATGAAATAGAAGGAAATATGTCCGGAAATATGTGTGTGTGTGTGTGTGTGTAAGAAAAAAATATATTTACCTTGGATATTTGTAGTATACATACATACACAGTAAGAATTGAGGTAATTTTTAAAAAGCATTTCTGCTTCCATTAGTCATTCATTATTTTCTTTTAAAAAATTTGTCCAAAAGGTTCAGTGTAGAGGCTCTATATTCAGCTCTAATAAATGACCTCTTGTAACTGGATCCAGTCCACAAACTGCAGAAGTAATTTTCTCCCTCCTATATAATTGTAATTTTATTATAATTGTCTTGCTAGAAATGTTGTCGATTTGCTTAACAAAAGATATCATACTATAAATGAAAGAAATTGGCAGAAGTTTTGGTATTAACTTCCTGTCAGTACACAATTTCCCCAGCTAGCATTACTGAAAATGTCTCATAAGTAGTTTGATAATATATTAAAACATTTAATTGGGGATCCAAGTCATGATTCACCTGGTAGAGTACATACTTTAGCACATGTGAGGACCTGAGTTCAGGCCTATGGCATCACACAAGAGTGTCATGCAAGAGAGGTGATATGTCTCCTTCTCTCTCTGTCTCTCTCCCTATCTCTTTCTGCTTCTCTCTCTCTCTTAAATTTCAAGAAAAAAAGAGCTAGCCCGGAGTGATGAAATTGTCCAGGCAGGAAGTCTCAGAATAAAAAAAAAAATTAAATGGCATTTTTACATGTTAGTCATATCACAAAAATCAACACCACATATTATATATACATTTATATGTTAATATACAAAGTGATTTTATTTGTATATCAAAGATAGGAAGGTTTGAGCAATCCCCAGAGCCCCTACATTGAGGCTTAGATTGTGTAACATAGCAATTAGCATTTGGAACTATAACAGAAACTTCTAAAGAGTATATTCCATACAAAGACACCTTACTGAGAGAATGAGCAGAGTCTGAGGTCCATTCTCAACTCTGTTCATCAAACCTTCAATAGCTGTTTTATACTATGAGAAAAGAAGGGGCTTTTTTTTTTTTTTTTTGCACAAAAAGCCAAATACAATTCACTAAGTCAAGAACTCCCAGTATAAAACCTCCCAGGAAGGTAGCCTTTTTCTAATTTGTATACAGAATTAATAAAGCTAGCAGTGCTCTCTCCTTTGTCTATAAATCAGAGATTCCCCAGAAAAGTTTACAAATATGTGGAATATAAAACCCTGTCAGCTTTTGCAAATTGCCTTTCTAAAGGCAAATTTTCAGACTAGTTATAACCTGCCAACAAACAAAACAAAGAGAGAAGCATATAGAATGAGACAATTAGGTATTACAATTAACAGAAAATTGTGAATGTTACTCTGATTACTATGTTCAAAAATAGAGAACTATTACCCATATAGAGAGAATATAGAAGGAAAAAGCAAGATGAGATAGAAGCAGTATTTGAAGATACTGATAGAATTTTCATTAGCTACTGAGAAATATCAAGTTGCTTATAACGAAAGTACCACAAATTCTAAGCAAAAGAAATACTAGACACAAACCGATAACAATGCTCAAATGATAGTATTAAACTGTAGGCTATCAATAACAATATATAAAAAGCATTCAGGGGCAAAAATTCACACTATCCCACAAGTGATTTATTTTTTTTAAAAAAAGCACACATAAATATAATATAACTATTACCCACTTCATAATGAACTGTAAAAATTATAATATAATGAAATATAATTACCTAATCTTAGTCCTCACAAAATATCAGTAATAGGAAATGAGAAAGCAGAAAACAATGTGCTCAAAGAAATATGAAGAACTGATGAACAAAATTCTATACCCAGCAATATAACACCTTAAAAATTAAAGCACTAGGGGAGGTTGTTCAACAGGTAAAAATCATTTCTTGTGGTGTGAGACCCTGTGTTTGAAAAGAAGTGATATTTTGGTCTCTTTCACTCAATGATAAGATCAATGAATAAATAAAAGATATTACTTTAAGTAAAATTAAATTAAAATAAAAGTAAGAATAAAGAATATTTTCAGACAAGAGAAACTAGAATGTAATTTTGACAAACACACAGAAAGGGTACTATCATGAATTTTTTCAAGCAAAGTGAAAATGAGCTCAGTTTGAAACAGAAATAAAAGAGAATGAAGAATAAACAAAAGAGTAAATATTTGGTGAATCTATATAAATACTGACTGTGTATAATGATTTAGCATAGCAAACTCTTGTAGAGTCTAAATATACAGAGATTTAAAATCCATAAATATAACAGAAGGGGGTAATTGAATTTAAAGTCTTTAAAATCTTCCTTTGTGAGGGAAATGATAAAAAACTTATTTTGAAATGCAATTAATGAAGGAACCATACTTAATTTCTAGATGTGGATACTATGATATTAGTAGCACAATCTATAAAAATAGGTAAAGTTGCATAATGATAGTTTTTCTCATATGAAAACTGAAAATTACTTAAACAAGTAACATTTTTTAAAAATTTTAAACAAAAATGTAAAATTAAGTAAAAGAAATAAAATATAATCCTACATCAAAGCTCCTAACTGTAAAAATATTTAAAGTATTATAGAATATAAGCACATAATATTAGTTTAGTCACAATGAAATCTACACAGCTAATGTTAGGAAGTCATTGGGTCAGATATAAAATGAAAATATTAAGAAAACAACAGTATAGAAAAATCAAAATGCAAAACTGTAAGCCCAATATAGAAAATGGACTAGAAATAAAAGTAAAAATTTTGAATGCAAATCACACAAGAAGCTACTAAGATAACTGTGAATTAGGGAAAGCCAGAAGAAAATTTGGTAAAGTAAAAAAATCAAATAAAAATTTGGTTTTTAGGCTACATCTTTACTCATGAATGCATACAAAAGAAACAGACATTAAAAATAACCAAACTAAGTAAGTTATCTCCTAGATTAGTGTAAGAAATTAAATAGCTCTGTTGTTAGGAATTTTTGATACGATTTCAACAGATGACAAAGACACAACCATTTGATTTAAAATCCACTCCTCTCTTTCAAGATCAACATACTTATCTTCAAACTAGAAATGGTAGAACAATTGTCATTTTTATCCCACAAGAAGAAAGGAAGCATATTATCTCCCTTTCAGGATCACTGGCAAAAGCTTTTCCAAGTGAAGTCCTTGAACACTGTGGGTAATGAAATTATAAAGCTCTAAAAAGGAAAAGGAAAGTATATTGTAGAAACTTTATACTATTTGACAGCTACCTCCCAAAATTTTTAAATAGATAATTTGAGAGCATTTTTAAAAAGAATTTGTAAGCAACACATGTTTACTGATGGTAGAGAATGACTATTCTTGCTCTACAGAAGGTCTTCAGTTCTCCAGTTTATTTGGCAAAAGTGTATCACAAGATGTTTATACACACAATTCACAAAAGAGTAGAAAAAAAAACTCATGGAAGTGAGATTTGTCATGCCATTCCAAGTAGAATAACTATACTTTATCTTGGTTGCTACATCCTAGATTTAATTTGTAGAAGATTTCCATAACTATAAAGTATTGAACATCAATAGGAGTGAGATAATTCAGCTCATGGACTAAATCTGGTTTACAACTAATATTTTCAATCAAATTTTATCAAAACAATTGTGCATCTTTGGTCTATAGCCATTTCTTCTACAGCAATAGAGTTAGGCAGTTGCCTCAAGTCATCTGAGTAGCAAAACTCTTAAGTACTGAAGACTCCTGGGTTAGAATATACTTTAAGTGCTATTAATCTTTATTAAAGAACCCATTTTCTATATTTATGTACATAATTTGAATTAAAAGTATAACTGGGCAAGGAATAGGTAGCATAATAGTTATGCAAACAGACTCTCATGCCTGTGGTCCCAGGTTTAGTGCCCCTGGCACCAACGTAAACCAGAGCTGAGCAGTGCTCTGGGGGAGAAAAAGAGAGAGTAGCAAATTCTATCCCTGGTTTCACATATACTGGAGTGATACTCTGGTCAGCCTCTCTCAGTCTTAATGATAATTATATAAATATTTTTAAAAGATTGAGGTGACACTTGATCTCAAGTTTTAAGGAGGGGCAGAAACTTCTAAGAAGACATTCTAAATCAAGACAAATGATAAGGAATCCCAGAACAGGGAGATAGCAAATGGTTACACAGAAGACTCACACCTGAGGCTTGCAGATCCCAGACTCAATTCCTGCCATCACCATGATCCAGAACTCTGCTTTAAAAAGAGAAAGAGAAAGAAAAAAAAAGATAAAAAATATGGAAGGATTAGGAAATAGCATGAACACAAGAGGGTTGGAAAGTATATTACTGAAACAGTGGTTTTTTTTTTCCTCTTTCCCTTTTTCAGACTCGGGGCCCTGTATATATGCATTTCACCACTCCTAGGCCAAGTTTTCAGAGATAAAGATGATAGATAGGTAGATAGATAGATAGATAGATAAGATTAGATTAGATAGGTGATAGATGAATTGATATAGCTGATAGATGATAGAAATAGATATATAGATTTACAGTGACACACCAGCACTAGAGGTTCCCTAGTGCCCTGGCATTCCACTATGATGCCAGGATATAAACCAGGGAAACTGTATAGCAGTGGGTTGGCCATTATCTCTAAGAGCTATGGCTGTTGACTGGAATCCACAGTGGCAGGATCTTACAGGAAGGTAGAGTGGCCAGTAGGCCAAGGTCCTTTGGGCTCACATGTCACTAGACAGGAGTCCCCCCCACACACACACACAGAACTGGGAGAATAGGGCCATCAGCACGCACATGAGAAGGTAGGCTGTGGGGCCAGGCAGTGGCACATCTGGTTAAGTACATACATTATAGTGTGCAAGGACCCTGGTCCCCACCTGCAGGTGGAAAGCTTTACAATTAGTGAAGAAGTACTGCAGATGTCTCTCTCTGTGTCTTTCTTCCTCTCTATCTCCCCCTCCCTTCTCAATTTCTGTCTCTCTCCAATAAACAAATATTAATATTTTTGAAGTGCCTTTTTTAAAAAGAAAAAAAAAAAGGAAGGCAGGCTATTAGACCCAGACCAGCTAGGGCATCTACTTTTTTGTTCCTTCAGTGAACAAGTGTCGCTGGAAGTCAACCAGAGTGGGAAGTTTTAGATTAAGGATGTGATAATTGAGGACAGGATTCTTATCAGTCTATGGGAAAGCTGGCTCTCTTACTGGTGAATAATCAGACTGAGTCTTAGGATAGAGGATGTTTCTTTCTGGAATCTTTAGCAGGTGTGTTGCATTTTTAGAGCTCAGAATTCGGTAAAAACTATCTTCTTTCAAAGGATTCCCAAAGAGACTACCAGTAGGTCCTGATCTCTTAGGCGAGGACTCATTACTGGTGGGGTATGTATCAGTGGGCTTCTGTTGTCTACCCTACTAATTGGATTCTCTGTTTCCTTACATTGTGGATCTCTTTAATTAGGTAGGACCACTCTCTTCCATACATTTACCCGATATAATCTATCATGATCTTCAGAAAAGACAAACTGTAGTGCCACCTTCATTTGGACATCATGGATTCCCTCTATTAAAATATTAGTCATTGGGGAGTGGGGTGGTAGCACAGCAGGTTAAGCACACGTGGTGCAAGCACAAGGACCAGCTTAAGGATCCTGATTCGAGCCCCGGCTCCCCACCTGCAGGGGAAGTCCCTTCACAGGCAGTGAAGCAGGTCTGCAGGCGTCTGTCTTTCTCTCCTCCTCTCTGTTTTCCCCTCCTCTCTAGATTTCTCTCTGTCCTATCCAACAACAACAACAACAATAACTACAACAACAAGGGCAACAAAAGGGAAAATTAATAATAAAAAAATTAAAAAATATATTAGTCATTATTTTCCTTATAACTTCATCTGCTAGTTGCTTCACTCTATTACTCAAACTGTACCAATATTTGCGATAATGTTCAGAGTAAAAGCAAGAACTAACATAGCTTTAGGAAACTTAGAAAAGGCAGCAAATGGTCCCCACAGCAGTGACATTTCACAGTAATGAGTATTGCTGAGAAGAGCAATACAAAATTTCACAACAGGTGATCCAGTGTATTGGGAAAGGAATTAATTTATCTAAATCTTAGGAAGAAGAGGATCCCATGTTTTGTGAATGATGCATTGGATCCATGGAAAAAAGTAAAACAACACAGGCAGGGGAAGATCACATAATGGTTATGCAAAGAGACTCTCAGGCATGAGACTCTAAAGCCTTAGGTTCAATCCCTCACTCTACCATAAACTAGAGCTAAGGAGTGCTCTGGTAAAAAAAAAAAAAAAAAAGAAGAAGAAGAAAGAAAGAAGGAAAAAAAGAAAAACACAGCCATGAACTAGACAGATCAAACTCAAGAAACTGAGGTGAGAATAATGGGGATGTTGAAACCAAATTAATCAACCCAGTTCATGTGACCAGGCCACAACAATAATGGCTATTAATAAAGAAATAGACCTGTATAATTGACTAATTGCATAATAGACTCCCAATCTTGCTGGGAAATTATGCCGATGCAGTCACATCTGCCATGTTGTCCCCTCATGCTACTGCTAGTTCCCGCGAGAGTTGGAGCATTCTCAGAGTGCCTGTTCAGCCATGTTGTGCCCTCAGGGCATTGTCTATATCCCCGCAATATTTGGAGTGCCTTGGTTACTCCTCCACCCTCCCATTCTCACGAGAGTTATTATCCTATCCTGGAGTGCTATGGTTACTCCTCCCCCTTCCCATTCTTGAGAAAGCTACTCCTATAAAAGCCCTTCTTCTTCCACACCTTGCTCTCTTGCCAGTGCTTCACTCTGGTGTTCAGACGCAGGAAAGGTTACTGCGTGAAGCGGCCATGGCCATTTTCGCTACCTCCATGTGGCCCAACTTGCCTCTCTAGCACCCAACTCTGAGGTGCCAGTGCAAATAAAGATTTGTGTTTCCTCTTCTCTCCGGACCCCTTCTCTCTCTTCTCCATGGCCCGCGCACAACAACACCATCTAAAAAGAAAAAATAAATAAAATGACAATATCTGAAGCAAATTTTTAAGAAAAGACACAGCAGTCTGGGAGCTCTTAACATGTAACATAGGGTGGGGAGACAGTATAACGGTTATATAAATCACTTTAATGCTTGAGGTTCTGAGATCCCAGGTTCAGTTCCAGCACCACCATAAACCAAAGCTGAGCAGTGATGTAATAAAACACACACACACACACACACACACCAAAAAGTGACACAACTGTGACAAATGTGAATGTTTCATTAAGTATTAGTATTTTTTTCCTAAATGACCAATCATTGTGAATGGAGAAATGGACAAAGAGTTTGAGATCAAATTTCCAATGTCTTCCATGAATCATTAACCCACTGCTGGCAATAGGGTCACTTCTGAGTCCTTACATTTTAGCATTATCTTTAAAACTAAATGAACATCTTGTTTGCTTTGAGTGTGCTGGGCTGCTTTCAAATTGGGCTATGAACATGGCTGCAGACAGCTCTATTTGGATTGGTATATTTGCATCTTTTGGACATATCTTCAGGAAAGGCATTGCCAGACCATAGGAAAATTTCATTTGCAGCATGCTGAGAATTCTTCAGATTGTTTTCCATAGGGCTTGTATAATTTTCACTCCCACCAGCAGTGCAGATGGGTTCCTTTACCACCACAACCTCTCTAGCATTTGTTGTCACAGTTCTTTCTAACGTATGACATATTCACAGGTGTAATGTGGTACCTCATTATTGTGTTTAGTTGCATTTCTCTGATAACTTTGAGCAGTTTTAATATATCAGATGGTCCTTTGGCTGTCTTCTTTGGTGAAGATTCTGTCTATATGTTCTCCTTATTTTTATGTGGTTTTTTTATTTGTTTGTTTGTTTGTTGGTTGGTTGGTTTCTGTTTCTGAGTTTGGTGAGCTCTTCATACATTTTGGTGATTAGCCCTTTGTCTGATGTATCACATGTAAACAGTTCCCATTCTGTAAGAAGTCTCCCTTTTGATGAGTGGCTAAGAAAGTTGTGGTATAGATACACAGTGAAATACTAATCAGTTGTTAAAGTAATGAAGTCATCTCATTTGCCTCACCTTAGATAGAGCTTGAAAGAAGTAAAAACCCTGTGGTGAGGGCTAGACATGCAGCTTCCTGGGCCAGTGGGAGGTGGGAGTGGGTAGGAAGGATGGGTCACAGTCTTTTGGTGGTGGGAATGGTGTTTATGTACACTCCTAGCAAAATGTAGAAATATAAATCAGTAGTTAATTAATATGAGAGGGAGAAAATCAATTGTATGTCTCAAAGTTTCTCAAAACACAAACTGAATCTTTTCAATATATAGGCTGTGTATTTGATATGCGGACTCTCTCAAAAGCCTAGATCAAGTAGATTAGAAGCATCCAATAGCATAGCTATATACAAGATACTGGATACTGTACAGCAAATTCTAACAAAAGGACTTTTCAAAGTTAACCCAATTAACAAATAATGTGATGATAACATTAACTATCGATTGTCTTTTTGAACCCTAAGACAGCAGGGACCTCACATCTCCACTATAGAGGCCCTACTTCCCCCAGTCCTGGAACCCTTAGATAGGGCCCACTTTCCCGTATGCATTTCCCAATCCATACCAAATAATATTACATCCGCCGATCACAACCTAACCAAAACAACGATTGCCACCTCAACATGCTTCACCTCAGACTGTGTCCAGAGACTTCACGTGTGGAATGACAACCCTTCAGCTTCATTACTCGGGTGAGACCTTTCCTTTTATAGTACACTCTAATTTCATCTCAGGTGGTTCACTTTCTAACAAAGTCCCATAACTTAGATATACACCAGTTTCTGTGAGAGAGAGCTTATGTTCACACGTATCCATAAACTAGTGCAAAATATATACCTGAAAGCAGAAGTACACTAGAGTTTGCAGTGAGTACCTCCCTAACACTTCCTCTCCACTATTCCAAGCTTTGGGTCCATGATTGCTCAACAATTTGTTTGGCTTTGTATGTTAACTCTCTTTTCAATCACCAGGTTCCAGATGCCACCAGGATGCTGGCCAGGCTTCCCTGGATTGAAGACCCCACCAATGTGTCCTGGAGCTCAGCTTCCCCAGAGACCCACCCTACTAGGGAAAGAGAGAGGCAGACTGGGAGTATGGACCGACCAGTCAACGCCCATGTTCAGCAGGGAAGCAATTACAGAAGCCAGACCTTCTACCTTCTGCAACCCTCAATGACCCTGGGTCCATGCTCCCAGAGGGATAGAGAATGGGAAAACTATCAGGGGAGGGGGTGGGATGTGGAGACTGGGTGGTGGGAATTGTACCCCTCCTACCTTATGGTTTTGTTCATTAATCCTTTCTTAAATAAAAAATTTAAAAAAAAAGATCTAGATCACAAAAAAAAAAAAAGAATCATGTTAGGGAAGTTAAGGTAAAAATTGAAGGATGAATACTAGATAATCTCACGCATAGGCAGAACTTAAAATTTGAGGACAGAAAGGGAAAACACAAATTAAAACTTAGATTGGTTTTGGTGTATTTAAATAAAGAGAAAGGACTCAAGAGAAGGAATAACCAAGGAAGGGGTTATGAAGTGCTTTGGAATCTTGTTGCATGATGGTAGAAAAGGACCTTTATTGCAGGTGAGAGTGTTTTGCAGAACACCTACTATGGTGAGATGAGAAATTGAACTCATGTATCTACAACTGTACTATAAATTATTAACCATCCAATAAGATGATAAAAGAAAAAAAAAACTAAAGGAAGTAGCATGTGGAAAATAGTCTGTTGACTGTCAATGCTTTTCAGAATCATGTCACACACCCACTGACATAGATATTGGCATAGAAGTAGATTGCATAATGCAATGGTAAAAATATTAGTGAAGTGAGGACTAATTTAAAGTTCTTGATATTCAAAGAAAAATTCAACCCCCAAGACATGTGCTTTTCTGACTTTCTTCCTGAGTGTTAGATAGGTTTGGCCTTTATCCAAATGGTGACAGCAGCTTAAAACTGAGGCTGAGATAAACAAAAGGCAGGAGATCTTGCTAGAAGCTTCTGCATGCCATACAGACTGGGTTCTACCCTCCTGTGTGTCCTCACCCCCACCTCCCTGGGTGCCTCTCCTCCAGCAGGAGTGCTGCTCTCCTGCCAGTACAACAGTGACAGTATGAGATAGCGCATCTGAAGAAGCACAGCCAAATATTTGATTTGGACGATTACACTGAAGATGCCTCATCACAACTGTTGGTGCCCAGATTACCAACTCCTTGCTCTTGGCTTCTGTACATTTTGCAGTGAATACAAACTGCATAGAAGAGCTCATTACAACACTGATGGAAGAGATCCCAAATGGCTGATGTGGAGTGTCTTGTTTGGGGAAGAGTTCACTGATGAGGAATAAGCTGAGGAGGCAAGATGCTGTTGTTTTTCCTGTCAAGGCAAATGGTACTAAGAACATGGCAAGCACTTTTTTTTTTTTCTTTCTTACTTGGATTCAGAAATTCTTGGCTATGATAACGCAATTCCTTTTCAAGGGAGATCACAGTGAAATTGCCACAATGGTTATTTTCCTATTCTCCATGACATATGATTGTCTTCATTTCTGTTTGCAACAGTACTGAATTCATAGATTTGGGGAGAATCTAGTCATCATAGTTTCTTCCCCTATCCTACCCCACTTTTAGGTTTGGCTAGCTTTTTCTAACACCTCTTTTCACTCCTGTTTCAATTTTATTGAAACATGAAGCCATAATACATAATACTGTCTTTATAATTTTGAAAACTTTACATTCTCTAATATTTCATGAATGTATTTTCCTCCTACCAGAGCACTGCTCAACTCTGGCTTAAGGTGATGCCAGTATTAAATCTGGAATCACTGAGCCCCAGGCATTAAAATTTACTGTGTTAAGTGATGAGATATCTCTCCTGACATCCTCTTTACAGAATGGATATCTTTTAAACTTTATGTAGGGCTTGGAAATGAGCACATATATTGACATGAGTTTATTTGTTAGTTGGTTTATTTATTTATTATTTCTATAGTCTTTATTGGATAGAGACAACCAGAAATTCCAGTTGTAGGAGGAAGGAGAGAGAGGGAGAGAGGCAGAGACACCTATAGCCCCACTTCACCACTCACAAAGCTTTGCCCTTGCAGGTGGGTACCAAGGACTTGAACACAGGTCCTTGAACATTGTTAATATGTGTACTCAACCAGGTGCCCCCTCACCCCCATTTGTTATTTCTATGCTAGACATGAACTAAGGTCATGTGTTTGGTCTCCAGAGAGATCATTTACATTTGCTCTGCTCCAAAGCACCAGACTGCAGTTTCAACCTCATACTATCACTCACTAGAGTGTGGAGGGCTAGCTGGATTCAGATTCAATGGGTTGCTCTCAAACTCAGTTTCCCATTTCCTGAAGAGGTGATTTTCTGATTAGTTACTCAAGCAATCAAAGCCTCCACCTCATCTGTTTAATTAGAATGACAATTGTATTTCCCTGGCCACATTGTTGTAGGAACTCAGACATCACTGTTTCTCACAGTGACTAAGCACTTAATAACTAGGAGAGTCAGAGTAGACAGCTGACACAGGAGAAGGTGAAGACAATATTCATAGTGCTAGCTACAGAGGAATTAAAATAATGTTGATGGCTCAGGTAAATATCTAGTGACTTCAGCTCCAGGGAACTTGAAACTCAGAATGATGAGTTTAAGGAATTTGGTCCTTGCCATTGGGAAGGTGGCTTAACTTATGAAGAGTACTCCTCACAAGCCTAATGCCCCAGGTTCGATCCCAAGCAAACATCTGAGCTCTGCTCTGGACAATCTCTCTCTCTCTCTCTCTCTCTCTCTCTCTCTCTCTCTCTATATATATATATATATATATATATATATATATATATATATATATATATATTCTTGAAGGAATTTGATCCCTACAGCTCTGATGCTAATTGAACATTACCTAGCTTATTTCACAGCTTTGTACTCCTCACTAAAATTTCAAAATGTTCAGTCAGGTCACAAAAGAATAATTGTGAAACAAAAGTCATTACATTAACCCAGTGTCATTTCTACACTAGTAGGAAATGGAATTAGCATTTAGCTGAGGTATAAAAATGAAAGAGAAAAAAAAATTCACAGTGTTTCCATCATCATCTTGGAATAGTAAGAAGGAAATAGAATACAACTATGTTGTTTAATGAGATTCAGATTCTAGTTATTCCTTTAGGGAGTTTCGCTGAAATATTAATGGGGACTACAGAAAATGGCATCTGTCATACAAGCTACACTGACCACACCAGAGAACAGCAATGTTACCTAAGATTAAAGAAAAGAAAAAAAAAAGATATCTCCCTTCTTTCCTACTCCAGTTCCTCAAGAAAATTTGCTAAAGCTTGGCTTGGAAGACCCATTGGTATTTGCCATCACCCAATAATTGTTCCATGAATACACTAGGGATGCAATCAATATAGAATTTTGTGCATGTGGGGAGGCCATGAACAATGCTTGAGAATTTCAAGGTTCCATTCTTGTTTCGCAGTGGCCAAGAGTATGCCTTCCTTTTTACTGTCTTTAATAGAAAAAACGTAAATTTAGTGAACTCTTTCCCAGATAAGACCTATGTGATCTTTCAGCAATGGCTAAGTACAAGAACAGGGGAAAAGCAAAATAATATTTTGGTGAAGAAAAATTTGATATGAATTTAAAGACCAGAACAAGAAGAAATGTCACAAATCAATGTGCTTCCCACTAATACCTTTCTATGAGGACCAACAGTTGTGGAATAAGATTATTAAATAGTAAGAAACATGAGAATAAGTTTTTCTGGTTTCACATAAAACTTTTTTTCAGGTATTTTAGACTTTATTCAAGAAAATTGAGAACATTCACATGTTAGGTCAACAGAGAGAAGAGAGAAAGGCAAAGAGAGAGAGAGAAAGAGAGAGACCCTTCAGAAGTCTCTTTTCTTTTTACTTCTTTATTTGGGAATTAATGGTTTACGGTCAACAGTAAAATAAATTACAGTAGTCTATACATGTGTAACATTACTCAGCTTTCTACATAATAATTCAAACCTCACTAGGTCCTCCTCTGTCTTCCAGGATCTAAACCCTCCCCCACCCACGTAAGAATTTTAAGCCATAAATGCTACTCATGGGGAAAAAAAGAAATAATTAAACAGGATTCGGGTGGTGGTACACCTGGTTGTGCACTCATGTTATAATACACAAGGACCCAGGCTTGAGCCCTTGGTCTCCACCTGCAGGCGGAAAGCTTTGTGAGTGGTGAAACAGTGCTGTAGTTGTCTCTCTGTCTTTCTTTCTCTCTATCTCCCTTTCCCTCTCAATTTCTGACTGTCTATATGCAGTAAATAAATAAAAATAAGAAATTTAAAAAGAAACCATTGAACATGTAAACAAAAATATTTGATGGTGAAAAGTTATCTAGTCCCAATCATATTAACTGTAGGGATTATGATAAAATTTCTCTTAAGATTTCTTGGCAGTTTAAACAGATCAAATGCTAAGTCTCTAAATACTCAGAGAACGAAGGTATTATAAAAGTCAAGAGCTGCTGAGGACACGTTTTTTTTGTATCATCACCAAGGCTGAAGTGGCTTCATATGGTCCTCTCTGCTTTGCAATAACTAGTGTATCATGATGCTTGATAAATATTAATGGAAGATGAAAAATGCATGAAGAGACAGAAAAGAATGTAGTGTCACAGGAAAGCAGTTTGAGAACTTGAGAATGTTTTCACTCCCTATTTTAAACTGGATAAATATAAAGAGTTGGAAGAGCATGAAGAAATCCTCGAAATGGAAAAGATAGAAATGAGAGGTGGCAGGAAACTGAGAAAGAGCTTTAATTATTCCAAACCTGCTTATTACCACTTAATGTTTTGAAAGAGCTTCATAATGACTGATTCCTTTCAACAATGCTGAGAACAGGTGGAATAAGAAATGTAAATCCAAGAACAAGAGAAGGTAAAAATGTGGAGGAGTAAGAAGTTCAGCTTAAGGGGGAAAAAAAACATAATTGAAAACGAGATAAAGAAAATGCACAAAGTATTGAAGCAAGGAAAATAAGACATGGAGATACAGAATAAAGAGAATGAGGAAAAAGAATATGAGCAAGGAAATATATTTGTGCTCAGCTTTTGTTTTCCTTTTTTATATATAATTGGCATTAAAGGCCAAATTTAATGAGATTCAGGACTGGGGAAAGAACAAAAATATTTATTGCTATTTCAAGCAAAAGACTACACAAGGAATAATAGTTTCTTCAGCCAAATGATCATATAATTTGTTGGGTTTCTGAAGGTCAGGGTGTCCTGAAATCTATGTGTTGTTAAGATCAATAAGAGAATAAGAGCTTATGTCATCTGTAGTCTATGAATTAAGGAGCCAAGACTGGGTGATAACTAGTACAGGCACCATACTTATTTTCTTTCTTGGCAAACATACATAATCTGTGTATGCTTACTTTTTAAATTTTTTATTATCTTTATTTATTGGATAGAGACATCAGAAATTGAGAGGATGGAGGAGATAGAGAGGGAGAGAAACAGAGACACCTGAAGCACTGCTTCACCACTAGCAAAGCTTTCCCCATGCAGATGGGGACTGGGGCCTCAAAACCAGGTCTTTGTGTATTATAACATGTGTGCTCAACCAGATGCACCACCATCTGGCCCCTATTTGTTTAATTTTTATGAAAATAGCTAAAAAGAAGATGAAAATGGGTTTCATGTTAATTATTTTATTAATTTATGTATTGGATAAACAGAAAGAGAAACAGTATAGAAATGGGATATACAGAGAGAGGGGGGGGGCGGAGGAAGGAAGTGAGAGAAACCTGCAACACTACTTCATTGAACGTGACCCCTCCCCACACACACACAGGTAAGGAGCAGGGGCTTCAATCTGTGTCTTGGCATACAATAACATATGTACCACCACCCAGCCCTCTTAGAGGAAGTAGTTTCTTAATTAAGATAAAAATACAGCAATGACTTCCTCATTTTGGTAAGATATGTGTTGGAACATAATCATGACTCTAATAATACTAGGATTCATTGTTTTAACTCTTCATGGATTATCAGGCCTAGTCCTGCAGCCCTATATTCATTAATCCTTCTGGGTATCGTGTATATAGCAACAATAATAATAACACCAAGTTTTTACTCTGTAAAAAACCGGAATGTTTCAGAAATAGTTTCTTATCAAAAATACTAAGGCATCTTTGTAAAGAAATAAATTACATATTTCCTGAAAACTACTGCCACCCACCACTCCCAAGACTCCAGGGTTACTCTCTGTAAACATATATTGACGGGATTAGCAATTCTGGTGTCAAATGAGGAATCTCCACTCATAAAAATTTCCATTAGTAATCTTACTATGTCTTAATGCTATCCTGAAATATCCCTACTATTTATATATTCTTTCTGTTTTATCTATGTCTACTCTCCAAAAACAAATATATTGTTTAAACAGCACAACACTCTTGAATATTTAATCTGAGATTTTGTGCGGTATGGCCAGTGACCCAGGAATACCTATGTAAATGTATCTGAGGTTTATGCCTGAAAGCACTTCATGCTTTGATTTCTTTATAAGAATTGTAAAAGATAATTATTGACCATAGGACTAAATCTGAGAATATTAAATAAATCATGACAAAGCATCATAAGTAATATTACAAAAAAAGGTATATATATATATATATATATATAAACATATATATATATATAAACATATATATATATATAGAGAGAGAGAGAAAGACAGAGAGGATAATCTAAGTGATAATTGGGCATAGGTGACTCAGCAGTTATGATAGAGCTGGCTTTTCTGTGTAACCAAAGTATTGCTCTAAAGCAAAGAAGACAAGGTGAATACTTGGAACAGAGATAGTGGATCTAGCTTATAGTACATTTATACTATACAAATAGTATAATGATGGAAAAAAGTAGTCTATCATTTAATAAGATAAGGGAATGTATGTATGAATGAAGCTTATTACAGTGTAGTACTTGCCTAAAAATAATATCATTTGAAAATGCAGAATTATGTGATCAGGGAGGTGGCACAGTAGATAAAGCTTTGGATTCTCAAGCAGGAGGTCCTGAGTTCAATCCCCGTCAGCACATGTACCAGACTGATGTCTGGTTCTTTTTCTCTCTCCTCCTATCTTTCTCATTAATAAATAAAATATTTTTAAAAAAAGAAAAAGAAAATGAAGAATTAGAGGCTGGGTGGTGGCACACCTGGCTGAATTCATATGTTACAATATGGAAGAACCCAGGCTTGAGCCTCCCGTCCCCACCTGCAGGATGAAAGATATGGGAGTGGTGACGCAAGGCTGCAGGTGTATGTCTCTTTCTACGTCTCTGTCATCCCTTTCCCTCTTGACTTCTGGCTTTCTCTATCCAATAAATAAAGATAATAAAATTAACATAAAATGTATATTTAGATTACAAGCTTCGCCTTGGATTTGGTATTTCAGTTTACAATATTTGCAAGATCTAGGAAATCCTAAATTGAAAAAATTAACAAGAAATTGTTTCATCCCAACTTCAACAGGACCAAGAAATAAAGAGGCCCACTCCCAAGAAGTTCAAATAATAACATGATAAAAAAAAGCCCTAAAATACTTGTGCTTAAAATTATAAAGAATAGAAAATTAAGACAAATGCAAAATTTGAGAAAGTTACTGTAAAATAGCAAATATCTATCTAAATTATTTCATTAAAATTCAACAATGGATGAGTTAAACTGTATGAAACACAAAGAGAAGAGGTTTAATGGTCTGAGAATAGTTTTAAAAGGTCTTTAAAAGAACAAGTAAGACAAGTATGTTAGAATCTGTTATAATACATGAAAATATGTTATATGATATGCTAACTAACTTTAGTAAGAATGGGTACACTATATATAACTCTGGAACAAATGCTCACTCAGAGAGAGAGAGAGAGAGACTGAGACACCCTGCCTCACACCATATACAGAAATGGATCTCAATATCAATTCCTCTTCTAGTTCCTTTTTCTCTCTTTGCTCTTTCTCCTTCTTCTCACCCCTTGTTGAAAAGTAAATTTAATAGGCTTTTGCTCACTTGTATGTTTTTGGTGGAACCGGAGTCTTCACACACTCAAAACTTCACTCTCCGAGGACCTAGGTGGGTGGGGGGTTAGAAAGTTATGCAGAAAACTGAGAAATGTTATACATGTACCAAATACTGAATTTTACTGTTGACTGCAAACTATTAATCACCCAGTAAAGAAAAACAAATAAGAGGGGTTGGGTGGTGGTACACTGGGTTAAGCGCACATAGTACAAAGTGCAAGTTCCAGGTTTGAGCCCCTGGCTCCCCACCTGTGGGGGGATTGTTTTACAAGCAGTGAAGCAGGTATGCAGCTGTCTATCTTTATCTCTTACTCTTTATCTTCCCCTCCTCTCTCAATTTCTCTCCTATCCAATTTTTTAAAAAATGGAAAAAGTAGCCACCAGGAGCAACGGAGTCATAGTGTAGGCACTGAACCGCAGCAATAACCCTGGAGGCAAAAAAGCATAATAAAAATTATTAAAAAAATCAATAAATAAATAAAATTTAAATGAAAAAAAAAAGATTTCACACTCCAGTCCACTGTTTTCATTCATATAGAGAGGCAAGAAAGGGAGAAAGGGAGAGATCTTAGCAAGGACACTTCCCCCAGTACTGTAGTGCCTTCCACATGATGCTTGGACTCAAACCTGGGTCATGTACATGATAATTCAAGGAATCTCCTCAGCAATATTTCTCTCAGGTCCTATTTTATTTTATTTTTCTACTGTAGTACTATTAGTTTGTGTTACGTTTTTTTTTCATCACCGATGTTATCTCACACTTCTTCAATATTAAGTTGTCATTCATTACACACTAACAAAGTTCTGGTGACCTTCCACAGTTTGTGCCCCATGAACTCTCCCCCTCTAAAAACCTCAGTTCTGTAGTCACAATCAAAGAATTCAAACTTTTATTTCTAGATTTTTTTCTCCTCTCTCTCTCTTTCTCTCCCTCTCTCTCTTTCCCTCTCCTTCTCTCCCATTTTTCCTCTCTTTTGGGACTTTACTATTTTGGACCTACTCTACTTTGGTACAAATTCTCCAGGCAGAAAGAAAAGCACAAAGAAACACAGGGAAACAGGGAAAGATACCTGCATTGCATGTTTGTGATAAGGGTCAGACTGAAGTATGGGTCCAGTTTAAGACAAAACAGACACACTAGACAGGTGAGTTATTTGTTGCCTCCAAGAGTTATATGTATTTTGCCTTGAAGTGCCCCAAAGATATCTAGTCTAATTCTTTACTTAGGGTTGTTGTGTCCCTTCAGATTTTCTGCCATCCTGATCTGTCCCTCAACAGTGGAGTGGGACTATGAAGCTTACTACAACTATTGTGTTTCTGTTAATGCCATTCTTTAGGTATTTTAATAATTGTTCTTTTTATTTTACGCATGCATATTAGTGTATATTGAGTCTTTAAAATAGATTTATCTTTTTATTGCTATAAAATTTCCATCCTGTTTCCTAATTCCAATTGCTGTCTGAAGTCTATTTTAGATGATGTAAGTATGATGACATACTGATAGTTGTAGATATCTATTTGTATGTGGAATTCTTTTCTTTTCTTTTCTTCTCTTTTTTCCTACCAGAACACTGTTCAGCTCTGGCTTATGGTGGTTCGGGGGACTGAACCTGGGACTTTAGAGTCTCAGGCTTGAGAGTCTGTTTGCATAAACATTATGCTATCTACCCTCTGTCCATGGTACTGTTTTCTAGCCTTCTAATGTAAACCTATATTTATCACTAGATCTCAAATAAGTCACTTGGTGGTAAAAGAAAGTTAGAATGTCTTCTTATTCAGTAGATCATTTTGTGCATTTTTATTGGTGAATTGAGTCCATTGACATTTAGGGAGGCAATATAAAATTGGATATTAACATTTTTCAACATACTTTGTTGTAGGTCTATTTATATTTGATGTTCGAGTTCTATTTTCCTTTCTAAAAATTATTTATTTTTAAATTTTTATTGCCACCACCATTATTTCTGGAGTTCAGTGTCTACACAATTAATTTACCACTCCTAACAGTCTTCTCTTCTCCTTTATTAATTAATTTTTTATACAGACAGAAATGGAGAGGTAGGGGGAGTAGATTGTTACACAGAGAGGTGGAAAAACACCTACAGCACTGCTTCACAGGTTGTGAAGCTTCCTCCCAGTAGGTGGGGACCAAGGGTCATGAACTTGAGTCCTGATGCATGGCAACATGGACATTCTACTAATGACATTACCACTTGGTCCCCCATTTTCTGATTTACTTCTTTGAGGTATTTCATTATGCAATTACTTTGGCACTTATAAATAAGATTGTAAGTTTATAGCATAATTTAAATCAGAAACTTGTTCTTACAGTCTCCATTATTAATACATAGCTTCTCCCCTGCGTTTTGTCTTGAGTGTCTCGTTCCTTCTATGCAGAATTTCATTTCACAATACAGTTGTTTTAGTATTCAGTAAAACACAGGTTAAAGGAGATAAGCTTCTTTAATTGATGTCAGTCTGGAAAGGTCTTTATCATTCTTTCAACTCTGAGAGATAATTGGATAGTTTACTCTTGACTGGAAATCTGTTATTCAGGATTTTGAATACACTATTCATTCCCTCCTGTCCTATAGAGTCTATGGAGAAATATTCTGACAGGATTACGGGAGTTCATTTATACATTACTGTTTTCTATTTTTTATTATATTTGTTTATTCATTGGATAAAGACAGCCAGAATTCAAGAAGGAAGGGGGAGACAGAAAGGTAGAGAGACAGAGAGACACCTGCAGCCCCACTTCACCACTTGCAAAGCTTTCCCCCTACAGATGGGGACTGGGGGCTTGAACCCTGGTCCTTGCACATTGTAACATGTACACTCAACCAGGTGCGCCACCTACCCAGCCCCCTACTGTTTTCTTTTTATCTCTTGCTGCTTTTAAGACGGTCTCTTTAATATTTTCCATTTAAGTGTAATGTGTTTTTGCTCTGCATCTTTTGGGATAATTTTGTGTAGAAGTCTTTTACTCACTTAGATCTATTTAATTTTCCAGTTTTTCTCCCTTACTGTGGGACTTCCTGTTTGATGAATAGCATTATATTGAAATCACACCAATCAATGATTTGACAATAAACTCTCACATGTTTTTTTTTTTTTCTTTTTGGCTCTGGGACCTCATACATGTGTGACTCCACTGCTCCTAGACTGGCTTATCCATTATTTTTCTGCAAGATAGAGAAAACAAGGGTAAAAGAGACTGAGGGTGGGGAGAATCAGCACAGCACTCCTGTACTATTCAATGAGCAATCTCATATGATGTCAGGGTTTAAGCCAATAGAACTTCACATAAGATAAGGTATACACTCTACTGAGTGAGCTAGCTCTCAAATCCCATGACTTTAACTTTAAATCAAATGCTTCAAGGGGGTTGAGTAGTGGTGTGTCCAGTAGAGGATGGTCATTAATTACTATATGAGGGATCCAAGTTTAAGCCAGTAGTCCCCAATACATGGGGACTTCAAACTTTGAAGCAATGCTATAGGTGTGTTTATTTCTCTCTCTCTTTATTCCCCCACCTCAATTTTATCTCTGCCCTATTAAGTGAAAGATAGAGAGAGAATGAGAAGAGGCCACCAGGAGCAGTAGATTTGTCAGACAGGCAACAGGCCCGTGGTAACCCTGATGACAATAAATAAATAAATAAATAAATAAATAAATAAATAAATAAATAACTTGAAATGAGTAAGTTTGATAAACATATATCAAAGGCAATCCAAGCTACAAGTTAGGTCTCTTGTGCTAAAGAGTGAATACATGGGAGTTGGTCGGTAGCACAGCAGGTTAAGTGCATGTGTCCAGAAGCACAAGGACAGTGTAAGGATCCCAGTTCAAGCCCTGGCTCCTCACCTACAGGGAGTTGGTTCACAGGCGATGAAGCAGGTCTGCAGGTGTCTATCTTTCTCTCCCCCTCTGTATTCTCCTCCTTTTTCCATTTCTCTTTGTCCTATCTAACAACAACATCAATAACAACAACAATAATAACTACAATAATAATAAAAAACAACAAGGGCAACAAAATGGAAAATAAATATTTTTTTAAAAAAAAAGTGAATACAAAAATTGAACTCCTGGTGAAAATTGAAAATGAAACTCCAGTGAACATGCAAATAATAACATGAAAAAATAAGCATATTAATGATGCTGTGGAGAAATGCATAGTAATCTGATGGGAGATCAAATGAAATATAATACTCCTTTTTGAGAAAAATGCTTTATCTATTGCTCTAATTTATTTCAGTTATATGAGACTGAGAGATGTGAGGACCATGAAGAGGAAATGTTTGAACCTATCAAGGGTAAGGTAATAAATTAAAAAAAAAAAAAAAAAGGACATCTTCGTGACATAAAATTACTGAAAGAGTAAGTACTAATGGAGAAGTTATAACAATTTATTCAGGAGATTTAGCTAATATTATTGATGAATTGGCTACACTAAACTACAGATTTCCAATATAAAAAAAAGTCTTATACTGTATTGGAAGAGGAAATGCCATCTAGTTTCATAATTAGGTAGAGGGAGTAAGTGGCTTTAGAGCTTCAAAGATAAGGCTGACTCTCTTACTAAGGACTAAATGTCCCTAAGTTAAAGCTAATATTCATTTAGTATTTCAAAACTCTTAGAAGTATTATGAGTGGTGCTAACTCTACCCTGTTTGTACTCAATAAATAAAAAGAGAAGTCTGGAAAGCAGCATATCTCTTTCCAACAAGGCTCACAGATACTTGAAGCCAATTACTTAAAAGGAAAAAAAAATCTGTCTTAAAAGGGAGAGAGCTACTAATGGAAATGCAGTGTGGCGGTTCATTTCCAGTGCCTTAGGGATGTAGCTCCTGTACTCTACCCACTGAACTATTTCCTACCAGGAAGAAATTATAGCTTTCAACTGATAGGGGAGCTGGATGGTGGCAAATGCAGTTGAGCCTATGAATTACCATGTGCAAGGATCAGGTTTGAGCCCCCACTTCCCACATGCAAGGGGGAAGCCTCACAAGTGTTGAGGAAGATCTACAAGAATCTGCCTGTCTTTATCCCTCTCTGTGTCCCTATCTCAATGTCTTTCTGTCCTATCAAATCAAATAGAAAGAAAGAAAAAGACCATTGTCAGTTAACAAATGCACCAGGCTACACAAGAGCTGATGGAGTTGTCCAAGTATTAATACTGTATTTCTGCCCATGCTACACCCATAAAGAGGTCATCTTAAATTTCAAGTCTAATTATTATCAATAAATTTTGGTAGACTATTGCTGTCATAGATCATGAGCTATTTTTCCAGTCATAATAATTGTAAAGATTGTATGAAAATAGCTGATGAAACTGTCAGACTTTGAGAAAATTAACTCCAATTTTGAAAGAAGTTTTACTATTGGTGAAATATTATCAGAGAAATATTTTCTTAGGTGAAATATCAATTGAATAAGCTATTCTTATTTTAAGAAGTTGCCAAAGTCTTCCTATATCCCAGCTAGTCAATAGCCACAAACACTGAGCAAGTCTCAGATGGTGACTATCATCTTTTAGTATTTTTTCCATAAAATATTATTAATGAATAAAAAATTTTATGATGTCTTAGGGATCTTCTGAGGAAGCAGGGCCTGGTGATTTCTGTGGTTATTCTCAAAATTAGCTAAAGAACTTTCACTCAGCATCCGAGCTCTCATTTTCTGATCTTGTTACAGAGACTCATAGATTGATCATCACCTTCAATCTATTTCAGTGAGTTTCCTTACTGTAAATTGATATTACATTTAAATAATATCTGGTTTTGACATTTAAAAAGGCAGTTCTCAGTGACTAGCCCCAGGCACCTACAGATTCTGTTGTGGAATTTGAATGAAAAAAAAAAGTGACAAATTAATTATAAACCCTTAGTCTAAGGTATTGGGAAATTGGAATCTATAGGATTTAAATACAGAGAATGGTACTAGCCTCCAATCACATTTGGTGAAGAAAAAAAAGTGAATAGTTCCTGAGTAAAGAAAATACCTGGGTACAGGAGAGGGTAGGCAGTGGTGCACCAGGTTAAGCTCACATAACAGTAAGCACAAGGACCCATTCAAGGATCCAGGTTCGATCCCTGCTCCCTACCTGCAGGGGAACACTTCACAAGTAGTGAAACAGGTCTTCAGGTTTCTTTCTCTTTCCCTCTCTGTCTCAGTTCCTTTCTGTTCTATCCAATGAAAAAAAATTTTTTCTGAAAAAAATAGCCGCCAGGAGCAGTGGATTTGTAGTGCTGGCACCAAGCCCTAGCAATAACCTTGGAGGCAAAAAGAGAGAGAGAAAAAAAAAGAGAGAGAAAAGAAAGGAGGAAAGAAAGAATTAAGATCATTGAAGTAAGATCCTAGTCTACAATTTTATAACTAAAATTATAAACCAAAGCTTGAAATAATATAGTGATTTTATAGTATTGGCAATACACAATATCGATGAATTAACTATACTGTCCAGTTGCTTCAAAATTTTCACACATAAACATTCTGAATTACATCAAAATTAACTAAATGAGCAAAAATCAAAAAGTAATGTATACTGCATATCAAATGAAATTTATATTTTATAAGCCACTATACAATATTGTTAAAAATAAAGAACAGGTAGATCACTGTGTACTGATATGAGGTTTTCTGTATCACTTTAATCTTTTTGTCACCAAGAAAGCGCTAAATCATACACACTTATTTATATACATACATGTGCTGACATATATGCACACTTATATGTGACATATATGCACACTTATATGCTAGGGACATTTCCTGCCAGAATTTTCAAAAGGTCAAAGTGGAAGAAACACAGTTTCTCCCACACTATTGCTGTAGAGACTCGGACACAGAGCCCCCAAGTGATTTGCTTCAACATCCATAGCCTTGTGGAGATGAGAAATAAGTCAAAGTTTCCTAGCTCTTGTTTCAGTGCTCAGTGCTCAGTAGACTTAAATGTCTCTCTAGCCATCACTCCTGAGTGAAACACACCAAACAAACATAAGAAGCAAACATAAGGGCAGGGGAGACAGTGTAATGATTATGCAAAATGCTTTCATGCTGGAGGTTCTGAAGTCCCACGTTCAATAGTCTAAACCATCATAAGTCAGAGCTGAGCAGTATTCTGGTCTGTCTCTTACTGTATCTTTCTCTCTGTGTCTCTCTCATAAAAATAATTAAATACTCTTTACAAGAAACTGAGTTTACCTTTGATAGCATACTATCTTTATGGAGGAAAGAAATATATAATATAGTAGGGAAAAAGGACCCCTGAGAAGACCTCGCTGACTGATATGATACTGTCACAGTACATTCCCAGCAAACATGTTTCTAGAAGCTTCCCTGATAGAGTGTCACTGCTTGGCAGCCAAAATACCTCTTGCTGTGTAGGATTGAAAGAAAAAGATAACCAGGCAGCTGTACACTATGTCAATGGCAAGAAAAAACTATCTCTTTCACCTCTAATGCCTACTCCAAAGCCTAAAAGTCCTTTGAATACATGGGATAGGATCCCCTAAGAGCAATCCATTTTCCATGTAACAGTGTAAATTTCCCACACTAAAACTAAATATTCATGACTTCATGAAAGCTCTAAGCTTTTGTAGGAAAAAAAATAAAAGATCCTAAGTCCCTTTTATACATTTTGGACAAGCTGGTATTTGACAAACTCTCTATGTTCTGAATAGTATTATAATTTCAAATAAATCTCAACTGACATCATCTCAGTAATGTCATATCCTTAAACATCATCTGCTAGGTGAAATGGCCTTCACTGGGATTAAACAAACAGACATATGAAGAAGAATCTAAGAGAGAGAAGGGAAGAAAACCAGTGAGGTGCCTCTCTTGTACTACTCTTTGAGGAATGCCATCTCACCCCACCTGACAGCTTTTCTTCCTAAGTGTCTCATAAAATTCTGTGGAGCTTCCTTGCGACTTAATGCCTGGGGCTTTTCTTCTAAGAGCTGTTCCTGTGTGAAAACTATCTACTCTAGCTCTCTTTCTCTCTTCCAGCAAACTACTAAGCAAAGCATATCACATTTGGTTGTCTCCTGGACAAACTGAGTCAGCTAGAAAACACGTTGTGCTTTAGGTACACAGCTATAGATATGATTTTATGACAGAAAATGGTCTTCTAAAGCCATATAACTTTATTTAAAAAAATTCTTGTTTAGGGTGTTCTTCACATGTGGAGAACTGTTTCTGGCTCTTTTTCGTCCTCCACCACCTCACCCAGAACTGGCCTGATATTCACTCAAACATTTCCACAGTGAAAAAATCTGATTAGACACCTCTCCATATAACTTCAGGTCATGTGCTCCCTGCACTTATTAAGCAAATGAAAATTAAAATCACAAGTGACATCAACTCACACTGGGGAGGTGAGTTATTTCTACAGCAAATGATGGCAAAGCTGTGAAGAAAAGGGAGCTCCCGTACAATGTTGGTGGGGATGCAAATGTTGCAGCCTCTATGTAATCTCTAAAAGATTCTTGCAAACCAACACCAATGAGAATACCTTACTATCTAATAATACTAATCATAGGAATTTATCTGAAGCTCACACAGACATTAATTTAAAAAGGAAAATAAGGAGATATGCACCCTGATGTTTATGCAATGCTATTCACAACAGACAAAATAGAATCAACCTAAAAGACAATCAACAGACAACTGGGTAAAATATCTACGAAATGAATACTCAGTGGCATATTAATCATCTTAAAAAGTTGGTACTGTTTCATTGTGACAAAATAGAACTGGAAGTGATTCTGCTAAGTCAACTAGGTAAAGATTTGAAATGGTTTCACTCAAATGTGGAATATAAGTAACAAATAAAGCAACCCAGGTGTCCAGCAACAGATGAGTGGCTGAGTAAATAGTGGTATGTATACACAATAGGATAGTACTCAGGTATTGAAAATGGTGAATTCACCTTCTTTACCCCATCTTGGATGAAGCTTGAAGGAGTCATGCATGAGAAATGAGCAAAGATAGAAAAGGATGGATATGGAATGATCTCACTCAGACAGAAGTTGAGAAATAAAAATAATAAGAAGAAACACAAAGCAGAACTTTGACTGGATTTGGTGTATTACACCAAAGTAAAAGACTCTGGGAGTGGGGGAGACTCAGGTTCTGGTGCACAAAGGGGGAGGAGGACCTAGTTGGAGAATTAGAGTGTTTTGCAGATAACTGAAGAATGTCACATATGTACCAACAACTACATTTACTGTTGACTGTAAATCATGAATCTCACAATAAAAAATTAAAAATATGTAAAATATCAGAATAAAAAATGACAGTAAAAAACATTCAGTGAAAAGAAGTCTCACTTGAGTAATGAGGCTGACAGGTTGACATTCCACGCCTAACTTCTTTGGACACAAGACTGAAGTGAAGCATGCTGACGTGGTACTCATTGTGTTGATTAGGTTGGGATCAGCAGATGCAATATATCATTTGGTATGAATTGAGAGAAGCATGCAGAAAAGTGAGCCCCACCCTAGAAACTCCAGGACTGGGAGAAATATAGGCTCTGTAAAGGAAGCAGAAGTTTCCTGCTGTCTTAGGGTTTAAGAAGGCAATAGATAGTTATTGCTATAACATTTTATTTGGCAGTTGGTTTAACTTTGAAATATCCCTTTGTTAGGATTTGCTGTATCATACACAACATCACCATAATTTATGTCCTTTGACATTATTTGTATATAGCTGTGCCTCCAGTTGCTTTTGTTCTCCTGGCCTAGGATTTTGAGAGAGTCAACATATCAAAGACTTAGCCTATGTATTAATAAGACTCGGTATGTGCTTTAAAAAGTTTGAGACATTCAATCAATTTTCCCCTCTCATATTAACTAAATAATGATTTATATGACTTCAAATTAATAGGAGTGTACATAAACACCATCCCCACCATCAAAAGATGGTCCCATCCCATGCACCACCCACCCCACCCGCTTGAAGCCAAACATCCACCCTCACCCTCAACCCAGGGTTGTTACTTTGGTGCCCTACTCCAAATTCAGTCAAATCCTCCTTTTAGATCCCTTTCTGTTCTTCTTTCTCAATTTCTGTTTATGAGTGGGATCATCCCATACTTGTCTTTATCTTTCTGACTTAGCTCACTTAACATTCCTTTTAGCTCCGTCCAAGATGGGTCAGAGAAGTTGGGCTCATTGTTCTTAATAGCTGCATAGTATTCCTTTGTGTATATATACCTTCATTACTCGGGTGAGACCTTTCATTTCATAGTATTCTCTAATTCCATTCCAGGTGGTTTACTTCCTAAAAAAAGTCCCAAAACATATATATAGACCAGGTCCCATGAGATAGAGCATATGTTCACATGTATCCATAAATTAGGGCAAAATATATACCTGAAAGCAAAAGTACACAAAGCAAAAGTACACAACTTTCAGTCAGTACAAAGTTCAGAATAAAATAGTATCTAATTAGACTTAGATACCCTCCTCACCTACTTCTTATTATAGTTCTCTCACTCACTCCAAAGCTAACCTTAGCAAAGCAAGGACTTCTAAAGCTGAATAAGGTCAAAAGACAGGCATACTTTAAATATGACTCTTTAGTCACGATCAGGCCACCCCATCAGCTGGGGCTGTATTCGGGGAGTTCTGAGATTCCCAAACAGACATAATGGCCTAGACCTAGAAAAAAATGTCTTTTTCCATGGTTACCAGTCATCTCTATCAGGAACAACAAAATAGACCCCTTTCTAGGCCCCATATAGGAACTTGCCCTCAACGTGGATGAACAACAGTAGAGAATGTTCCCTCCATCGAAGTGAGGATGGACAACATACTCTATGCTACACCTCAGGAAGATGGGTCAACATTGGGGCAGCTTGGAATGTTCCTACTCATGACCACAGAATGTGAACTCAGATCTACAGGGATGCAGAGGTCACATATTCTCCTAAGCTGAATATGGACCCCAGATCAAATTAAATAGATGGGGTTTACAGTCAATAATATTTATACTCCTTTCCCATTTTAGGGAGCTACTCTCTTCCCTGATTCAGATTTCTGTTCCTTTTCCAGCCATGACATCATCTCCCCAGACAATAACTTGGATCCACCTACACATCAGATTTCAGGCTCAGGAAAAAAAAAAAGAAAAAGAAAAAAAACTAGTATAGTCACAGGCCCTTTGGAATATAACTAAAATCCCTACTAGCTATGTACAAAATGGAGATCCCCCCAACTCTTCATCTGCATTATTCCAGCCTTTAAGTTCATGATTGATCAACAATTTGTTTGGCTTTGTTATGTTAACTCTATTTTCAGCCACCAGGTTCCAGATGCTAACAGGATGCCAACCAGATGTCCCTTAAGAGACACACCCACCAATGTGTCCTGGAGCTCTACTTCCCCAGAGCCCCACCCTCCTAGGGAAAGAGAGAGGCAGGCTGGGAGTATGGATCAACCTTTCAACACCCATGTTCAGTGGGGAAGCAATTACAGCGGCCAGACCTTCCACCTTCTGCGTCCCACAATGACCTTGAGTCCATACTCCCAGAAGGTTAAAGAAAAGGAAAGCTATCAGGGGAGGGGATGGGATATGGAGTTTTGGTGGTGGGAATTGTGTAGAAGTGTACCCCTCTTATCCTATGGTTTTGTCAATGTTTCCTTTTTATAAATAAAGAATGAAAAAAACATGCTAACTGATTTTGTTTTATTATGATATAAAAATCATGTCATTGTAAAATTTCATGATTGGAGTATATATTTCAAAACTACCTAAGACGTGATTGAGAAAATATACATTTTTATTGTTATACAGGCTTTGCTGGGGGTTGTTATATACATACATACACACATATATGTATGTTTGTATGTATACATATACATAAAAATATATGTATGTATATATACATATACATATACGTATGTATATCTCTATTCATTGAACTTGGGACTTTCCTCTTTTTCTTAAGATAAAGGATGAGATACAGAGAGGGAGAGAGGCAGAAAGATAAAGAGAGACATCACAGTGCCACACTGCTCTTGAAGCTTACCTTTGTATGGTGCTCCTATGGGGCTGTTGGGGACTCAAATTGAGTTCTCACATATGGTAAAGTATATACTCTATCAAGTACGTTATCTCCAGGGCCATAGAAACAGCTTTAATTATTAAAAGTATAATGCCAGAAGTATAGCATTAAATTATTCATCCTAGATACTAGATAAGAAAAATATCTGCCTATATTGTAAATTTTGCCTAATAATTTTAATTAGTCCTTTCTTATAGGATGCCTTTTACTTCTTTTTGTTATTGCTCTGACTAGAACTTTGAATACTATATTGAAACAGAGTGGTTAAAATGATCGCCCTTGGAGGCCAGATGGTAGTTCACCCTGTTGAGCATACATGTTCCTGTGCACAAGGACATGGGTTTGAATCCTTACTCCCCACTAGTAATTGATGAAATTGGTATATATATCCTCTCAATTGTATCAAATAAAACAAAACTAAAAATAATAAATGGCCACTATAAAATTTGTTTTACCTATTTGTCTTCTGAGAGTTTATCATCTAAATTGAGCAGGGATATTGGTCTGAAATTGTCTTTAGTATCCTTACCTGACTTTTCTAAAGGATAACTGTCTTTCTTGCTGATAGCTTAGAAGGAATGTCTAGGAACTGATAATGCTTTGCTTCTGAATCTCGATTAGTTATTGCTCTTTAAGTTGTTCAGTGTAAACATGTGTTTGACTTTTTTTATTAGTTAGTTTTGTTTTATTTTATTTTGTTGTCACCAGGATTATTCCTAGGATTCAGTGTCTGTACAACTCTATCACTTCCAGTGGTCATTTTTTCCTTTCTTTCCCTCTAGAGAGAGGGTGAGAGGAAGTGAGAGAGAGACAGAGAGACAGAAAGAGAGAGGGAGGCACAGAGAGATAGAAAGATGTCATATTACTATTCCACTGCTTCCAAAGTTCCCTCAGTGCAGGCACATCCATGTGGAAGTAAAGGGTTCAGACCCAGGTCCTTTTGTGTGCTCTTCCAGGTTATCACCTGCCAGACTCTGGTGTAAATATTTTATAGGTATAATTTAATTCACAGTATAATTTCAAAAGCACATTTTATATATATATGTAGAACAGTGAAACTACTCCTTTGACAGAGTCAGTATGACACAAAAAGAGTCTAACATATCCTTTATAGTCAACAATTTTAAGTAATCTCTTTGCATTACAAACAGTCAAATATGTTCAAATATGCCTTCTGTGAGTGAAGCCCCACTGAGAGATCTCATGTCATGCCGTCTCCTTACTAAATTGAGCTCATTGACACAATAATCACCTTTACTCTATAATTATGGGTAAGGGAGTGAAATTATGAGATATGTATTCTTTTGCTGGTGAAAGATAAGCAGCATTATCACGGCTAGTGAGTTTGACTTTATGTTTTGGAGACCTGGTTAGTGGCACAATAGAAGAATACATGCTTTGAATATGTGAGAGCTTAGATTCAATCCCACATTAAAAAATGAAATATGGGAGTCTGGCGGTAGCACAGCAGGTTAAGCGCAGGTGGCTCAAAGCACATAGACCTGCGTAAGGATCCTGGTTCGAGACCCCAGCTCTCCACCTGCAGGGGGTTCACTTCACAAGCGGTGAAGCAGGTCTGCAGGTGTCTGTCTTTCTCTCCCCCTCTCTGTCTTCCCCTCCTCTCTCCATTTCTCTCCTATCCAACAATGACGACATCAACAACAACAACTACAACAATAAAAAACAAGGGCAACAAAAGTGAGTAAATAAATATTTTTTAAAATGAAATACATAAACAGAGCATCATGAATGCCGGGGTAGTGCTTTGATATCTCTCTCAAAAGAAGTCTGTTTTTCTGTATATACTGTGAGAAAATATTATAAACATTTTATGAGGAGTCAGGCAGTTGATCCTGGTAATTATTGTGACAGTACTGAAACACTACACTAATAATTGCATCAATTATGAGAACTTTGAAACAGAGACAAGTACTTATCCAGCCAACTATGTCTCTGTATCAAAATTTCTATTCACATTTTCTCTATTCATTTTTTTTTACCTATATGTTGACTTATTCTTTCATTCACACATTCACTGGAAATCGAACCAAAGAATTAAAAGATTGCTCAGGTCCTGCTTTTAGTTTCCCTTTCAGATCTTCTTAGTCAGCTTCTGTTGATGAGTGGGATCATCCCATACTCATTTTTATCTTTCTGACTTAGTTCACTTAACATAATTCCTTCTAGCTCTGTCCAAGATGGGTCAGAGAAGGAGGGTTCATTGTTTTTGATAGCTGTATAGTATTCCATTGTGTATATATACCACAGTCAGCCACTCATCTGTTGTTGGGCACCTGGGTTGCTTCCAGGTTTTAGCTATTATGAATTGTGCTGCTATGAACATAGGAGTACACACCTCTTTTTGGTTAGGTGTTATCTGATCAAATTGTAAGTAGGGCACCAAAGTAAAAACCCAGTGGTGAGGGGTAGACATGCAGCTTCCTGGGCCAGTGGGGGGTGGGAGTGGGTGGGAGGGATGGGTCACAGTCCTTTGGTGGTGGGAATGGTGTTTATGTACACTTCTAGCAAAATGTAGACATATAAATCAGTAGTTAATTAATATGAGAGGGGGAAATCAATTGTATGTCTCAAAGTTTCTCAAAAGACAAACTGAATCTTTTTAATATATAGGCTATGTATTTGATAGGCAGACTCTCTCAAAAGCCTAGACCAAGTAGATTAGAAGCATCCAATAGCACAGCTATATACAAGATACTGGATACTGTACAGCAAACCATAACAAAGGGACTTTTCAAAGTTAACCCAATTAACAAATAATGTGATGATAATATTAACTATCGATTTTTTTTTGAACCCTAAGACAGCAGGGACCTCACATCTTCACTATAGAGCCCCTACTTCCCCCAGTCCTGGAACACTTGGATAGGGCCCACTTTCCTGTATGCATCTCCCAATCCAAACCAAATAATATTGCATCCGCCGATCACAACCTAACCAAAGCAATGATTGCCACCTCAACGTGCTTCACCTCAGACTGTATCCAGAGACTTCACGTGTGGAATGACAACCCTTCAGCTTCATTACTCGGGTGAGACCTTTCCTTTTATAGTACACTCTAATTTCATCTCAGGTGGTTCACTTTCTAACAAAGTCCCATAACTTAGATATACACCAGTTTCTGTGAGAGAGAGCTTATGTTCACACGTATCCATAAACTAGTGCAAAATATATACCTGAAAGCAGAAGTACACTAGAGTTTGCAGTGAGTACCTCCCTAACACTTCCTCTCCACTATTCCAAGCTTGGGATCCATGATTGCTCAACAAATTGTTTGGCTTCGTATGTTAACTCTCTTTTCAATCACCAGGTTCCAGATGCCACAAGGATGCTGGCCAGGCTTCCCTGGATTGAAGACCCCACCAATGTGTCCTGGAGCTCAGCTTCCCCAGAGACACACCTTACTAGGGAAAGAGAGAGGCAGACTGGGAGTATGGACCGACCAGTCAACGCCCATGTTCAGCGGGGAAGCAATTACAGAAGCCAGACCTTCTACCTTCTGCAACCCTCAATGACCCTGGGTCCATGCTCCCAGAGGGCTAGAGAATGGGAAAGCTATCATGGGAGGGGGTGGGTTATGGGGATTGGGTGTTGGGAATTGTGTGGAGTTGTACCCCTCCTACCTTATGTTTTTGTTCATTAATCCTTTTTTAATAAAAAATTAAAAAAAAGAATTAAAAGATTGCTCAAGTATTTATCAGAGAAAGAAGTAAAAATTCAGTTGATTGCACAAACAAGTTAGAGTGTTTTTTATTACTGTTGCTCAAGGCCAGTAATATTTATGTTTTGGACCCAAGAGTGCCAGGCCCTCTGTGGAAAAGACAAAATTAAGTAATGTTTTCTGAGAATAATTAGCAACTAAATGAAAGTATAATGAAAATTACCATGGTTTAGCTCACTGGATTAATAATTCTGTTATAGTAACAGAGTGGTTACTATAACAGAGTGGTTGAAAAATTCTATATATTATCTAAATAAAAATGTTGTAAGATTGACTGTACCCATTTTTCTTTTTTTTAAATTCTAGTTCTTATTTCCAAGTAGAATCAGTAAGACCTTCTTAGCATTTTAAACTATACAGCCACCTCCATCAAACAACCCTGATCAGAGTTGATTTTCAAATTATATATATATATTTTTAAATTTGCTTCCCCCTCTTTTGTTGCCCTTGTTGTTGAATTGTTGTTGTAGTTATTGTTGTTGTTGTTATTGATGTTGTCGTTGTTTGATAGGACAGAGAAAAATGGAGAGAGGAGGGGAAGACAGAGAGGGGGAGAGAAAGACAGACACCTGCAGACCTGCTTCACTACTTGTGAAGGACTTCCCTGCAGGTGGCAAGCCAGGGGCTCGAACCAGGATCCTTACGCTTGTCCTTCGACTTCTTGCCACATGCGCTTAACCCACCATGCTACTGCCTGACTCCATTCAAATTATCTTTACTGATACAATATTTCAGATTTGGGGTACATATTTAAGTTTATTTTGTTGGCCTTGATACTGTATGATCCTTTTTAGATTCTGTGGACCTTTTTCCAGCTAAAATACATTGATTGATTTACCACCCAGAAGAGTTGTAAGAGCAAACCATATAATAATTATATTATTATTAATTATTTTTTGTTTATTTATTTATTTATTTTTAAATAAATACCAGTGGAAAGGTAAGTAGAATGCAAACTGCATGACTTCAAATTTGCTGTATATAGGCAACTACTTCTTTGACTCTGAGTCTTACTCTGTGTCTATATTGAATGGTCAGGTCATCAAAATGTAATAAGATTTAGTCAATGATTATATAATGCAATACCATTGATGGGGATATTATTAGCTAAATATAGCTGACACCTAGGGTAATCAGTAATGGAAAATTTAAAAAACAATTTTAAGTGCATATAATTCTGAGTAAGTGCTGTTGTGTTTTATTACACCTATCTGAGGTCCCTTGTGACCAGTTTGAAGGGTCTTCTTCAAACTTAATCCCATGTCTCAAATTCAGCCTCTGACATGCTCTGTCCCAAGCCCAGCTATTTATTTCTGTCATTATATACCTGGTGATAGGACATTGGGATAAACAAAAAAACAGTCAAATTCATTGACTTAGCATAAACTGAGTAACCATCAGATTCAACATAATACAACAAATAACTGACTAGGTACTTTTTTTTTAGGAAATTTTGCTTATTGCCATACCTACCTTTTCTTTCTTTCTTTCTTTCTTTTTTTTTGTTTAGAGTAGTCTAGAAGTTTTTTGCTCATTTGTTTGCTTATTTTTGACAATGGGTATACTACCAACAATGAACACCATGAGAACTATTCTTAACTTTTGTGGTGAGTAGTACTAGACGATTTGATTTCATAGGCTAGAGAGACATTGAGAGGGGGAAAGGGAGACAGAGAGAGAGAGAGAGAAAGAGAGAGAGAGAGAGAGAGGTCTGCAGCTCTACTTCACCACTCATGAAGCTTCCCCCTTGCACATGGAGCCAGGGGTTTGAACCTGGATCCCTGAGTGTGGTGACATGTGCACTCAACTGAGAGAACCACTGCCCAGTTCCCCTATCATGTTCTTGTGCCACTTCCATAGATTGTCCTTTTGTCTTTATCCAGTTAAGAAGACTTTCTTATTTAATAACTGTGATTGTATATTAACACGAAAACAACCATTTTTAAATATAATAAAATTATAATATTATTTTAGTATTCAGACTACAGTCTCCCAAAGAGACATTATTTAAGATGGTCTCCAAAACAAGTTTTCTATGATGATACGTATGCAGAAAATATTTCCTTCTCTTGGATTTACTCAGTACATGAGAAATAGAATTCTTGGGGGCCATGTGGTAGCACACTGAGTTAAATACATATATCACCAGGCACAAGGACCCAGATTGGAGTCTCTGCTCCTCACCTGCTGGGGGAACATTTCATGAGTGGTGAAGCAGGTCTGCAGGTGCCTATCCTTCTCTTTCCCTCACTGCCTCCCCTGGCCCTCTAATTTCTCTCTGTCCTATCGAAAGAAAGAAAGAAAGAAAGAAAGAAAGAAAGAAAGAAAGAGGGAAAGGGAGGAAGAAATGGAGAAAGAAAGAGAAAAAAGAAAGAAAGAAAGAAAGAAAGAGGGAAAGGGAGGAAGAAATGGAGAAAGAAAGAGAAAAAAGAAAGAAAGAAAGAAAGAAAGAAAGGGGGAAAGGGAGGAAGAAAGGGAGAAAGAAAGAGAAAAAAGAAAGAAAGAAAGAAAGAAAGAAAGAGAGAGAGAGAAAGAAAGAAAGAAAGAAAGAGGGAAAGGGAAGAAGAAAGGGAGAAAGAAAGAGAAAAAAGAAAGAAATAAAGAAAGAAAGAAAGAAAGAAAGAAAGAAAGAAAGAAAGAAAGAAAGAAAGAGGGAAAGGGAGGAAGAAAGGGAGAAAGAAAGAGAAAAAAGAAAGAAAGAAAGAGAGAGAGAGAGAGAAAGAAAGAGGGAAAGGGAGGAAGAAAGGGAGAAAGAAAGAGAAGAAAGAAAGAAAGAAAGAAAGAAAGAAAGAAAGAAAGAAAGAAAGAAAGAAAGAAAGAAAGAGGGGTTCCCGGAAGATGACGGACTGAGAAGCTGCTAGTGGCTTGAGCTCTGACCACATTTTCTGGAAACGGTAGGATTTTCTGCCTTTAGTAGGACAGTCAATAAGGGGTCCTAGCAGTGAAACCAAGAAGGTGACTATAACTTAATTTGTGTTAAAAAATAGAGAGAAGGGAAAAATTTTTTTTTCTTTTAAAATTATTAAGCACACCTCCTCCCCCTTCCCCCCCCCCATAACCAGTCCCTGGAGACCAGCTCCTAGCAGGCTCCCCTGCTGAGCTTCTTTCTTTATCAAGATTCCTGTCCCACTAGGGAGTATCATTCATTCTAAGTCTATACCCTTCTGAAACCTCTGGCCTTTTTTCTTCCTAAGTAGCCAACCCCCCCATCTCACCCGCATAGCTAATTAAATAATTAAAAATAAATAAATAAATAAATAAATAAACTCTTTCCTTTCACCGCTCTTTTATGACTGTTCTTTTTCTTATCTTTTTCTTTTTTCTCTCTCTCTTTCTTTTTTTTCTTTTTCTCATTCTTGTCATCCTTTCTTCCTTAATCCTACAGCTTCCAAAGCCACAGGCCCCATCCCCCACACCAACAAACAGTGTGCTTTTTTGAATTCACTGATACACATTTGGGAGTTATTTTGGGGAAGAATTCTAACTCAGAGTAGACTCTCACTGCGAGTATCTCTGCTCAACTTCCCTTCCTCCTTTAGCTACCCCTAGAATATACAGTGGATAGTAGATTTGCATAACTGTCTATTTCAGCTATCCTTGTCTAGTTGAGGTTTTTTTTTTTTCTCTTTCTTAACAATCAGCAGCCTCTGATCACGAGGTTTGAGGTAATCTGGGACAGGGTTTTTTTTTTTACCCTGCTCAATTTTATTATTAATATTATATAAAGGCATATATCTTCCCCCCCTTTAGGTTGATCAGAATTAACTCTTAGGTATCTTTCATTGCTAGGGTAGTGGGCATCTTATCTATTGTGGGAGGAACTTGTCTCGTTACTCCTACCTCTTCTACAGACTCTCCCCTCCCTCCTCCTCCTAGCTAATTAAAAAAATTAAATTAAGTTGAAAATAAAGTAATAAAAAAAACTTTCCTTTCACTGATCCTTAATTACAGCTCTTTTTCTTATCTTTTCACTTATCTCTCTCTTGTCTCTTTTTTTTTTCTCTTGTCATACACTTCTTCCTTCCTTCTTCTTTGCCTTTCTGAATTTGTGAATTATTTTGGAGAAGAAATCTGACTCAGAGTGGACTATCTATGTGTGTATCTCTGCTCTGCTCTACTTCTCTTTCCCCCCCTGTTACCCCTAGAATATACAGTGGATAGAGATTTGCATAACTGTCTATTCTTGCTATCCCTTCTTTCTTTTCTCTTTCTTCTTCACTGGGATTTGGTTACTATTTTTTCACTGACTGGAGAAATTGTTTGGCTAAGTGGTAGTGATTAAACTGCTTCAATACTTGCTTCAGTTGTTGCTGTAATTGCTGAGTTGGTGAGTGCAATTGTCATAAAGGTATTTAGTACAGTGTTGCTTGTACTCAAGACACAACAACTGAGGAACAACAGAGCATAAAAAAAGAAACACATAAATCAAAAAAATGGGTAGATCAAAAACAAATAAAACTGCTACTCCAATGAATGAAGACAAGCGCCCAGAAGAAACTACATATCAGCCAGAAGTAACCATAGATAAGAAAAGTATGCAAGCAATAATACACTTATTAATCACAGAAATGAAAAACAACATTGGAGGAAAGGAATGGCAGTAATAGGGAAACAACAGTTGAGACCACCAAGGAAAATACTGATTATATTGAGGCAATTAGAGAACTGAAAGCTGAAATAGCTGTAATGAAGAAAGAAGCTGAGGCAAGGGAAAACAGACTAACAGAAGCAGAAAACAGAATTAGTCAGACAGAGGATGAGTTAGAGAAAACAAAGAAAGAGGTGAAAGATCTTAAAAAGAGATTGAGAGACACTGAAAACAACAACAGAGACATATGGGATGATCTCAAAAGAAGTAACATTCGTATAATTGGCCTGCCAGAGGAAGAAAGAGAGGAAGGGGAAGCAAACATTCTAGAGGAAATAATACAAGAAAACTTCCCAGACCTGAATAACAGAAAGGACATCAAGATTCAAGAGGCCCAGAGAGTACCAAACAGAATCAACCCAGACCTGAAGACACCAAGACACATCATAGTCACAATGAGAAGAAGTAAGGATAAAGAAAGGATCCTAAAGGCTGCAAGAGAGAAACAAAAAGTCACATACAAGGGAAAACCCATAAGATTATCTGCAGACTTCTCCACTCAAACTCTAAAAGCCAGAAGGGAGTGGCAAGATATCTATCGAGCCCTGAATGAAAAAGGGTTTCAACCAAGGATAATATATCCTACTAGACTTTCATTCAAACAAGATGAGGGATCAAAACCTTCTTAGACAAACAACAGTTAAAGGAGGCAACCATCACCAAGCCAGCCCTGAAAGAGGTTCTAAAAGACCTCTTATAAACAAGAACATCACTATAATACTTGCAATATATCAGAGCAAACAAAAAAATTTTTTTGAACAATGGCACTACAATACATTAAATCCACGATATCAATAAACATCAATGGCTTAAACTCACCCATCAAAAGGCACAGAGTGGGAGGATGGATTAGAAAACATAACCCAACCATATTCTGCTTGCAAGAATGCCACCTGTCACAACAAGATAAACACAGACTTATAGTGAATGGATGGAAAACTATCATACAGGCTAACAGACCACAAAAAAGGGCAGGAACAGCCATTCTCATCTCAGACACTATAGATTTTAAATTAAATTAAGCAATAAAAGATAGGCAAGGACATTACATAATGATTAGAGGATCAATCAGCCAAGAAGACTTATCATTAACATCTATGCACCCAATGAGGGACCATCTAAATACATCAAGCACCTACTGAAAGAATTTCAATAATAGTGGGAGACTTCAATACCCCAATCTCACACTTAGATCAACAAAGCAGAGAACCAACAAAGATACAAGAGAATTGAATGAAGAGATTGACAGACTAGACCTCTTGGACATTTTCAGAGTCCTTCACCACAAAAAACTGGAATACACCTTCTTTTCAAATCCACATAACACATACTCAAGGATAGACCATATGTTAGGCCACAAAGACAGTATCAATAAATTCAAGAGCATCAAATCATCCCAAGTATCTTCTCAGACCACAGTGGAGTAAAACTAACATTTAACAACAAACAGAAAATTATTAAAAGTCACAGAATTTGGAAACTAAACAACATACTCCTTAAGAACCACTGGGTCAGAGATTCACTCAAGCAGGAAATTCAAATGTTCCTGGAAACTAATGAAAATGAAGACACAACCTATCAAAATATCTGGGACACAGCTAAAGCAGTACTGAGAGGGAAACTTATAGCCATACAATCACATATTAAACACCAAGAAGAAGCTCAAATGAAAGACCTTACTGCACACCGCAAGGACTTAGAGGAAGAGGAACAAAGGAACCCTAAAGCAACCAGAAGGACAGAAATCACTGAAGTTAGAGCAGAAATAAACAACATTGAAAATAAAGGAACCATACAAAGGATGAATGAAGCCAAATGTTGGTTCTTTGAAAGATTAAACAAAATTGACAAATCCCTAGCCAGACTCACCAAACAAAAAAGAGAGAAGACTCAAATTAATAAAATTGTAAACGATGGAGAAGATATCACAACTGACACCACAAAAATCCAGAGAATCATGTGAAACTTCTGCGAAGAACTATACACCACCAAGCTAGAGAATCTGGAAGAAATGGAACAATTGCTAGAAGCATATGCCCTTCCAAAACTGAACCAAGAAGAACTACAAAATCTAAATGTACCAATCACAGACAAAGAAATTGAAACCGTTATTAAGAATGTCCCTCACAACAAGAGTCCTGGACCAGATGGCTTCACAAACGAATTCTACAAAACTTTCAGGAAACAGTTAGTACCCATACTTCTTAAGCTTTTCCATAAGATTGAAGAAACAGGAATACTCCCTTCCACCTTCTATGAAGCCAACATCACACTGATACCAAAAGCAGATAGGGACACAACAAAAAGGAAAACTACAGACCAATATCTCTGATAAACATAGATGCCATAATATGAAACAAGATCGTGGCCAACCGGATACAGCAACATATCAAAAAGATTGTTCATCACAACCAAGTGGGATTCATCCCAGGAATCCCAGGAAAGGCTGGTTCAACATCCATAAGTCAATCAATGTCATTCACCACATCAATAAAAGTGAAGCCAAAAACCACGATTATCTCAATAGTTGCAGAGAAAGCCTTTGACAAAATCCAGCTCCCATTCACGCTCAAAACTCTACAAAAAATGGGAATAGATGGGAAATTCCTCAAGATAGTGGAGTCTATATATAGCAAACCTACAGCCAACATCATACTCAATGGACAGAAGCTGAAAGCATTCCCCCTCAGATCGGGGACTAGACAGGGCTGACCACTGTCACCGTTACTCTTCAACTTGGTATTGGAAGTTCTTGCCATAGCAACCAGGCAAGAGAAAGAAATCAAAGGAATACAGATTGGAAGGGGAAAAGTCAAGTTCTCACTATTTGCAGATGATATGATAGTATACATAGAAAAAGCTAAAGAATCCAGCAGAAAACTACTGGAAGTTATTAGGCTGTATAGCAAGGTATCAGGCTACAAAATTAATGTACAAAAATCAGTGGCATTTATTTATGCAAACACTAAATCTGAAGAAGATATCCAGAAATCACTCCCATTTACTGTTTCAGCAAAATCAATCAAATACCTAGGAATAAAGTTGACCAAAGAAGTGAAAGACTTGTATGCTGAAAACTATGAGTCACTACTCAAGGAAATAGAAACTGATACCAAGAAATGGAAAGATACCCCCATGCTCATGGATTGGAAGAATAAATATCATCAAAATGAATATTCTCCCCAGAACCATATACAAATTTAATGCAATACCCATCAAAGTTCCACCAAGCTTCTTTAAGAGAATAGAACAAACACTACAATCATTTATCTGGAACCTGAAAACACCAAGAATTGCCAAAACCATCTTGAGGAAAAGAAACAGAAATGGAGGCATCACACTCCCAGACCTTAAACTATATTATAAAGCCATCATCATCAAAACAGCATGGTACTGGAACAAAAATAGGCACACAGACAAGTGGAACAGAATTGAAAACCCAGAAATAAATCCCCACACCTATGGACATCTATTCTTTGATAAGGGGGCCCAAAGGATTAAATGGAAAAAGGAGGCTCTCTTCAATAAATGGTGCTGGGAAAACTGGGTTGCAACATATAGAAGAATGAAATTGAACCACTTTATTTCACCAGAAACAAAAATCAACTCCAAATGGATCAAAGACCTAGATGTCAGACCAGAAACAATCAAATACTTAGAGGAAAACATTGGTAAAACACTTTCCCACCTATACCTCAAGGACATCTTTGATGAATCAAACCCAATTGCAAGGAAGACTAAAGCAGAAACAAACCAATGGGACTACATCAAATTGAAAAGCTTCTGAACATCCAAAGAAACTATCACACAAAGAAAGAGACCCCTCACAGATTGGGAGAAGATCTTCACATGCCAGACATCAGACAAGAATCTAGTCACCAAAATATATAAGGAGCTCAGCAAACTTAGCACCAAAAAAGCAAATGACCTCATCCAAAAATGGGCAGAGGATATGAACAAAACATTCACCTCAGAGGAGATCCCAAAGGCTAACAAACATATGAAAAACTGCTCTAGGTCACTGATTGTCAGAGAAATGCAAATTAAGACAACACTAAGATACCACCTCACTCCTGTAAGAATGGCATACATCAAAAAGGACAGCAGCAACAAATGCTAGAGAGGTTGTGGGGACAGAGCAACCCTTTTATATTGCTGGTGGGCATGTAAATTGGTACAGCCTCTGTGGAGAGCAGTCTGGAAAACTCTCAGAAGGCTAGACATGGACCTTCCATATGATCCAGTAATTCCTCTCCTGGGGTTATGGAGTCAAAAGACAAACTGAATCTTTTTAATATATAGGCTATGTATTTGATAGGCGGACTCTCTCAAAAGCCTAGACCAAGTAGATTAGAAGCATCCAATAGCACAGCTATATACAAGATACTGGATACTGTACAGCAAACCATAACAAAGGGACTTTTCAAAGTTAACCCAATTAACAAATAATGTAATGATAATATTAACTATTGATTGTCTTTTTGAACCCTAAGACAGCAGGAACCTCACATCTTCACTATAGATCCCCTACTTCCCCCAGTCCTGGAACCCTTCGATAGGGCCCACTTTCCCGTATGCATCTCCCAATCCAAACCAAATAATATTGCATCCGCCGATCACAACCTAACCAAAACAACGATTGCCACCTCAACATGCTTCACCTCAGACTGTATCCAGAGACTTCACGTGTGGAATGACAACCCTTCAGCTTCATTACTCGGGTGAGACCTTTCCTTTAATAGTACACTCTAATTTCATCTCAGGTAGTTCACTTTCTAACAAAGTCCCATAACCTAGATATACACCAGTTTCTGTGAGAGCTTATGTGCACACGTATCCATAAACTACTGCAAAATATATACCTGAAAGCAGAAGTACACTAGAGTTTGCAGTGAGTATCCCCCTAACACTTCCTCTCCACTATTCCAAGCTTTGGGTCCATGATTGCTCAACAATTGTTTGGCTTTGTATGTTAACTCTCTTTTCAATCACCAGGTTCCAGATGTCATCAGGATGCCGGCCAGGCTTCCCTGGACTGAAGACCCCACCAATGTGTCCTGGAGCTCCGCTTCCCCAGAGACCCACCCTACTAGGGAAAGAGAGAGGCAGACTGGGAGTATGGACCGACCAGTCAACGCCCATTTTCAGTTACAGAAGTCAGACCTTCCACCTTCTGCAACCCACAATGACCCTGAGTCCATGCTCCCAGAGGCACAGAGAATGGGAAAGCTATCAGGGGAGGGTGTGGGATATGGAGACTGGGTGGTGGGAATTGTGTGGAGTTGTACCCCTCCTACCCTATGGTTTTGTTAATTATTCCTTTCTTAAATTAAAAAAAAGAAAGAAAGAAAGGAAGGAAGGAAGGAAGGAAGGAAGGAAGGAAGAAAGAAAGAAAGAAAGAAAGAAAGAAAGAAAGAAAGAAAGAAAGAAAGAAAGAAAGAAAAAATGGCTGCTGGGAGTGGTGAATTTTTGTAGTGTAGGCATGCAGCTACAGCAATAACCCTGGTGGAAAGAAAGAACGAGGAAGGAGGGAAGGAAGGAATCAAGGAAAGTGGGGGAGGGAGGAAGGGAGTGAAGGAAGAAAGAAGAGAGAAAAAAATAGAAGTCTTGATAACTCTTGCAAGAAGGAAGCTGAGTCAAGTTTCAATAAATATATTTATCTAAGAAAATGATTTAAATTTTATGTTCCCAAAGGAAACTAGGACTAATTTCCTAAGATACTTTTCAGCATCTCATAGACCCATAGTAGATAGTATTTGATATAATTGTACTTCATTATGACTTAATACTAAAACAGTGAAATGAATATTTTAACACATGTAGGAATAAATTGATATATAACCCCACACATAATAAATTACATCAAATTGATATATAATCCCAGAAGAACTCATTTGAATGTGATGTTCAAAAGTTGATTTTATTTAGTAACTGGAATGCTTTTATTGCCCAAACAAACCTAGTACAGTTCCTGAGCTAAGTCAGCGTATCACCACACATAGAAACACAAAGTTAGCTTTGTGGTGGCCGTCACAGTTTGGAGGTGTTGGCATCACCTGGGAATGCCCTATGTCCTTTAGTGTTTCCAGTCCTCTGCCTTCATGTTCTTTACTAGCTCTCAGAGTTCTTCCAAAAGTAGTTATGATTCAGTGTTCCAATATAAATTCTTCATATTTTATTCCTGTATTTCCCAGTTCCCATGCCACACTGTACCACTATACCAAAACATAAGATATAGAAAATAAAGCAGTTTCCTAGATACTAACCTACAGCAGGAAAGGAATTCTTCCACATACTCCAGGGGGCTTGAATTTTGCTCAAGGATATTTCAATAATTGACAGAGCAGGAACTAGTTTTTGTTTGTAAAACTACTCCCTACCTCTTCCTTTAATGACCCAAGTTAATGTGTGAACGATTCATTTCTAGTTTATGTTGGTCACCCCTAGAATGATAAGTTTCTTACCTTCCCCACATACCCCCACCTCCCCTCTCCCCATACTCAGTCTCAGTTCTATTTCTGAGAGGTGACAGCTGTGTTTGGAAGGAGGAAAGCAGTTTGAGGCTGCAGAGAGGAGCTAGATTCAAGGGAAGACAAATAGGGAAACAAACCTAGAAGAGGCTGGACTAACATAAAGACACAGCAGAAACAAAAGGCAAGTTGAGCCTTTCCAGTGCAGACAGTGGGGTGGGGGTGGGATTGGAGGTGTTTAGGAAATATATTCAGAGTGAGGATATACCTAAGAGTCAGTTTGAGACTCACTGGTTTAAACTAAAAGTAGGCAGGTTTTTGGTTGAAAGAGAGGGAGAATCCCCATTTCCCCAGAGCCCCACCTCACTAGGGAAAGAGAGAGACAGGCTGGGAGTATGGATAGATCTATCAATGCCCATGTTCAGCGGGGAAACAATTACTGAAGCCAGACCTTCCACCTTCTGCACCCCATAATGATCCTCGGTCCATACTCCCAGAGGGTTAAAAAATAGGGAAGGGGATGGGATATGGAGCTCTGTGGGTGGGAACTGTGTGGAATTGTACCCCTTTTATCCTATTGTCTTGTCAATGTTTCCATTTTATAAATAAAAAATTTTAAATAAATAAATAAATAAAATGGGAAAAAAAGAGAGGGAGAATCAGAGTCCTTTGTTGCCAATATCATGTAAATCTAGTTTAACCTTAATCTGAATATTTTGTAACTTCCTTACCCTTCCCTTGCCCAAGGAGAAGAAAATTTTCATAGATGTATTTCTCCTCTAAGAGGCAAGCCCAAATTTCTTAGCCCAGCTGAACCCCTCACAAACACCCTTTTTTTGTGTGTTTATTTTTCTGCTTTTAAGCAAAATGAAATAAAGTATCCTGGTTAACACACACACACACACAAACCTCTTGAACAACAACAAAAAAATCCTTGAATAGTTTTACTGATGAGTTTCACACTGATAAAACTAGGCCCACAAAAGCATACACTCAAAAATTTAAAATCTACTGAAAAGAGTCCTTATTGGCTTAAAATAAGAATATAATGGGGACCAGGTGGTGGCACACCCAGTAGAGTGCATACATTACCATTCTCAGGACACACCCAGTAGAGTGCATACATTACCATGCTCAGGACTAGGATTAAAATCCTTCTTTCCAGCCTGCAAGGGGCAAGCTTCACAGAGTGAAAGAGTACTGCAGGTATCTTTCTTTCACTCTCCTTCCCCTCTCAACTTCTCTGCTTCTATCAAAAAGAAAGGAAGATAGCATAAGAGACTCTTGTGTCTGAGGCTCAGAAGTTCCTGGTTAAATCCCCCACACCACTATAAACCAGAGTTTAGCAGTAAAAATAAAATAAAATAAAATAAAATAAAATAAAATAAAATAAAATAAAATAAAACAAAATAGGAATTGGCTACCAGGAGCAGGTCCTGCTGGTACTGAGTCCCAGCAATAAAACTGATTGTAACAGAAGTAATAATAAGGGAGTCCAGCGATAATGCAGCAGTTTAAGGGCACATGGCACAAAGCGCAAGAACCGGCTGAAGGATCCAACTTTGAGTCCCCTGGTTCCCCACCTGCAGGGGATTTGCTTCACAGGCAGTGAAGCAGGTCTGCAGGTGTCCATCTTTTTCTCCCCCTCTCTGTCTTCCTCTCCTCTCTCCATTTCTCTCTGTCCTATCCAACAACGATGACATCAATAACAACAACAATAACTGCCACAACAATAAAAAAACAAGGGCAACCAAAGAGCAAATAAATAAATATATTTTAAAAAGAAGTAATAGTAATAATAATAATAATACAAAGTTTCCCTATTGTTTTAAAATGATAATGTCAGTGAGACCCATCTGTGGAGATTATATATACATATATATATTCATTAATTCATTTATATTTTTTCTTCCCATTTGTCTCTCTGTGCTCTGCTTCCTGGGGTCTCCCTGGTAAGACTGCATTATTACTATCATTCAGGTAGTATTGAGGATAAAGACCACAGAGGCAAAAAAAATTCAAGTGCCAAGATACTTTGATGCCCCTCCTCTGTGTAATTACTCTCACCTTTGCTATCACTAAAGGCATGCTTCCTGGGTGATGGTAGTGGGATTTTTTTTCCACAGAGAGATGGATTGTTTCTGTGGGTCTTGATGGTCCTCAAATTATCTGAGCACGGAAAAGAAAGCTGAGTGAATTTGATTTTTAACTTATTTTATTTCTGAATTTATTTCCCAGTACCTAGAAGGTAGTGACTGCCCCAGCAGTCAAGTCAATTGTTATCTGTGGGACTTGATTATGTTTGGACCCAGTCGCTCACTTTGAGCAAGACACAGTTAATGAGGAGAGAAATGAAAAGTGCATTGAGTCACAGTGTGTTTGCAGTAATTTGTGACACATTTACTCCACTCTATTCTTTGTTTATCTCTCCCCCTCCTTGCAGGTTCTGTAGAAAAAGGAGCAGATAAGCGAATTCACTGATAGACAGTTAAGGGTGTTGAAGGTAATGAATCTCTCTATCTCAGTCTCCATTGTTGGCAGTAATTGGGGCACCATTCATCTCTACAGTAAAATGCCAGGAAAGCTCATCTTAAGGAAACATCTTTTTCTCCCGTTATTTCACACATTTTTCCTTGATACTGCTGGTTTTTATTTTCACTATTTTTTTTCTTTTCTCTCTTTCTTTTCATCTTCTTTTTCTTCTTTTTTTTTTTTGTGCACTCTTTGCCACTTTTCTAAATAATAGTCCATTAAACAGTTCACAGTGTGTGTTCTGTAGAAATGTAAAAAAGTGATTGGATGATACTAATTAAGGAGAGATTTTTGTTTCCACTTACTGCAGATCAGTGGTGGGTTACATTAAAGCTGCCTTTTGTGATGAGAATAACACAAAAGAACAGCTGTGCTAAATACATATTTCAAGACATACAGGTAGGTCAAATAAGTGTTCCTTTCCTTGAAAAGTCAGTATGTTATAACTATAAATTCTACTTGCAGCACTGTGGGGAGGCACAGAGGCTAATTATTCACTATAATCATTAGTAGTTATGGTAGAAACTGTTAGGGGTAAAATTGTGATCTGTTCAGTTACTTCTAGTTTTCACTTTGTGAGATCCTTGAATGTCTTGGCTTGCTGCAATGGTTTTCCCAGTCTGATTTCCAACAACACTTCCAAGTGAATCAGAGTCTCTTCTTTTATAATGATTTTGAATTAAGGAGGAAAAAAAATGTCAATGTATTTTTGTGAGCTAACCATAACAGTCCTTGTGATCATCTTCATTTCCTGCACAGTTAGGATTTACCTTTTTTTGTTTTTCTCTCAGTGATATACTTTCCCTTCAAACATGCTTAAAGTGATATTGATCCATTTCATTACTGGCAATCATTAATGAGTCTGATTAACTTCGAGGGATACACCTATATACTGGTTTGGGATAAAATTCAAAATAGTCTTTTGAATTGTTGCACTCTGCATTACTAAAGAGAGACAAAAAAAAGAAACTTCCTAGTATTACCTAAGTGACACTGCATTCACACAGATCATTTAAACAATTTTTGACCAGTTGGTTGTCTTGCACATAAGTGATTTCACTGCACCAGTGGAACTTGTATATTCAGATAGTTACAGAGACAGAAAGAAACTGAAAGAAGACCGGAACTCCTCCACTATCAAGATACTGACATATGAACCAGATAGAAAGGGACACAATGGAAATACAAATTGGGGGAGAGGCAAGTTATATGTTTTTTATTATGCCTTTTTCCAATATCTATTTTGATGTGTTGCTTCCAGGACATGTAAATTGTAGATGCCATTAAGATTACCTATAAAACTGTGGCAATACTGAACTTGAAACTGGTCTCCTTTTGAGAAGAGAGAGGGATGAAGAAATTTTGAAAGCAGAGTGTGTGAAAGAAAACCCTTTGTAAATTGCACATCAGTGCTGTCACGTTAACTCTGTGAGTTTTCCATGGCATGGCTCAGGTGTTGATTGGCATAGAATGTGTAGGTTTGTTGAAATGGTTTTGATTCCTTCCTTTCCCTTACCCCTACAGGTACTGAGCTCTTGCTATATGCCTAGACCTCATCCCAAGGTCTGGCAGTATAGCAAGCAGACTAAGTAAACAAACTTTCCTGATGCAGTGGATTTTATACTTTAAGAAAATGATCTCCCTCTCATGGTTATTTATTTGTTATAAGGAAGAAAATGTGTGTGTGTGTGTGTGTGTGTGTGTGTGTGTGTGTGTGTGTGTGTGTGTGTGTGTGTTTAAAAAGGGAACAAACACAAGTAAAAGTCTTTCTTCGATCCTAAATTTGCAGTGCTAATTAAGTGAAATGAATGTGAAATCAGATGCTCTACAGTCCAAAATAGACTTCTCTTGACCATGTAGTATTATAAGGTATGACCCAAGTTCTCATTTCTTCAGTTTTGTCTGTCCTTCTCCCTGAAAATGTACACAGGGCTGAATGTGCTTTCTTATTGGGAGACTAGAACATCTCAGGGTTCTGAGTGTAAAGAATGATACTAGATTATGTAGCAGAAGTGAACAACATGGATGGGTTACAAGAAGGCTTTGAGAGCTGAAATAGGTATGTGGAAACATGGTTTTAGTGGGGCCAGTGGGTTGTACAGACAGCAATTACAGATTGCTAGCTACACCATGCTCTACCACAGGTTCACTAGGTACTATTTGGATACAGGTTTGAGTCCAATGCATGACTAGCTATATCCATAAGCAATATGAACATTTGCAATGTACAAGAACTAAAGAAGTCACAGATGTCAAATGGCCAAGTCTAATATTCAAAACAAATCATCATCTTTGCTTTTCTAAACATTTGAATGGCTAATAGTCAAGGCTAGCTCTTTATTCTGGTGTTTATAACAGGTCTTTATAACATTTATAACCATAAATCACAATACTATTAAGAGAATTATTAGTATAGGCTGATAGTTTGCCCCTATCCTATTCATAATCCATATGTTGAAATCCTAACTTGCAATGAGGTGGCTTTAAGAGATGGAATTTTTGTATATGATTAGCTCATAAGGAGGTAACTCTAACAAACAGGACTAGGGCCTTTATAAGAGATCCTAAGATGAATGTCTTTCCTCTCCACCCTTAGTATTAGTGTAAAGGCTTGTGCCCAAATCATTGAGGTTCAAGTGTTTTAAAGTAAGCCTTTTAATGTTTAATCATCTCAATAAACTACTTCATAATTCTAAATGACAATACAATTGTGAAAAAATATATGAATTGGGGCAATGAGTATTTGTAAATATTTATTTAAAGTACATATGTAGGTAATAATTACAGATCCTATACTGTGATTAGTATAAAGAAAAATGGGTACAAGATTGAGGTTCAAACCCCTCATGTATTCACATAACCCAACTAATATTGCTTTTTATGATTTTTTTGCTTTATTATTTCATTTTTCTTATATTTGACAGAAATTGAGAGGGGTGGGAACACAGAGAATAAGAGAAAAAGAGAGATATTTGCAACACTGCTTCACCATTCAGGAAGCTTCTCTCCTGCAGGTGGGGCCCATGCCCTTGAACTAGGATTCTTTCCTTTTTTTAATGATTTATTTATTTATTTTCCCTTTTGTTGTCCTTGTTTTGTTGTTGTTGTTGTTGTTGTAGTTTTTATTGTTATTAATGTCATCATTGTTAGATAGGACAAAGAGAAATGGAGAGAGGAGGGGAGGACAGAGAGGGGGAGAGAAAGATACACACCTGAAGACCTGCTTCACCGTCTGTGAAGCGACTCCCCTGCAGGTAGGGAGCTGGGGTCTCAAACCGGGGTGCTTTGCACCAAGTGTGTGCACTTAACCCACTGCGTTACCGCCAAACTCTTAAGAACTAGGGTTCTTGCTCACGGTAACATGTGTGCTCAACTGGCTTCAGAATTAGGGGGTTACTGATATACAGTTCACTTATTGCTATATCACACAATTATACAATTTCTCATCTTTTTGTGCTTCATGCAATAGGGCCTCACGGTTCTCTCCACCCCTTTCCTACCTCCCCTTCCCTAGTCTTTTGCTTCGGTTCAACACAACACACCTAGTCCAAGTTTCAGTATGTAATTTCAATCTTTTTCCTTTTTTCTTAAGTTCTACTTTTAAGTAAGATAATTTATTATTTGTCCTCTTTTTGACACATATAACTTAACATGATATCTTCAAATTCCAATTAAGATGAGAAGATGGAGGAGATGACTCCATGACATTTTATTAATTTGTATATAAATCTACTTTTATGAATGTAAAGGTAATGGTTTTGTAATTTATCAGCTTTCACAGGTAGATTCTTCTTCTTCACCCCCACTCCCACCCCTCTTCTCTCCATGTCCTGATGAAATTGGAGTGCAGAACCCTCTGGTCATCTTCCCCTAATATTAACCCTTCTGTAAGTGTGGTGTGCAGAAGGTAGAAGGTCTTGGGTGCTGTAATGGCTTTTCTGCTGGACATAGGCATTTGCAGGTCAAGCCATCCCCCCAAAAAACATTTTTTTTAGTGATTTAATAATGATTAGCAAGATTGTAAGGTAAGAAGATAAGAGAATATTCCCACCACCAGAGTTCCACATCCCATCCCCTCCATTCGAAGCTTCCCTATACTTTATCCCTCTGGGAATATGAATGAAAGATCTTTATGGGGTGCAGAAGGTGGAAGGTATGACTTCTGTAACTGCTTCTCTGCTGCACATGGACGTTAGCAGGTCAATCCATACCCCCCAGTCTGTTTTTATCTTTCCCAAGAGCTCAGGGGAAGTGAAGTTCCAGGACATATTGGTGAGGTCATCTGCCCAGGGAAGTCAGGATGGTCTCATGGTAGCATCTGCAACTTGGTAGCTGAATAGCAATAAGATAAAAAGCAAGACAAATTGTTTAATAACTAGGAACTTAGGTTCCTAAGGGTAAGAATAGAGTTCTTAGAACTTACGTTTTTAAGGGTAAGAATAGAGCAGATGGAAATAAGGGTGTTAATGTGGGAAGAAATTTGGAAGTTTATTTTAGGTATATTCCGAGGGGCCCATGACTTGACTAATTTTTGCCTGAGCCTAATAGCTAACATGCAGGTGGGCTGAAAGTACTGTCTGGGAAGATGTTGTCAGAATTGAGAATGGGACTAGAAAACTGGATTAGGGCAAAGAGAAGCTCCCAAATATGAGGAAATCATATAAATATCATTAACTATAAGCCCCACTGATCTGAGCCTAGGGCCCATATCTAGCCATATTTAGTACAGGAGCCTACTTAAACTCAGTATCTCCACCAGTCTGAACTCACATTCCATGGTCACAGTGAGGAACATTCTAGCTCATTTCAGGACCAGTCTTCCTCGAGTGACAGAGTAGGTTGGCCCAGCCTCCCTTCAGAGATTGGGGCAATCCCTACTATTGCTGCTCTACATTGAAGGCGAGGTCCTATAGAGACCCATAAGGAGGCTTATGATGATGTTCCTCATGGAAGTGACCACCAATGGAGGAGAGAGAGATCTACAGCCCATTTCTATCTTTCCCTAATGTGACTTCATAATTTTTAATATCTAAATAAGAGTGCATTGTATGTCTACCACATATAGCTTAGCCACTTATCTGTTGGCTATTACAAATTGTGCTGTTAAGAACATAGGTACATAGATTGCTCCTGACAGATGTTTTTGTTTCTTTTGGGTAAGTCTCCAGGAGAAAAATGAGGTAGGTCCATTTCTATTCTTCTGAGTAATCTCCAAACTGTTTTCCACAAGTGTTAAACTAATTTACACTCCCACAAGCAGTGGAGCAGAGCAGAGCAGTGATAACCTCCCCCCCCCACCACCACCACATCCTCTCCAACTTTTGTTGTTACTGTCCTTTCTGATGGAAGACATTCTCCCAAGTGTAAAGTGGTATCTCATTATCGTCTTTATTTGCATTTCTCTGATAATCAGTGACTTTGTGTATTTTCTTTGTTGTATTTATTTATTGTTAAATAAAGATAGAAATAATTGAGAGGGGGAGGGGAGACAGAGAGGGAGAGAGACAGAGAGACACACCCACAGTCCTGCTTCACCACTTGTGAAGCTTTCCCCCTGCTGATGTCGACCTGGGGTTTAACTTGGGTCCTTGTGCACTAATGTGTGTGCTTTGCCACATGCTCTACTGCCTGCCCCACCCCCTTTATCTTATTGTTTACTTTGAGCATTCTCTTATGTATCTGTTGGCCCTCTAGATGTCTTCCTTGGTGAAATTTCTGTCCATCTCCTCACCCCATTTGATATTGGGGTTGGTATTTTGTTGCTAAATTTTTTTTTTTTTTCCTCCTCCAGGGTTATTGCTGGGCTCGGTGCCTGCACCATGAATCCACCGCTCCTGGAGGCCATTTTTTCCCCCTTTTGTTGCCCTTGTTGTAGCTTCGTTGTGGTTATTATTATTGCCCTTGTTGACGCAATTCGTTGTTGGATAGGACAGAGAGAAATGGAGAGAGGAGGGGAAGACAGACAGGGTGAGAGAAAGATGGACACCTCAGACCTGCTTCACTGCCTGTGAAGCGACTCCCCTGCAGGTGGGGAGCCTAGGCTCAAAGGCTGGTCCTTGCACTTTGCACCATGTGTGTTTAACCCGCTGTGTTACCACCCTACTCCCCCTGAAGTTTGTTTTATAAAAATCTTCTCCCATTATATAGGGTATAATCAGCTTTTCAGTCTGATTTTTTAAATTCCTATTTCTGTGATTAACACTTTGTAGCACCAGAATTTAATATGTAGAATTTTTAAGGGAAGGAATTATAACATAGAATATGTTTTGCGGGAGTCGGGCTGTAGTGCAGCGGGTTAAGTGCAGGTGGCGCAAAGCACAAGGACCGGCAGAAGGATCCCGGTTCGAGCCCTGGCTCCCCACCTGCAGGGGAGTCACTTCACAAGCGGTGAAGCAGGTCTGCAGGTGTCTATCTTTCTCTCCCCCTTCTCTGTCCATTTCTCTCTGTCCTATCCAACAACAACGACAATAATAATTACTACAACAATAAAACAACAAGGGCAACAAAAGGGAATAAACAAATAAAATAAATATTAAAAAATAAATAAATAAAAAGAATATATTTTGCATTCTTGCTCCTGATATTAATCTTAATAATGTGCTTGTTTAGATCAGAAGAGAAAACACAAGATAACCTGAACTGGAGTTGGTGTATTGCACCAAAGTAAAAGACTTTGGAGTGGGTGTAGGGGTACAGGTCCTGGAAAAGGATGACAGAGAACCTAGTGGGGGTTGTACTGTTATGTGGAAAACTGAGAAATGTTATGCATGTGCAAACTATTGTATTTACTGTCCACTGTAAAACATTAATTCACCCAATAAAGAAATTTTAAAAATAAAGATAATAATAATAATGTGCTTGTTTGCTTGTTGCATTGTCTACTATACAAGATTCACCAAAAATTACTCATTTATTTAAATACCAGAGCACTGGCCAGCTCTGGCTTATGGTGATGCAGAGGATTGAATCTGGGACTTTGGAACCTCAGGCATGAGGTCTCTTTGCATAACCATGAAGCTATCTCCCCTACCCAAGAGTTCTGGAAGTTTTTACTGAGAGCCCTGAGGTGTCTTTTCAGTGACCTGCACCTTCAGGTTCAGGGTCCTTTTGTAAACAAGGTTTACAAAACATCAGAAATTTTATATACAAAGACGTAGGTTTGGATGGAAAGCCGAACACATAATGGGAATCTAAAGAGAGTAGGATACACTGTGCAAAGCAAAGACTTCTGCTTATCATTAGCTACTGAAAACCCTCTGTTGTATCAAAGGTTAAGACTTTGGGTTCCCTCAGGTAGTGGCCTGATAACCCAGCTATGTTGAAAACAGAGGCTTTTAGGCACTGTGTTAAATTAAGCCTAAACTCCAAGACATTTGATATAAATGTTCCTCAACAGACAGACAATAATCTATTGAATGAATGATTTTGGAAATTACATACATCTTTTTAAAAATAATCTAATAAAAATGTAAACAAATATTAAAGCAACATTAAAAACTCAAATTGCATGAATCCATATAGTATCTCTTTTTTAATTTTTTTTTCAATAGGAGGGATTAATTCTTTACAGTATACACAGCTGTTGATACAAGTGTAAAATTTCTCAGTTTTCTACTAAACACTTTCACCCCCAGCCTAGGTCCTTCTCCACCATCATGCACCAGGACATGAAAACCCCCAACCTACCACAATCCTTTACTTTGGTGAAATATATCAAACCCAGTCTAAGATCTTCTTTGTGTTTTCCCTTTCTGTTCTGATTTCTCAACATCTATCCATAAGTGAGATCACCCCATATTCTTTCTTCTCTTTCTAGCTTATCTCACTTAACATGATCCCTTTAAGCTCTAACCAAGGTGAGGTAAAGAAAGTAAATTCATTATTCCTTATTGCTGAGTAGTAATTGTATATGTAGATACCACAATTTACTCATCCATTCATCTGTTGTTAGTTACATAGGTTGCTTCCAGGTTTTGGCTGTTACAAATTATGATGCTATGAGCATAGGTATACACAAGTATTTTTGGATGGGTATGTTTGGTTCCTTAGGATATATCCCCAGGAGAAGAGTAATAGGGTCCTAGGGTAGGTCCACTTCTAGCCTTCTGAGAGTTCTCCAGACTGCTCTTCACTGGGGTTGGACCAATTTACATTCCCACCAGCAGTGCAGGAGGGTTCCTTTGTCTCCACAACCTCTTCAGCACTTGTTGCTCCTACCTTCTCTGATGTACAGCATTCTCACAGGAGTGAAGTGGTATCTCACTGTTGTCTTTATTTTTATTTCTCTGATAATCAATGACTTGGAGCAAGTACACATTATTTATATGTATTAAAGATGATAGTTCATGAAACTGTCATGCATACTTTGTGAGTGTTTATTTTCCTAACATTTTCCTTAAAGTTACAAACTATCTACTTTTTAATTAATTTTTACAAATCATAAAGCATTTCTCCAAATGAAAATATTTATTGATGATGAGATTAAAAATAGCATTATAGTCCATTCTTGTAATTCAGAGTAGTTATTATTTTATATTATTTGTAAAAAAAATATTTATTTATTTATTCCCTTTTGTTGTCCTTGTTGTTTTATTGTTGTAGTTATTATTGTGGTTGTTACTAATGTCATCATCGTTGGACAGGACAGACAGAAATGGAGAAAGGAGGGGGGGGGAGAAAGACAGACACCTGCAGACCTGCTTCACCACCTGTAAAGCGCCTCCCCTGCAGGTGGGGAACCGAGGGCTCGAACCAGGATCCTTACGTTGGTCCTTGCTCCTTGCACCATGTGCGCTTAACCCGCTACGCTACCACCCGACTCCCTATTTTATATTCTTGTGGTACACCCACAACTTTGCTCCTAGAAGAACTCTTGGCTCAGGTTCCTTTGGCCTCAACACTTTATGACACGAACTGATCAATATATACCTTTGCTTATGTGTTTTTCTATTTAAACACACTTCATCAGATAGGGTATATTTTAAACAGTAAAATTAATATATATGTTTCACTCAAAGTATACATGGAAAAAAAAAGACAGCACTTCTGACTATAAGAAAATTGAAACCAAAAGCAAAAGACAGGATGTCCCCTTTGCTCTGGCTCAGCTAGTAACACATTTGTAAGGTGACTCAAATGTATCACTACTCTGTGCACACTTCAATGGGTCCCTTTGAAAGGACAACAGGGGCCCATGTTATAAATAAAGTTTATCAAGAAGGAAAAGTTTTAAATATGAAATCCTCAAGAAATAAGTACTGATTATTGATTGTAGAGTTTTATATTGGAGGGGGGGTGCCAGGGCTTTACAATGTACCATTTCACAGACAGACAGACAAATACCACAGTACTTAAACTTCTCCCAGTGCCATCATGCATCAAGACTCAGGCTTGAGCCTTGTGAATGGCAAGGCAGATTCCCTACCAGGTAAGCGATTTCTCTGGACCTGACGGTTGTGTTAAGTGCTATTTTATTTGATATTATTGCTACTTATAGAAAAAAGAGATATAAAACAAGAGTATAATAGTGTTTATAGGTTTTCTCTCTGTCTCTCTATATCGCTCTCAAAAATAAAATAAAATTTAAAAAATAGTGTTTATATTTTGAATAGCATGTATGGCTCAAAAACAAATATAATACTATAATTGAACTCAACTAAGTCAACTTCTTTTTGTTTAACTGCCCATCTATTTCACTATTTGCTGGCCTTTGAATTACTAATCATAGACTCATGCATAAAATCAATATATTTTTCAGTTTTATTTGATAGGGCAGAGAGAAACTGAGAGGGGGAGAGAGAGAGAGAGGGATAGAGAAAGATAGACACCTTCAGATCTGCTTCACACCTTGCATTCCCTGACCCACCTGCAGGTGGGAGCTAGAGACTAGAACCTGGGGATCCTTGTTTGGGTTCTTGTGCTTAGTATTATGTGCCCTTAACCAGGTGGGCTACCGCCCAGCCCCCTAAAAATCAATATTTTAGTAGTTGTAACAAATTATTGTAGCATTATCTCTTATAATAATAACTATGCTTTCACACTGGAGATTTTTAATATATAAGACACACAGAGAAAGTTTTTTATTCTTTTTAGTTTTCCAAGTAAAAGCTATAATAGAGATGAGTGTGGGGAGCTCAGACATCACCATGTGGGAGGACACAGTCCAAAAAAGGGAGCAGCTTCATAAGCAGTGATTATCTTCCCTTCACTCTCTCTTTCCCTCTCCATCAAAAAGAAAAGAATTATGTTTCTCATGCTCTATCAAAAAGAAAGAAAAAAATGACTGCTGGAAGCAGTAGAATTATACAGGCATCATGCCCCAGTGATAACCCTGATAGCCAAGGAAAAAAAGTTATGACCAATATGAATGCTATGTTTTAGTCATATTTCAGGCACTATTCAAGTAGAGAGAATAATTTATGTTAAATAAAGAACTACAGTATCTTTGCCAGAATAAAATTCAGGAGAGCCTAAAACGATACCCTTCTGAAGACCAAGGCAAAGCCCAAAGCCAAATTAGAGGAATCAGTCTGGCACTCAAAATAAACCAAACATCACTACATCCTTATCAAGCCTTTGAGCGCTCATGGTTCTGATCCATTGCTCCTTTCTTAATATCATGTCTGTCCCAGCTCAACCCTACCCTCCAAGTCAGAGATTTGCCTTGGTAGTCTATTGTCAGCCAAGAGCTTACAAATTAAAACCCATTCTTGCATAAGAAGTCTTTTTAAAATTAAACAGCTTCTCTTCAATGAAGAATGGCTGAGATTTTACGGCCTTAGGACTGAAGGCAAGACAGATTATTTGAATGCATACAAAAGGGGTTGGTAGGGTTTGTTCCACATCTTCTGAGAGGCAGTAAAGCATGGACATTAGCAATACACTGGAGTCAGAAGGCCTGGTGTTGGAATCTGATGATGACTTTTAGTCACTGTGTAGTCTGTGTGTCCCAGTTGTTGACAGAGGTTTATGTCTTTGGGTTATGAGCCAGATATGGATGGACACACATATGGAGTGAGCAACAACTAACAAGCAGCAACTAACAACAGGTTAAATATTTATCATAGGGGCTGGAAAGATAGCTCTCTCCTGGTAAAGTGTCTGTTTTGCCAAGCACTGTGCCATATTTGAACTTTTGGCATAGCACACAGGAATGCCAAGGCTCCCCAGAGGGATTTCTTCTCCTTCTTTCCATCCTTCCTTCCTTCCTTCCTTCCATTCTTTCTTCCTTCCTTCCTTCCTTCCTTCCTTCCTTCCTTCCTTCCTTCCTTTCTTTCTTTCTTTCTTTCTTTCTTTCTTTCTTCTTTCTTCTTTCCTCCTTTCTTTCTTTCTTCCTTTCTTCCTTTCTTTTGTCTCCAGGGTTATCGCTGGGACTCATGCCTGCACTAACAATCCACTGTTCCTAGTGGCCATTTTTTCGACAGGACAGAGAGAAATTGAAGGGGGAAAGGGGAGATAAAAAGAGAGATAAATAGATAGACATCTGCAGACCTGTTTAACTATTTGTGAAGTGACCCCCCTGCTATTGGAGAACCAGGAGCTTGAACTGGGATCCCCATGTGGGTCCTTGTACTTCACACTATGTGCCTTAACCAGGTGTGCCACCGCCAGCCCTCCCCCCCAAGGAATCGCCTATACTGTGTTATATCTCCCTCTCTGTGTGTGTGTCTATCTGTCTGTCTAAATGAAAAAAAAAAAAATCTATCTGCTGAAGTGAAATCATTTCATATGTAAGGTCTTGGTGAAGAAAAAAAAAAATGAAAGAGGGAGTCCGGCAGTAGTACTGCAGGTTGAGCACAGGTGGCTCAAAGCACAAGGACCTGCATAAGGATCCGGGTTCCAGCCCCCGGCTTCCCACCTGCAGGATAGTCGCTTCACAAGCGGTGAAGCAGGTCTGCAAGTGTCTCTCTTTCTCTCCCCCTCTGTCTCCCCTCCTCTCCCCATTTCTCTCCATCCTGTCCAACAATAATGACATCAATAACAACAATAATAATAATGACAACAAGAGCAACAAAAGGGAATAAATAAATAGTAAAAAAAATAAAAGGTATCTTTTATTTATTTTTTCTTATTGTTGGGACTTCACTGCTCTGTCCTGACTTTTTAAAATATAAAGAGGGATACAGAGAGACAGATGGAAAGACACCACAATACCAAATCTTCCTCTTATTCAATGTGGTCTAGCAAGAACCTGGGCGCCACACACAGTAAGGGAGAAGTACTACCCAGGTGAGCTACCTACAAATATTTATCTTGGCAACTACTCTATTTTTCCTAATTAGATGCCACCTCCAGAAAAGAGCTATAGATATATATTGTGTACAGAGCAACAGAAGAGACTTTCATGTAATGGTTAAAGAACCACCATCATCACACTCATCATACACATGATATGCATGTCATTGGTTTCAATGAGAATTAATGTCCTGTTAACAAGATAAATATTCATAGAGATAAATTACAGTCATTCTACATCCCCTTTGTCTTCAAGCTAAAGAAGAAGAAAGGCATGGCCCTTTATAGCCTGCAAGTGCTCCCTGTACTTCCTTGTCAAAATGGTCTGCTACAATTTGAATAAGGCCAGTTTTGAAAATGCTGTCCAACTTAATGTGTTCAGTAGTAATACTTCCTTTGCAGTTGACAAAGATTTCATCTGACAAATGAGTGTACTCGAGAGATTATATCAATGAATAATAGGTTCAGTTATCTCTGCTGTGAATTTCATGGACTGTAGATGATGAAGAACTGAAAGTTAAATTTACTTTTTACTTAAATCTTTAGTAATTATTTTTATACTTAACATGAAGGGGCTCAGATTTTCAAATTACTAATATTTTCCTTACCTTTATAGTAATAATAAGAATATTACTCTAAATATGTTTTATTTTATTTTATTTTGGTTTATTGCCACTGGGTTTCTGTGCTTTCCGGATTCCATCATTGCCCAAAACTTTTTTTTTTTTCCTTTCTGATAGAGAGCAAGAGATGAAGAAAGACACCACAGTTCTGCTCCACTGCTCATGAAACCTCCCCTCCCCCCGACACACACACCCACTTGCATTTGGTGACCAGGTGCTTGAATCCAGGTCCTCACATTTGGTAACATGTGTGTTCTACCAGGTAAGCCACCTGGCAGCCCCTCGGATCTATTTTTTAAGCTTAGTATTTTTCCCAGCTATAATCTTAAACAGACTTATTTAATAAAATACGGACAATATAGAAACACTAGCAAATATTTTAAACATGAATGGAATCAACAAAGTGTGTAAGTTTACACACACATATAACTGTGAGTGTATCTGGTTTAGTTAGACACACTGTACAAAAAAAAAGTGATTGAATGATGAAATAGTTCACTTGGATAGTATACTGCTTTGCTGTAGGCATAACCCACGTTTGTGCTTGGCCCCCACATCCTTGAAGGAGGTATTGATGCTGTGGCATCTCTCTCTCTCTCTCTCTCTCTCTCTCTCTCTCTCTCCCCCTCCCTCCTTACCTCCCTCCCTCTCATCTCTTTCATATTCCTTCCCTCTCCTCCCTTGGCTTTCTACCTTCTCTTTAAAAAAAATTAAATTAATTTAAAAAATTAAAAATAAAGCAGTGATTAATCATAGAGCCAAAGTTCCAATCAGACATGTTAGCATTCTCAATACAGGATTACCAACTAAGTAACCTACATCATATAATTTTTGGCTTTTACACAAGACCCGTCCCATTTCCTTTGTTCTGTGGGTTTTTAATTCCTTCTTGTTAGGTGGCTGTGTTGCTGTAAAATAAAGGGAGAGGAAAGGTGATATTTGATTTGGTTAGATTTATTCTTACATATCGTTTTATATCTGGTGTGGGGACTATCAACTTTCAGGTATTTGACTTAATCTGTTCTCCTAAGAGCACTATTTTATTTTCTGATTTGCAAAATGTTTCAAACTGTCTCCCAAGTCTTCCTAATAAATACCAACATCGAAAATCTAAACCCATGATAAGAACATTGCATTTTGATTTTTGCCTAAGTTTGTAAGAAGGTCTATCTAATTACTCTTGTGGAATTTAAGAGTTATATACATTTTCCCTGAGAATTTTCAAACTAGTCCAATCCTATTGCAAATTTTATCTAAGTTAAAAGACATATATTTATGTAAAATATATATATATATTTCTCATGACACCCTCTGACTCTACCTCAAGCTCTGTTTTTTTTTTTTTTAATCAATTTAATCTTTCCTTGAAAGATACTACAGCAAGAAAACTCAAAACCCAGTGAAAAGGAATTGCTCTCAGTGCTTTCCCCAGGACACCAACACGACTATGCTAAACATTCATTGCTGGCAGTCTCCTGGCTATCACACACTTGGCCCTCCTCTCCTTTACATCCCTAAAGCTTTGCATGTGTGATTATCATAACTCCCTTTTCTGCGGGATTACATGTAATTAAGTTTTCAATCAATCTGACTAATTAAATGGAAGCTTTGTCTGTGGGCTAGATCAGGAGACTGGAAACCAGGGTTTCTGAGTCTTACCACTTATTCACTAGGTAAGCGTGGCCAATCATTCATTTCATTTCTAATTTTCCTCTGAAGTGAATAGAGAAGAGGTATATAAAGTCTACTCTAGGTGGCCCCAACTTTTTAAGAATTCTCAATTTTTAACCTCTAGTCATCTGTGCCCTCTTGATTCTCAAAGTCCCATCTGTTATTGCTTATGGAAGATTAAAGACTCTCATCAGACCCAACTCACCAACTCAGGTGTCCATGAAGGGCTAAAGAGCCTGAGGGGTCACTGCAAAACTTTGGCTCAAATTGCCAAAACCAGGGCCAGGTAGTGGCACACCTAGTTAAGTGCACATATTACCATGCACAAGACCCAGGTTCAAGCCCCCAGTTCCCAGTTGCAGGGGAAAAGCTTCACAAGCCATGAAACAATGCTGCAGGTATCTCTCTCCCACTCTGTCTCATTCTCAATTTCTCTATGTTCTAGCAAATATGATAAATAAAATTAAAAAAGTGGTTTCCAAGGTTGCTAAAACCATCAACAATCTGGGGGTTATAGGCTTTGCAGCTCAAACAGCAGAACATGGAGAGAAGAGACCATGTGAAGTTGATGAGTAAGGTGTTTGATTTTCTTTTGTCCCTTTGATAGGTATGAGTTAAATATTTTGCTGGAAAAAATATATTCTTTACTCTATCAATATATCTATCTTGGAACACAATCACAGGAGATGATTTGGGGAAAGTAGTTTAAAGGCACTCCAGATCACACCCTTGCTTTCTGTAAGGAAACGGAGGCCTATGAAAAGAAAGGTTTTGCTTATCCCAGAAAAAAAAAAAAAAAAAAAAAAAAAAAAAAACCTGCAACTCTATTTCCTTCCCAGTTGTTTGCACTGCTCTTTAATGGTGTCACATGTGAAGGTGTGACTGTTACAATAGTCATGCTTAGTCCATGAAACATAATGCCTCACTTGCTATAATGAGAAACCACTTAGAGAAACTATTATACGTCTCAGTAGCACAGCAGTGATCACTGACCCGCCAGTTGGCATTCAGAGAAACAGGCAGGTGAGATGTGGAAGATGTGCTTCCTCTTACCTTTTGTCATGGTGCATGTCTTTATGTCTCCCTGTAGAGGCCTTCCAGAAGAAAGGGAACCACCTAGAAAGAGGGAAAACGGAAATAAATACTTTCAGGATGTCTGGTTCCTAGGCTAAGATAAAGATATCTTCCTTGGTTCGACTTTTTCTTCCATTGCATCTTCTTCAAAGCCAGTCATTTCACGTAATCTATCCCAAATCTATGTCCCTGGCAGTGATGCCATTCCAATAGCAGAACACCAAACTTGCAGGCCTGAGTTTCTGAGGTCCCAGGTCTAATCCTGCCACAAATCAGAGCTGAGCAGTGCTCTGCCCCAACTCTTATTAAAATAAATAAATCTGCAAGTCTGTATTTCCTTGAAAGAGTACATTGCCACTGATCTAAGCTACCTTCCTTGGCTAATCACAGTACAAGGCAAGGTTTCCCTGAATTTAAATTTTTCGGTATGAATTTAAATAGTCGTTTGTTATCATGCATTGATAGGTTGCCTTGGATATGTTCTTCAGTGATTTCTTGTTTGTTTTTCACATTATCCCACAACATTGAAAGTTCCTTGAGGGGAAAGGTCATGGTTTCTTCTCTGACATTTCTAAAAGAATGTATCACTTAATAACAAGTATGTATTAAGTTTGCAAAAATCTCCATGGAGACCCAAGAAAAACTCATCTGTTTTCAGTCCTTGTGTTTACCATGGATAAATAAGAAAACAAGAAATTTGGGTCTCTAGTGAGTCAGAACTGTCTCAGTACTGAGACATCTCTCCATTAGCAGCATTTGTGGTTTCAAAATGGAAATCAAATTTTCTCTCTCTCTCTCTCTCTCTCTCTCTCTCTCTCTCTCTCTCTCTCGGGTTTTTAAGTAATAAATAGTGTATCTATGTTGGAGACTAAAAATATATTTAGACATTAATCTGTGTAAGTCAGTAACTAATAAAACATTTGTATCTTGGTTTACAGTGACCCTTAAACCAAATCAATAATAGTGGTCTAGAAATATGATAAATATGCACACTGGAAATGAAATGATTTTTCTCTGCCAAACTAATTCTGATTCTGTTTTACTTATGGCTCACAAAGATTCAGGGGATATGTGTTAGGAATATTAGGAACAGGTCTGCAGTGCTAAGTAGTAGCATGTCAAAAATGACAAGTTTTGTCATTTACTGAGTCAGGAATCAGATACTAATATTGTATTATAAGCGATGTGAACTCATAGTGTTCTCTTTGCTTGCAAAATGCCAGAAAAGAAGCAACAGGAAATAGCAAGATGTGGAAGACAAATGTTACCCACACTTGAAAGATAACAATGAGGCAAAATGAAATTTGTTGAATTGAAACAATGAATTGTTTAATTAAAAGAAACCCATCGTGATCATTCATTAAGATATGCATCATCTGATTCATTTTGGAACAAAACTCTAATATCTGCTTTGTAACTTCCGCAGGATTTTTCTCGTACTTTTATTTTCTAGAATAATGCTGGCTGGTGGAGGAGGGAAAGAAATCTGAATTTAAACTGGTATGTATGGTAAGCATTTACCACTCTCACATATAAAATTAATGATTGAAAAAGAAATTCACTAAGAATTATGATTAGTCTAGAGATTGAAATGAGAGACAAAGAGTACAACTCGCAGTACTATTGAATGCTTTGAGATTTAAATCTTTTCAACTTTATGTTCATATGCACCAAAGGGTGTCAGATCAAGGCATGCCTAGGTAACTCTACACATAGTTTTCACCTTGGATAATGACTTCTCATGGGAATATTTATAGAAATTGAATTAAAAATATATCTATTTAAAATAAAATTGACCACCAGAGAAGAGAAACTAACTTGAGAATTCAAAATCCATATAACCACACTTTGTTGAGTAGGATAGCAGTTAAAGAGATCTTACCTTTAAGGTCGTGGTATAGAGATATTATTAATTATTATTATTATTAATTAATTATTATCAAATTGTATTAATGTGACATCTGTCTCCATTAAACAGAGTAATCTTCCAGAGAGCAACAAGAGTTCCAAAACAATACGAGGCTTTCCAGATGACAATAACAAATGGTACCTGACCTGACCATTGTTGATGGAACTCTGATGTGCTCTTCCTGAAATGGATGGGCTAAAGCATTGATTCATTAGTCTGTTTAACCTTCATGTATTTTGAGAGAGAGAGAGATTCATTTAAAGGCTGTCACACTGTCATCTCAAGAGATTTATTCCTTGTCATCCTTCCTACCACAATCAAAGAAAAGTGACTCCCAGCCCTATATAGTGGATTGGCATAAAAAAAGAAATCGATCTAGAAATAGAACCAGTAAGTTTCAGCTAGGGATGCCTGCCTTTACATATTTATCTACTTTTATTCCCACAGTGATTTTAGGCCATCATGTAGGTTTTTTTTTTTTTTATTCTCAGTATCATAGTTTTTAAAATAACTCTGTTGAAAATGTTGGAGAGGTGGGAGAAAAGGACCTACATACCTAGCAATTTCTCTCCTGGGGATTTACTCAGAATAAAACAAAACAAAACAAACAAACAAAAAAAAACACTTATCAGAAGAGATATATGTACACCTATGTTAATAGCAGCACAATTGGTAATAGCCAAAACTTTAAAGCAGCCCAGCTGTCCAATGACAAATGAGTGGCTAAAAAATAGTGATATGTATATACCCAATGGAATACTACTCAGATGTTAAAAATGATGGGGTCATCTCCTTTGTATCATCTTAGATGGAACTTAAAAATATCATATTAAGTTAAATAAGCCCAAAAGATTAATATCAAAGATATTACATATAGATGAGATTTAATAAACAGGGACAGGGAGGAGGAATGGTGTGGTGCATTGTACCAAAGCAAAGGACTCTGGGAAAGGAGAGGGAGACAAGGGCTGGTGCATAATAATGTAAAAAGACCTATGTTGTAGATAAGAGTGTTCTGTGAAGAACTTTCATGGGGAGATTAGAAATTATACCCATGTATCAATGACTACACTGTAAACCATTAGAAAAAAATATATATATATGTATGTATCCAATTAGGCTATTTTAAATAGTGCAGTTATAAACATAGGGGTGCATATATATTTTCAAATTAGTGCTTCTGTGTGCATTGGATATATGCTTAGGAGAGGTATTGTTGCTTCATAAGCTACTTAATACCATTTTTATTTGTTTGAGAACTTTCCATACTGTTTTCTATAGGAACTACACAAGTTTACCTTCCCACCAATAGCATACCAGTGTTCTTTTTTTCTCGACTTCCTTACCAATACTTTTTATCTCTTGATAATCCATGTGAACCATCTTCACAGCTATGAGATACTATCTCCTTGTGGTCTTAATTTGCATTTCTCTAATGATAAGAAGTGTGGAACCTTTTTGTGCATTTGTACACCATGTGGATGTCTTTAGAAAACTGCCTATTCAGATCTTTAGCCCATTTTTTTTACTGAGTTATTTTATGTATAGCACAAAAAAACTTTTTTTACCCTTCCTTCAAAAACTTTCTATTTGGGTGGTATTTCCTTTTACCATTTAGAATTTAATTTGATGTAGTCTCATTGGTTTATTTTTGGTTTTCTTTCCTTGCAAATGGACTTGATTTAATTTCTTTTTGCTTATCAATATAGTATTCATCAAACTTCTGCTACCCATGACCCAAATTACATTTACTTCTTTAGTAGCCTCAAGTGGTGGCATACCCAGAAAAATGCATATCACCATACCCAGACTCAAGCATCTGCATCTATCTGCAGGGTGGAAGCATTATAAGCAGTGGGACAGTGTTGCAGATGTCTCTTCTTCTATCTTCCTTTATTTCTACTTCTTCTCTTTCTCTTTGTATCACCTTTTATCAGAGAGGAGAGAAGGGTAGGGAAGAGGAGAAGAGAGGAGATGAGAGGAGGGGAGAGGAGAGGAGAGAAGAAGATTAGAGAAGAGGAGAAAGGAGAGGAGAGGAGAGGAGAGGAGAGGAGAGGAGAGGAGAGGAGAGGAGAGGAGAGGAGAGGAGAGGAGAGGAAGGGAGGAAGAAGGGAAGGGAAGAAAGAAGGGAAGAAGGAAGGGAAGGGAAAGGAAGGGGAGGGGAGGGGAGGGGAGGGAAGGGAAAGGAAGGGAAGGGAAGGGAAAGAAAAGGAAGGGAAGGGAAGGGAAGGGAAGGGAAGGGAAGGGAAGGGAAGGGAAGGGAAGGGAAGGGAAGGGAAGGGAAGAGAAGAGAAGAGAAGAGAAGAGAAGAGAAGAGAAGAGAAGAGAAGAGAAGAGAAGATGGTTACAGGGCTTGTGGAGGTGTCATGTAGGCAGTAAACCTCAGTAATAACTCTAGCTGCAAAAAAAAAAAAAGCAAACTCCTTGCCACCTGAAAAAAATTAGCATTAGCATAGTGGGACTCTCTGACTATCCCCACACACACACTCACACACATTTTAAAAACTACATGCAAAATAAATGTCTTTAAAAACAAAGTTGACATGCTAATAACCTCTGCAGGATCAATAGTGTGGCCACTCAACCCTTACCCATTCACAATAAAACAAGTCTTTGGAAGAATTATTAAAGAAAAGGTTTAATTTAATGCCACTACATACTCTAATGTCAGACCCAAGAAGAAGGCCTTCCCCTAAGACATTGTGATTAAGCAAACATCAATTAAAACCCTAGAGCTGAGATTTTTTTAATTAATTAATTTATTTATTTATAAAAATGACAACACTGACAAGAACATAGGATAAGAGGTGTAAAATTCCCACCACCAGTACTCGGTATCCCATTCCCTCCCCTGATAGCTTTCCTATTCTTTAACCCTCTGGGAGCATGGACCCAGGGTCACTATGGAGTGCAGAAGGTGGAAGTTTTGGCTTCTGTAATTGCTTCCCCACTGAATGTGGGCACTGACAGGTTGATCCATACTCCCAGCCTGTCTCTCTTTTTCCCTAGTGGGGCAGGGCTATGGGGAAGCAGGGCTTCAGGATATATTGGTGGGGTCGTCTGCCCAGGGAAGTCCTACAAAAGCTGAATAAGGGCAAAAGGCTGGCTTACTTTAATGATGACTCCTTAGTCACTATCAGTCCACCCCATAAGCTGGGTCTCTGGTTGGGGAGACCTGGGATTCCCACACAGACATGATGAGCCTAGACCTCAAATAGATCCCTCTCTCCATTATCACTAGTCATCTCTATAAGGAACAGCATAATGGACCCCTTTGGGGGTCCCCATAGGACCTTGCCCTCAATGTGGATCAACAATGGTAGAGAATGTTCCATCCTCTGAAGGGGGGGTGGATAGCATACTTTATCTACCACCTGAAGAAGATGGGTCCTGAAATTGATGCAACTCAGAATGTTCCTACTAATGACCATAGAATGTGAGTTTGGACCTACAGGTATGTAGAAGTTACATAGGCTCCTAAGCTGAATTTGGGCCCCAGATCAAATTGATAGGGTTTACAGTCAACAATATTTATACACTTTTCCCATATTTGGGAGCTACTCTCTTCCCTGATCCAGCTTTCCAGCCTTTTTTCCAGCCATGACTTCATCTCCCCAGACAATAACTTGGGTCCACCTGCATATCAGATGGAGCTGAGATTTTTAAAGACCTAGGGGAGCTGTATGAGTAACTATCATGTAAAACTTACCCCATGGCAAGGTGAAGAGACACGTTTCAAATTCTCTTGAGTCATTTCATTTTACTGTTGGATATGAGAACTAAAGAGGTGGAGATAAGGCACTCAAATAGATGAAGTATACTATGAAATTAGGTCTATTGGAACTGAGCTTCCCAGAAAGCTGTGAATGGACAGATCATGAAAATAAACTGAAAAAGGAAGAAGGGAAAGAGACTTTTCAATAATAAACTGTTGTAAATAAATAAACTTTGTGGGTCCTTGCATAAGCTGAATTGTGGTGTGGACAATGGGGGGGGGATGCCTGGGGTGCACATGCCTTCCATCAGTCTCCCCAGGGGCTTTTTGGGTTGAGCAGGAAGGAACCTGCCTAAGAGGTCCCAGTCTCCCTATGTGTCTCCCTCCTACAGGAACCCCCCATCCCCACCCCGTGCTAGCTGGGGCTTTCGTTTCCTAGTTCCCCAAACTAGCTCAACCACTTACCCAATGGTTACTAGAGAGACCCTTACCATTTCCATTTCCCGCTCTCCTGACCATATATGGTGTAAACAAGTAACTGTCTCTGAAGGCCCCCAGCAGCCCCCTCCTCCCTTAACAATCCTGACCATATAAAGCTAGGCCATAGACACCCTGTTCTTCCCCCTACTCCAACCTATAAAAACCCCTTGCTTGCCATACAATAAACACACTAGTCATAGGCAAATAGTATCCTGGGGGTGATCCTTGGCTTCCTCTCTTGAAGTGATCTCTGCAGGGAAAAGACCACCAGCTTACTCACCCCTGCTGCCCTTGGTCCAGCCCCTTCAGGCCCCTCTGGTGCACAACAGAGTGGGTCAGCTGACTTGGTCGGACTAAGAATCAGGTCCCCATCAAAACTTTACAAATATTACATTTCTAACATTTTCATTTCAAGGAATACTATTTTAAGATAATGATGTTTATATTTAATCTAAAGAATTTTGTTGGGAATGTCAGTCAGATCTAATAATGTAGTCATAGTAATGACAAAAAAAAAATAGATTGTATGGGTCCAAACAAATCTTTCACTAAATACAGCCACAGTTCTTTATTTTTTATTTTGTTTTATTATCTTTATTTCTTTATTGTATAGAGACATGTTGTTAAAATTCGGACGGCTCTTGCCGGGCGGGTCTAGCTTCACAGGCGGGTAACAGAGACGCGGAGACAGCGGCTGGGCAGGGAAGCTATATTTCTTTATTCAGGAACAACGATTCACAAACTAAGACAAACTAATCACCAAACAGAACTCTGCTGTCTCTTTGCAGCGGCGCAAGCACTCTTTCTTTTACTCTGCAACTCTGGAACCCCCTGAACTCTGGAACTCTGGCACTCTCTCTTACTCTCCAACTCAGGAACTCTCTAACTTTGCAACTCTTCAACTCTCCAACTGTGGAACTCTCCAACTTTCTCTCTGGAACTCAGGAACCCTCTCTCGGGGTTCCTTGGGGTGGGGCCAAGCGGGCCCGCGAAATTAGCAGGACTGATCCAATTCTCTTGGCGGGGGAAAACTAGAACCCAATGTAAAGCATACAACAATTCCCCCTTTTCTTTTTAACTAAATGACTACAGTATCAAGGGTGTGGGGTGAATAGAAACCTCTATCATACAGGCATTTTTTAAAAAAAGAAACTGGCACCAACATGGAGAAACATGTAAGCAAGTAACAAGAACCAGTGTGTTGCCAAGGGAAGGCCTGAGGGGGCCGGCCATTTTTTGCCTCTGTGGGCAAAATTTTATCAGCTTAAAAAAAACATTTCTTGCCTCTGGGGGGCGTACTTTCTTGCCTCTGGGGGGCGTATTTGCCTTGACGGGCATTTGCATGGGGGCGGGGAACGGCCTAGAGTCTCAAAGGCAGCTGGCTGCAATTTACTTACTATGAAACAAAACTTGTTATTAGCATATTTCTAATAGAGAAGGAATTTGAGACTTTTACATAGCAACAATGTCTTTTTAACCTTTTGTTACACCCATTCAAGATGGAGTCAGGAAAGGAAACCTCAGGCATGAGAATAATTAGCATAGCCATTGTGCGATCTACCATTTCTAATAGAGAAGGTAATGGAGAGTTTTACACATCAACAAGTCTATTTAACCTTTTGTTTAGACCAACTTAGTTAAAATATATTGATTGTTAACTAATTTTTACCTCAGACTTTAAATGTAAGTTAATTTTATCTTTATGAGAATTACGTTGAAAACCTTTTTCATTTAACTTTGACTAGTAAGAATTTAGCCTTAAAGTTACTGTTTACCAAACTTTAAACATACACATAAACATGGTCATTAATACACAAGGAGAGAAACCTTTGTTACGAAGACATGTCATTTTAAACACGAATTTAAATCTGTACTGTCTTAGTTGTTGGGGGGGGGGTCACCATCCGGAGGTGGCTTCCCACACAGCTTCATTTCTAGGAATTGCAGGTTGCGATCTCTGCACAAATCTCTGCATACTCCAGCTTGTCTGCCTTCAGACCGGACTGGCGGCTGGAGATCTCGTGTGCCCAGTTTCGGCAGGGAGCCCGGGGTTCCGGGAGGCCCGGGATGGTTCCAGAATTTATAGAAAGAGGGCAGGCAGGCCATCTTTGTAGAAGGCGTGAGCCTAGGTGCCCAGAGGTGGCGGCCATGATAGGCCGCCGCGGCCCTGCCCCATGGCCCTGCCATGTCTGCTGCCCTGCTCGCAGTGGCCAAGCAGCGTGGAGGGATCACGCGTCCAGTGCCCTGCGCCATGCGGTGGAGAGCCAGCTCCTGTGGGCTGGCCTCGGGCTCTTGCGTGTTGGCCTCGGGCTCTTGCGTGTTGGCCTCGGGCTCCAGGGGCTCTTGTGTGCTGGCGTCGGCCTCCTGCGGGCTGCGGGGCTGCGGGGCTGCGGGCGCACCTGGGCGCAGCTGGCTGGCTGGCTGTTTAACCAGGTGGAAATGGCAGCTCCGCGCCTCGCCTCCCGCCGGCTCTTCCTGCTGACTGTTCTGAGTTCGCCCAAGTGAGTGGAAACCACAGAGTGGTCCAGAGATAAATGTTCCAAAAACAGCAAAACAGTCTCGTGAAGAAAGAGCAGAGGCCTTTGGAGATCTCTTCACAAGCAGAAGAGAAGGCCATAGTGCATAGGTAGCCAAATTGCTTTACTTATCTGAGAGATGCACAGGTCAGGTCCACGTGGGCGCCATTTGTTGTTAAAATTCAGACGGCTCTTGCCGGGCAGGTCTAGCTTCACAGGCGGGTAACAGAGACGCGGAGACAACGGCTGGGCAGGGAAGCTGTATTTCTTTATTCAGGAACAACGATTCACAAACTAAGACAAACTAATCACCAAACAGAACTCTGCTGTCTCTTTGCAGCGGGGCAAGCACTCTTTCTTTTACTCTGCAACTCTGGAACCCCCTGAACTCTGGAACTCTGGCACTCTCTCTTACTCTCGAACTCAGGAACTCTCTAACTTTGCAACTCTTCAACTCTCCAACTGTGGAACTCTCCAACTTTCTCTCTGGAACTCAGGAACCCTCTCTCGGGGTTCCTTGGGGCGGGGCCAAGTGGGCCCGCGAAATTAGCAGGACTGATCCAATTCTCTTGGCGGGGGAGAACTAGAACCCAATGTAAAGCATACAACAATTCCTGACCCCGCCCCAGGCCCCTGCCGTCCCGGTTTCACCTCCGCCTGCAGCTTCTGCGTCCTGAACCCCGCCCCTGCCCCTGCCATTCCGGTTTCAGCTCCGCCTGCAGCTTCCGTTTTCCTGACCCCGCCCCCGGCCCCTGCTGCCGCGGTTTCAGCTCTGCCTGAGGCTTCCTCGTCCCTGACCCCACCCCCTGCTGATACGTCACCATTAAGGGACCTAGCGGTTGAGATACGAGAGCTAAAGGATATTTTTTCAGCATTTAAGGATTTTAAACCATGTGCAGTCCACCCCGGGAGCTCCGTCCCCGTAGATATGCGTTTAGTCTCCCCTGCAGCCAGTTCAGCAGTTTCTACTGAACTTTCCACTTCTGTAGCTCCCTCTCCCGTGCCATCGGACCAAATCCACACATTCCCGGTAAACTTGGCCCCTTCTAAACAAAACCCTCAGCCGTGGCAGCCATATTCCTCTAAGGACATTGGAACACTCAGACAAGCAGTCATGGAGGACGGAATGCATTCTCCATGGACCAAGTCCTTCTTGAGAAGCTTTTACCAGCATTTAAATACACCACAAGACTGGAAAGATCTGGCTCGTGCTGCATTCCCAGACCTACTCTATCTTCAGTGGCAGGCATGTTTCCGCGATGAGTGCTCTAGGCAATTGCAGGAAAATAGTAACAAACAGGTAGAATGGAATTCTGATGCTTTGTTTGGAGCAGGAGCTTATGAATCTGGAACTCAGCAGGCAGAAACCAGGTTTCCAACCGGTTATTTTGAACAGGTACGCATCTGTGCAACACAAGCATGGGAAAGGGTGACCACACCTGATGTAGATCCATCAGCTCCCATTAAGTTTTTCACCAAGGCTCTGATGAGTCATTGGCGAGCTTCATCTCAAGGGTGAAGAGAAGCTTAGAGAGAAAGGTTTATAATCCTGACGTCCGCAAACTACTCCTGTGCTCTATTGTCTGGGAAGGCATGACACCACAATTCCGTCAGGTATGCCTTAATCTTAAACACCTACACCCAGATAATTGGATTCTAGCGACACAGGAACTTACATCAGGCAATTATGGGGCACCCGCTACAACGCAGGTCTATGCAGTTGCCTCACGTAAGCAAAACAGGGCCTACTTTCAGTGCGGTCGCCAAGGACATTGGCATAACCAATGTCCTGATAAGTTGTGACCACGCCTCCAGTCAGGGAAACCACGCCTCCAGCCATAGCAACGCCGCTTTCAGTCAGGGAGCCAGAGACCATGTACTGTTTGTCCAAAATGTCGTAAGGGGTTTCATTGGAAGAGAGATTGTTGGTCCCAATTTCATAAAGATGGTTCGCCCCTGAATGGTACAAATTCGGGGCCTGAGATTTTGTGGACCACTCCTGTTTTAGAACAAGGTCACCCTTCTATGACAGTAAAGATTGGCAATATTCCTTTTAAATTTTTGATTGACACGGGGGAAGCAAAGACGATTTTAAGGCAAGAAGAGGTTCCCAAGATTGGGAACTCATCCCTGGACCCAGTTTACATGGAATAGGAGGGATGATGAGAGCATTTTGCACACGAGACTCGCTTATGTGGGAAGACCCAGAAGGTTCTATCGGACACTTCTGCCCTTTGGTAGCTAATATTAGCACCAACTTACTGTGCAGGGATCTTCTGGAATGTCTTAATGTTAGGATATACACAGACGCCTCTGCAGAGCGTAAAACTCATTCCTGCGATACCAGGTCTATTCAGCACCCCCAATACTAAATGCCACTGTTCGTAGCCAAACACCCCGCTTAAGCTGGCTTTCTAATGAGCCTGTCTGGGTGGAACAGTGGCCTTTACCTAGGGATAAGCTAAAAATTTTAAAAGAGCTCGTCCGAGAGCAGTTGTCCTTGGGACACATTCGTCATTCTCGAAGCCCATGGAATACTCCTGTCTTTGTGATTAAAAAGCGCTCGGGAAAATGGTGCCTCCTTCAAGATCTCCGTGCAGTAAATAAAACCATGCAGGTCTGGGGCTCCCCCCAAAGGGGTTTGCCTCTTGCTTCTGCAATTCCCACGGGAATTCCAATCATAGCTATTGATATACAAGATTGTTTTTTCTCTATCCCCTTGCATCCGCGAGATTGTAAACGTTTTGCCTTCTCTGTTCCGTCTATTAATAATGCCAGCCCCGCTGACAGATTTGAATGGGTGGTGCTGCCCCAGGGTATGGCCAATAGTCCTACAATTTGTCAGGAGGCTGTTAAATCTGCCCTTGTCCCATATATTCATAAGGGCCTTAATATTTTTCATTATACAGATGATATTTTAATATGGGGAAAATCAGATACAGATCTCTATGCCTTACGTAATTTTCTCATTCCTGCATTAAAGAAAAGCGGCCTTAATGTAGCCCCTCAGAAGATACAGCTAATCCCTCCAATATCCTTCCTAGGTTCAGAGATTTCTCTAATGCAAATTCGTCCCTTAAAACCTAATGTTACCTTCCCTTCTAACCTTACTCTTGCTTCTTTACAAAGTTTTCTAGGAAATTTAAATTGGTTTAGGCAGTATCTCTATCTGCCCACAAGCTGCCTCCAACCACTGTTTGACCTGTTGAAAGGAAACAAACAGCCCTCTTCAAAACGTAAGTTAACTCCTGAGGCCTCCTTGGCACTGGAAAGGGTTAACCAGGCCCTCCAGGACATGCACCTTGTTCAATTCTCCCCCTCCTCTCTGGTAAACCTTCTAATCTTCAACTCCACCCCTACAGTAGTAGGGGCACTGTGGCAAGACCATGGGGTTCTCCAATGGCTTCACACGCCAGTAGTAGGAGCTCCAAGACTCCTCACTGAGATAGATGTGTTAGCATTCATGGTTCTCCAAGGGAGAAATAGGTCTGTGCAGGTCTTAGGGAAAGAACCGGATTTAATCATTCTGCCCTTTTCTCTCACAGATACAGAGTGGCTTATACACCATCATTCCCGCTTTGCCATAAGCTTCGTGGGGTTTCCAGGACAAATAGATAACCATTTTCCTTCTAATAAATTGATAGCTTCTTTACCTCTTCTGCCTCTACTAGCACCTAAACTTTTCTCTCGGGATCCCATTCCCTCTGCTCCTACAATCTTTACTGATGGCAGAAAAAGGGGAGCTGCTGCCCTTATATATTACCCAGACAAACAATCTCCTAAACCTCTCTTTACTGAGCTTCCTGATAATTCCCCTCAGTACAAAAAATGCTGTTTTTCTTGCACTAAAAGCTGTACCAGAATCCTTCAACCTTTTTTCTGACAGTGTGTATACTGTTAACTTATTTCCATGGCTTGCTCGTTTGTATGTGTAAATTGATGACAACCCACTTTCCCCTCTCTTGATTCAAATCGCCTCTATGCTCTGTTCTCGAACCCAACCACTGTATATTCAACACCTTCATTCCCACAGCCCTCTTCCTGGTTCCCTGTCTGAAGGGAATGCCGCAGTTGACCGCCTTGCCTCCACAGGAACTTTCCCAGTCTCTGTCTCTGATCCTGCTAATTTTCACTCTCTAACCCATGTTAATCTTAAAGGCCTTCAAGCTCAATTCCCTGATGTTCCTGTAACACAGTTAAAACATATCCTCGCTACATGCTCTTCTTGTGCAAGTCTCATAAAGACACCTGCTATCCAGACCCTTGGGGTTAACCCCCGAGGTTTAAAAGCTAATGCTATTTGTCAAATTGATGTCACCCACATACCAAACTTTGGCAAACAAAAATATGTGTTTGTCTCAATTGATACCTTTTCTAAATTTACGTGGGCTACAGCTCAGACAGGAGAAAGTGCTAAAAAGCTTGTAAGCCATATGCTCTCTTGTTTTGCCGTTATGGGGGTCCCATTATTTTTGAAAACAGACAATGCAGCTATGTTTACAAGCAAACAATTTAAAGATTTTTGTTCCCTCTGGAATATTACTCATACCACGGGCATTCCCTACAATCCACAGGGACAAGGCATTGTCGAGAGGGCCCATCAAACTCTGAAGGCTCAACTAAATAAAGATAAAGGAGGAACATATCCCCCCAATATCCAGCTAGCAAAAGCCTTAACTACGTTAAATCTCTTTAATATTTACAATAACTCGGCCTTACCCCCTATTATTCTTCACTGGCAAACACCATCTACCCTCCCATCTATTAAGGTCAAATGGAGAGACCCACTCGATAAAGTTTGGAAAGGGCCTGACCCATTATTGACCATGGGAAGGGATTTCGCATGCATTTTCCCTCAAAATTTCTCTAAACCTGTCTGGGTTCCTGCCCGCCATGTCCGACAATACCCGCAGGATGGCGCTGTTATTCCCGAAGAACAAGAAATACTACAAGAGGACCAGATGCAGGATACATCCCAGGACCCGTAATACGACATGGCAGAACCTGCAAAATCTGGCTCACAGAGACCTCTCTCCTACCCTTTCCCTGTATGTCTTATAACTGGCCAGTTGTTTTTGTGAGTGAGTGTGTTAAATGACAAAAAAATTTTTTTTGCATGACCCATCTGCTTGGAGTACTCTAAAAGGTAATTGGCTTTATATAAAAATGCTGGACGCAGCCAAAGTTTCTGGAGATGTCCAGAAACATTCCAAATTTTTTTTTCTTTCTCCCTCTTTTGAATTTTATATATAGTTTTGGTATATATGTAAGTGTTTAGTCTTAAACTGTGTGACTAATGACAGATTTAAATTTGTTTTTAAATAATGTGTTTTTATAACAAAAGTTCTTTTTCCTCCAGTTTGTTATAACTAAATGTTTATGGGTATGTCTCAAGTTTGGTAACACTAACTTAACGGTCAGAAGTGTAACCCTACAACTACACTTTTACCAGAGAAGGTAAAAATTAATTGTTAAGGTAACTTACTATTTAGGTAAAAGTCTAAATGTTCAATGTGACTATTCATTCCCAAAACTAAACTATATAAATTTTATATACAGGACACCTTTGAAGGGCCCCCAAAGGTGCCCTGTAAACTATCTTGTGGAAATTAATCCACAACAGATCTGGCATCAATCTGGCACTGTAAACATTAAAATCATTGTCACGAATATGCGTTAACTCTCTAAGCAATTTGAGTTTGTTTAAAATACATATTTTAGCTAAAATTGGTCTCAAGATCCTGCAGTAGAGGCTGCCACAGGAGGTCACATTAGATGACCATTAAATAAAATCATAAAGAGATTCTAAACCAATTATAATCATCGAGGTATCAACTATAACAAACCTATAACTTGTTACAAGTTCAAATTAACCATGAGAAGCAGATTGTTTGTGTTTCTTTCACAGGAATCCCGGAAAAACCATCTGAACCCCTGCACACCCTGATGTCACTCACTAGATGGCACGACTACCGTGGCACACCCCCCGAAACCCTAGATGTCACTCAACTCGATCTGAAGAACCTGATACACAAACTCCAAGGACAGAACTTTCTTCATGCCTGGTTACCGTTCATGCTTCTGACCTGCTTGTTACGTGTTGGCAGTTCCAGCTAGCTATCTACAAAAGAGCAACATTCCAGCGGCTGACCTCCCTCATGCAGCGTTGCATCCCCTGCCAATTCTTCCCCTAGCCATCTACTTAGGACTGAGACTTGTATCGGACTTTCTGACATACCCTATATACATTTTACACAATTTTGAAGCAGCTTATTTCCCTTCACGCTGCTGGTTTATCATAGACTGATCCTGAGTAATTCATAGACTTTACAGACTGTTGCTTTGAGGACTATACAATGCCAAATAGCCCCTCTGGTGGGTCATGCCTCCCGCCTCCCCCTCATTATGTACCCTTGCCCCTTTCCCCACCCAAACAGGGAATGTTCCTTTAAACACCAATCCTTCCCTTCACACCACCACACTGGCTTTTACTTCTTCCCTACTTGTCCCTTCCTATTTTTTTATATCATTTAGGCTTATGCCCAAAAGGTTTCTGCCCCATGATAGTCTTTTATAGACTTTGTACATCTTATGCAATTACTAGATAGAAAGATAGAAAAGATGTAGAGATATTGTGAAGAGATGTTTGAGCAGGCTGCGCTTAAACCTATGAGATGAGTCTCTCCAGGTAAGTCTCTCTCTCTAAAGAGGGGTTGAGCACAGGAGGACGCATAAATCTCACAAGGTTGGCAGCCATTTAAGCCTTCCCTCCTCCACAGAAAGTCCTACATCTTCCCACCTGAGCATGGCATTCCTCTAAAACATTTAAGCCTGCTCCATTCCATTTTTCTTTACTGTGTCCATTTAGATATAAAGGGATAGGAGGAGATGTTGCTGAGGAGTTATTCTGATGCAGTCTCCGCCCCCAGGTTTTTCTATGCCCCGCTAAATCCTAGAGTGCCCCCTTTCAACCAATCCTGGCCCTACACGTCACCCCTGGTTGTCACCCAATAAAAAGCCCCCTCACCCCTCCCCTCTCTCTCTCTGGGCTCTCGGCTCTTCCTCTCTGAGGTCTCGCTCCCTGCTCTCCCCCCGTGGTCGGCCATTGCCGGCTGGCTCCACGTGGTCTGAACCAAACCTCCCCCCCATCCTATAATAAAGATTTGTGTACCCCTTTGCTCTGGACGTCCGCTCTCTTCTCCGCGGTGCAGCCCGACACCAGACCACCGCAACAACAGAGACAGACAGAATTGAGAGTCAAAGAGGTGATAGAAAGGGATATAGATGAACAGAAATTGAGAGGGGAGGTGGTGATAAGGATAGAAACAGAGAGACACCTGCAACACTTCACCACTCATAAAACATTCCCCCTGCAGGGGGGCCATCCACAGTTCTAATACAAGGAGAACTGGGTCTTTGGAATCAAGATAAATTTCTCCCTGGAGGTATGAATTCTCTAGTTTTCATCTTCTGTTCAAAAGAATTCTTTCTGAAAGAAAGAAATATAAACTGTAAAATAAGAGTTGCACTTCTTCTAGCGTTTGCCCTTCTTCCGTAGCCAGTCAACAGCATCAGGTTGAGCCTGATGTAAAGTTTCGAGACCTCCTTTGAATCTGGAGAGGTGGCAGTCATTGACTATGTGAGTCATAGTCTGTCTGGAGCTGCAGGGGCAGTTCGGGTCGTCTCTGGTTCCCCAGCGATGGAACATAGAGGTGCACCGGCCATGGCCTGTTCGATAGCGATTGAGGAGGGCCCAATCATAACATGCTAGGTCAAAGCCAGGTTGACGCTTGCAGGGGTCTATGATGAGGTGTTTGTTCTTTATGTCAGCTGACTGCCAACTCTGTTTCCAAGAGTCTGGAACAGAGTAGTTCAGTGTAGGCGTAGAGGACCAGATTGGGTGACGAGACGTCAAGTGTTGGACAGGGTGGGCGAAGATATCCGTGTATGTTGGCAGGTCCTGTTGAGCGTAGATGTGGGAAATGAACTTAGATGATGCCGCATCCAGATGAATATCTGGCAGGGTGATGTTGCTAAGAACTGGCAGCTATGGAACCAGGGTGGAACAGATGGTTCCAGAAATTATCCTCATGGAGAATATAATTTGGAATCGACCAAGTGGACACGGGGGCTATGGAACCATACTGGGGCACAGTATTCTGCAGTGGAATAGCATAATGCCAGAGATGATGATCGTAGTGTGGAAGCACTCGCGCCCCATGAGGAGCTGGCCAGTCTTGCAATGATGTTATTCCTCGCGCCCACCTTTGCTGCAGTTTTTATGAGATGTTCGTGAAATGACAGAGTGCGATCGAGAGTAACGCCAAGATAGACTGGCTGGGCTTCATGCCGGATTCTCGTATCGCCAAGCTGCACATTAAGCTCACGTGAGGCCAAGGCATGGTGTAGATGGAAAACAGATGATACTGTTTTTGCAGTGCTAGGGATTAGTCGCCATTTTTTACAGTAATCAGATATCAGAGACTTGTCTTTCATGAGTGTTTCCTCGAGGATATCAAACTTGGATGCCTGACTTGCACAGCAGATGTCATCGGCATAGATGAACTTCCTTGAAGAAGTTTCTGGGAGGTCATTGATGTAAATATTGAATAGCGTAGGAGCCAGAACAGAGCCCTGGGGGAGGCCACTTGAGACAAGTCTCCATCTGCTAGACTTGTCACCCAGATGCACCCGGAATCTTCTGTTTTGGAGAAGAAACGATATAGTGTTGGCCACCCATGGAGGCAGGCATCTTGAGATCTTGACTAGGAGACCACAGTGCCAGACCATGTCATAGGCTGCTGTGAGATCAACAAAGACAGCACCCATCTTTAAATTCTTCTGGAATCCATTTTCAATGTAAGTTGAGAGGGCCAGGGCTTGTTCGCAGGTAGATCTTCCTGGGCGGAAACCAGCTTGGGCGGAAACCAGCTTGGGCAGGTGATAGGAATTTCTCTGTAAGAGGAGAAATACGTGACAGAAGCAGCCTCTCAAGGAGTTTGTAACACACAGAGAGGAGAGAAATTGGTCTATAGCTGGCGGCCAGTGTTGGGTCTTTCGTTGGTTTCAAAACTGCTATTATCTTCGCACGACGCCAAATTTTGGGCATAGATTCAGATTCCAAAATGTGGGACAGGAATGAAGTGGGCCACTTCTTTGCCGCAGGCCCAAGTTAAGAATGACTCCTGGGGTGATGTTATCACAGCCAGCAGCCGTTCCCGGTTTAACCCTCTTCAAAGCATCTTCCAGTTCAGACAGTGTAAAGGGAGAGAGTTTTGGAGATGGACAAGATAAACGGAAGTGGGATGACCACTCATGGGAAATTTCTCTTTTCTAGACTGGGTCGATCTTAGCACGTCCAACTTGAGTTAGGTGACTGGCCACTGAGTTTGTAGATACGGGAGGATGGGGGATGGGAGGGGGTTGGCTACCGGCACCCAGACTATGAAGAAGCATCCAGGCCTTCCTACTTGAGTGGGTGAAGTTCAGACTTTCCGTGAGTTGTTGGCGTGCTGCATCCAGGGAGGCAATGAGATAGTCAGCCACATCTGGGTTGCCCGACTCATCATACTGCTTTAGTAGTTGCTCGCATTCAGCATCAAGACAAGGCATATAGTTAGCACGTCTCCCACGAGGAATGGTTTGGGAAGCTGCTTTGAAGATGGCTTGGCGGAAGCACCTGTAGGAATCTTCAGAGGGGATAGAGTTAATTGGAATTGCAGGAATAGATTTGTTGGTAAGATCACTGAACAGACGCCAGTTTGCTTTCCGAAAGTTCCATCTTAGTTTCTCCGAGCACAGAATCAGTGGGAGCTGGAGACCAATGTAGATGATAGCTGGGCGGTGATGACTGTGTGGGAAGATCTTGAGAATGTGTCTCGAAGCAGGAAAGGCTTGGCCGTTGACTGCGCTAATCCAGCACAGATCAGGTGACGAGTCTTTATTCCATCTAGCACTGTGAAAAGAGCCTGGCTGTTTGGGATTGTATAATAGGGAGAGGTCATTCGCTGAAGCCCAGTCAGCTAAGATAGAGCCGTCAGCACGAGTGGAGGAATATCCCCAGTCTTGGTGATGACTATTAAAGTCTCCAACGTAAATGGCTGGGTGATTCGGGCTAGGCAGGACCTCATTATCCCATGAGGCACTGGGAGGCTTATATACGTTGACGAGCTGAATAGTTCCAATAGTAATGGAGTTGTAGAAGGTCGAAGAGGCCGTATGGTAAATGTCCGCAAGACACGATTTGGCGTAGATGGCTTGGCCGTGTTTAGGATGGAGATTATAGCATATTAAATCGAATCTACTGATGGTGAATCGAGCAGCTTCATCGACTACTATATGTGTTTCTTGTAGGCAAATAATATCTGCCTGATGCTGTATCGCCAATTGACCAATAAGAACGCGTTTGGCAAAGGACAGCCCCTCAACATTAAGTTGGAGGACTCGAAGAGCAGGACCAACAGCTTGAAAGCTGTCAGGAGCTGCTTGTTGCTGGCTTTGAAAGTGACTGGGATGCATGTGGATTCAGTCGGCTAGGAAGGATCCTCAGTTTCCCCAATGAATGGGTACTCACAGGAAGCACCACGGAAAGGTCAATCCAATGCATCCCACTAAATGTCTATCATATTCTTCAGAGAATGAGCAAATTATGAACTATATTAAGTTAAATGACTCTTCTGTAAGTGTTTGCTTATTTCCCAAAACCCAAACCTAAAAGTCTAGGCATAGCTGCATTTGATAGCTATTCAGAAAGTATGAATACATCTCCAGTGTTTTGAGTCTGAGTTCTAAGGATCATGCAGCTTCGTGGGACAGTGGGGGGTGGGAGTGGGTGGGAGGGATGGGTCACTGTCTTTTGGTGGTGGGAATTGTGTTTATGTACACTCCTAGTAAAGTGTAGTCATATAAATCACTAGATAATTAATATGAGGGGGGAAATTAATTGTATGTCTCAAAGTTTTTAAAACACAGACTGAGTCTTTTTAATATATAGGATGTGTATTTCATGTGCGGACTCTCTCAAAAGCCTGGACCAAGTAGATCAGAAACAACCAATAGCACAGCTATATACAAGATACTGGGCACTGTATAGCAAACCCTAACAAAAGGACTTTTCAAAGTTAATCCAATTACCAACTAATGTGATGATAACATTAACTATCCATTGTCTAAGACATAAGGAATCTCACATCTCCACTATAGAGCCTCTACTTCCCCCAGTCTTTGAACCTTTGGATAGGGCCCACTTTCCCGTATGCCTCTCCCAATCCATATCAAATAATATTGCATCTGCCAATCACAACCTAATCAACACAACAATTGCCACCTCAACATGCTTCACTTCAGACTGTGTCCAGAGACTTCACATGTGGAATGACAACCCTTCAGCTTCATTACTCGGGTGAGACCTTTCCTTTCATAGTATTCACTAATTCCATCCCAGGTGGTTCACTTTCTAACAAAGACCCAAAACCTAGATACACACCAGTTTCTGTGAGAGAGAGCATATGTTCACACGTATCCATAAACTACTGCAAAATATATACCTGAAAGCAGAAGTGCACTAGAGTTTGCAGTGAGTACCCCCCTAATACTTCCTCTCCACTATTCCAAGCTTTGGGTCCATGATTGCTCAACAATTTGTTTGGCTTTGTATGTTAACTCTCTTTTCAGTCACCAGGTTCCAGATGCCATCAGGATGCCGGCCAGGCTTCCCTGGACTGAAGACCCCACAATGTGACCTGGAGCTCCGCTTCCCCAGAGACCCACCCTACTAGGGAAAGAGAGAGGCAGACTGGGAGTATAGACCAACCAGTCAACGTCCATGTTCAGCAGGGAAGCAATTACAGAAGCCAGACCTTCCACCTTCTGCAACCCACAATGACCCTGGGTCCATGCTCCCAGAGGGATAGAGAATGAGAAAGCTAACAGGGGAGGGGGTGGGATATGGAGATTGGGTGGTGGGAATTGTGTGGAGTTGTACCCCTTCTACCCTATGGTTTTGTTAATTTATCCTTTCTTAAATAAAAAATAAATTTAAAAAAGTATGGGTTTACAACTAGATGACAGTCAGTTCTCTTGAATGCATTTATTTATTTGTTTTGGATAGAGACAGAGAAATAGAGGTGGGAAGAGGACACAGAGATAGAGAGACATCTGAAGTGCTGTTTTACGGCTCGTGAAACTTCCACCCTGGAGGAGGAGACCTGGGGCTTGAACCCAGGGTCTTGTGCACAGCAGTGTGGGTGTTCAACCAGGGGTGCCACAACCCAGCCCCCCTCCACATTTTTTTTCACAGACTTTGGACTCCAAAAGGCTCTTCAGGATATTCACATCCCAAATATTCATCATAAGAAAAGTTCATCTTTCTTTTGTCTGCAATGACCAGTAAATTCCCAGGACATAAATTTTAATAAATATGATTCTGAGAGCCACTGACATGCTTAAATGATTCTCTTCATAAGGTCCAATATTGAGCCAATTACAACACAATTTTTCTCATATAACTCATGGAGTTTACTTAATGGTAGCATTGGTTGAATTCTATAAAGGTAAATGTGAGTTGAAGGAAAACAGAAGCCAAGAAATGATAACAAAATTAATAGGGCAAAATATGAAATCCAATAAAAGATTTATAAATAATAATTGATAAGTGGCTAATGTGCAAAATACATTAGGAACTCATACAACTCAATAACAAAAATAAGAATACAAATGTTCTTAGAAAAAGGCTGAGGAACTGAATCACTGTACTCCAAAGAAAGCATTTAAATGGTCAATAGATACGTTAGAAAGATACTCAACCTCACTAATCATCTGTAAAATGTTATCCGAAACTGTGATACTACTTATTACTTCATTTCATACCTATTGGAGGCGCCATTGTCAAAAAGGCAAGCAAGAACAAATGAGGTGGTGGAGAAAGAAAGTCCTTATACATTGTTAGTATGAATATAAATTGATGTAGATCTTGTATAGAAACAATATAGAAGCTCCTAAAAAAGTAATAAAAATGGGGCCAGGCTGTGGCACACACAGTTATTAAGGATCTGCATTCGATCCCCTGCTCCCCATTTGCAGAGGGGGCCACTTCACACGTGGCAAAGCAGGTCTGCAAGTCAATCTCTCTTTCTCTCTCTCTCTCTCTCTCTCTCTCTCTTTCCCTCTCTCTCACCAGAGCACTACTCAGCTCTGGCTTATGAATTGTGTGGCAGGGGATTGAACCTGGGACTTTGGAGCCTCAGGGATGGCAGCCTCTTTGCATAACCATTATGCTCTTTACCCATCACCACCACCACCACCCCCTCTCTCTCTTTAAAAGATTTTATTTATTTATTAAGAAGAAGATAGGAAGAGAGAGAAAATCCAGACATCACTCTGGTACATGTGCTGCTGGGGATAGAACCCAGGACCTCACACTAGAGAGTCCAATGCTTTATCTACCACCCAGACCATTCTCTCTTCCTCTCTATCTCCCCCTCCTCTCTCAATTTTTCTTTGCCCTATACAATAAAAAGGAAAAAAAAATCCACCAGGGAAAGTGGATTTATAGTACCAGCACCAAGCCCCAGCAATAACCCTGGAGGCAAAAAAAAAAAAAAAAGGAAACAACACCTGACTCATCAGCAATTCTACTTTTAGATATACATACAAAGGGAATTAAAACAGATTATTAAAGATATATCTGGATCCTCATCTTCATTGTTCCCAGTAATTAAGTTATTATGTTTTTTTGTCTAAATTTTTTATTTTATTTTATTCTTAAAGGGGGATTAATAGTTTACAGTCAACAATAAAATACAGTAACAAAAAATAAAATGCAGTAGTCTGTACATATATAGCATTTCTTAATTTTTTACATAACAATTTTACCCCTTCCAGATCCTCTGACATGTGATGGTCTTATCTATCATTTATTACTTTATTTTATTTAAAGTCTTTTTTTTTTAATTTTTTTTTATTTTTATTTTTTATTAAAGAAAGGATTAATTAACAAAACCATAGGATAGGAGGGGTACAACTCCACACAATTCCCACCACCCAATCTCCATATCCCACCCCCTCCCCCGATAGCTTTCCCATTCTCTATCCCTCTGGGAGCATGGACCCAGGGTCATTGAGGGTTGCAGAAGGTAGAAGGTCTGGCTTCTGTAATTGCTTCCTCGCTGAACATGGGCGTTGACTGGTCGGTCCATACTCCCAGTCTGCCTCTCTCTTTCCCTAGTAGGATGGGTCTCTGGGGAAGCTGAGCTCCAGGACACATTGGTGGTGTCTTCAATCCAGGGAAGTCTGGCCGGCATCCTGATGACACCTGGAACCTGGTGACTGAAAAGAGAGTTAACATACAAAGCCAAACAAATTGTTGAGCAATCAAGGACCCAAAGTTTGGAAAAGTGGAGAGGAAGTATTAGGGAGGTACTCACTGCAAACTCTAGTATACTTCTGCTTTCTTACTTTGGTGCCATACTCCAAACTCAGTCAATTTCTGCTTTGCGTTTCTACTTCTTTTTTTTTTTTTTTTTACATGCATAACATTCCCCAGATTCCCATTTAGCAATACAATCCCCACTATTTCATTCATCATTTTTCATGGACTGTATTCTCCCCACCCACCCACCCACCCCAGAGTCTTTTACTTTGGTGTAATACTCCAATTCCATTTCAGGTTCGACTTGTGTTTTCTTTTCTAATCTTGTTTTTCAACTTCGGCCTGAGAGTGAGATCATCCCATATTCATCCTTCTGTTTCTGACTTATTTCACTCAACATGATTTTTTCAAGGTCCATCCAAGATCGGCTGAAAACGGTGAAGTCACCATTTTTTACAGCTGAGTAGTATTCCATTGTGTATATATACCACAACTTGCTCAGCCACTCATCTGTTGTTGGACACCTGGGTTGCTTCCAGGTTTTGGCTATTACAAATTGTGCTGCCAAGTACATATGTGTACACAGATCTTTTTGGATGGATGTGTTGGGTTCCTTAGGATATTTTATTTAAAGTCTATTGTGTCAGAGATGGGAATAGCTGTTCCTGCCCTTTTTTGTGGTCCATTAACCTGTATGACAGTTTTCCATCCTTTCACGTTAAGTCTGTGTTTGTCTTGTTGGGTCAGGTGGGATTCTTGCAAGCAACGTATGGTTGTGTTGTATTTTATGATCCATCCTCCCACTCTGTGCCTCTTAATGGGTGAGTTTAAGCCATTGACATGTATTGATATTATGGATAGAATGTATTGTAGTGAATATTGTTCAACAATGTTTTATTTGCTCTGATATATGTCAAGTACCTCTTTCAAGGAAGGCTTGGTGATGGTCGCTTCCTTTAACTGTTGTCTGTCTGAGAAGGTTTTGATCCCTCTATCTAGTTTGAATGAAATTCTAGCAGAATACATTATCCTTGGATATATTATCCTTGGATACATTATCCTTTTCAATAAATATCCATTCTCTTCTGGCTTTTAGAGTTTGAGTGGAGAAGTCTGCTGATAGCCTTATGGGTTTTCCCCTGTATGTGACTTTTTGTTTTTCTCTTACAGCCTTTAGGATCCTTTCTTTATCCTTACTTCTTCTCATTGTGACTATGATGTGTCTTGGTGTCTTCAGGTCTGGGTTGATTTTGTTTGGGACTCTCTGGGCCTCTTGAATCTTAATGTCCTTTCTGTTGTTCAGGTCTGGGAAGTTTTCTTTTATTAATTCCTCTAGAATGTTTACTTCCCCTTCCTCTCTTTCTTCCTCTGGTAGGCAATTATACGAAGGTTACTTCTTTTGAGATCATTTCATATGTCTCTGTTGTTGTTTTCAGTGTCTCTAAATATCTTTTTGAGCTCTTTTACATCTTTATTAGTTTTCTCTAGCTCATCCTCTGTCTGGATAATTCTGTTTCCTGCTTCTGTTAGTCTGCTTTTGCTTCCCTCAGCTTCTTTTTTCAGTTCAGTTATAGTATTAGATTGTTCTGCTAATTGCCTTTTAGTTTAGCTATTTCAACTTTCAGTTCTCTAATTACCTCAAGGTAGCTAGTATTTTACTTGAGGTTCTCCTCTGTTGTTTCCCTAATTCTGATAGCCCTTTCCTCCACAGTTGTCATTTCTGTGATTATTAGGTTTATTATTCATTTCATACTTTTCTTATCTATGGTTACTTCTGATTTTCTTCTGGGCTCCTGTCCTGATTCATTGTGATATCAGTTTTATTTGCTCTTGATTTAACCATTTTTTTAATTGATGTATTTTTTATTTTTCTGTTCTGTCGTTCTTTAGTTGTTGTGTTTTGAGTACAAGCCACACTATACTAAAGACCTTTATGACAAATGCAGTCACCAACTTCAGAAATTACAATAGTAACTGAAGCAAGGATTGATGCAGTTCAACCAATACCAGTTAGCCAAACAACACCTCCAGTCCAAGAAAAAGAGCAACCAAATCCAAAAGAAAGAGAAAGTAAAAAAGGGAAAGCAAGAATAGTCAATTATGCAAACCTATTGTCCACTATAAATTCTAGGGATAGCAAGAATGGAAAGGGAAGTTGAGAAGAGAGACACACACTCAGATTTCACTCTGAGTCATATTTCTTCCCCGAAATAATTCACAAGTGAGTATCAGTGAATTCAGTAAGCAAAAAAAAAAAAAAAGGAGATAGGAAGAGAATAATAATAATAAATAAAAAGATCAGTGAAAGGAAAGAGTTTTTTTTTAATTTTTAATTATCTAGGAGGAGGAAAAAAGGTGAGTTGAAGGAAGAGGTAGAGAGAGATTAACAAGTTCCTCTCACAATGGATAAGACACCCAGTCCCCTAGCAATGGAAGAAACAACAACAGTTAATTTTGTTCACCTTGAAGAAAGAGGACGGAAAAGGGACATGTGTATATAATAATAGTAATAATAAAATAAAATAGAGTAAAATATCCTAACAGTCAGTCTTCAGCTTGGACCACTCCAGATTGGCTGCAGGCATCATGAGCAAAGACAGTCAATTGTAAGGAGTATCCAAAAAAAAAAAAAACCTCCCCTCCAGGTAGTCTTTTCCAGGCAGGGATGAGGCTTTGATTGGTCAGGTATTTTGTCACTCAAATAGAGCTCCAGCCACCTAAAATAAAAAGAGAGAGAAGGAGAACAAAAAGAAAAAGGCTTGGAATGACATCCCTGGTGAGCCAGGAATCTTGGTAAAGAAAATAGCTCAGTGGGAAGCCTGCTAGAACAGGCTGTCCAACTCCTGGGGGCTTGTTCTGGGGTTTGTGGGGGGGGATGAGCTAGAAATAATAAAAATATTTCCTTTTTTTTTCCCCCTGGCCTCCCTTTGCCAGCCCAAGAGTGGGTTATAGGACCCCTCCTTGGTGTCACCCTGACCACCCCTTGTTCACCCTCCTACTGATGACCCAGTATCCTCCCTTATCCAGAGAATCCCAGGTTGTAAGCTGCTGCTCTTTGGAGCTCACATCAGCTGCTGCTTCCAAGTTGCCATCTTGGCTCTGTACCCTTGATGTGCTTTTCTCTTTACTGGTGTGTGTGTGTGTGTGTGTGTGTGTGTGTGTGTGTGTGTTTGTGTGTGTGTGTGTGTTTCTTCCATGTACATGTGGATTTATTCTAGAGTCAAAGTGTTAACCTTGGCTCTAGAAAACTGAGTAAGTTCCATTCTCAATACACATTCACTAAAAGATGAAAAACTTTCCATTTAAAAAGATCAAATCATCTATTTGTACTTTTATTTTTATACACATCCCTTCACATAACTTTATGATTAAAGCTGTGTAATGATGATCAAAAAAAAGAAAAGAAAAGAAAAAAATGTTTAATTACTAGCTCCATATAGCATCCCAAAGTACTGAAAATTCAGCAATATAATACAATAGCCTTCTTCCAAAAGGGAAAAAAGTAAAAACCTTACTAAGGTGGAAAAAAAAAGTATATGGATATTCTTCTGAGATCTGATTTGAGTATGTCTTGAGATAACCATCTTGCCCATTATCAAAGAAAAAAAAAGAAAATTTATTTGTGTCATATAAAAGAAATTATTATTAGGAGAGCATATATTTATACATACAACATATAGCACTGGATGATGTTACTTAGACAACCCAACAAATCATCCTCATTCTTAGCCATGCTTGCATTTTTCTGGAACTATCTATGCCAAATGGTCATTTTTTCACATGTATTATGTTAACAGGATAAATGCCAACATTTGTCAACATCTTGTAAATGATGAGTCTTAATGAGGCACGCTACTGTTTCACTCCTCTGAGGAATTTCATAGCAGAGTAAGCAAAATATCAGGTTAAAACAAGTGGGAGGGAATCCCAGAGAGCTAACTTTTTTTCTATGAATGTGTATTCCTTGAGGTTTTGCTTAGAGTGTGTTCTAGGATTTGGGCCAATTTGGCCTAAACCTTTATACAACATTTTAATTATATTTTTAAAAAATCCTGCAAAATGACTTTCACATACTGATTCAGCCAAAAAAAGAGAGAAAAAAAGAGAAAAAAGAACAAATGCAAGAGAAAGAAAAAAGAAAAAAGAACAAAACGCAAGAGAAAGGAAGTGATTTACATATGTTGCCAAAAATCAGTAACTACATGAGATTTTTTATTTGTTTGTTTTGTTTTGTTTTAATTTTTTATTTAAGAAAGGATTAATGAACAAAACCATAAGGTAGGAGGGGTACAACTCCACACAATTCCCACCACCCAATCTCCTTAACCCACCCCCTCCCATGATAGGTTTCCCATTCTCTAGCCCTCTGGGAGCATGGACCCAGGGTCATTGAGGGTTGCAGAAGGTAGAAGGTCTGGCTTCTGTAATTGCTTCCCCGCTGAACATGGGCGTTGACTGGTCGGTCCATACTCCCAGTCTTCCTCTCTCTTTCCCTAGTAAGGTGTGTCTCTGGGGAAGCTGAGCTCCAGGACACATTGGTGGGGTCTTCAATCCAGGGAAGCCTGGCCAGCATCCTGGTGGCATCTGGAACCTGATGATTGAAAAGAGAGTTAACATATGAAGCCAAACAAATTGTTGAGCAATCATGGATCCCAAGCTTGGAATAGTGGAGAGGAAGTGTTAGGGAGGTATTCACTGCAAACTCTAGTGTACTTCTGCTTTCAGGTATATATTTTGCAGTAGTTTATGGATACGTGTGAACATAAGCTCTCTCCCACAGAAACTGGTGTATATCTAGGTTATGGGACTTTGTTAGAAGGTGAACCACCTGAGATGAAATTAGAGTGTACTATAAAAGGAAAGGTCTCACCCAAGTAATGAAGCTGAAGGGTTGTCATTCCACATGTGAAGTCTCTGGACACAGTCTGAGGTGAAGCATGTTGAGGTGGCAATCATTGTGTTGGTTAGGTTGTGATCGGTGGATGCAATATTATTTGGTATGGATTGGGAGACGCATACGGGAAAGTGGGCCCTATCCAAGGGTTCCAGGACTGGGGAAGTAGGGGCTCTATAGTGGAGATGTGAGGTTCCTGCTGTCTTAGGGTTCCAAAAGAGAATTGATAGTTAATGTTATCATCACATTATTTGGTAATTGGGTTAACTTTGAAAAGTCCTTTTGTTATGGTTTGCTGTACAGTATCCAGTATCTTGTATATAGCTGTGCTATTGGATGCTTCTAATCTACTTGGTCTAGGCTTTTGAGAGAGTCCGCATATCAAATACACAGCCTATATATTAAAAAGATTCAGTCAGTGTTTTGAGAAACTTTGAGACGTACAACTGATTTTCCCCCTCTTCTTCTTCTTCTTCTTCTAGCGTTTGCCCTTCTTCCATAGCCAGTCAACAGCATCAGGTTGAGCCTGATGTAAAGTTTCGAGACCTCCTTTGAATCTGGAGTGGTGGCAGTCGTTGACTATGTGGGTCATAGTCTGTCTGGAGCCGCAGGGGCAGTTCGGGTCGTCTCTGGCTCCCCAGCGATGGAACATAGTGGCACAGCGGCCATGGCCTGGTCGGTAGCGATTGAGGAGAGCCCAATCATAACATGCTAGGTCAAAGCCGGGTTGACGCTTGCAGGGGTCTGTGATGAGGTGTTTGTTCTTTATCTCTCATATTAATTAACTACTGATTTATATGTCTACATTTTGCTAGGAGTGTACATAAACACCATTCCCACCACCAAAAGACTGTGACCCATCCCTCCCACCCACTCCCACCCCCCACTGGCCCAGGAAGCTGCCCCTCACCACAGGGTTTTTACTTTGGTGCCCTACTTACAATTTGATCAGGTCCTGCTTTTAGTTTCCCTTTCAGATCTTCTTACTCAACTTCTGTTGATGAATGGGATCATCCCATACTCATCTTTATCTTTCTGACTTAGTTCACTTAACATAATTCCTTCTAGCTCTGTCCAAGATGGGTCAGAGAAGGAGGGTTCATTGTTCTTGATAGCTGCATAGTATTCCATTGTGTATATATACCACAGCTTTCTCAGCCACTCATCTGTTGTTGGGCATCTGGGTTGCTTCCAGGTTTTAGCTATTATGAATTGTGCTGCTATGAACATAGAAGTACATACCTCTTTTTGGTTGGGTGTTATGGAGTCCTTGGGGTATAACCCCAAGAGAGGAATTACTGGATCATATGGAAGGTCCATGTCTAGCCTTCTGAGAGTTTTCCAGACTGCTCTCCACAGAGGCTGTACCAATTTACATGCCCACCAGCAATGTAAAAGGGTTCCTCTGTCCCCACAACCTCCCCAACATTTGTTGCTGCTGTCCTTTTTGATGTATGCCATTCTTACAGGAGTGAGGTGGTATCTTAGTGTTGTCTTAATTTGCATTTCTCTGACAATCAGTGACCTAGAGCAGTTTTTCATATGTTTGTTAGCCTTTTGGATCTCCTCTGAGGTGAATGTTTTGTTCATATCCTCTGCCCATTTTTGGATGGGGTCATTTGCTTTTTTGGTGCTAAGTTTGCTGAGCTCTTTATATATTTTGGTGATTAGTTTCTTGTCAGATGTCTGGCATGTGAAGATCTTCTCCCATTCTGTGAGGGGTCTCTCTCTGTTTAATAGTTTCTTTGGATGTGCAGAAGCTTTTCAATTTGATGTAGTCCCATTGGTTTGTTTCTGCTTTAGTCTTCCTTGCAATTGGGTTTGATTCATCAAAGATGTCCTTGAAGTGTATGTGGGAAAGTGTTTTACCAATGTTTTCCTCTAAGTATTTGATTGTTTCTGGTCTGACATCTGGGTCTTTGATCCATTTGGAGTTGATTTTTGTTTCTGGTGAGATAAAGTGGTTCAATTTCATTCTTCTGCAAGTTTCAACCCAGTTTTCCCAGCACCATTTATTGAATAGAGCCTCCTTTTCCCATTTAATCCTTTGGGCCCCCTTATCAAAGATTAGATGCCCATAGGTGTTGGGATGTTTTTTTTTTTTTTTAAGCAGGCCAGGTTCCACTCACTTTGGTTAGGTGATGACTGGTAGAAAAGTCATTCTCACTCTAGAATATGTTTATTAATGGATATTTATTTAACTCATGTGTGCTAAGCTAGGAAGTAGAAAATGTGATGTGTGCCAAAACATTGTTTACAACTTGAGGATATAAGGTAAGTAACTTATAAAACAAAGCAATGTCAGAGACAGGAAATAGTTGACCCAGGAGACCACTGACCTTACAACAGATAAGATCCTGAATTCAAGCCCCAGGACCACATGAATAATTAGGGATGGCACAAGGGAAACTCTATGGAAGCTGAAGTAGTAATGCCTTATCTTTCCCTCTCCCTCATTCTCTCTCCCTAAAACAATGGATGAAAAGTAAGGTAACTTTTTCATCAGTCGCATGTCAGACATCTGACTTCGGTTCCATTTCCTGGCAATACTATAATTAATTAAATGTTGCATAAGATAAAATAAAATAGTAGTATCTTGTATACTCTCAGAGAAAACAGTGATCTATATAGAATTATGGTTCACGTCAAAAGTCTTCAAAGAAAACAATAACAAAAATGTACCGGTGGGACTCCATCAAACTGAAAAACTTCTGCACAGCGAAGTATACCACCATAACAGAAAGATACCCTGCAGTGTTGAAAAGGATCTTTATACAACACATACCAGATAAAGGACTAATACAAAAATATTAAAAGAGCTCCATAAATATAACATTAAAATAATAAGAAGTTTTATTAGAAAATGGGGCTAGGACATGGACAGAAACTTCACTGAAGAAGCTCTAGAGATTCAGAGGGCCAACAAACACATGAAAAGGTGTTCAAAGTTACCGATCATCAGAGAATTACAAATAAAGACCACAGGAGAGACCACTTTACATCTATAAGAATATCATATATTAAAAATGACAATGACAACAAATGTTGGGAAGGTTGTCAGGGGGAAAAAAGACATTTCTGCATTGCTAAAAGGATTGTAAATTGGTTCAATCTTTGTGGAAAACTGTATTGAGGTTTCTCAGAATATCAGAAATAGACATACCCAGCAATTTCTCTCCAAGGGATTTACCTAAAACTAACAAAGCCACCTAACAGAAGAAACCTATTTATATCTATGCTATATAGAAGCACGATTTGTAATCACCAAAATATGGAAGCAACCCAGATGTTAAAAGGTCAGATCAGTGGCTAAAAGAAAAATATGGTTTGTATACATGATGGAATACCATCCCACTGCTAAAAATAATAAGGTCTAAGGTCGGCACCTTTGAGTCATCTTGAATGGAACTAAAATACATCATGTTAAGTGAGAGAAGAAAAAAAAATACCAAATGATCTCACTTATAAGCAGGACTTAATAGAGGGAGAACACAAAATGAAACATGGACTGGCCATGGTGTATTGCCTCAAAGCAAAGGGCTCTGAGAAATAAGAGAGGGGGAGAAAGGACAGAAAAGAACTGTGGGGTCCTGGAACATGTGAAATTGTATTCCTAAATCAATGGCAGCATTGTAAAGCATTAACCTCCTCAAAAACGTAAAAAAAAAAAAAAAGGGAGTTCGGCGGTAGTGCAGCGGGTTAAGTGCACATGGCGCAAAGCGGAAGGACCAGTGAAGGATCCTGGTTCAAGCTCCTGGCTCCCCCCACCTGCAGGGGAGTTGATTCACAGGCGGTAAAGCAGACCTGCAGGTGTCTATCTTTCTTTCCCCCCCTCTGTCTTCCCCTCCTCTCTCCATTTCTCTCTGTCCTATTTAACAACGATGACAATATTAACTACAAAAAAAAATTAAAAAAACAAGGGCAACAAAAAGGGAAAATAAATAAATAAATATTTTTAAAATGTTAATGTAAAAAATATAAAAGAAATAACCTCTGTTGTTTAATTTATTTATTGCCATCTAGGTTGTCAGTGGGACTCAGTACCTACGTGACTCCATTGTTAGTAGTGCCATTTTTTTTTCTTTTTTCTAGATAAAGTGTGAGAGACTGAGAAATATAAAGGGACACAGAGAAAGAAAGACACCACAACACTGCTCCAGCACTCATAAAACTTCTCCTTGTAATCACACCCAAACTTGGCTCCTTGCATATGGTACTGTGTGCACTCTTCTGGTGAATCTATTTGCTGGCCTCAGTAGTTAAGTTCTTATTCCAGTAATTGCAAACTAAATACACTTGGGCAAATAACTTATTTTTCTTTGTTTCACTCATCTTATTTGTAGAGTTGGAGAAAATAATGTCTGTTATGTGAGATAATTATTACATATATATCCACTAATTGCCCCTATAAGCTCCACATCCAATCCAAGTTTTCATTTTATGTCTTACCTTAATTTCCATTTTTTTTAAGATCTATCAGTGAGATCCCTCACTATTGGCCCTTCTTTTGCTGGCTTATCCCACTCAACATGATACTTATAAGTTCTGACCAAGATAGTGCAAAGGAGATGACCTCATCACTCTGAATGGATGCGTAGTATTCCACCGTGTATATGTACTATATTCCTTAGCCTCAGGGCACCTGAGTTGCTTTCAATTCTTGGTTATTATGAACTATGATGCTATGAATGTAAGTGTATAAAGGTCTCTTCAGATAAATGTCTGTTTTTTCCTAATATAACACCAAGAGAAGGCTTGCCAGGCTAAAAGGCCAGTCCATTTGCAGTGTTCTGATGAATCTCTAGACTGTGTTCTACAGAGACTGGACCAATTTACATTCCCACCAGCGAGTGTAGAAGAGTTCCTTCCTCCCCTCATGGTTTCTTCAATAGTTAGTGTTTATGTCTTTCCTTATGTATGAAATTCTCACAGTTGTAAAGTGGTATCTCATTTTTATTTGCATTTTCCTGACCATCAGTGACTTTGAGCATTTTTTCATGTATTTGTTGAACTTTTGGATCTCTTCTTTGGAGAAGACTTTGCTCATATTTTCCACAATTTTCTATGGGGTTGTTTGTCCTTTTATTGTTGAGTTCAGTGAGTTATTTATATATTTTGGTTATTAGCCACATAAAGATTTTCTCTAACATAATGGGGAATCTCTGTTATGGTGATTTCTTTTTATGATGATTTCTTTTACTATGCAGGAGCTTTTCAATTTCATGTAGTCCCATTGATTTGCATATTATAATGATTTATAAAGTTTTTTTATTTTTATTGTCTTTACTTATTTGATAGAGACAGAAATCTAGAGGAAGGGGGAGTCGAGAAGGATAGACAGAGAGAAAGAGATACCTGAAGCGCTGTTTCACCAATTCCAAAGCTTTTCTCCTGCAAATGGGTGCTGGGGGTTGAATCTGGATCTTTGCATGTTGTAACATGTGTGTTCGACCAGGTGTGTAATCATCCACCCCCTCGCATTGCTTTTTTCAAGCAATTATATTTGAACTGGCAAATATGTTTCTAAAACTTAAGTTGAGGAGAATTCTTCCAGTGTTGTCCTCTAAGTATGTTAAGGTTTTTTGAAATATAAATTGTTGACCCATTTGGAGTTTACTTTTGTTCATGGTAGAATATGGTGATGTAACTTAACTCTTCTGCATATTTTAACTCAGTTTTCCCAACACCCATCATTCGTAGAATAGACTTATCTATTTGATGTTTTTAGCTCCCTTGTCAAAAATTAGATGTCATAGCTATGGGCTCTCAATTCTATTCCACTGCTCTGTAAGTCTATTTTGGTTCCAGTACCAGCCAGTGTTGATTACAGTGATTTTGTAGTATGTTTTGAGGTCAGGAAGGGTGATGCCTCCATTCCTGTTCTTTTCTCTCAGGACTTCTTTCTCTATTCTGATTATTTTCTGTCTCCAGATAAACATCTGTATCTTCTGTTACACTCACTGGAAAAATTTGGTATGACTTTTATAAAGATTTTGTTACATCTGTATATGACTCTGGGTAGAATGGTCATTTGACAACGTTAATTCTAATCCATAAACACGGGATGTCTTTCCGTTTCTTCCTATCTTTTTCTATTTCCTTTCTATTTCCTCAGTGTCTCATGTACAAAGGTCCTTCACTTCCCTATTTGACTGTATTCGCTACAGTGGTAAATGGAATCAATATCTAGGTTTTTTCTTCTAACTTGTTTTTAGCGTAGAGAAATGCCACTGATTGTGTGTGTGTGTGTGTGTGTGTTTACTTTTTTAGCCTACCACTTTACTATCTTGTTTTAAAATTTCTGGAATTTCTTAACTGAGTTATTTTGGATTTCCTATGTATATTGTCATATCATCTGTGAACAACTTAATTTCTCTTCCCTTTAGTCCCTTCCTATTGCCTAATTGCTATGATGAGAACTTCCAAGACTGTGTTAAGTAGGAAACACGTTAATACTTGTAGGCCATTTGGTTTATGTCATAACTGTTCAAATCTGGTTTTGTAGTACAAAATACACTGAGGAATGAGAACAAATGTGTTCCAATAAAATTTCACTTATAGTCAGTCAACAGGAAGTGAGACAAAGGCTTACAGGTCCCTGTTGTCTGTGTTTTATACTAATTAAGTCAACAATGTACAGATCAGACCTATGAGACAATTTTATTTCTATCTTATATATCAAGATACCAAGACATAAAGTTCCAGATCACACAGCTAGCAAATGTTGGAGGAAAAAATCTGCCCCAAGTGGTTGACTTCCACACCATGTGTTCTTACATCATGGCTATTTCCTTTATCTGAGTTTTGATTTATTTGGGAGAGCACAACTGCAAGACAATAGTTTATGGGGATAGCTGAAATCAATTAGTGAAGTACAAGTGGGAAGTGAGAAAGGGAGGAATCTCAGCAGTCATCATTTCAAAACGTTAGATGATGAATTAAAAATAATTAGGTCAGAGGTCCAGCAAGTGGTATAGTCAGGAAAGCACTGGATTGTCAAGCACAAGGTCATGAATTTGATCTCTAGCATCCCATGTGCCAGAGTGATGCTCTAGTTCTCTCCTCTCTCTTTCTCTCACTGTCACACACACACACACACACATACACACACACACACTTTCTCCCTCCCCCTCTCTCTCATAAATAAATATTTATTTTACTTTGTTCTATTTTCTTTCATTTCATTTTCACCACAGTACAGTTCAGCTTACAGTACTTTAGGAGATTGAACATGAATGAGACTTTAGAATCTCAGCTATCAAAGTATTTTTGCATAACCTTTATGTTATTTTCTCTGCCCAATAAATAAATATTCTTAAAAGATTCTTGTCAAAGGAAAATAAATCCAAGTATAAACATCATAATCAGAGTTCAAGGTTTTCACACAATGAGTGAAGTACACTTGATAACCTAGGTTAGGACATGTAACTGGGTTTGGAAAAGCAAGAGGCACACCATCTGTTTATTCTTTTGCTAGTTTAGATAAAATCACTAATTATCTATGGCACACAAGGCAATGACTAGGCCATGGAAGAATAAGTGTTTGTAAATGAATAGGATCTTATCTCAAGTAGTTTATTCTTAGCATAGATGAAAGAAATACACCATGTCATTAAAACATAAGAGGAGAGAGCTGATCTAGCCATTCCTCTAGAAAGTGTACTGAGTGGTCATAGCAAGCTACCAACAGTTTTCAACTAGTAACTTTATTCTCACACAGACATCCCACCATGACATCAACCACCATCACTATCACTGCCACCACAGAGGAAATCCAAAGGGTTAACTACTATTTATCATAAAATAGTTCTATTTTCTTTCTTTATACCCTCAGTTTAAAACTTATCTCACTTCTTAAAATGAAACCTGCATTTTTTTGTCCCTCACAGAATTGTCCAAGTTGATCACTATGCATAGCTACAAATTAACTATTTTCCAGAAACTGTCTCTGTCTTCAGAGACTGCCAATTGTCCTTTGCACAGAAGGAATGAAAGTACCATGATTTCAGTTCTGATATAAAATTATGAAAGCATCCTTGGTCTTTCAAAGTAAAAGTTTGGGAACGGAAAGCGATAATGCAATATCCAAGTATTATTATTATACCTTATTTATTGATTGATACTTATTAGTAATAGAAAGGAATTGAGAAGGAAAGGCAAGACAGAGAAAGAGAGACACCTGAAAGCCCTGTTTCACCACTTGTGAAACTTCTTCCTTACAGGTGGGGACTAGGGGCTTAAACCCAGGTCTTTGTGCACTGTAACATGTGGGGGCCCTCAAGTGTTATTACTTTTCGTTTTCTGAATTGGTAACATAATATTATATCAAACTGGCATCCGAGGCCAAAACCTGTAGTCATGTAGTTTTATATTTCCTTCCTTGAAAATCTTGTGGTTACAACAGAGGCAGAAATATTGCTGGTAGGAGTTCCCTAGGTAGGAAGAAGAGGAATGGCGTGAGATGAGGAACTTGGCCTGGCAATGTGGGCCTCTGTGCAGCAGAGCAGAAGAGAAGATGCCTGTAGAATCAGCTTGCACCAGAGTCTATCAGAGAAGCCTAACCTTCCTTTGTAGTTCCCTGCTCTATAAATTCTTTGGACAAGAGACTAGAAGAGGCTATCGGTATATGCTTTTCCTCCTGGCAGGCCTCCAGGTCATGCCAAGGACAGAAAGAAACAGGTAGCATGTGAGTTGTTCCACATATTGAGAATGAGGTATAGTTGCTTAACTCTGGTAAGATCTCATTGAAAGTCAGCAAGTATTTAGAGAACAGAGCAAGGGGCAACTGTAATAACTCAAAGTAACAGCGCTTAACAGTCCTCTGTGGTTAGACTTAGACCTAGTAAACCTGGAATCCTAGTAGAAGTGCCTAAAAAAGGCATCTTAAATTCTCTCACTGATCAGACTTAGACCAAATTAGCTTGGCAATCTAGAGAAAAGGCCCAAAGAAGACAGACCCCAAAAATCTAATTCTGGTTGGGAACAACAAATGACATTCAACACCTAAAACAACTAGGAGAAAGTCTAAGGTTGTCAGATAAAGAGAGAACTACAAAAGTTGGATATGGGCAAGAGACTAGTTCACCTAATAATGACCTTTTTTTGTTCAATATTATACCATCCCATCATCTGGGTCCCTAGTGAGGGAATCCTTAGATTCCCACACAAATATGATGGGCCTAGATCTCTATTGGATCCCTCTCTCCACCATCAGTGGTAACTTCCATCAGGAACATCAACATAAGCCCTCTTGCAGGAATTCCCAGGACCTTTCCCTTACCATAAAGTAGCAGTGGTAGGGACTTCCCCACCCTCCGAAGAGAGGTTGGGTCATCCTAACTTGCCACTCAAGGAAGACTGGTCCTGAAATGAGGGGGGTCACCTTACAAGCAGTGAAGCAGGTCTGTAGGTGTCTTTCTCTCCCCTCTCTCTGTATCCTCTCTAGATTTTTCTCTGTCCTATCTAACAACAACAATGGCAACAATTACAATAATGACAACAACAAAGGCAACAAAATGGAAAAAAAATGGCCTCCAGGAGCAGTGGATTCATGGTACAGGCATCACTGAGCCCCAATAATAACCCTGGAGGCAAAAAAGTAAAAAAAAAAAAAAAAGAATATGCACAGGGGGTGGTAACAGTAGGTTAAACACACATGGCAGGAAGCTCAAGGACCCACATAAGGAACCTAGTTCAAGCTCCACCCCCACCCTTACCCCCACCCCGGCACCCCACCAGCAGTGTGGTCCCTTCACAAGCTGTGAAGCCAGTCTGCAGGTATATCCCCCCCCCCCCCGTCTTCTCATTCTCTCTTGATTTCTCTCTGCCCTGCCCAAAGACAATGACAGAGACAACAATAGGCAAGAAAAGTGGGGGGAAAAAAAGAAGTACTTCACTGTACCTATAGAGCATGGAATATGGGGGCCAGGCAGTGACGCACCTGGCCGAGTGCACGTTTCAGTGCTCAAAAACCAAGGTTCAAGCCCCCAGTCCTCACCTGCAGGGGGAAGACTTTGTGAGTGGTGAAGCAGTACTGCAGGTATCTCTCTGTCTCTCTCCTTTTATATCTCCCTGTTGCTCTCAGTTTCTGGCTGTCTGTATCCAATAGATAAATAATAAAAATTTTTAAAAGAGAATGGAATACATTCCATATTCTTGCTTTATAGAAATGAATCAGGAAACTTGGCAATGGCAAGCTGAGTGTGTTTAACATGCTGTGCTGACATGTTCACAAGTGACAGGCACCCAGCAAAAGTTTGCCTGGACTTCCTCCTGGAGAAGTCATTCTGATAAGCCATAAGAAAGTCTTTTGCCTGGGGAAATTCATACCATTTCTCAGGCATGTGTTTGATTGTTCCATGTCAATACTCAAGGATCTAAGTGCTACATAATCTTCATTACTTTATAATTATATTTCAATTTCAAAAGTGTTCCTTCCATTTGTTTTCCAAGATTCTCTTTTGAAACTTGTCAAGTAATTAGTTGATCAGCTTACCTTTCAGCATCAAGTGGTATTTTATCTTAATCTAAGATGTCTTTAATAACAAGGTATCAGTGATGTGATAATTCAATTCAGAAGCCTCCAGAGACTGACTTACATTATATTCGTCATACAAAAGCAGAGACTTACTCAAGTGGAATGTGAATAACTGTGTTCAGTCATAGTTAGCAATGTTAATAAACTATGGATTTGAAGACATAATAAATACTCCAAAACATAACATATGCAATATATAAAATTGTGCAGTAATTATTATATGCAGTGGTTCAGTTGTTTTATGGAATATTTTCCTTAGGTTATAGAAGTGTAGGGTTAAATTTAATTAATTAACTGATTAATTTTGTCAGTGTATTTCTCAGCTCCTGTTAATAGTGATTCTGGGGATTGAGCCTATTTTTCCTTTATTCATTTGTTGTCTTTATGGCTTCACAGATTTGGGCTGACATTTTCAGATAATAATAATAAAAAAATGTAAGGCAGAGAGTCAGAGAGAGTAAATAAACCCTAACACCAAAGCTTCCTTCAATGGTAGAGGTTGGGCTTAAACCTGAGTTGCCTGCATGGCACAGTAGTAAACTATCCAGTATTTATGCTACTTTTTTAGGAAGATTTTGTTTTTCTTTTTTTGCTTCCAGGGTTATTGCTGGGGCTTGGTGCCAGCACTGTGAATCCACTACTACTTTTGGTGGCCTTTTTTTTTTCTTCAATTTTATTGGATAGGACAGAGAGAAATTGAGAGAGGAGGGAGACAGAAAGGGGAAAGGGCACCTGCAGACCTGCTTTATCACTTGTGGAGCATCTTCACTGCAGGTGGGGAGCTGGGGGTTTGTGCTTTGTACTATGTGCATTTAACTAAGTGCACCAATGACTGGCCCCCTCTTTTAGGAAGTTCATAGAAATAACAATGTGTATTTTGAAAAGTGTGTGTGTGTGTGTGTGTGTGTGTGTGTGTGTGTGTGTGTGTGTGTGTGTGTGTGTATTCTTTTAATCAGAGTACTCAGTACTACCCAGGGAATGAACCTGACACTTTGGAGCCTCAGGCATGACAGTCTCTTGCATAATCATTATGCTATCTCCCCAACCCTAATCAATCAATTTTAACTTTTGCCATTTAACTTCTGTTTTATGTTTAGCTAAAAATCACCAAACTGTTTGCTAAATAGGTCTTCTATAATATTCCTGACCAGCTGCATGGAACAACCATTTTCTTGCTATTGCAGATACTCTAATAGCTTCCATCTCCTCCCAGTTGCACTGTTTCCAGGATTAGTGATGGAGGACTCACCACATCTGCCCAATTTGCACCCCTGCCCAGTTTCTCTCCCCACTCATCTTCCATCCACAGCACAACTTTGACTAAGTGGCCAGCTCACGCATCACCTATGGCTTTAGTTCTAAATTTGTAGATTCAAAAAAGATCCTGGCTACCTGACATCATTCGTGTACTGAGTGGGTAGGAGGAGATAGGGGACCTCTGCTAGAGGTGATTCTATTTGCTATTTTTGCCTAATGTTTAAATGAAAGGAAATTTCCTTGCAGCTTTTCCCAGTCCAGCACTTCCCTTTGCCCTTGCATCCCTTTTTATTTCCTCCCTTGATTGTCTGCTGCCTCTTTGGCTTCCAGCTTCTTTTTCACCCAGTTGGTTGGGTGGTGCCTCCAGCTCAGATGAAGGGAATCCTGCCTCCCAGAGTGCTGGCTCATGGCAGAAGAAGGCAATGAGGACTTTTTTTTTTTTTTTTTTAATTTCTTTTAGTCTTTCTTTGTAACTCTTAATGATCTTTTCTTTTTAACTCCCATACCCAATTATTTTCTCAAAAGGCAAATTCTGTGCATATGTACACAAGTGGGAGACTATCTTCTCCTTGTTTTACTTATGATTGTGCCTGTGAATACAACCCTGAAATTATCAATTGGATAATAGAGCAATGCAGTTCTTCCAAATAGTTGGGTTAAATTGGCTGTGGTTTCAAGTAGTATTATTAATAATAACTGTAATAACCCTCCCACCAGTCAAATGTTCTTTCTCACATAATAACATATAAGTCCTCTAGTGTGGAAGTTTCCTGGGGACTGTTGCTTGGTCACAGTCATCTAATAATGAGAAGAGGAAACATGGTGAGACCCATTTTTCTATGCCCCCACTACAGATACCTCTCCCCACTTTCTTCTTCCTCCTTCTAGTTTTTGATCAAGGTCAAGTCTGACACTATATTTCCATGGGAGTCCAAACCCTAATGATCCCTTCACATTATTGGTTATCTCTGACACTCGTTTATCATTTCACAATACTGCCTCAAACTGTTGCTGATATTTTATTGTGTGTCTTGTCTTTATTCAGTGTCTTTGTTTCTCCCCAGTCCCTCCCTTTACTCCTACAGGACTAAGTTTTGCCAGAGGTAAATACATCTCTTCCAAACCATTTAGAGTTCCTCTTGGTGAGGTGTCATCAACAACTCAAACAGATCCTTTTGCACTTCCATCTAGATAATGTCCAACCATCAGAAAGAATCCTGAGAGTTAGAGTACACATTAATTACCTTGTGCAAAGATACAAGTTCAAGTTCCAGACCACTGCATGAGAGCACCTGATGTGTCTCTCTCCCCCCCCTTCTCTATATCTCTATGCCTCTCATACTTTATCAAAAAAGAAAGGAAAAAATGGTTTCCAAAAGTGATGGAATTATGCAGATACTCAGGCACAGCAATAACCCTGGTGATAAAAACAAATAAAGAAAGAAAGAAAGAGTGGGAGACAGAAAATTTGGATGGGGTGATAGCATAAGTATTATGAATAAGATTTTCATACTTGAGACTCTGAAATCTCAGGTTCAGTTCTCTACAGCACCATAAGCCAGAGCCAGAACTGAGCAGTGCTCAAGTAAAAAAAAGAAGGAGGAGGAGGAGGAGGAGGAGGAGGAGGAGGAGGAGGAGGAGGAGGAGGAGGAGGAGGAGGAGGAGGAGAAGGAGAAGGAGAAGAAGAAGAAGAAGAAGAAGAAGAAGAAGAAGAAGAAGAAGAAGAAGAAGAAGAAGAAGAAGAAAAAGAAGAAATCTGATACATTTTATCACACTTGCTGCCACTACTAAAAGGAATATTTAAGGGGGTCAGGTGGTAGCGCAACAGATTAAGCACACATGGCTCAAGACCGGTGTAAGGACCCTGGTTCAAGCCCCCAGCTCCCCACCTGCAGGGACGGGGGTTGTTTCACAGGTGATGAAGCAGGTCTGCAGGTGTCTATCTCTCCTCCTCTTGGTCTTCCCTCCCCTGTCCATTTCTCTCTGTCCTATCTAACAACAATGACATAGCAACAACAATAAAAAAAATTTAAAAAATAACAATAATAACCATAAGAACGTTAAACAACAAGGACAACAAAGGGGGAGGATAGCCTCTGGGAGCAGTGGATTCGTGCAGGCACCGAACCCCAGCAGTAACCTTGGAGGCAAAAAAAAAAAAAAAGCATTTACTGACTGTAAAATGCTGAGTCCTGGGAGAACATTATCCAATTGAGATTCACCTTGTTATTTTGTTCATCCTTGTCAATATTTTTGAGGTGGGCACAATTACCTTTATATTGCAATATGTAACTAAACTCAAAAGAGCTTGAATAACTTTCTCAAAGCAAAACCCCTAGTAATTCTCATAATAATCCACACTTAAATCCATGTTCTTAACCACCACCACGTTGTTCTTATAATAATAATAAAAAGGTAGGCATTTTTTCACCTCCATTGTCTAATTATATCTTATACCACTGGAAAGAGTTAAGCAGCAAATCAGGAAGGAAAATGATTATGTATTTCTCTTAAACTTTTTTTAAAAAGAATATTTTTATATGAGAGAGATATAAAGAGAACGGCACAGAGAGAAAGACCTAAACACTACTCAGCTCTGGCTGATGGAGCTGGGGATTGAACCTGGGACCTCAGAGCCTCAGGTATGAAAGTCTTTTTATAACCATTGTACTGTCTCCCCAGCCCTGAATATGATTATGGAGTCAAAAATACTTCTTGGATTCCTTAAATAGCAGGATACCTATTGCATTTTCAGCCAATGACTATAGAGGCTGTTTGAAGAATTGTGGCAGAGAAACAACTGATCCTCTTTTTATAATGTTTAATTCAGTGGGTAAGAGGACCTCTGTTCGAAATGTTGCACTTTTCCTGCACAAGACTGTTAGAGGAGGGAGTAAAAATATTTTTCTCTGTCCCTGATCCAGTTTATTTTATTCATCTGTTGAGACTGGCAGTGTCCTGTTTCTGAACCTCTCTGTCTGACATTTCCTCTGTGGAAATTCTTTCTTAAGTCCCAGTGAAATACTTGCAAAAAAAAGTATTTTATTAAACAATCTCTGCCTTGATCTAATAATGGAAACATAGTTTCTTTTTAGATGATCTGCTCAGAACCATGACATTTAATGCTTAGAAGTTTATGAAGCTACCCCCACTTTCTATTCCGGTTATATTCTATGTCCTCAAGTTCAATTTTCCCTAGTACTTTTCAGAACACTTGTAAATATCATTTTTTAAAAATTCCCTTTGTATCCTGTTACTTGCAGCAGTGTTTCACTGTCACTTGATTACAATATCACATTTGTTTGAGAACTATTGTTCAATGGCTAAGGAACTGATCCTTTAACAGTTACCTGCTTATTGGGTCCAACTAAGGTCAAGGATATTGCTGAAAACTTTTTAATGCATGTAAAATTGAATCAATAAGAACTCCTTTTCTGTCATTTTCCTTCAGCATTAAAAAGGATTGAAATTAAATATGCTTGTACCATTTTTGGGTGATTGACAATATATTCCTCTAATTCCTCATTACTTCCCTATTGTTTTGTCAGGTTTCCTTTTGTTATTTGGATACTGCTGGGTTTCATGGCTTGGTAGCAGCATCTGTTTTGCTAGAATTTTCCCTGGCTCCTCCTCTTCTTTCCCCAGATGTACTCCATCCTGCAGTCAGGGAAGACTGACAAGACTTACCTTTCACATTTCTCACTTTCCCTGGTGATTGGGAATTTGTTGACATTTTCTGAAAACTCCGTTGCTTTTATGAATCAGAAACTAGATTTCAAGCTCCAGCAGGCTCAGAAGTAAGCCACATTAAAAAGGTAGAAATGAAGTGAAGGGAAGAAACTTGAAGATTTAGAATAGAGGACCATTAGTAACAATAAAACAACTGTATACACTCCAACAACACCTTTTAAATGTGGTTCCTACCAGTTAGAACAAAAGGTTTTTTTCTCCTTTCAGAATTTTCTGAAACTATCTGTTTTTTTGCTTCCTAACCTACTGACTATAAGCCTAATAAATATCGCAGTATTGTTATTATTGCAACCATTATTGTAATTGACAGTCTGTCTTATTTGAGAGGAAGTCCTTGCAGATGAAAAAAGGTGCCTCCCAAACTTATTAAACACCATGGCATTTCTTTGTGGTTTTGAGATAGGAATGAAACCAGCTACCTAGAATTCCTTTGTGTGTATCTGTTAATATCCACATTTCCCAGTTTGGAGTACCACATGTTAGTTAAAGTGTCACCTATGCAGAACATCACAGACTATAGTCTGTTAGATTCTAAATTGATAGTTCTTCTGTCTCCGTTAAAAGAGAGATCTCTTCATACATGACCTGTGCAGGCACACACTATGTGAACACCAATGTAAATAGAGAGGCTAAGTGAGGACCTACATAGTTAGATGTGAACATAAATCAACTTTGTGATTACAGTTATGTAAGCTACAGATACAAGGATGTTACTCTTGGTTTAACCTGTCTCCTACCACTGGGTTTAAGGCTATTTTTCAGACTTGTCCAAATGCTCTAGTTTCATATTTCTTCTTGGGATTTTTTTTTATCTTGCTCTACAAGGGAAATAAAACTGTGATTTAGATAGTTTGGTCCCAGCGGTCCTGTCTGTGCTCAGCAAATGGCTCCATGTCACTCCCTGCATCACAATATGGGAGCCACCAAGCTTGGCGGCAGCTAATCCTCTGAGCCTGTTAATAAGCTTAGGAGCACGTTCATTGAAGGCTGACACGTTAGGCGCAAACAGGGAGAAAATATCTACTGGGGGAAGCTGAATTGGTTTTAATCATCTGCTAATCACCAGTAATGAGACCTACTCTGGGGAAGAAAAGAAAAACAGATAGTCAGAGGGAGGTTTTGTTCTTCACAGCAGAGTAACAGAGAATGAGAGGGCAGCTGTTATTAAGAGAGAAAGGAGAGAAAGAAAGAAGGGATTTGGCCAGAGCAGATGAAGCGTCCTCAGCAGTACTCCATTTTGTTAGCAGAGTGTTTCTTTCATTCACTCTGTGAAACTTCAAATCTTGCAAGGTCCCTCGAAGCCCACCTCTAAGATATAGCTTCTTGAAGAAAGGAACTTCTTGGTCATCTCTCTCTTTACCCCGGCTCTTCTGGTACTTTACCACAGCACTTAACAGAATATCTTAGCTTAAGAAGAGAAGAAAAAGAAACTGAAAGGGAGGCTCTTGGTTGGTATAAATAAATAAATAAATAAATAAAATCTTTGTGGGAGGATATGTATAGAAAACTAGGGTGAGAATCCCTTGCCTTGAGGGAATAGTCTGACAAGGAATCCAGAAAAGAAGAATTTGTTGTAAAAAATAGACTAGTCTTACTAGTCTAATTAAGTGAGCAGTGTTTTTAATTCCTGAGCTTTATATTTCAAGAAACTTTAGATGCAGTTAAGATTTTGCTGCCATTTTAGATGTGTCCTTCATAGAATCTTCTTTCAAAAGTTCAAACTCTGGAATCATAGATAACATAACTATAGTTAGAGTTAAAGATTACAAATGCTGTTATACATTATACCAGTATCCTTCATCAGAAGTTAAGACTTTCTTGAATAGTATGAGTACATAAATATGTTACCTAACTGAATTATGACAATACCTTCCATTTCTGCAGTTGATTTTTCTTTCTCTAAACTCTCCTGTATACTGTGCCAGAATTTAAACTCCTGATTCCAGGAGTTTAATATTAATAATTTAATATCTGCTTCCAGTTCAAAATTTTCCATAAATTCTAAGTTAATATCATATTGAAATCTATACCTTTGACCCCAGCCTCCTGTTTCATTGTACTCCAAACCCATTCCATTCTCTCCTTGCCAGAGTCTAGACCTCGGTGTGCCTAGGCTTTATGCTATAAAGCTTTGCTATTCCCATAGACCTTGACCTTCTTCTATGGTTTAGGAAGTAATGTGTGTTCGTGATATACCCACGTGCTGCTATTATTATTGTTACTTATCTTTCAAATGTATTAGTATTAATAGTCTGCAAAAGAGATTTTCTTTTTTTTTTTTGAAAGAATGTTCTTCTGATCTAAATAGTCTACTCACTTCGCTCTGAGTTCTCAAGACAATTTATTTCAACCTGTCCAATAACACTATCATTTCCTCTAGAATCTTAACAATTCCTAGGTAAGTTTCTTCAACATCAGGGAAACCTTATTCTTCTTTGCATCTTCCACATGGCATATAAAACCCAGTTGGACAGAGTAAATTCTATTTTTATTGTAATATACTGAATTTTAAGGCTTTCAGCAGAATAAATCAAATTTAGGTTTTAACATTTTTCAAATATATATTTAAATGGCTAGTTGAAACTCAAGGTGTAAGAAATTAAACTTGGGGGACGCCTGGAAGTGCAGATATGGAATAGGAGCCCTCTCTGATCACTTTCCTCTTAAACTAGGAAAAAAGAAAGAAAGAAAGATTACCTGAAAACGCAACAAAATACAACCAAGATTTCTTCAGAAACTCACTAAGTCAGAACCATCAAGTTCCAGATGCTACTATGATTCCATCCTGAACTGCCTGGGCAGACAACCTCGCCAATGTGTTCCAGGACATCACCTCTCTAAAGTCCTGCTCCACTAGAGAAAGATAAAAACAGGATGGGGGTATGGATCCACCTGCTAACACCCACGTCCTGTGAAGCAATTACAGAAGCCAGAACTAGCACCTTCTGCAACCCCATAAAGAATTTTGGTCCAGGGGCCAGGTAGTGGCACACCTGGTTAAGTGTACATGTTACAGTGCTCAAGATCCCGGGTTCAAGCCCCCAGTTTGCACCTGCAGGGGAAAAGCTTCACAAGTGGTGAAGTTGTGCTGCAAGTGTCTTTCTGTCTCCTTCTCTATCTTTCCCTTCCTCTCAATTTCTGGCTGCTCTATCAAATAAATAAATATTTTTAAAAAATTAAAGAAAATTTCATTAAAAAAAAAGAATTTTGGTCCATACTCCCCGTGGGGGAGAACTGTTAGGGTAAGATAACCAGAGGGCTCTGAGCTCCAATTCCATTAGGTCCTGGAAAGAGAAGAATCAAAAATAAAAAAGAAAGGAAATACACCTTTCCTGCAGAGAAAGTAAGGCGAAAGAGAATATGTTTACAGCACCTTTAACTTCTAAGGTGAAAGATATTTCCTAGGAAAACACAGAATTTAGAAGCCAAGGTCATTGATCCAACTCTTATATTCATCAGTTACTGTGTGTGTCCTTTCTGTGTTCCAAGTCTAACTTTTCACTTCTGCAAAAATAGTGATAAAAGCAACACTCATCCTGACATTCTTACTGGTTTGCTGTGAAGCTCTGATGCAGTCCTGTAAAGAACACCCTGCAAGTGAGTCTGAGGAAAGATCAGATGGTAGAAAAAACAAGATGATTCTTGAGCTGGGGGCCTCAGATGTAAATGGAAGTGAACAAAAGAGAAAAGATGGCAGATTCCCATCCACAACAGAAATCCTGTACTCCTCTTCTTCCTCCTCCTGCATCTCCTTCTTCTCCTTTGCCTGCTCCTCCTCCTTCTTTTATAGACCACTGAGGTCATTTTTATTTTACACACTAAATCACTAGGGATCTTTGAGATTACAATATGGAAATATGTGGCTCCAGACACTTGGTGGAAAGTGAAGCAAGAGAAACAGTGATTTGGGTCAACCACATGACTACACAGCTCAGTTTCCAAAGAGTATAGGTGATCAAACTTGGTTTCTGCTAGAAATTCTAAAGAAGCAGTAAAAACATCTCAGGGGCGGGAGGGCAAGTAACTAGCAGAGGACTGGCTGGGGGCCTTGAGCTGCCTGTGGACATCAGTAGTAGAGGTCTAAGACCTGACTAGTGCCCAAAGAGCATGGGGCCTGGTGGCCCTGAGCTTACTTGGCAAGAGGGTTTCTGAAGTTTCTGCTGGCAAAATTTCCTTGCTGCCCACTTCTTCAAGCTGGAAGATCTGACTGCACTTTGCCAAGCACTCAGATAAACAAGTATACACCAGTCTTGATCTGACCAATTCAGAACATCAACAAAGTCAACAGTATCTTCTTGGAGTAGGGAGATATCATGATTCCACACTCTGCACACCTGCAGAGACTTGGTCAACAGAACCAGTCTGGTTTACTTTCAGCAATAGGTAGTTGCAGGACTTCTTGTCCACAACCTTAGTTATCTCTGCAGGTTGGTCACTGTGAGGTCATCTCCTATCATGTAGTTGGCTGCAGTAACAGTGAAGTCCCACCAAGATGCCCAGTCATCCTGATCAAAGGGAAACACCACTGGGTAGTCACTAATGAAAGACTTGTACAGGATGCCCAGCTCATTGGATGAGCTGTACCTGCTAGAAGTCATACTTCCCTGGCCAAGAGACCTCAGAGACTTGTCAGTATACCTACCCTTTGCAATGGGACCTTTTAATAGATCCAGGCCTTATTTTCCAAGATGTTGGAAGCAAATCCACCCTGATTCCCCATGTTGGTGGCATACTTTCCGTATTTCTTCTTGATGACATTCTTCAGGTTGTGATAAACCTCTGCTTCAATGTGTATGGCTTCCTTGAAATTTGCTGCCCCAATAGGGAGGATCATAAATTCTTGCATAGCCAGCTCATTGCCAGTGAGAACCACCACTGATGACAGTGAAAGCCAGAACTGGTAGGATGACTTCAGAGTTGCCAGCCAAGCCAGCAATGTGGTGGTACAGGGGCATACCCTTCTCTACAACACCAGCCATGAAGACTGCCAGGGACGCTTGTAATAGTACAGTTTCCCCACATTTAGATTTATTCTTAGTCTCATTCATCAGCTTTTCAGTCTTCTCCTGTTCCATGATGTTCAGCTTCTTGCTAATCAGGGCAGGTACAACAGTATTATCAATATGCTCAATAGCCTGTAGGGCAGTAGACATACCCTTGACCAAAAGACAAATTCAGAGCAGATCTAGACCTAAAAAGAATGGGATCTTTATCCATCCTGCAAGCCATAAGGAACAAGTGGAGGAAGCTTACAATCATTTCAGTTCTTTAGGATCTTATAAACAACAATGGTTAATAATAAGTTTGATAGAGACACTAAGAGCAAGACTGTGTTTAGGGTGTTTAATGATGGCTTCTACTAACTAAAATTGAAAGGAAATTAACAAAGTTGAAAACAGAAGTCTGAATCTGTAGGACTTGCTGAATGATGACAGTGAATTGCTCCCATCTTTCTCATGAATACAGTCAGCTGCATTCTGATGCTTCTACTGAATCAGGTTATTTGGGAGCATGGGTTAAATACAACGCAAAATTATAGACAGATTGACAAGGAGTGATAGTACATTCTTTAAAGGAATAAATTCTGAGGTCTAGAAGATATGCATTTCCATCTTGGCCTCATTTTTTTTCCTGACACATGAAATAATGAAGTAAAGCCTTGAATATAAATAGAAACACATACTTTGAGTAGAGGATGGTGGCATTGGTGTTGTTGCTGTTGTTGTTGGTGGTGGTGGTGCTGATAGCATAGTCACTTAGGTAACCATTCTAGAAGAAAAGGACTCTTTGTAGGTCATAGTACACTTAGCACATAGTGATGAGGACATGGGAAAGAACTTAGTCTGGAATAATTTACTTAGACTATTGTAGAGGAAGACACAGTTCTGCAGAAGAGCAACATTTAAAAGATGAACAGAGAAATATTCACTGTGAGACAAAGTGACAGTAATAAACAAAGATAAGAACTAATTCTTAAGTGAAATATAATAAACAACATTTTTCTGCCAATTATAGTACAATCCCTGACTTCATATAATGGCTGAGTAAAACTGTTGAGTGAGTTTAAATATTATATCAGGCTGAATGCAGAATATCACTTTTATAAGCTGCATGTATTTCCAGTGTGCTAAGCTCAGTAGATCAGTATTCAGAAAATAATACTCAGTAATCTCAAGTTTTCTTCACTACACTTTCTACTCTAAGACTTTTTGAAGCCTTCACAGCACTGTATGTGGGTACATGTGCACATATGTATGGAGGTAGATAAAAGGCCTGTGAACATGAGTGTATATATGTTTGATAGGTGAAAAGAACATTTCTATAACAGGGGTTATTTCCACAGTTTACAGAGGTAAAAATAAGTGCATGCTGGGAGAGGTCTGATACCATAATGGTTTTTCAAAGAGATTCTTGTGCCTGTAGCTCTAAAGTTCCATGTTAATGCAATGCACCACCATAAGCCAGAGCTGAACAGTACTCTTGTAAAATACATAAATAAATAAATAAATACAAAAAAATGAATAAATGCTAATTCTTACCTAATAGGATCAATGATAGATTTATTGTATATCTTAAACATAGACCTGCACACATGAAAGAGTGATATTCAGAATACTGATGTCACGTGAAATATGTAAAATAGGAGCTTCAAAAAAATATAATCATATATTGAGAAGCCAGTAATAGTGTGGACATTTGTATAAGGACTTAACTAGAGGCTCTTCTATTGCCTTTCAACTCAGGAGTTCTTTAGGGTCACGTTTCACACATTTCTATTATCCTCCTACTACTGTAGAAGTCTCACTGTAAGAAATGTAGAGAGCCGTGGAGATAGCATAGTTGTTATGAGAAATACTTTTATGCCTTAGACTCTGTTCCACCATAAGCCTAGCTGGACAGTGCTCAGGGAGAGAGAGAGAGAGAGAGAGAGGGAGAGGGAGAGGGAGAGGGAGAGGGAGAGGGAGAGGGAGAGGGAGAGGGAGAGGGAGAGAGAGAGAGAAGCAGATTAGCCTGTTTATTCTATGGCTTCTAAATTATCTAATTAGTCTCTTTTTTGCCTTTCTGGGAATACCAGGTGTTATAAAACAGACAACAGATTTTGGAACCAGAGAAATAAAATCCCAGTAAAGTAACAGTGTAACATTAAGAAAGTTTATCCTCTCTGTTTCTTTTTTTATTTTTTAACTTAATTTAGTGAATGATGAAATATAGACATCTAGCCTCTTTTTACCTCTGGAAGTTCAAAATAAAATGATTTATACTTAATATTTTGTGTAATGTGGAGGGTCTGTTCATAAATGTCCCTTTTTATTCTTTTATCTGATCTAGTCATAGTAATTAAGTGGTTGGGTAATGATGTGTGAATTCAAGACTCCACATGTTCCTAGAAATAGTTACCGAAATGGTTCTACAACCTTTAGTCATAAGAAGATCTGGTTCAGCTGCAGTAACAAAATAGCCTGCAATCAATAATCCAACACATAATTTTGTTTCTCATTTTTTTAACATATGCCTAATTGTTTCAATTCTACCTAGTTGTAAAAGGCACTAAGAAATTGAGACTCCTTTACCACCTCGATTCCAGGCTTTGATTTACCACAGTAGAAGATAAAACTGCAACACACACACACACACACACACACTAGTTCTTAAATGCCTTGATTTAGACATGAAACATAGCATTTTCACTCATTCAACCACACAGCCCCACCTTACTCCAAGGAGACTTTGCATAATGGCAGAGTAAGGAATAAATGACCCTACAAAAATTACAGAATAGCACAGGAGGTAGCACAGTGGGTAAAGTGTTGTACTCCCTAACATCTATCAGTGTTTGAGAAGTTACACATCTCTGAGGGCCATAGGTTGTAAATACAAGCTGGGCATTCTGCAATATCTTGCCTGGAAGGTCCCCCTATAGTTTCACACCTCACCTACCACAAAAATTCTGTGTCTCCACTCTCCCAATAAGTGCCACAGTCTCACAAAGTTTTAGAGATCGTTCACTTGCTTCTGTTTTTGCTTCATGAGCATGAAGCAGAGCAGCAGGTTTCTCTTTCACTCCCTTTCTATCTCCCCTTCCTTCTCAATTCCTTTCTGTTCTATCAAATAAAAGAAATAAATAAATATTATTTTTTAAAAAGTGTTACAGTCTCATCTGTAAAGTTTCAAGTTTAAGCCCTGATGTTGCAAATGCTCCGAATGATGCTTTAGTTCAGATTCTCCCCCTGCCCCCGCCCCGGTCCTCCTTCTCCTCCTCCAGGACCACTACCACCTCTTCCTCCACCTCCTTCCCTTCTCACATTCTCAGTAGTAAACAAACACAATTACAGAATGGCCTAAGCCATTCAACTGAAAATATAGACACTATACATTTGAACTTTAAATTATGACACTGTTTATATTCTCCATACCACCTCCATTATCAGTAGAAATGCCATCCCATTCATGCTTAGCTCAAGCAAACAGAAATTTCTAGAAGATGCACAGATGAACTTGGCCATTTTGCTGGGCAAAGAATAAAAATAGCAACCTGCTTCTAATGTCCCACCTAGCTCTAACTTTGGGGGGCCACCCTAGAAGAGTGCCCATCTGTGGTCATCACTGACCACTGACCATAGTGCCCTTCATTTCTCATCCATTCCCTCCTTCTCAGTTTTTCCCTGCTAGTGCATCTGCTTCTACATTTTATCTTTGCCTGTCAGGCTGATTAGCATACTTTGACAGATTAAAAGGCTAAGGTCAAACCAACAATCCCCTAAAGAAATACTGCTAATTATTGTCATATGCTTTTTAAATACTTCGCTCTTCACAAGGAACTTAACAAGAAATAAAATTCAACTCTGTTTCCCAAGGGTGATTTTTAATATTATATATTTTTAAAGTCTCTTAGTTTTCTATAGCTTGGGTTGTAGGAGAGCCAGAAACTGATCCAGAGGGTCAGCAGTGGTCATCTCCACTTCTGATGTATTTCTTCCTAAAGTAATACACACACAACACACACACACACACACACACAGTAGGCAGAGTCTTGTAGTACTGTAATCAAATGGCCCAGAGAGTTAAGTTTGTTTTAGCATTCCAAAGATGTGCCTGATATTATCATGAAAATAGATAGAACAGCCATTCTTGAATTCACAACCACAAGAGGCCATATACACAGTGGTTAGACTAGAATTGCTGTGTCTGAGTTTGAATCCAAGTTTCTTCCTTTCTGATCTGGAGACCTGGATGATTCATACTTTCTGTATTTCAAGTTTTCTGGGAGGATCTGGGAATATAATACTTCCTTGGCCAGGTTATCCTGTTAAGTAAGATGAATGAATTGTTTGTTGGTTAAATATTTTAATGCTCAGGTGTAAAAACTATGCATTTTTAACTTATTAAGAATTAATTATGGGGGCTAGACCATGGCGCACCTGGTTAAGTGCATACACTACAGAGCACAAGGACCTGGGTTCAAACCTCTGGTCTCCACCTGCAGGGGGAAAGCTTCATGAGTGGTGACACTGAGTTACAGCTATCTCTCTATCTCTTTATCTCCCCCATTACCTCTCAATTTCTCTGTCTCTACCCAAATAAATAAATAAAACAAATAAAATATTTTAGAAAGTTATTTTAAAAAAGATGAGATTTTATTATTTGGGATGAATAATGGAAGATAAGGAAGGTGATTATGCCATGGGAAATAAGAAGTAGAAGACTCTCAGATGACTTTACTCATATATATATGGAAGATAGATAATTATACCCATGAGCTTGCAAAAACATGATAATCAAGTTATGTCTCAGACTCTGAGAACTATGGCAGTTACAGAGCAGGGAGCCACAGGACCTTGGTGGAGAGCATGGCAAGTTGTATACATCATGTAGAGCTATTGCTACCCCAGTCATCTTATAATGCTGTAAAGCTGTGTCAAATCACTAATGAAGAAAATAAACACAAAACAGAAATAGTGATCTGACTATGAGTATATAAGGACAGTGACCCCAAACCTCAGTGACTTTAGGTAGGGCAGTCTCTGGCTTACCACCATGCTCATCAGGGATGGTCTCAGTCCATCTCCAGCCCTGCCAAGGATCAGAATGAAAACATTCCATCTAAGATGATGGCAGAGAACCCAGTGGGGGTTAAACCTTATGCATGTACAAACTATTGTATTTATTGTCGACTATATAAAACATTAATCCCCCAATAAACAAATAAATAATAGTAACAAAAAGAAAAAATTCCATCTCTGCTTGCCCATCAGATGTTTTAGCACACTCACTTAAATGCACATAATACTAAACGCAAGGACCCATGCAGGGTTCCAGTCCCCCGGCTCCCCACCTGCAGGTGGAACACTTCATGAGCAGTAAAGCAGATCTGCAGGTGTCTTTCTCTCTCCCTCTCTACCTCCCCCTCCACTCTCAGTTTTTCTCTGTCCTATTAAATAAAGATGGAAAAAAATGGCAGCCAGGAACAGTGATTCAGCTGTACCAAGTGCTGGTACCAAGCCCCCAGTGATAACCCTGGAAGCAATAGAAAAAGAAAAAGAAAAAAGATAATTGGGTCATGTTGATTTTGCTGCCCTTTGAACATCTGTATGGTTTTGGTGATGAGTTGAATTGTGGCTTGTTACCAAGTAGAGTAACTATGGCAGGGGGCCTTGGGAGGAGCTTGAGAGAGAGAAAGCTGGGGACAGGGTGGGGGGTTGAGACAAGAGTGAGGAAAGAAGAAGTGGAAGCACTAAGCTCAAAAGCTAATTATCCCACGTACTTTGAAAGAGAAGAACAGGATAGCCTCCAAGTAAGAGGCATCTAATAGCTCAAGAAAGCCTCCAGTGAAGTTGTTCTCTACAGGTGAAAGGCCAAATTACCAGATCAAGTGGCTACATTATCAAAAATTATTCTATTGATTTCAGCGAGGTGTTTTTCCTGAGATGATTACCACCATCTAAAATCTCCTTTCCTGCTGATTTCGAGCAGGCGGCACCATCTCCAAGTTTTCAAGTTGTTCAAGATGTGTGGGCCGGTGTGGGTAAACGTGGCTCAGCCTGCTGAGTAAAGTCACATCAGCTCTCCTGTAGAAAGGCGGGAGGGCACTAGGCTCCCAGGACCCAGGCTTTTGTCACTACTGAGGAATTTGGTGCAGTGCTTGCATTTGCTCAGGGAATGCTTGGAGTCCTGGAGTGGCTTGAACATTTCCTACATCAGATCCTAGATGAGGCAACTGAGATTTGGGGAGCTCCTAAACTGAAGTGGTGACAGCTAAAGAGCAGAAAGATAAGTTTTACGACCTTACTTTGTGTAGTTCATAGAGATCAGAATCCAAATTTGAGAGAAATGGGCATGGAGTAGGAAAAGGAGGTGCCTCTCATTTCATTTAGATTCAGGTCTTTACTTTTAGGAAATATTATGAGAGGAAAAAGCATTCTTAATCAAAAGATAATTGGCACCTAATGTGTAAGTTTAATTTGTACAACACAGTAATTAGGCATATATTGGCATATATAATTATATGGGCACTGATTAATTTATCAATATATTGTATTGATATATGCACACATTGCAAAATGAGCATTTAACAGACCATGGATCCAATGAAGTGGAGACTGGGAAAGAATAGTAGAAGTGCCTATAGTTATTCAAAGAATAAAAGGTTGTCCTTACAAGTCTGAACGTAACATTCATTATTTGAAGAGTTCAGTTTGGTTGCTGGCCAGGAATGGTTTATTTGAGGTGCAATAATGGACGGACAATTCCCACTTGCCAACAGTGACAAGCCATAATGAATTCAGTGTGTATTGTCCTTCTTCATAGCATCAAGGCTCCTGTCCCAATTTCCTGGCTACTGTTCTTGGATTCACAATTGGTTAATGTAAAACCAGGCTGATACTGGGCCTCTTGCGGTTTATGTTTGAATTAGCGCCAAAAGAAAGCCTCTTTCTGGTGTTGGTGAACTTGCACCTCACATGGGTCCAGAGAGTGTTATTGTGTCCATGAATAAAAGCACGGAGGCGGTGCTACTGTTGAACTTTAAGCCAATTATCCCTGCATTTGCTCTCCAGCAGATGCCTCCTTCTTCCTGAGACTCTGCTGCCTGATGCCGAACATATTCCAATCTTCCCCTAAAAGGTTTAGTCTAGGTTGCTTCTTCAGGACTGTTTGAACATTAAATATGCAAATAATCATCATTACACTTCCAACAATTACACATGTTTGCGAGCACCGTGTCAAGTGCTGGCAGCAGAGCGATCATTTGTGAAGACAAATATTCCATTCCAAGAGATGTCATGCTGCTTGGAAGATTCTTTTTTTTTTTTTTTTTTTTTTGTATTAGTAGCCACACTGCTGCTTCCTAAACTGTGCAAATGAAAGCGACAGTGCTGCCAATAGTTGCCAGGCCCTTCCCCTCAGCAGAGCAGGTGCCAATCACCCATCCCAAACAGCCAGGGTCTGGGAGCTGCAGACACAGAGCAAATACAAGTGGATGGAGGCAGCCTTGCACCAGGCAGGCACTCCCCACTCCCTCCTCCTTCCAGTGCCCCTCCTCTGTCATCCTTCCTCTCAGAGGAGGCCTCAGGCCTTCAGAATATTTTAATTCTCAATTTCTGACTATATTATCATGTGTTTGTAACAGATGAATTGTCATTTGTAGCTAGTAGGGGATGTGAAAAGCTGCCTGGAACCATAGGCCGCATGTCACAGCAGGGCACTGGTGCTTTTTCTCTGTGTTTTTATCTCTCCTCCCTTCCTCTTTCCCTCCCCTTCTTCCTCTTCACGCTCTGCCCCTCCACCCTATCCCCCACCCCTGCTTCCTAATGGAGTTATGGATAATTGTCACCATTTACTTTTATCACATCCAAAGTGGCAGCTGAGAAGGCCTGGACTTGAGTGGGGACTAATCTTGCCTTCTTCCCAAGTCAGAAAATCCCAAGTCTTGCAGGGCCCAGTTGATAACCCTTGTGGTTCTTTTCCATAAAAAGATGGATGGCTCTGGCAAGCTTGGGAGACTGCAGATAATGGGATTGACTTGGTACTTAAATCTCAGTGAACCAGGACAGCATAAGTAATTAGTGAATTGGATCCATCCTGGGGAGCTAATGATGGCTAAGTCTGCCCCCACGCCATTCTGAAAACGGCCAGAGACACATCCATCTCACACAGATAAAAACCAAAGGGACACTGCTCACAGACACCATTTATTCCTTCTTTAGTGCCCAATTTATCCTACAAGGGGAAAAAAATCTAATTTTCCTCAAGTGATACCCAGAAGACCAAGTGACCATGCTCCCACCAGAGTTCATTTTGATCACAATACTGCTGCTGGTTTTAATTAAGAAAGGCTAATTAAGAGAAACTCTACATTTATCTTCTTATCAACTTGTCGGCACAGACTCTCAGACATCACCCATATTTGTTTACAATTTGGTTACTGGCTTTCTATCAGCAAGCCACTGAGAATTCTTAATTTCTATCAAGACTAGTGCATCAAATGAGCTTCTAAAATGGAAGAGATTTGTAACTAACTATAATAATAACTTTGAGTCTATCAGACCCTAGCGTACATCTGCATGTATATGTATGAAACCACCTACATTTATACATATATCATTTGCATATATTAGTACATTAGGGCATAGACAAACAATGGTTATATGATATATCTTTACAGCTTTATCTTTTTATTCAGTTAACTTAAGAGTAAAACACTTGTGTCCAGATTGATCTCCTTTCTCCTATTTCTCTTCACACCGAGTGTTGGCTCTTTATGAGGGTAATTTAGATAAATGTCTTTTCCTGGAGTTCACTTATCCTTCCAGCAAACATGGTCGACAAAGAGCCACAAGAGATGGATGACATTGCATTTTGATCAAACATATGCTCTGTCAATGGAAAAGACTTCAGGTGGGCATCTTCCTTTTTCTTTTTTTTTTTTTAATCTGATCAACACTAACTACAACTACAATGTCCATACAACATGATTTAGTGGAACTCCACTTTTGTGGAGAAAACCAAGGATTCTGAAAATTCAGAATGGAATTAGAGAGAAATGCTTTTCAGCTTAAAAGTTAGCAGCAATCTGATGTGCCAGCCTGAGTTTTTTTTTTTTTTAATGTGGATTGATCAGAACTAAATGTGACAGGCTGTGAGCCTCCTTTCCTCAGCTTTGTCATGGCAAAGGGACATTAAAGCTCTAAACAAAGTATGTTTCTTTGGTCAATTTTAGTCTTCTTCTTCTGTAGTGTTGGCCTCTTTCTTTTTCTTTTTTTTTTTTTTTTTTTTCCATTTGGGAGCCGACTAGAGTTAAAACAGATAATGAGACTCAAAATAATTGATTAGTCAGCTAGCTTGTGACTAATTTTCCACTCCACCCCAACCAGAGACCCATCTTTTTTGTTTGCTTGCTTGTTTCAACGTGTGGTGGTTTTCTTAGCTTCTCAGTCACTGACTCTTCAGAAGGCATGTTTGTGTATATGTGTGAACTATACACACATCCGTGCATTATCATATTGAGGACTGATTTCCCTAAAACCTTTCTTAATGTTTAGTATTTGAGGGGAAAGCTGATTAGGTGAACACTCCATTTTCCCTCACAATCTGTCACTGATTAGGAGATATTTATATTAATGTTTGAAGGGAGGGGCCAGCAATTCACTGTGGAGAGTATGAATGCTCATTTTTTTTTTCTGGAACCCAGTTCTAATTTGGATTTTAATTAACTAATTAATTTTTTTGGACATGGATTTTTCTACATGTTAGTCTGATTAAAACTTGACTTTTGTGTTCCTGCCTGCATCTCGGTATTTATGGGTTAAATGATGTCTGCCTCTTTGAAGCCAAAGAAGTTTATGGTGATGATGTGGTTTTCGCTCAGATACAACCTCATGTGTATGGTGAATGTATGTGTGAATGAGTATTGCTTAGAATTGTTCTTTGCACTGATCAACATATCATTTTATTCTAAAAATACTTTGTCATTTTCCTTCTTTTCTATCTATACTGGGGAGAATGTAGACTGATGAAAAGAAAAGAAAAAACAACCCTCTCCCTCAGCACCAGCCTACCTATTAACAGACAGTTCAGTATCCACTGTATTACTAAAATAAAATAAAATTGAGCTACAGATTTTACAATGTGTTTGGACATTTTAGAGATGTTAATTTGATTTATTTTTATTTATTTATTTTTGCCTCCAGGGTTATCACTGGAGCTGGATTCTGGCATTAAGAATCTACTGTTCCTGGTGGCTCTTTCTTTCTTTTTTTCTTTCTTTCTCTCTTTTTTTTCTTTTTTTCCATTTTTTTGGATATGACAGAGAGAAACTGAGAGTGGAGAGGGAAATAGAGTGGAAGCGAGAAAGACCTGCAGACCTGCTTCACGACCTGTGGAGTGTCCCCACTACTGGGGGCTCAAATTCATTTGGGTCTTGCATAATACCATATGTGCTTAACTGAGTGTGCCACTGCCCATCCCCTAATCTGAAACTTTTAAAATGACATATCCATCAAGCGGACTTGAGCTGAGATAAATTCTGGGAATAGTGGTACCTCTACAGAGAGTTTTTAGAGAAAAACACCTTTGTGCAAATCAAGATAATTCCACCTCAAAATTGTGAGTTATTAGAGGAAATATGTATCTCCCTAACCATGATATCTATGTTCTATTTGTCTATCTATCTATCTATCTATCTATCTATCTATCTATCTATCTATTTCAGATAAGAAGATAAATTCCTACAAGCTTTTTCCAAAACAGAGACCTCAAATCTCCATACGCAATATTCCAATCTTTAAGTTCATGATTAGTCGACAATTTGTTTATATGTTAACTCTTTTTCAGCCACCAGGTTCCAGATGCTATCATGATGCCGACTGGACTTCCCTTGGCAGATGACCACACGAATGTGTCCTGGAGCTCCACTTCCCTAGAGCCCTGCCAATGCCCATGTTCAGCAGGGAAGCAATTACAGAAGCCAGACCTTCCACCTTCTGCACCCCATAATGACCCTGGGTCCATACTTCCAGAGAGTTAAAGACTAGGAAAGCTATCAGGGGAGGGGATATGGAGTTCTGGTGGAGGGAATTGTGTGGAATTATACCCGTCTTATCCTATAGTCTTGTCAGTGTTTCCATTTTATAAATAAAAGCTTTTTTTAAAAAAAGAAGATAAATATTGGGTTTTGCATTGTTACCTATTTGTGAAACTCAATCTCTCATTTACTAACCGTATCTTCTTGGTTGTATTACATCTCCATTTACACAACCCAATTCTTTCTTCAATAAAAATGAGGATGATAAGAGTACAAAAATCATTGGGCTCTTGTAGAATTAAATCAGTCTTTCACAAACAGTATTTAAGTAATTTCTAATACATATCAAGTACCAAATAAACAACAACAAAAAAAAAACCCAAAATAAGCAACTCTTTTTAAGAATGTTACACTTGTTAGTAAGATTAAGGCTTTGTTTTTTTCCCTAAAAATAAAGGCTTTTAAGTTGCTGCAAGCACTATTGGAACTCCTGAGTTGCTGCACTAGCTAAAGGGAGAAGAATCGATTATAGATAATATCTGTATAGCTCTCCCTTCTAGTGTTTGTCAAAGCATGAGCTCAGTGAGAGTGGTGAGACCCCTGAAGGTTAAGGCCAGAGCAACCCTTAGCTCATACTGTTCATTTAAGATCTATTCAGTGAAGGACAGCCCCCCACCCCCACAACTACAGCATTATAAAATGTCTAATCAGTGTGACGCGCACATGGGACACCATGGAATTGTCCTTTAAAAGTAACACATAACCAAAATAATAAAATGTGACTTCCTTTTTGTATAGTTCCTGCAGCGAACAAATTATCAGATTTTACTCAACAGTATATTGTGGGGAAATATTTTAGGAACAAATTCAAGGTTATAGTAACACCACTTTACAACATTTCGAAAATAAAGGTGAGGTGGAAGGCACCATCTTGTGTGTGCATATGTGTGTATGCCTATGTATAATTCTCTATACCTCTTTTTCCATTGGCTGATAAAAATAATGGCCACTAAAAATCACTCCCTTTTTTTCTCCTTGGCACATTCTGCATAGCAATGATGATGTTCTACTGAAAAATAACATTGTTAATATTTTGGTGTGACTAATTTCCAACTTTGAGATTTTCCACAGAGGAGTTTCCCCTTGCGTGATTGTAATGTATCAAGGGTTATATTGTTATTCCAAGTTCCTGGCCAAGAAAAAAAAAAAGGAGAGTTCCTTTACTTCATGAGAAAATGGAATCTTTAAATGAAATTCTGGCAGGTGGAAGAGCCCCATTCTCTGAGGGGTAGGGTTACATGGGCAACTCAGATGAAATCTATGAGGTATTCTTTCTATGAAAGAGACCAAGAGAATGGGGAAGAGAGAAAACGTGAATGAATGATTAAATGAACTTCAGGAGCATTTTCATCTGGGAGACAAGTGTGAAAGGAGGAATAATAAATGACTCCCGCCTTTCTAGAAAACGATTGGTACCCATTGTTTCTTCTGGAAGCCATCTGATAGCCCATGCCATGTACCAATGGGCATAGAAAAGTTTGCATAAAAGAAAAGGGGTCAGCTAAGTGGAGAGAAGAGGCTTAGCCAAAACAAACTGCAATGCTTCGTTTCACTAAGTTTTGATTAATGGGATATTAGACACCTAAGACTGTTAAGACAAGAGCTAACTAGCCTTTAGCAAACTGTGCTGTGAATCACACTTCACACATCAAGATGTGAGGTAATGAGATTCTCAAAAAGTACTACATTTAGAAACAACCCCTTAAACTGAAGCACACAATTCCCAATTCTTGCCAGTTGCTGGCATATTTCCACTGGCAAAGTTGGAAAGGAAGCACTGCATTTTTTTTCCAGGGGTAGTTTTTGTTTGTTTGTTCCTGACCACTGATCGCATGAGCTAGCAGCTGGTGTGAGAATAAAGGAAAATATGTCTGTATTGGCTGCAGACAATTTATAACATGGCATGATTATCCTCTTGAAGTCTTAAACATCAGAACTTACAGTTTTAAAAAATAATAATTTGTATGGACAACTCCACAACTATGTATGAAATTTAACTGTAGTTGTTGTGATATGGGGTTTAAGAAGAATAATCTTTCCCTGTCCCATCCACCCCATCAAAGAAAGATTAGTGTGAATTTGTGACCAACGTGATTCATAATAGATGAATCTTAAACATTTTCTTTTTCTTTTTTTTTTTTTTTTTCTTGTGGAGGAGTTCAATCATCATGGGCCATTTTTAGCCAGGGGATGAAGACTTGGTAAACCTACAACTCCACCTAGTGGTGTCAGGCAACAGTTAATTAACTTCTCCATCACCAGAAGTCAAGATTTGCTGCCAGCCTGCAAACCTCTGGTTCCAGTCCTTGTTGTGGAAGCATAATATCTAAAGAAAACATTTTAATCTCAGGATGTTTTCCTTCCTTCCACCCTTCCTATTTTTTTTCTTTCTTCTCCACCCTAAAATCTGTTTTTATTAAACGGCAAAACAGCTGAAAAAATATTCCTCCCATTCTTCTTATTTACTTGATTCTTACACTGTGCTCAAGGACTTTGACCAAAAACTCATTTGGGCAGCAAAGGATCATTTTTCAAGATTTCCCCACCCAGTTCTGCTTTCTTAGTCTCTGCCAGCTCACCACTTGGCAGACGCCTCTGTCACTGGGGCAGCCAAAGGAAAGTTTATATATAGACATTCAAAGCTTCTTCTGAGCCTGCTAGAAGAATTACGGATACTAGTGCTCCCTCCCCCTTCGGGTTAATGCAGGCTTCCCCTCTGTAGCCCCCTGAGGTGGTCACCCAAACAAAGTGGATATCTAAGAATTCATTTGCACTCAGTATTTCAGCACATGGTTTACCCAGCAAGTCCTGACCCTCATGCTCACAAAGACTTTACCCACATGAATATAGATCAGATCTCTACGATTTGAATAATCAATAAACAATTATGAATGTTTTGCTTCTTGAATACCAAAAGAAGAAGAAGAAGAAGAATATTTGGATCTAGTTACAGTGAAAAGGAAATAGTTTGTTTAGTTTTTAATCTGATTTGCAAGATTAGAGAGCCCTGGCTCCTCAGAGATGTTATTTCAGCCAATTATATAGAGTCTGCTCTAGTTGCTCCTTCTTGCCACTGGATTCATCATTGGTATCATCTGCACTGTAGTAAAATGTAAGAAGTAGGGTTTTCTAGCTGGTGTATGTCTAAAAAAATTTGAGCTAAGAGAGTCGCTGCTTGCTAATCCCTGTAATTAAAGTCTACTTGTAGCAGGATATATTACACTGATTGAAGCTGTTACCATTGTATTGGACCCCAAAATGTTTAATAATCCTACCCTACAATGTCGAATTCTAGTACTTATTAATTAACACCCATTAACTCATATAGAAGGCAAAAAAGAAATAAATTTATTGTCAGTTTACATCTGTTCTAACTTATCTTTTTCTTAAACCTGATATTCTAGCATGAAATTCCTTAGAAAGCAGGAAAGGCCCCATAAATATATGGACAGAAGTTTATAACAATGTCATTCTTAGAGTTTAACATGCTCTGCATTTAGAGTAAAAAGTGCAAAGTTCTTTAGTTTGGATGTTTAAACTTAACAGTTGTCATTATCCATGTTGTCTGCCTCACAGATCAATCAGGCAGTCTTTTTCCTGTAGACCTTCATTCATTTCCCAAAGTGCTACATGGATGGAGGACATTTTACTCGTCTGGTTTAATGCATTCTCAATATGATGGTCTTTAAAAACTCTGGTTCACCAGCTTCTTGCCAGATCGGCCTGCAGTGACACGGACATAATAACTGCAACCTCATTCCTTGAATGTTTTTTGATTTCCCCCACAGTTTCAACATAAGTGGGCAAGGAGCATGACATGGGACATTCAAACTAAGGCCATAGAAACAAAAGTCCATGAGAGAAGAGGAAAGGTACAAATTCTCATAGGTAGAATGGCTTTACATCTGGTAGGTAAGAAAAATCCTTTTGTTTGGTAGTACCTGGCTTTGCCTGGAGTACCCAAAGAGTTGTTCAGTAATGGGACCATAGCACATGCTGCTCAAAATTCAGAATTTCTAGGGCCAGAGGGTGGTGCACTCAATAGAGCACACATGTTATCATGCATGACGACCCAGGTTCGAACTCCTGCCTCCAAGCTGTGAGGGGAAGCTTCATGAGTAGTGGAGCTGTGCTGTAAATGTCTCTCATTTTCTTTCTCTCTGTGTCTCATCTTCTATTTTAAAAATAAATGAAAGAATAAGGAAAACAGTGGTCACCTGGAATGGTGGAGTCACCCTGCAGATGTCCCAGCAATAACCCTGGTGGAAAGAAAAACAACATTAAAAAAAATCCAAATCAGGGGGTCGGGTGGTAGTGCAGCAGGTTAAGTGCAGGTGGCGTGAAGCGCAAGGACTGGTGTAAGGATCCTGGTTCGAGCCCCCGGCTTCCCAACTGCAGGGGAGTCACTTCACACACAGTGAAGCAGGTCTGCAGGTGTCTCTCTTTCTCTCCCTCTTTCTGTCTTCCCCTCCTCTCTCCATTTCTCTCTGTCCTATCCAACAACAACAACATAAATAACAACGACAATAATAACTACAACCATAAAACAACAAGGGCAACAAAAGGAAAGAAAGGGCAAAAAGAAAGAGGGAGGGAGTCGGGCTGTAGCGCAGCGGGTTAAGCGCAGGTGGCACAAAGCACAAGGACCGGCATAAGGATCCCGGTTCAAACCCCGGCTCCCCACCTGCAGGGGAGTCACTTCACACACAGTGAAGCAGGTCTGCAGGTGTCTCTCTTTCTCTCCCCCTTTCTGTCTTCCCCTCCTCTCTCCATTTCTCTCTGTCTTATCCAGCAACAACATCAACAACAATAACAATAAAACAAGGGCAACAAAAGGGAATATAAATAATAAAAATATTTTTTAAAATCAAAATCAATCTGGCAATGTCCATGTTCAGAGGAAAAACAATTACAGAAGCCAGATCTTCCACCTTCTGCACCCCATAATGATCCTGGGTCCATACTCCCAGAGGTATAAAAAATAGTAAAGCTTTCAAGGGAGGGGATGGAATAGGGAGTTCTGGTGGTGGGAATTGTGTGGAGTTGTAACCCTCTTATCCTAAAGTCTTGTCAATATCTCCATTTTATAAATTAAAAAAAAATTAAGAAAAAAGAATAGGGAAACTTCCAATGGAAGGAATGGAGCATGCAACTCTGGTCATGGGAATTGTGTGGAATTGTACCTCTGATCTTGTTACTCATCATTAAATCATTAATATACATTTTTAAAATGTTGATATTTTTAAGGCAAAAAAAAAAAAAAAACCAAAACAGATCTCCCGAATCTGTTGTGAATTGAAATGCCTCCACAGGACCAGGTAACATCATCCAGTGATGTGGGAGAGGATAGCTTCCAACAGTGCCTGCTAGAAAAGAAACACCTGCAGACACATCACATTTTTCTATCTGTCAGCATAATGTCCAATGACTCCCTAATTGAATTTGAAACCTGTAGTAAAACAAACAAACACAAAACAACTAAGATTGTAAAGCTCCCCCTATAGGTGATTTCTAAGCTTGGGAGGTGAGATGGCTTCTGTAATCACACCACTCACCCTACCAGCTGGTTTGATGCCTATTGATTTAAAGGTGGATGTGTGTGCGTGTGTGCATGCGCGCGTATGTGTGTGCCTGTGTGTGCATGCGTGTGTGTGTGTGTGTGTGTGTGTGTGTGTGTGTGTGTGTGTGTGTTGGGGGTAGGGGGAGATAAAATTCCTGCAAGCAAACAAGTCCATTTACCAACACTGCTGCCAGCAAGAAAGGCATAGAAATTTGTTGAATATATTGTAGACTCTACTGTCATTGCCATGATAAAAATCTTCCTGATTTAGCTGACTTTTCGTCTTTGTGACAATGGTCACACTCACCAAGAGTTGTTACTGTTGTCACAAGTAATGATTATTGATCAGGGACTCTCAGCGTCTGACAGGAACAGATTCTGGTGGTGCAGATTTCTTTCCTGAGACACATCTCTACATGCACAGAGATCTGAGGCTGCTGGCTGGCTCACAATGCCCACTGCTGTGCTCCAAACACAAGGCAGAGGGGTTTCTAGGGTTAGCAGCACTCAGTGAAAATATTCCCCTGTGTCATATTATTCTCACTTCCTTTTCACAGACCTTCCATGCCCAGACTCTTAAATAATAGCTTGATGGTTCATTTTCTGTAATGAAACTGATTGCCGCAGCAAGGCTCTCCCTACAACATTTCTGAATGTTTAGCATCTATGGCCTACACAAGGGACTTGCTGTCTCTGGGACTGGAAATCTGCTCCAGCAAGGACACCGACCTTCAGATATAGGACAGATATAGGGTTCCTCACTCAGGAGTAAATCCTCTCTTGCCAGCACAGAGCACATAGCAAGCCCACCATCTTCATATTGGATGTTCTTCCTTACAGTTTTGCCATTGTTGTTTGTTTTCCAGTTTATCCCTCTTTTTTATTTGGCATTTGACAGCATCAGTAAAGGAATAGCAAATGGAAGCCAAAAGGATCAACTCAGTAGGGGCTAGGCAGTGGTGCATCTGCTTAAATGCACATATTTCAGTGTGCAAGGACCCATGTTCAAGCCCCTAGTCCCCACCTGCAGGGGGAAAGCTTCACAAGTGGTGTTTCTCTGTTTCCCTATCTCCTCCTCCTCTCTCAACTTCTCTTTATGTCTAGCTAGTAAATAAATAAATAAATAAAATTTTAAAACAATTCAGCTCAGGAGTGAAGCAATATCTTTTTTTTAATATTTATTTTATTTATTCCCTTTGTTACCCTTGTTGTTTTATTATTGTAGTTATTGTTGTTGTTGTTGTTGTTGTATAGGACAGAGAGAAACGGAGAGAGGAGGGGAAGACAGAGAGGAGGAGAGAAAGATAGACACCTGCAGACCTGCTTCACCGCCTGTGAAGCGACTCCCCTGCAGGTGGGGAGCCGGGGCTCGAACCGGGATCCTTATGCCGGTCCTTGTGCTTTGTGCCACCTGCGCTTAACCCTCTGCTCTACAGCCCGACTCCCAGCAATATCTTTAGAAAGAAAAACAGATGTGTGTGAGATCTGGGAGATGGCACAGTGGATAAAGCATCAGACTCTCAGGTATGAGGTCCTGAGTTCAATCCCCAGCAGCATATGCACCAGAGTTATGTCTGGTTCTTTCTCTCTCTCCTCCTATCTTTCTCATTAATAAATAAATAAAATCTTTTAAAAAAAGAAAAACAGCTGTGGTGGGGAGGTGGTGGTATTATAGATAAAACACTGAATTCTCCAATCTGGGACCCTAAATTCCATCTCCTCATATCGCATGTGTTAGAGTGATGGCCTGATTCTCTCTCTCCTTTCATAAAGAAATAAACACATTTTTAAAAAATGAAAATGTAGGGGCCAGGTGGTGGCACACTCAGTTGAGTGCACATGTTACATCACACAAGGACCTGGCCTCAAGCACCTGGTCCCCACCTGTGGTGGGTAAGTTTCACAATAGGTGAAACAAGTACTGCAGGTGTCTTTCTTTCTCTCTATCTATGCTTTCCATCTTGGTTTCTCTCTGTTTCTATCTAATAAGTGAATAAATAAAACATTTTTAAAAGAAGGAAAGTATATCAGTTCCATGGCATGTTGTAGTGTTCCTACATGACAGTTAACACACAAACTGGAAGCTCAAAAAATATACCAGAACAGATGAGAACTTTTGTGAAAATAAATGGGAAGAGAATTAATCTATTTCCTTTACTGTGACATTCTACGAAGGAAGGAGACACAGTGCACACATACACACACACACACACACACACACACACACACTCACACACACACACCTTCCTGTAAAAAGTATACAAAAACTCTCCACTTCATAAAATCAGGGATTTGTGACATAGGTTTGAATATGTCAGTGGTGGGAGGGAAATCTAACTGTTTCTTTCTAAAACCAAGTGCCTTCTCTAAGTGTGGGCTTAAAAAGGAGTGCATTTTTCATTCCCTACACATGAAGGTGTAGTGGAGCACAATGGAGTGGTTAAGAAAAATTAAACAAGATGGTCACTTCCTTCTGTTTGTTTCTAAAGTAGCTCTTCTACTGTCTATGGAATTGAAAACTACAGTATGTTTGGAATTACTGGATTGAGAGCATGGGAGGGAAGTCCAAATGCTGCAATCCCTGAGATAAGGCAAACTGGATAAGCAAACACTTAGCTTGTGTTTCTGGCCACTTTCTCAAGCTCCCTCACAGAACTATTCCAGTGCCTTCTTCAAAAGTGCCAAGAGTTTTTCATAAGTAGTTCTCTAGTGATCATTTTCAAATCCCAGTGTTTAAATGGTGGATATTATTAAGCCTGGGGAAGTGCTGTCTCCAGTTCCAAGTTGAATTGCAGAGTCTAGAAGTGGGACATGGGATGAAATACAACAGACACCTAAATTGGATAAATGCTGCAGTTCTCTGTTGTTACTTATAGACCTTAATAATGTTGTGAGGTCTTTCAGGGCGCACTAGCCCACTCTGTTAACCCCTGGTTTCCCCCAGCAGGTACTACATTGTGTGGGTTGAGAAAATATCTGGTAAGATTTTGCTGAACTGACCTTGATAAAAATAGAATCTCTCCCTTTTTTTCTTTCCCCCTACCTTCCTTCTTTCCTTCCCTCCCTCCCTTCCTTCCTTCCCACCCTTCTCCTAGTGGCCTATTTCCTTTTTTTTCTTTTTTAAATTTTATTCGGTGGTAGGACACAGAGAAATTGAGAGGATAGAAGAAGATAGAGAGGTAGAGAGAAAAACACTTGAAGAACTGCTTCACTGCTTGTGAAATGTCTCCACTGCAAGTGAGGAAATAGGGGCTTCAACCCGGGTGCTTGTGCCTATCCCTGTGCATTGTACTGTGTGTGATTAACTGAGTGCACCATCACCCAATCCACTCCCTGGAAATAGAATCTCAACAGCAGTGACTCTCCTTAACTCCTGAAGTGTGCTGCCTTCTTGTATTGTTTCTTATGTAAATGTTTGTGTTTGAAAATCTGTGAAGTCATGTGTGGTGAGTGTTCATAAGACTATTTCTTCCTTGGTCTTCTAAAAACTGAATAATTGATTTAAACTGGGTATTGACGAGAACTATTCCAATAAATAAATTTTTAAGATCCAAAAAACAACCCATCTCTCTTCATCAATATAGGACATTTCAACAAGCCCAACATGATGTGAATCCGAAGCACTTGGGTTACTAAAATCAGATTGCTTGACTCAATGCCAAGGCTAATGGTGAAACTTCATAGCAATAATGCAAAGCATTAGTTAAAGGAATCATCTGAAGCATGCCCAGGTGTCAACATAGCCACAAGTTCTATTAGGAATAGTCATGCTCAGAATGTGCTATCCCACAGATGAGTCATTCTAGGGTTCAAATCGGTCCTTATGTGTGAGCTCTCGATTAAGTTGAAAATTACCAAGGAATGATAGTGTTTTTGAAGTGCCTTTCAAATTCTCTCTTTAATTTTTTTATCTTTTTTATTAATTTACTTTTTCATTTTCTATTATCTTTATTACATAGAGACATCCAGAAATTGAGAGGGAAGGGGCAGATAGATAGATAGACAGATAGGGAGAGAGACAGAGAGACACCTGCAGCCCTGTTTCATCACTCATGAAGCTTCCCCCCTGCAGGTGGGGACCAGAGGCTGGAACCTGGATATTTGTGCATTTGTGTGCTCAACAAGGTGTGCAACCACTCAGCCCCCAAATTTTCTTTTTACCTCTTGATATTATTTCCAGATTCTCCTTATTGCTCTTCAGGACATAAATTACTCCCATTTCATGCATTCTTCAAGTGAATGCAAAGTTAAAGTCCTCTTTCTTTCTTCCTTCCTTCCTTCCTTCCTTCCTTCCTTCCTTCCTTTCGTTCTTTCCTTCTTTTTCTTTTTTGACAGGACACAGACAGAGAGATTGAGAGAGGAGAGGAGGGGAGATAGAGGCTAGAGTGGGAGACAAAGGCAAACACCTGCAGACTTACTTCACTGCTCATGAAGCACTCCCCCCTGCAGGTGAGGACCACAGGATTGAACACAATCCTTTCTTCGCCTTAAATCTGCAATGTTTATTGCAAACTGGGGTGGTAGGGTGACAGAGGGAAATGTGTGGTCCACAGGACAGCAGACCGGGAAAGGTAGATCAATAACTGGATGCAATGAAATACAATGATCCAAAGAACTTTATCCTAAGTTGTAACCCATCAATGTTCTCGCCTAGACATCGTGTCTATAAAGTGTAAATGAAATATGTGCTTGATACTCAACTACAATAAATCATCTATACCAAGCACCTGGTTCAGCTTCACAGAGCTGGCAGTGACAAGAAGAAAGCCATCACTACTGTGGTCAGGATGACTTAACGACACCTTGCTTGCTACATAATAATAGATTTCCTGTTCCCTCATTCTCATTTCCCTTCCCTTCTCTTCCCTCTGTTGAGCCCCCTGCACTCCCCCATGTATGTTTTCCGCATTTATGTTGTTTGCCTTGTCTATCTCAGCTCTTGATTAAGTTTGTTAAGTGGTTTATATGAAAGTACTGAACTCTATATTTACCTTTTCAGTTAGAAAGGAGTAAGCTTCTTCTTGAATCTCATCCATGAGTGAGATCGTCTGGTATTGATTTTCCTTCTGGCTTATTTGGCTCAACATGATTCATACTCATTCTCACTCATTCACGGGATTTAAGAAACAAAGCAAAAGACACTAGAAGGTAAAACATCAGTAGACTGTGATCTATTTGATAGATGTGGGGGTTCAGATGGAGAGAGTAGGGAGAAACAGTGAAGGAGAGATTGGGAGTCTAAGGATCCTTGGTGGACCAAGATGACAGCTTGGTGGAGGATGAGATGCCTGATACATACCTTGGGGAAATGTAGAAATGCATACTTTTGACAACAATCTTGTAAGTCAACATTCCTTAAGTAAAGTGATACTGAAGTTGGAGAAATAAAAGATATATTTAAGAAACTTCCAAGAGAGATACAAGCAGTAACAAAATCACATACATATCACTACAGAGGTCCACTTACTGTTTTAGGTATAGGATTGTTTCAGATGCAGATAAAACCATGAGAGTACACAATGTATCAGCATCATTCCTCAAACATTCCTCACACTGACACTCTAAGGTCAATGCTGTCTGAAGATAAACGCACCGAATCCGGGACCTTGTGCATTGTAGTGTGTGCATTTAACCAGGTGTACCATCACCTGTGTGTGGTGGGAAGGCTTCATGTGTGGCGAAGTAGAGCTGCAAACATCTCTCTCCCTCTCTATCTCCTCCTCCCTTCTCAATTTCTCACTGTCTCTATCCAATAATAAATAAATTTAATTAAAATTAAGATTTTATTTATTTATTAATGAAGAAGATAGGAGGAGAAAGAACCAGACATCACTCTGGCACATGTGCTGCTGGGGATTGAACTCAGAACCTCATGCTTGTGAGTCCAAAGCTTTATCACTGTGCCACCTCCCAGACCACTAAAAAAAATTTTTTTTAAACACACTGAATCAGCAAAACAAATTCTAGTTAGAAACTTACCAGGGCAAAACTTACATCAGAGCTGAGAATCAAACTAAGCCTGTCTGACAAGATCCAAAGTCTCTCTGAGAAATTTACTTCTAAGAAAAAATAAAAAGCTCTGCATAATTTTCTAGATACCTAATTAGAGATGTATTTCTTGTTCTAAATCTACCAGTATCCCAGTCATGTGATACTAATCTGAGAGTTTGATTTGAACTTAGCAAAACTTTCTTCCCCCTATAGTGGACTGGAAAAGCCAAAAAAAAAAAAAAAAACTGGCCACACATTTCCATTGACTGTGGTGGATTTGTATATATTTGGCATCCATATTTCCTAGACACAACATAGTAGGACTCAGTCTTCAAGGCTATTCTTGATGGTGCCTTTCTTGGACAGCTCTCAGGTCAACTGGTGTTCTCCCAGTCACTCTCCTTTCATATATATATTTTTTTACTTTACTCTTCCTACTGTAATTCTTACCTTCCTTAATTATGACTTGGAAACACAACATTGAGACATAGTACATGTTGCAACTGTGATTCACTAGCACCAGGAGGTTCTGGGAACATGTCCTCACCTCTCATCAGCAATTGGAATGTGGATTCTCTCGCTGTTAGTGGTCCACAATCTTTATGAAGTGAAATGCAATATTAGTTGCTAAGGCTTTCCCAAGCAACTGTCTTCTAATGGGAAAACTTTAACAAAAAATATGTACTGCATGCCAAATAGCTAACCTTGCTCTCATAAATATTTATATTTTAGGCAGAGTTGAAACATCATTTGTAAGATGGATGTGCTTCTTTGGGTTTTCAGCCAGAAAATGCCTCATGAGCTAAACTCGTTTCTACCGCTAATAGGCACAAAGCCCTTGATCATGATCTGAAAGTGGGGGTGGGGGACAAAACCAAATTACTAAGTGTTCTAGAAAGAGATCAACTCAGAAGAATGTCTCTAATATCATCCACTGTCTGCTAAAGTGGAGGGTGGAAACATAAGAACATACAGGGAGGAATGTGGGCTAGATGGAACTTTAGCTGTTATTCTGGAGCATTGTGTAACTTGGCGAGGTCAGCATAACACGAACTCATTGGGCTTCAATGTCAGCAGCATAAGAATCAATTGGGGACTTCGGAAGACAGACTTTCAGGCTCCACTCCAGAGTAAGAAGACTGAGTACTAGAATGGAGGAGGAAGTCTGATCTAAGTAACCTTCCAGATGATTCTACTGTTTGCCACAAATAGATTCCTCTCTGCATTGTAACTGGTCATCTCCATCAGGAACAACAGAATGGACCCCTTTGCCTCCCCATAAGACCCTGCCCTCAATGTGGATAAACAATGGTAGAGAATGTCGCATCCTCCAAAGGGAGGCTGGATAACATACTTTATCTACCACCAGAGAAAGATGTGTCCTGAAATTGGGGCAGCTTGTAATGTTCCTACTCATGACCACAGAATGCAAGCTCAGACCTACAGTGATGCAGAGATTACATAGGCTCCTAAGATGAATATGGGCCCCAGATCAAGTCAATGGGGTTTACAGTCAACAATATTTATATACTTTCCCCATATTTGGGAGCTACTCTCTTCCCTGATCCAGCTTTCTAGCCCTTTTTCCAGCCATGACATCATCTCCCCAGACAATAATTTGAGTCCACCTGCATATCAGATTTCAGGCTCAGGAAAAAACAAGTATAGTCATGGACCTTTTGGAATATAACTAAAATAGAACTACTAACTATCTTCAAAACAGAGACCCCCAAATATTCATCTGCAATATTCCAGCCTTTAGGCTCATGATTAGTCAACAATTCGTTTGGTTTTATATGTTAACTCTTTTTCAGCCACCAGGTTCCAGATGCTACCATGATGCCAACCAGACTTCCCTGGGCAGACGACCCCACGAATATGTCCTGGAACTCTGCTTCCCCAGAGCCCTGCCCCACTAGAGAAAGAGAGAAACAGGCTGGAAGTATGAATCAACCTGTCAATGCCCATGTTCAGTGGGGAAGCAATTATAGAAGCCAGACTTTCCACCTTCTGCTCCCCATAATGACCCTGGGTCCATACTCCTAGAAGGTTAAAGAATAGTAAAGCTATCAGGGGAGGAGATGAGATATGGAGTTCTGGTGGTGGGAATTGTGTGGAATTGTACCCATTTTATAGTATGATTTTTTTCAGTGTTTCATTTTTTATAAATAAAATTATCTTTTTAAAAAAGAATGTCTACCACAAAATAAGTGTGCAATAGAGTACCTGGAGCACCTGTTATCTAATATTATTATTGTAAGCAAATAAATATTATTTCATGAAATAATCTAGTAAGAAGCTCAGTAAGTGTACAAAGGAACGGGAATAATATTATTAAACGTTCACAAAAGTCAAAGCAACCTTGATTAAGTTTGATCAGAAAAGTATCTGAATGTAAAAAGTAAATTCTTCTCTTTAATTTTAAAACTAAGTATTTTTGTGGACCAGGAGTTTGAATACTGGTAGAGTGCTGGACTTAAAACTATGATGTCCCATACTACATCCCCAGCATATTACATGGCAACCTGATGCTCTGATCTCCCAATAAATAAACAAACAAATAAATTTCTTTAATATATTATTGAATGGTATCAGGTCTTTGGTACTCACATTCAAGGGGAAAGATTCACAAGTGGTGAAGCAGCGCTGCAGGTATTTCTCCTTTCTGTCACTATCCTCTCTATCTCTCTCTGTTTCAAAAAAGAAAAGAGAAAAAATGGCTACTGGGAGAGGAGGAGTCATTCAAATACCAAGATTTAGTGTAACTGTGATGGCAAATAAATGGATAAAATTAGGGGCTGGGTGGTGGTGCACCTGGTTGAGCTCATGTAATACAATGCACAAGGACCCAATGTTCGAGCCCCTGGTCCCCACCTGCAGGAGGAAAGCTTTGCAAGTGGTAAAAACAGTGCAGTAGGTGTCTCTCTGTCTCTCTCCCTCTCTACCACTGCTTCCCTATTGATTTCTGGCTGTCTCTATCCAATAAATAAAGATTTAAAAAAATAAAAATAAATGGATAAAATTTTAAAATAAAATTATTATTGAGTGCCCCGTATAGCAAGTGTTTCTGCATCATTGCTGTAAATATCCTGCAACTCTGCCTGTGTTTCAGAGGCTGTTGCAAAGATCACTTCCGAGCATCTCTCTGTCAGCTAGGCAAAATGTAATTGTCAACTGACTCTGCTTTTGAATTTCTCAGGAAGCCACTACAAACTGAAGGAGGATGGAGTCATTGGTTCTCTGAGTCCTCCTCCTTCCATCTTCCAGACAATTCTGAGAAGCATTTCAAAAGATTTTTGGAAGGGAGTTAGGCAGTGCACATCCAATCGAATGCATATATGACCCTGTGCCAGGCCGTAAGTTCAAACTTACTACCTATAAGGGTCAAGTTTCATGGACACTCCATTAGATCTCTCTCTCTCTCTCTCTCTCTCTCTCTCTCTCTCTCTCTCTCTCTTTCTCCGCCTCCCTCCCTCTGTCAAAAGAGAAAAATGGCCATTGATCAATAGAGACATGCAGGTACTGAGCCCCAGTAATAACCTTAGTGGAAAAAAAAAATCCTTGGAAAAATGAAATGTCATCAACACAGTAATATGTTATTGAGTTTAAGTTTGATGACTTTTCCTCCCTGTTGAAAATTCCACCTCTCTTGAACTTCTGCTCCCTAAATTCACTTCCAAAATAATACACCTGTCCTCAAAAATCAGTCTAGGGACTTAGTCTAAAACATCCAACTTTAGGGATGTGTGGTGGAGCATCTGGTTGAGTGTATATGTTACAATGAGCATGGACCCAGGTTCACAGCCCTAGTCCCCACCTGCAGGGGGGAAAACTTCACAAGTGGTGAAGCAGGACTGCAGGTGTCTCTCTGTCTCCCCATTCCTCTCAATTTCTGGTGGTCTCTATACAATAAATAAATAAAGATGATTAAAAAATTAAAACATCCAACTTAAACTGAAAGGGTAGTGATGTCAAATAGATTTTTAGGTTTTTCAGGTTTTGGATGGAGAAAAAAGTATATAAATTGAGATGCATGTATGAGCTTTAAATGGTTCCATAAATCAGTTGAAAATGTATCCAAATTGTATGCTAATTTCCATGCATGCATGTTTCTCTATAGACTGTCTATAAAAGAGGCCTATGACTAAATGTGCTTCAGAAGACATTTTTGTTATATAAACAACACATTCAAAGGGCCCCTTAAATACTTTTCACATATTCAAATTTCAAAATTTTAGTGAAACAAACAAAACATCAACTAGATCTTGTTCCCCATCTGTTTGATTGACTGACTTTCACTGATTCATACATGTTGATCCAAATCTCAAGACCTTGATCACCATGACCATTGTTCCAGCTCAGATCACTGTTCCTTCTCTAACCTCATGCACTTATACCATTCTTGATGTCTGTAGTTAACTTTCTATTTTCAGTGTAATAGATTGTCACATCCACACTAGCAAAAAATAAAATCAGGACAGTCAGCTTCAGTTCACTGCAGAAGTCATGTTGTTGAAATCTGACTGCCAAGCTTTAAACACCAACTCTTCCATTAGCTAGCAGTTTGCTACCTCACCCATGTTCAGATTCTGCATCCATGAAACTTAGATAGTAAGATCCTTTCCTCTAAGTAGATTGAAGGTAAAATGAGATAGTCTGCATTTATCAAAATATCATCAGGCATACAATATCTATTCAATAAGTAGTTTCTATTTCTATTACTTGTTTTTAATCACAAATATTCGTAGGCCAGTCTTGGCAGTGACATTCACTCTTTGACATGGAGGTAACCACATTGATCTCCTTCCCTATATAATTTTTCCTTTCTAATTTCACTGAAAGACATGAATGTTGATAGTGTAGATTGCTTATTCTCACTAGAGAGCAGACTTAGGAGGCACTCTCCACAAAGTAAACTTGTTATACTACCTCTCTATATATCCATATAATAACACCTTCTATGCAGAAACAGAGGCATGGAGAAGTAATTTATCATGTCATCAGATCAGTCTCTAATTCAGAAAGTCCTATAATGTCTAAATGCTTCCCAATAAAGAAATGTAGCTGACTCAGGAAATTATGTCTGATAACTTTTAAAACACAATACTCACTTTAAAAAATAATAAAGATTCACTTATGTATTATGAAAGAGGGAGAGAGAGAGAGATGAGAGAAATGTTCTCCAGCATAAGGCAGTGCTGGGAACTGAATTTGTCCTATTTGAAGAATCAGGCATACAAGCAGACTGGTATGTATCCAAGACCCAAGTTTTGAGGTCCCTCTTCCCCTGGACCTCAAAACTTTCTTGGGGAGTGATTCTTATATGTTGGGATGTTCATCAATGTCTTTGAGAAATAGAGGAAATGTAGTTGATGTTGAATGCAGTCTTTCAAAGTCAATTTCAGATACAGATATAATACTGTACCTGTATCAAGTCACAATTAGGAAGAAACTACTAATGTATAAAAAGGGTGAGATGTCATTATAAATAATTAGTTTTATCTCAGTCTATTTTGACTGATATAAAAAAAAAAACTCCCTGGAGTAGGGCACCAAAGTAAAAACCCTGGGGTGAAGGTAAAGGTGGACATTCGGTGCTTCCTGTGGCGGTGGGGGGGTGGGTGGGAGTGGATGGGTGGGATGGGATACAGTCTTTTGGTGGTGGGAATGGTGTTTATTTACACTCCTATTAATTTGTAGTCATATAAATCACTATTTTATTAATATGAGAGGGGAAAATTGATTATATGTCTCAAACTTTTTAAAGCACAGACTGAATCTTTTTAATACATAGGCTGAGTCTTCAACATGTTGACTCTCTCAAAAGCATAGACCAGGGAGAACAGAAGCAACTGGGGGCACAGCTATATGCAAGATGTTGGTTGGGTATTATATAGCAAACCCTAACAAAGGGACTTTTCAAATTTAATCCAATTACCAAATAATGTGATGATAACAATAACCATCTATTGTCTTCTTGAACCCTAAGATAGCAGGAACCTCACATTTCCACTATAGAGCCTATATTTCCCCCAGTCCTGGAACCTTAGGGTGGGGCCCACTTTCCTTCATGCTTCTCTCAATTCATACCAAATAATATTGTATCCGCTGATCACAACCTAATCAAGTCAATGAGTGCCACCCCAGCATTCTTCACTTCAGACTGTGTCCAGAGACTTCAAGGCATGGAACGACAACCCTTCAGCTTCATTACTCAGGTGAGACCTTTCCTTTCATAGTATTCTATAATTCAGGCTCCAGGTGGTTCACTTCCTAACAAAGTCCCAAAACCTCCAGGTCCCCTGAGATAGAGCATATGTTCACAAGTATCCATAAACTAGGGCAAAATATATACCTGAAAGCAAAAGTACACAATAGTCTGCAGTGAGTGCCCCCAACACTTCATCTGCACTATTCCAGCCTTTATGTTCATGATGGTTCAACAATTTGTTTGGCTTTGTATGTTAACTCTCTTTTCAACCACCAGGTTCCAGATGCTAGCATGATGCCAACCAGACTTCCTGGACAGATGACCCCACCAATGTGTCCAGAAGCTCTGCTTCCCCAGAGCCCCACCCTACTAGGGAAAGAGAGAGACAGACTGGGAGTATGGATTGACCTGTCAATGCCCATGTTCAGCAGGGAAGCAATTACAGAAGCCAGTCCTTCCACCTTCTGCATCCCACAATGACCCTGGGTCCATAATCCCAGATGGATAAAGAATGAGAAAGCTATCAGAAGAGGGGATGGGATATGGAGATCTAGTGGTGGGAATTGTGTAGAGTTGTATCCCTCCTATCCTACGGTTTTGTTAATGTCTCCTTTTTAAATAAATAAATAAAATCTTTAAAAAAAATCTCCATAGATTAGACAGCCTAAACAGCAATGGAAACTTAATGCTCACATTTTTGGAAAGTCAGAAGTTCAATATCTAATTTATAGCACATCAGTGTCAATGATAATATATGTTGGAAGTCACACACAGAAATATATAGCCCAGATTTTATCTCTAGTACCATCATGCCACTGGGAAGTGGTGTTTCTCTCTCTCTCTCTCTCTCTCTCTCTGTAATAAATGCGTAAATAAATCATTTAAAAAACAAAGAGTAAAGACAGAGTATCCAGTAAAGCAAGCACTTTGCCTTGCCTCTGGTTTTAGCTACAACACCACAGGGAAGCACCATGGGAATTGTTTGGATGAAGGAGCAGTACTATAGTTCAACTATCTATCTATCTATGTATCTATCTATCTATCTATCTATCTATGTATCTATCATCTATCTATCATCTATTTATCTAAAATAAAAATAGGAGTCAGGCAGTGGTGCACCTGGTTAAGCACACACATTACAATGCATAAGGACCCAGGTTCAATACCCCTTTCCACCTGCAGATGAAAAACTTCATGAGTAGTGAAGCAGGCCTGTGGCTATCTCTATCTCTTTCTCTCCCTCTCTATCTCCCCCTCCCCTCTCAGTTTCTCTCTGTCTCTATCCAATAATAAACAAATTACAAAAAAGGGGGTATTAAAATAGAAATAATGAAAATATCATATAGAACAACAGAATTGTGTATGCATCAGACCCCAAGACCACAATAAAAGTGTCCAGTCAGATTTCAAACTGTAATTATCAGATTTCAAACTGGCTTAAGTTCAAGTAAGGAAATAGCTCTTGGGTAAATCACTGTCATTGACTTTCAAAGTTGGTCTTCTTAAACAATGACAGCAAATACTAATAGTACAGGAGGGAAAGTTCACTTGTCATAAGTAGGTCATTCTATCTCTGCACCTGAAATACTTCTGCTCATTTCAGTTAAACATACAGTTTTACAGGACTTTTAAAAATATATAACCAGTATCAGGTAAGCATAGAACTTCAAATAAATACTTAGAGCACCAAAAACTAATTGTCCCATCTAGTGCTTTGTGCTCCCAAACCTGTTCACATCCTCCCCCCACTCTCTCTCTCTCCCTACGTCTCTCTCTCTCCCTCCACCCCCTCTTTTCCTTCTTCTTTAAATATTTATTTGCAAATGCTCCAAGTCTCTGATTGTCAGAGAAATGCAAATAAAGACAACAATGAGATATCACTTCACTCCTGTGAGAATGTCATACATCAGAAAAGGTAACAGCAGCAAATGCTGGAGAGGGTTGGGGTCAAAGGAACCCTCCTACACTGCTGGTGGGAATGTCAATTGGTCCAACTTCTGTGGAGAACAGTCTGGAGAACTCTCTGAAGGCTAGAAATGGACCTACACTATGACCCTGCAATTCCTCTCCTAGGGATATATCCTAAGGAACCCAACACATCCATCCAAAAAGATCTGTGTACACATATGTTCTTGGCAGCACAATTTGTAATAGCCAAAACCTAGAAGCAACCCAGGTGTCCAACAACAGATGAGTGGCTGAAAAAGTTGTGGTATATATACACAATGGAATACTACTCACCTGTAAAAAATGGTGACATCACCGTTTTCAGCCAATCTTGGATGGACCTTGAAAAATTCATGTTATGTGAAATAAGTCAGAAACAGAAGGATGAATATGGGATGATCTCACTCTCAGGCAGAAGTTCAAAAACAAGATCAGAAAAGAAAACACAAGTAGAGCCTGAAATGTAATTGGCATATCGCACCAAAGTAAAAGACTCTGGGGTGGGTGGGTGGGGAGAATACAGGTCCACAAAGGATGATAAATGACATAGTGGGGGTTGTATTGTTAAATGGGAAACTGGGGAATGTTATGCATGTACAAACTATTGTATTTACTGCTGAATGTAAAACATTAATTCCCCAATAAAGAAATAATTTTTTTAAAAATAAAATAAATAAATATTTATTTGCTTTGGAAAGAGATGGAGAGAAAATGAGAGGGATGGGGAGGTATGTAGAGAAAGAGAGACACTTGCAGCACTGCTTCACCACTTGTGAGGCTTCCACTCCTTGCAGATGGGGACAAGGGGAGAGTGGTACACTCTCTCTTATATGTAAGGTGTTACCTCTTTATTTTTTTTAATGTAATGATAGGGGTTCTGTTTGTTTGTTTTTCCCCAGAGCTCGGCTCAGTTCTGGATTATGGTGGTACAGGGCATTGAACCTGGGGCTTTGGAGTCTCAGATATGAGAGTCTCTTTGCATAACCATTACGCTATCTATACCCACTAATGATGGGTTCATAAAGGTCTTGTGCTAACAAACAACTCAACTATCTACTGTGCAGAACTGTCAATTTTATGGGCAGCTGTTGATGGTTCTTTATCTACCTATAGCAAGTGACTGTCCCAATCATTGCAATTAATTTTAAATTAATGAACGTTATCTCCAAACTACACTGTCAAATTTTTTTTTTTTTGCAAAGTTCCTCCAAGTCCTATGACAGCTTCCTGATATGACAAGTATGCTTTTCAACTCGCTAAAATACAGTGGGTTTGTGCTGGTATTTTTCACTCTTCCACAATTTATACAGGTCATAGGCATAGGTGCAGTGATGGGGTGGGGGTGGGGGGTGTCCAGGCAACAGACAGAACAAAGCAAGCATTTTCCTTGGGGAGTGATTAAAGGAACACACACACACACACACACACACACTAAGAGAGAGAGAGAGAAGAAAATAAACACCTACAGAACACTATGTAATACCAGCAGTGTAGAGGAGCATGTGGTTATTATAACTGAAATGCCTTGCAAAGCAGATGGATTTTAAGGATCTATCTGATGTGCATTAACAGGCAAGTGCAGGATGATTCTGAGTAGAGAAAAACACAACAACTAGAAAGAAGTTCTTCCCCTTTCCACAGCTTGTTTGAGCCTCCTTTGCTTCCCTAGTATCCATATTTCATAGTTAGAGAGAGGGCACTTGGTCAGCAGATAACTGTATTCTAAATAATAGATAAAGGGTACAACTCATGGTCAGGGTGATAAGGGTGTGTTGGGAGAGCCTGAGGGGAAATCTGAGTAATGAGATTAGAGAAACTCGGGCTGAATTTAGCCATTGGGGAGTTCTTGGGGAAGAAACTTTGCAAATTTCAGTTTACTAGTTCTTCAGATTGTTTCTAAACCCTCAAAGCCAGATATATTTTGAAATTTGGAATCTCTACAGGGAATGTGATATGCTTTATTAGTCTCCTACATATACACAGAGGGTACATCAATACATTTTCCCTTACCTTTACCTCACTATATAACATTTCCTTTTTTTTTCTTTTTTATTTAAGAAAGGATTAATTAATAAAACCGTACGGTAGGAGGGGTACAATTCCACACACTTCCCACCACCCAATCTCCATATCCCACCCCCTCCCCTGATAGCATTCTCTATCCCTCTGGGAGCATGGACCCACGGTCATTGTGGGTTGCAGAAGGTAGAAGGTCTGGCTTCTGTAATTGCTTCCCCCCTGAACATGGGCGTTGACTGGTTGGTCCATACTCCCAGTCTGCCTCTCTCTTTCCCTAGTAGGATGGGTCTCTGGGGAAGCGGAGCTCCAGGACACATTGGTTGGGTCTTCAGTCCAGGGAAGCCTGGCCGGCATCCTGATGACATCTGGAACCTGGTGACTGAAAAGAGAGTTAACATACGAAGCCAAGCAAATTGTTGAGCAATCATGAACCCAAAGCTTGGAATAGTGGAGAGGAAGTGTTAGGGGGATACTCACTGCAAACTCTAGTGCACTTCTGCTTTCAGGTATATATTTTGCAGTAGTTTATGGATACATGTGAACATATGCTCTCTCTCACAGAAACTGGTGTATATCCAGGTTTTGACCCTGTTTGTCAATCAGTACTCCCATCAGTATTTGTAGAGAAAACCTAGGCTGAGAAAGGTCAAATGGCTTGCACAATATTAGAAGAAAAGTAAAGTGCAAACCCAGGATAGGGACAAAAATCTGTCTAGAGTCAAAATGTTTGTGGTTTCCCTTCTCTCCCACAACCAGGAGTCTATGCTAGGTCTGGGGTAGTATGAGAAACAGCCATATAGCTGTTGTATAACTAAACACAGTATGGGGAGTCCTTGGGCAAATAAAAATGGAAATATCTTATGATCCAGCAATATGACTTCTAGGCATATATCCAAAGGGCATGAAAATCCTAATTTAAAAGGACATGTGCACCCTTATGTTGATAGCTGCATTACTCACAATAGTTAAGGACTGGAAGCTATCCAAATACCATCATTAGATGAATATATAGAGAAGTTATGGGATATATCAATATAGCCAATGGAATATAACTCTTCAATTAAGAAGGATGGTAGAGGGCCCATTGAAATAAAATGGATGGAACTGGAGGTGATTATGCTTAGTTGGAACCACTATAGATGACTTTATTCATCTGTGGAATATAAATGACTAAAGCATACAAACTTGTAAAAAAAATAAAGTAGCCAAACTCTCCCAGACTTTGTGAGAAGTATGGTTGTGGGGAGGGGGCAAGCTGAGCACAGTTTTGTTGGTGTGATATGAAACCATAGCCCTGCAATCTTATAAACCATTACTAAATCACTGATGTGATTTTTACAACATTCAAATTGAAATACAGCACTGGTTTAAGACTCTGGAAGGGAAGCCTGTATAGAATGGTTACATAGAACAGCTCCAGCTGTATGTGACAAGGAATACAGAAAGAAAGGCTAGCCTTCTGTGCCCAAGGTCAGTGATGCTTAGCCACACTTTCCTGATGGGTTAGCATAGCCAGAGGTGGACAGACACACAGGGCTGTCTCACTCACCAGTAAAAGAGAGAAGAATATTCTGTAACATGGGCATGTGCCTGCCTGCCACATCACCCCAAAGACACCCCACTGATCCACAAATTCTGTAATTTCCCTGCTGGCAACCAGGTATACCCTTAGCTCCTCTGTCAAGCTGAAAATATATCTTAAAAGGGGTAAAGAGATTTACTGCTCTGGGTGAGGTGTTGTGCTAAGTTCTTTCCATGAACTCAGTAAATATTTCTACTTATTAAGGTTATAGTTGACTGTACTCATTTAATCTCAAGGACAGACATCTCAGTAACTATTGATTTCTTTACCAAATTCATAAATGTCATGCTTTTTCTTCAAAAATAATGTTCATTTATGTATCAATGAAAGAGAGGAGAGAGAACCAGAGAATTTCTCTGGTCTATTGTGATGTTTGGGAATCAAACTCAGAACCTCATTCTTGAGAGCCTAATATGTTATCCATTACTACACGACCTCCCAGACCAAATCACATCTCTTCTTACATGAATATAATGCTATATCAGAAAGTTAAAAATGTTTACTGGACCTACAGATGAAAATATAGTTTTGATATGATCATAGAAGTAATTTACCAGAGTACATACTTAGCCATACTTGCTGCCCAGGTTTGAGCTCTGCTTAGTACCACATAGGAGTTTGCAATACTGAGTGGGTGGTGGAAAGTGGCCTGATTTTGTGACATCTCTCCATGAATGAGAAAAAAAATAATAGTAAGTGGCCTGGGAGTGATGAAATCACAGCATGTGTGAAGTCCTACTTCTACAAAAAAGAAAAAGAAGAGTGATAAACACTTTTTTTTTTTTTGGTTGTTTCTCAAAGATCAAGACCAGTGGATTGCATTTTGTGTATCCTATGAATCTTGAAACTCTGGCTTGACACATTCAAAGTGTTTTCAGATAAAAGCAAGTTGAAACATTCTGCTCCCTCATGTGTTTTCTCACTATCATCATTCTAAGTGTGATCTTGGCCATTTATCTTCTGGTCAAGAAGGAAACATTAATTGAGTAATTATAACCAAATGCTTCATGAGAACTGCTTTTTGTTGTTGTCGCTGGGACATCACCACTGTGGGCCAATTTTTTTTCCAGATAGAGATTGAAGGACAGAGACAAAGAGTGAAGGACACTATAGCACCGAAGTTTCTCCAGTGAGGTGGGAGTGGGCCTTGCACTGACAGAGCAAGCATACTTCCAGTTGAGCTAGTTTGCTAGTCCAACAGTTGTTTTGTAGTACTGTATTCTTATATATTTAAAGAAAAAGTGAGGGTGAGGCAGTGGCTAAGTACACAAGGATACAGGTTCAAGCCCTTGGTCCCCACTTGCAGGGGGATATCACAAGTGGTGAAGCAGGGCTGCAAGTATCTCTCTGTCTCTTTACCACTCTATCTCCTCCTCCCCCTCAATTTATCTCTGTCTCTATCCAATAATAAATAAAAATATACTTGAAAGAGAAAACTTGAAGAAAATAGACTCAGAAAGAAAGGAAAGAAGGAAGGAAGGAGAAGGAAGGAAGGAGAAGGAAGGAAAGAAGTAAGGAAGAGTAAGCAATTATCTGGTGCTTACATTGTGTTTTTTATTTTTTATTTATTTATGTTATTGGATATAGACAGAGAGAAGTTGAGAGAGAAGGGGGGGATAGAGAGGAAGAGAGAGAGACACCTGCAGACCTGCTTCTGCCTGTGAGATGACTTCCCTGAAGCTGGGGAGCCGGGACATGAACCAGGACCCTAAGCAGTCCTTGTGCTTTGCGCCATGTGTGCTTAACCTGCTGCACTACCGCCCAACTCCCTGATGCTTACTTTGTTATGTATGTCTAGGCATAAAGGTTCCATTAAGGAAGTATGCACACTAAGAATTTTTTAGTCTTTGGACAAATAAGTACAACAAATGGTTATCAATTGTCTAGAGATATGAATAAAACAGAAGAAATAAAATGGAGAAATATCTCAGAGCACAGTACTGAAAAAAAGCAAGGCAAATTTCATCTGTTTTTAATGGTAGCAGCAGCCTGAACAAATAAGAAATTAACCCTGAGATGAAACCTTGAGATATTGAACTGATTAAGAAAGATGGCCCTGAATTTAGCACAAATGTTCTAAACAGGAATTTTTAAAAAAATAACAGTAAGTGTGCCAGAGGTTTCACTCCTGATCAGTTTGTGGTTTGGGTTCTGGCCCCAACATCTGGTAGTTTCCCCATGACTAAGTGGCAGCTTCCTCAGCATAAAACCAAGGATAACAATGTAAACCATTGTCAGAATTAAATGCAATCATACTCACATCCAGCCTAGAATTATAGTGATGGAGGTACTATCTCAGAGAATTTTCTGTAGCACCTTACATTAGAAAATCAGGCACTTGCTCAATAAAGCAAATGTGAATCTTGTCATTATCTTAGGATCCATCCAAGATACTGCACAAAAGATGATGATTACAATGGTCAATTGGCCATGGTCTTCCCTATCCGGCACTTGTAGAACTCACCTTTTCCCCACTGCATAGTGTCACAGTCAGGTTAAAACAATTATACTATTACAGATTGACCTTATTCCCTGGCCCCAGACAGTTGATTTGGGAGTGGATGATTGAGGTTAATTGGGAGTAGTGAGACGCCTGTCCCAAATTTCTGGATGTGGCACCAGGAAGAACATAGCAAATCTCTACTACAGGAGGAAAATAATAAAAATGTAAAGCTAAGGAGTTTATGAGAGACACAACCCCGTCACCCGGATGCTTTCATAGTGAGGGATTGAAGGCCTGTACAGGTTCATGGACCCTAAATGTCTGGAAAACCATGGTCCCTTAAAAAAAACATTTCTAGTTGAGTGGCAAATGAATTAAGACTATTTGTAAAGCTTTTCTACATGAAGACATTGTGTATCCCAAAGTACAATTTGTAGAATTTGGCAACTCACGTCAGTTTTGGAGAAATTAACAAATGAAACTTCCACAGTTTAAACACTTACTTTGAGAGATGTGAAGAGATGTTGTTAAGATGATACCCTGAGGTGAAAATTAACACTAGATGATGGAGAAGATATTAATAAATTATTTTGTCTAAAATTAAATTGGTTGATTTCTAGGGTGAACCAAGGGATCATTTGCTCCTTAACTATTTCATTCCCTGTCTTAATTAGTGACTATTTCTTTAAAATTAAATGGTTTATGACCACAAAGCCATAGTGTAGCTAAAACTAGGCATATAGGAAATATTAAGTCATATATAATGTGTTTGTAGGAAATAATAAGTATAGTGAGTCTGGCAATATGTACCCTAATGCTATTTAATTTAAAAGTAAACTAGGGCCTATTTATATGGATAATGCAATGGCATAATTCTGAGTTATGTATCTAGAATTAAAAGCAAAGCACATAACATTGGGAAGGTTAATTATATCAATATATACCTCTAAATGAAAGGGAGTGTACTCATTACAGTGAAAGACCCAGGGAGTTTGTGTGGTGGTAAAGGATTCTATATGTCTTCTTTGCTGAAACCCATTATACTCTTCAGCTATAATAATAACCATGATAATAGTAAGTGGCACTTAAATAGCACTCTTCAAAGGCAACATCATAATATGTTGCATTTATGTGGGCATTTACAGTGAATAGAGCACTTTCCACACGTGACCTCATTGGGAACTCACAAGAGGATCTATGAGGAGGCTTGACAGGCAAGCTCCTGTCTGCTTACCATTCAGAAATGATGAAGTGCCTAAGGTCACACAATTGTCTGTGCCAGAGGGGGAGGCCCACACTTGGGTCTCTTGGCAGCTTCTACATTCCATTTGGGAAACAAGTGAACTTGTCATATATTATCCTATGCAAGACTCATGCATTTGTTTACAGAGAGGATGAATGTGTTGCAGACACTTGAAAACATTCCTTAAAATATGATGACTCAGTCAAAATTAAATGTTATGGTCAGATTAAACTAAATGTTATGTTATGGTTATGGAGAGAATCTTTCCTTTATATTGCAGTTTTCAGTTTACAAAACACCTTCATGTAGATAATATTTTTTAAGCCCACAAGTCCATCATCAAGCAGAAAATAGAGGGTATATATATATCCATATATATATGGATATATGGATATATATATATATCGCACATTAAAAAATCCACCACCAGAAAAATAAAATACCTCACCCAAGTTTTATAAACTAGATACAGCTGAGAGAACATACTGATTCAGGTAGGCCCTCTGATAGTAATCTAACACTCTACAAAAAATTCTTTTCCTTGCATTTTAAAAAGGGGCCATTTGTAATAAACAGTGATTATTTTGTCTCTAAAAGTAGTTATCAGAAGATGAATTTATAGTAGGACACAGAGTGGTACTTCATATTAAAGAAAACCTATTCAACAAATGGTGTTGGAAAAAAGTGGATAGTCACATGTAGAAAAGTGAAATTAAACCACCACTTAATACCAAACTCCAAGATGATTGAGTCAAATGAATTAAAAGCTGGGATATTAAACCTGAAATCATAAAATACATAGAAGAAAAGATAGGTGAAACCCTTTGAGATCATAACACCAAAGATGTATTTGGAGACTTAGTTCCATGAGCAAGGGGAACTAAAGAAATAATAAAGAATTGGAGCTACATCAGATTTTAAAAAATTCCACAATTCAAAAGAAACTTCCACAAAGATCAAACATATATAAAGGTAGCTCAACAACAACAGAAAAACAATCAAATAAATGAGTAGGTAAAAGACTGAAATAGATACTTTGGTGAAGATTGCATACATATTGGCCAAAGACACAGGAAAAAAAGCTCCACTTCAGTTATCATCAGAAAAAGGCAAACTAGAACACATTGAGACCTACCTTATACTCATGAGAATGGCCCACATCAACAAAACAGGAAATCATAAGTATTGGCAAGAACGTAAAGAAAAATTAACATGGGTAGGAAAATAAAAGCTAGCGCAGCCTCTGTGGAAAACAGTATGGATAACAGTCCTTAAGTAAAAAATGGAAATGCCTTATGAATCATCAATACCACTCCTAGACATATAATCAAAGGGCATGAAAAACTATTGAATAACCTGAAAGGGCATATACATCCTTCTATACTATTCACAATAGTCATAATGCAGGGTGCATCCTAAAGGTCCAATAATATATGGATAGATAAAGAAGTTATGGAACAGATATTAAATGAAATACTACTCTATAGTGAAGGCAGATGAGATTGGATGAGATTGTATCTTTTGGAGCAAAATGGATAGAACTGAAGATTGTGCTAAGTGAAGTGAGTAAAGAGTTAAAGAAAATTACTAGGTGGTTTCACTCATATGTAGAATATAGATGACAACTACAGATGAACTTATGAAAAAAATGGCAACCCAACTGTTTCTTAGACTTTGTGAAAACTATAGTGATGGCGGAGGGGGACACACAACTTTGGGGAGGATTTAGTAAATTTCACTCACGTGAAATTTTATAATTTTGCAAAACACTGTTAAATCACTAATGAAAAAAGACAACAAAGGTCTTTTTTGGAAAGGACACAGGCCTTCAGAGGACCTAGTAGGGGTTGTATTGTTATATGGAAAACTGAGAAATGTTATGCATGTACAAACAATTGTATTTAAAAAAAAAGAAAGAAAAAAGACAACAAAGGAGACTGCTAGCAAGGCGAATGTCATTTTTTAAAATTATATTTATCAGAAGTCAACCATGAAGTAGGACAGAAAGTGGTAGCTAGTTAAGGCTGGGAAGTGGTGCTGTTGATGGAGGGAAGGTATTGCCCAGAAAAAGGAGTGGCTTAGAAGGCAGAGGTGGGGTTTTGGGTTTAAAAGCTGGAGCCTAAGCACATTCTGGCTCTTTGGCCCTGACAGCAACCATATGTAAGTCTGTAAATCTCTATTCCCTTTCTTTCTCTCTCTCTCTCTCTCCCACTCTCTTTTTCTCTCTCTTTTCTGGGACTACCATGTAAGCAATGATAAGTCAATCTCACACTTCCCCCCCCCCTCTCTCTCTCATGCCCTAACATGTATATGTTGTTAAGAAAAATGTGTGACGAACCTTCAGAATGGGGGGAAGCAAGCATTGGCCTTCCTGTCCCCTCTTTCCCTATAACATAACTTTTGGAATGGGGGGAAGCAAGTGTCTGCCTTTCTGTTCCCCCCATGTTCCCCTACAACAGTACACCCAGTAGAACACACAGGTTATCATATGCAAGGACCTGGGTTCAAATCCCCAGTCACCACCTGCAGAGAGAAATCTTCATGAGTAGTAAAGCAATGCTTCAGGTGTCTCAGTCTCTCCTGCTCTATCTTCTCTTCTCTCTCTGGAAGGAAGGAGAACAGGAAAAAGGAAGGAAGGAAGGAAGGAAGGAAGGAAGGAAGGAAGGAAGGAAGGAAGGAAAGAAGGAAGGAAGGAAGGGAGGGAGGGAGGGAGGGAGGGAGGGATAGTTAATTGTGCAGCAGTCACTGAGCCCCAGCAATAATCCTGGCAGGCAAGAAAGAAAAATGTGTAAAAAAGGATACCTCCTACCTGATGAGTTATCGCTCAATCTCCTCCTCCTCCTTCTCCTTTATTTTCCCCATTATATATCATCTATCTTTCCTTAATACTCAAGATTTCAATAATTGATAAATATCCAAAGTTCTTATAGAATTAATTTCCTTCTGGACATATGCTTTATTATTACATTTATTTTCAGTCAAATCCAATTGATGTAGTGGTCTGAACAAACATCCGATCTATCTCCATAATTGGGAAGTAGAAGTGGCCATTAGTGTATGTTAAGAGTGGAGTGATTACCCAAGAAGATAATTAGACACTTACTATCATTTAAAGAGAAGCATGTTTTGATGTGTGTGGCAGGCAAGGGGATTGGAAAAGGTTAAAATTAATCCAACATTGTCCATATGTGTCTGAGCTCTTTGGGGTTCTCAGTAAAGGTTGTTTTCTCTAGAGTCATGCTTGTCGGTCCTGCCCAATGTGACACAGGACACAATGTCTCTAACCTTGGTGGGAAGGAACACCAGACAGTGCTTTTACTGAATCTAGCATTCAAGAAAACTCACTTGTTGTATGCTTTACATTGGGTTTTTCTAGCTCTCCCCCTGCCAAGAAAATTGGATCAGTCCTGCTAGTTTCGCGGGCCCGCTGGGCCCCACCCCAAGGAACCCCGAGAGGGTTCCAGAGTTCCAGAGTTCGAGAGTGCATGGTGCCACCGCGGGGGAAAGAGGCAGCAGACTTCTGTTTGGTGATTAGTTTGGTTTAGTTTATGAATCGTTGTTCCTGAATAAAGAAATACAGCTTCCCTGCCCAGCCATATGTCTGTGGCCATCTCTGTTACCCACCCGTGAAGCTAGCCCGGCCAGCTGGAGCCACCGAAATTTAACAACACTCACTTTGACCTTTGATGCCTTTTTTCCAAATGGAGTCAAACCCACCCCCAAAACACACAGCTGACACGCATCTGTGGCAACAATATTTCTAATTTGAGTCATCCTGCTCTCTATATCCTAGCACTTGTTTGTGCAGGAGGTGGAAAACTAAAGGGAGGGGTGGATGGGCAGAAGACCATCATGAAAGGAAAAACTCATCTGGAGGTCCAAGGTCATTATTTCCTGTGATTCAAGGAAACATATTTAATTTGAAGGAAATGTACCACCTCTGTAGTGTATGAGTACCCCATTCTTGGGAACAGCATTTGGATATCCCTGAGCTTTAAAATATTTTTGGCAGACAGCATACATGCTCCTAAGCAGAGAAGAATGTAGGCACCTGCCACTCAGGGGCCGCCTTCCCAAGGCCCCAGAACTCAGTTCATTGTCTTGATGCAACAGATGGATGTTTCTCCCTTGGGACCCGCTGCTGACTCAGCCTGGAAGAAAAGTAACAAGAACCCTTGGTGTGTTTAGTGACCTGAAGCTCCAGAGTCCTCTCTAATAGAGTACATGCTCATCAAAAGATATTTAACCTGCATAGGAGATGCCCTATTGTTTTGACCTTCAAGACAATTGGGTGTAAAACTTTGAGTAAACACCTTCCTGACACCTATTACAAGGACTCAGCAGGAGGTGCAGCCATTAATCAGAACAGCCACAGGGAGGCAAGGGCTGCTGATGGAGCCCTGGGAAGATGACTTGGTCCCCTGCAGTTCTCTCTCTTTCTCTTCAAATTAAAACCCAAGAAAATTGAGAAGGGGAGAGACTCCATTTGGCTTCTGCTTGCCTCCTAGAAGGGCAGTTTCATCTAGCCTGTGGGAGGAGGCAGAATTATGTCTTGGTGAAGTCAGGGTTGTCCTACCATGCTGAAGGCTTCTAGAGAGCTGGTTTATAGTTAACCCTAACTTTGAAGGGGGAGGTAATCACAGGAACTAAAGGTTGTGAGTAGGGGCTCTGCATACAGGCTTGCTGTGTTCAAATTCTGTCTCTGCCACTGGAGGGAGATATCATTCTTACGTGTCTCACTTCTCCACTAATAAATTGGCCTAATAAGACCGATAATCAACACTTAGGATCTTTTTAAGGGTCACTGTTGGGTATGATTAGGACAGAATCTGAAACTTGAACACTCCAGTGAGTCATTTGTCCTGGGTCATCTCTGAGGCAGACAGAATTAAGTACATCAGGAAAGACTGGTGTACTCTGGGTTAATGGCCTCAAAGAGAAAATTAAAAACAGCTACCGCTACCAGGGATAAAAAGAGCCCTCTGGCTCTTCCAAAGTGATGCAAAAAAACCACAGGGACTTAAATTCTGTAGGCAGAGAAATAATTATCATGGTACCAAGGACGAAGGAGTTGGTGGCAGACAGAGCACAAGGAAAGCAAAAGTTTGAGGACTACAAATTGTCATTTAAAGACTGATTTCCAGAACACCCCATGAAAAGTGAAGTTTACTGCCAGGAGCCAAGGCCTTAGCTAAGACTCTCATATAGCCGGTGAGAGGACATTCCGACCATTGGAACTGACATTACCATCTAGCATTTGGAAAGTTGCTCACCCACCTCCCTCCCCTACTACCTTAGCAGAACTTCCTCCTTGTTTGTGCTTATATTGCGGCTGCAAAATAAAATTTTCAGAGCTTGATCAGACCTCCTGTCTTGCTCTTGTTCTTCGTGTCTCTTGTCCTCTCCATTCTCTCGCCCCCTACCCTAGGTTTCCATCGATAACCCCGCAGGCCAGGGCAGTTTACCTCAAAATGTCTCTTACATGCTCAGAACTTGCCTCCTAACGCTTTCAAATCATGTCTTTGAAACTACATTTAAAAACAGATAGAATTACAAGAGAAAGCACATGACAGGAATTAGCTTCAACGTGGGACTTTGTGTTATTGGAAATTCTCAGTTATCACTATGCTGAGTGACATGGTTTAACTGAGTAAACAGTGGAAAGACAACTAATCCTTAGTTGTGACAAGTGACAGCACTAGTTGTTGCTGCTAACTGTAGGAAATCTCACTAATCCCTCACAATATGACTTTTTCTTGATTTTTTTCTTTAAGAAGGCACATACTACCCTCTGCCTATAGATTAATTTTTTTTGAAAAAAGAAAGAAAAATTTATTTAATCAAACTTAGGTTTAACTTTCTTTTCCTTCAAATCACAGATTCTCTTTGAGTATAAAATACATGTCTACCCAGACTATCTAGAATGACTCAATAGATGTTAATTTTTTGAGAATAGATGCAAATTACAAACAAATCTGATACATAAAGGTCTGTTAGCAAAGCTAAGTAAGAAAACAGCCTGTTTATTAGCTAGATTATATATGTAGCCTCAGACTTTTGCTTGTAGGTAGTTTCTTTTGATTTAAAGAACAGGCCACACTCCATTCTCATTCATTCATTGCAGCTTTTCATCATGTTAATGTCAGCAACATCTCTCTTTTAAAGTAAATATCTTTAACAAATGTTATTGTCATTACTGCAGATATATATAAGAATGTAGTTCTGTATTGGGGGGGAGATAGACTGGTGCTTGTTTTCGCAATTGTTAAAAGACTGTCATATATGATCTCAACAGAGAATTGAGAAGAGAGCATGATTTTCAGGAATTTTAAATTTTATTTGGGAAAATTGATAATATGTTATGAGAGAGGGAGAGAGAGAAGATGAGAGAGAAAGAGAAAAAGAGGAGCCCCCTTACTCACATCTCATCAGAGGCCCACCTAGGCAAGAGAACAAAAGATAGAAAGAGAGATGAGCCCCTCAGAGCTCTCTTACTCACATGTTGATGGGGTGCTCACCTAGGGCTGAGAGCCCAATGAAGAGAGAGGATGAGAGAGAAAGAGAAAAAGAGGTGTCGGGAGTCGGGCGGTAGTGCAGCGGGTTAAGCGCATGTGGTGCAAAGTGCAAGGACCAGCAGAAGAATCCCGGTTCAAGCCCCCGGCTCCCCACCTGCAGGGGAGTCGCTTCAGAAGCTGTGAAGCAGGTCTGCAGGTGTCTATCTTTCTCTCCCCCTCTCTGTCTTCCCCTCCTCTCACCATTTCTCTCTGTCCTATCCCAAAACAACATATCCAACAACAATGATATCAATAATAACTACAACAATAAAACAAGGGCAACAAAAGGAAATAAATAAATATTTTTTAAAAAGACTTCAGAAAAAAAAAGAGAAAGAAGAGGTGTCCCCTTACTCATATCTCATCAGAGGACCATCTAGGCAGAAAGAGTCCAAGAGAGAGAAAGAGGAGAGAAGAAATTTAGAAATACACACCTTGTGGTAACTTTGTAGTAGCCAAAATGTTGAAAGATTTTAGGGAGGAAATATTTTCCTCTTGGGTTCAACAAGTCTTCTTTCCAAATGAATTTCAAAGGACATGCCTGTCAGGTTTCTAAATTTGTTCTTTATCTGTCATGCAAAAGTAAAGTTAGAATAAAAAGGCTCACCCCATCAGTTGGGGCCCTAGTCGGGGAGTCCTGGGATCCCTACACAGACACGATGAGCCTAGACCTCAAATAGATCCCTGTCTCCATTGTCACTGGTCATCTCCATCAGGAACAACATAAAGGACCCCTTTGGGCACCTCCATAGGACCTTGCCCTCAATGTGGATCAACAACGGTTGCGAATGTTCCATCCTATGAAGGGGGACTGGATAACGTACTCTATCTACCACCTGAGGAAGATGGGCCCTGAAACTGGTGCAGCTTGGAATGTTCCTACTCACAACCACAGAATGCAAGTTTGGATCTACAGGGATATAGAGGTTACATAGGTTCCTAAGCTGAATGTGAGCTCCAGATCAAATCAGTAGTTTACACTGAACAATATTTATACACTTTTCCCATATTTGGGAGCAACTGTCTTCCCTGATCCAGCTTTCTAGCCCTTTTTCCAGCTGTGACATCATCTCCCCAGACAATAACGTGGGTCCACCTGCATCATGTCCCCAGACAATAATGTGGGTCCACCTGTCAGGCTCAAGAAAAACTAATAAAGTCATGGGCCCTTTGGAATATACCTAAAATAGAACTATTAGCTATCTTCAAAACAGAGACCCCAAATATTCATCTGTACTATCCCTGCCTTTAGGTTCATGATTAGTCAACAATTTGTTTGGCTTTATTGGTTAACTCTTTTTCAGCCACCAGGTTCCAGATGCTACCATGATGCCTACCAGACTTCCCTAGGCAGATGACCACAGGAATGTGTCCTGGAGCCCCACTTCCTAGGAGCCCTGCCTCACCAGGGAAAGAGAGAGACAGGCTGGGAGTAGGTATCATCCTGCCAATGCCCATGTTCATCAGGGAAACAATTACAGAAGCCAGACCTTCTACCTTCTGCACCCCATAATGACTTTGGGTCCATACTCCCAGTGGGTTAAAGAATAGGATAGCTAACAGGGGAGGGCATGGGATATGGAGTTCTGGTGGTGGGAATTGTGCCGCTCTTATTCTATGGTCTTGTCATTGTTTCCTTTTTATAAATTTAGAAAAATGTAAAATAAATAAATAAATAAAAAGGCTCAGGAGTTAGATTTGTTGAGGGTCTCTGGACCTCTTCTACTATGGCAAAATCCTAAAATAACCCCTCTCTTTATAAGCTTCTCTTCTTTATAACTCTTCTTAGGTCACACCAGGGCCCACTCTTCATTGGCCTGATGGAGTAAGTAAACACTCCTTCATATAGTACACTGAGAGTATACCTCCACCAACATGCATCTCACTTAAAACAAAAATGTATAAACACAGTGAAAAAATAATTCTAGTGTGCATCCCAGTCCCATGTGTGCAAACCCAGGACACCCTCTGTCATGTCCCTCAACAATTCCATAAATACAAAAGTGAACCACAAGTCTGGTTTCTCAATAGGCATTCACAGGCCTCTGTTTCTTTCTAACTTCCCATCAGAGAAACTAAAACCCAGAAAATGGAATGTCACTGTTCCTTACTAGAGACAACATTATAAGAGGAAATCATGCAGGAGGAACTATGAGATTTTCTCCCCTTGATAAAAGGTAAAAGGAACAATATGGGGGCATCTTTGAGATGGAAACAGAGGATTGACTCCCTGTTCTTTTCAATTTTGGATCAATGATAACATTGATCCAAAACTGGTATAGTTTCCCTTTTAGGATAAGGATACAATTGTGGCCTCACAATGAGCTAGAAGCATCCAGAAATAAGGAGAGACGCGAAAGGTGGTGGTGGTGGAAGAAGAGGAGGGGAAGGAGAGGTGAGGGGGAGAGGGAGAAGCAGCAAAAAGAGTAGATGAAGAAAAAGAAGCCTTTGCCATCTGTTAAAAATATCACTGAAGGTGTATACAAATTTAGGGCCTTAAGGAAGGCAAGCTACTTACATAACACATGGGTTTCCAATTCAAGACTTCAAAGTAAATAAATGGCATGGGGGTAGATAGCATAATGGTTATGCAAAGAGACTCTCATGCCTGAGGCTCTGAAGATTCAATCCCAGCACCACCATTAGCTACAGTTGGGTAGTACTCTGGTGTTTCTCTCTCTCTCTGTATCTCTCTCAAAAATAAAATATTTTTTTTAAAAGGGGGCTGGGCGGTAGCACAGCGGGTTAAATGTACATGGTGCCAAGTGCAAGGACCGGCCTAAGGATCCTGGTTCAAGCCCCTGTCTCCCTACCTGGCGGGGGGGGGGGGGTGTCACTTCACAAGCAGTAAAGCAGTTCTGCAGGTGTCTCTTTCTCTCCCCCTCTCTGTCTTCCCCTCCTCTCTCATTTCTCTGTCCTATCCGACAACAAAGATAAACAACAAGGGCTACAAATAGGAAAAATTAGCCTCCAGGAGCAGTAGATTCTTAGTGCAAGCAGCACAAAAAAAATAAATAAATAAAAAGAAAAGAACCATTTAAAACCAGTGTTAGCTCGGTTTTCCAAAATTCATCCTAAAAGTCATGTAATTGACTTAACTGGCCTTATTTTGTACCTGAGTTAACTTAAATCTTGAAAACCAAAATGCAACATTATCCAACAAGCATAGATCTTTATTTACCTATTTATATATAATTGTCTGTTCTAGGTCTATTAATGAAAATGTGTTTTCATATAGTTCTACACAAACTAGAAAGAGTATAATTCCTTTGCTTCTGTCTTCTATGACTAACCTGAGATGCTCATCCTTCTAGATTCTAGATAGAGCTAACTTCTGCAAAGAATCCATGAATCCAGAGAAGCAGTGACATGACAGAATTTAGAAAGATGGGTCTGATGGAAATAGGAATGAAAGACACACATTGTGATACAAGCAATGTAAAATACAGCCTAAGAGTTTACCTCTCCATGATAAAATTGCAAAGTACAGAATCTTTAATTACCTGGACAAGAAAAAAGATTGCAATATGCCTGTGCAAAGGTGGAACAGGGGAGCTGGAGTCCTAGAAAGCACATTGGGCATTTGAAGACCACATACAGCCTGACTTTTTGAAAGTCAGACACCATGAATGAATAAATGAGGGTTAGAAATTGCAAAGAACTACCCAGTGGGCAAATTGGAGTCCCAGTGAAAGACCACTCTTGGGGAAATCCAATATCCAATGATTTGATTTCTTTTCTACCTGCTTTGTTGTATGACTCCACATGGAATGACAAGAGAGGCTTGTGGAATGAAAAGAGGCTTCTCTTATGTTAAAAGAAAATAACGGATGATAGGCGAAGGGGGAGGGGAGAAAATGCAAATCATAAAAATGAGAGACTGTTGAGCCAGGCAAGTGCCTTGTTGCCCTGATGACAGATGTGTCTCTGGTTCTCTCTCAGATGAAAGGTGTTAGGGAAGTTGTGGACATTATTATTCTCTGGGAAATCTTGAGAATTTGGCACTTTTCTTTCCCCCTTTTGCCCTGCTGGGTGACCTGTGGCATCTCTCCACTAGTCTGTTTATAATTAGAATCTTCACGCAACCTAGACAGTCTGTTCTCCAGCCCAGGTGTTCTAGTCCACACATGCTGTGCCCATCTGTGAGATAAATATTAACCAAAGTTTCAAAACTTAACAATCACCTTTTTATTTCTCACTCTCTCAATGATACACTATCATTTAACTCTTCTTCCAACATTTCCTCTCATACATTCTTCTAGCTGTATCACTTCATCCACGAAGAAACATTTGGTGACCAGGATGTTATCACACATAATTAACCACATGTAATTAATTGTGTGGTAGAAGTTTAAAATCAAAGTCCATTTCCCACTTTTTTCTTCCTTCTCTTGGGGAAGGTGATCTTATGAGCTTGATTATAACCACTAGAAGCTTTCTATTTAACTGTCTCTTACCCACAATGCACTCTGGTGAGAAATAAAGCCTGGGAAATAGGTACAGGTAGATGCAGAGGACTTCTTGGAATGCATCACATAAGCTTTTCTTCAGCTGCAATTTCTGCATTCTGTTTTTGGCCACAAATTCATCCTTAACCTGCATGCAAAGATCTGAAGAGATCAATGGTTGTTCATCTTTTCAAACATCTGTCTGCCTATTGTCTATCTCTATCTTTAGTCTTCTTTTTCTGTTTCTTTGATTGCTATTGTTTTTCAAAGCCAAAATGAGGAAAGAAAAAAAATCTATTACTGAAATGGTCCTGACATAAAATGTTTCAAATGACTCAATGCTTGTCAGATTTAGTTGAATTTGAGATAAAATTGTCTACAGGATTGTTCCTAATGAAAGTCGTGGGGAAACTTTTCAAATAGGGTTGCATAAGAGGTATTAGAAGAACCTGTCATCATTGCTCACCTGATCTGGTATGCAAAATTGAGGGCAAGTTCATCTGCTTTCCGTTGATTTCTTCAAATAAGTAGGATTTAAAATATTTTGGTGGTTCATGATTTCTTGAGTCCTAGGTTTACCCTTCTTAAATATTATAGAGAGAAGGAAAACTCAACAATATTTCCCTTTGCTTTCAGGTTCTTGTAAAGATTGTTTCTCTTTTGTCTAGATTTATTATAATATGACAGTATAAATACACCTAAAATTAATTAATGAGTCAGTTAAAAGCAAAGGTATAATCTATTTCATATGGTTGAAGCAATAGTATTTGTTCTATGAGTGAAGTAAAAGTTGAAAACCTGAGATGCTGCCTTACAATTCAAAACTAATAATGTGCTAAGAAAACTTAGCTGTTGCCAGAGTATATATAAATATAAGCAAATAATTAAATGTAAGAGGAGACTTCCTTCATATATATATATATATATATATATATATATATATATATATATATGTCTCTCTCTCTATATATATATATATATACATATATATATTATGAATCTTGACATAAATAAAGACATTCTGAATTGGGAAAGTGTGTGGTCAATATTTTCAGTCAATTATCTCTGCCCAAAATGTGACTGACTGTACATTGCAAACTAGTTAATTATGAAAACTGTAAGAATTAGCAGGATGGTTTGTACACATTCAGATATAAACACCTACCTATTTGTCATATTCTTTAAAGTAGTCAGAATTTTTTTCCATAGCTATATGTGACCCAGAGGAAAAAATAGAGCTCAGTCATTATCAATGTAAAGAAGAGAAGGAAAAAAAAAGAAATATAAATAATGTTATATTTAATTTATGCATACTCGTATATTTACTAGTAAAATAAGTTTAGAATCTGTGTGTTCCTGTAGCCAAAAGAGAAAAGATTAAATCTTTTTAATTACTCTCTTTTTTTATAATTACTTTCTCTTTTAGGGAAATTATTATTCAATTTGATTTAGACTATTATACAAATTTCCATAAAGGGAATCTAGAGTTTGGATACACATTAAAATCCAATATGCATAGCAATTACTTAATCTTTTTTTTTACCTTTTAATAGTGAAGACTATCTATTTAGAAGCATAAAGTGAATATTAATGGCATAGCAGACTGCCGTAAAACAAGATTTAAAATAAATGTTCAACCAAAGAAAACAATTTGAACATAAAATGCAGTACTGTGTTTTAAAGTGTTCCAGTTACAAGGGGTGTTTGCTGTAAGCCTTCAGCCTCCAAACCAATGAATGCTCTAAGCAGTGTCATATATACATGAATAAAGAATGAATGGGGTTGTTAGGCTAAGCTTTGCTTAACACTTGTCTGCATGCTCCCTAATTATGAGGACTATATAGCATGCAAGTTACACTGTTTGTTTAAAACTCCATTCCCAAATAATTTGAAAAATTGTAGAATTGATCTTCTTAATTATATAGTCAACTTCTAATTGTTAAACATTCTGGCTCTAATTCATTTACCTCTAATTCTGGACAACAATCATTAGGTTTTGTTGGATGTTTCTATAAAGTGTTTAATATCTAAGAATGGGCTAGGAATTGGTTAAATTCACCAGGAAGGGATTAATTTTGTCCATTTTTTGGGTCACTTTAGTCTGGAAATATTTAGATACGAATTTGGGAAGGATATGTGATTTCAGGTCTTGTGGAAGCTCCGTGATTCAATTTTAAATCAAATGTAAGATGAAAATTGTATTTGCTAACTAGTAATATCACATGCACTTTACTAACTAGAATGTTCATATTTAAGTCACAACTGTTAGTGCTACTCTACTTTGATCAGAATTATGATCAATTGACACCCAGGTATTCCTTAAATCTAGAGATGGGTGAAGAGAGATAAAATTTGCTGTACCAGACACACAAGTCAGGTAGAAGCCCTGGCACCATATGGGAGTGATATAGTACTTGGTGTGTGTGGGGGGTGGGGCGGGGCTGGTAACATAGTCTTTCTCTCTTTTGTTTTTAATCTAATTTATTTATTATTGGTTAGAGACAGAGAGAAATTGAGTGGTGAGAAGAAAGAAAGAGAAAGAGAAACAGAGACATCTGCAGCTATTTCAGCACTCATAAAGCTTTCCCCCTGCAGGGGGGGCCAGGAGCTTGAACCTGGGTCCTTGCACACTGTAATGTGTGCACTTAACCCGGCATGCCACCACCTGGCTCCTGTCTTCCTGTCTGAATGAAAAAGGACCTAAGAGTGATGAAATCATGCATGTGCAAGGACCTGGCTCCTCAAAAAAAAGAAAAAAAAAAAAAAAGGAAGAAAGAAAGAAAGAAAGAAAGGGTTACAAAAAATTAAAAATAAATCCACAAATTATGACATCCTAGGAAATTTGAACTTAGTTCCTCTGTATTTTCTGTTTTACAAATTGAAACAGTCCTCTGTATTTAAAGGAAGCTTTAAAAAAAACTTGATTTATTTTAATTGATAAGACAGAGTGAAATTTAGATGGTAAGGGTAAAAAGATTGAGGAAGACAGAGAAATAACACTGCTTCACCGCAGGCGAAGCTTTCCCCCTGCAGATGGGGACCACAGGCTTGAACCCAGGTGCTTGTGACTAGATAGATTACTGCACTGTAATGTTTGTAGTCAACTAGGTGGGCCACCACCCAGCCCCTAAAGGAAGCTTTAAAACCATTTCCATTCTCACCTAAAACATATCTAAACAACAAAACATTCAGTTTCTTCAGTGCATATTCTATACCCATTTCTCTGATATTTTATAATTAATGTTTATTAACTTTTTTTTATATTGCAGCAATCCAGGATGTAACTAAAAGATGTGTGTTAGAGTAACAAGTTCATAATGAAATAGTGTCCATTTAGACTTAGATACCCTCCTCACCTACTTCCTATTACAGTTCTCTCACTCCAAAGCTAACCTTAGCAAAGCAAGGACTGCAAAAGCTGAAAAAGGGCAAGAGACTGGCATATTTTTATGATGATCTTTAGTCACTATCAGGCCATTCTACCAGCTGGGGCCCTATTCGGGGAGTCCTGAGTCTCCCAAAAAGACTTGATGGGCCTAGACCTCAAATAAATCCCTCTCTCCATTGTTACTGTTCATCTCTTTCAGGAACAACAAAATACACCCCTTTGTGGGCCCCCATAGGACCTTACCTTGCCCTCAACCTGGATCAACAATGGTAGAGAATGTTTCACCCTCTGAAGGGAGGATGGACAACATACTCTATGCTACACCTGAGGAAGATGGGTTGATACTGGGGCAGCATAGAGTGTTCCTACTAATGACCACAGAATGTGAGCTCAGATCTGGAGGGACGTAGAGGTCACACAGGCTCCTAAACTAATTATGGGTCCCAGATCACATCAAATTGATGGGGTTTACAGTAATATTTATACCCCTTTCCCATATTAGGCAGCTACTCTCTTCCCTGATCCAGCTTTCTGATCCTTTTCTCATCTCCCCAGACAATAATTAGGATTCACCTGCATATCAGACTTCAGGCTCAGGCAAAAAGAAACCAAAAACAAACAAAAAAACACTAGTATAGCTATAGGCTCTTTAAAATATAACTACTAGCTATCTACAAAATGAAGAACCCCCCAACACTCCATCTGCACTATTCCAGCCTCTAGGTCCATGACTGTTCAACAATTTGTTTGGCTTTGTATGTTAACTCTCTTTTAAGCCACCAGGTTCTAGATGCTAGCAGGATGCTACCAGACCTCCCTGGACAGACAACCCCACCAATGTGCCTTGGAGCTCTGCTTCCCCAGAGCCCTTCCCTACTAGGGAAAGAGAAAGGATGGGAGTATGGATTGACCTGTCACTGCCCATGCTCAGCGGGGAAGCAATTACAGAAGCCAGACTGTCAACCTTCTGCATCCCACAATGACCTTGGGTCCATACTCCCAGAGGGCTAAAGAGTAGGAAAGCTATCAGTGGAGGGGATAGTATATGAAGGTCTGGTGGTGGGAATTGTGCAAAGCCATACCCCTCTTATCCTATGGTTTTGTCAATGTTTCCTCTTTATAAATAAAAATTTTAAAAAAGGTGTGTCTTGGATTAAAATATGATAAGCTATCAATGCAGTGGAGTACTACACTGCAGTGAAAAGAATAAGATGATAACATTTGGGGGCAAATGAGTAGAATTAGAGATGACTGCTAAGTTAAATAAGAAGTGATAGGTGACTATCAGATTGTTTCCCACATATTTGGAATATAAATGATTAAATCAGTGAATTTGAATTTTTAAAAAGGTAACTAAACTATGTCTTAGAATCTGTGACTACTATTGTGGTTGAGTGGGGTGGTCATTACAGCACTTTGGTAGGGGACACAGTGACGTGCACACATCACATATGGATATGGGCCACTACACCTATCATCTTGCCCCATAAGACCATGCCTAATTACTTAAAGTTTTTTTGTTTGTTTTAAAGTGTGTGTCTGAGAATTGCCCACTGTCCTTTAGGAAGTGGACGTCCTCTCTGCAGGCACTATCCCAGGTTACCCTGCCCCTTCTCTGTTCTTCAGCAGGGAGAGAAGGAAGGTCGCAAACACCAGATCCGCATGTGGCCTATATATCCCACTCACCCAGGTCACAGACCACATTACTAACCCTCTTGGCTGCAACCATTAGGATAATAATGCTCTTTCACTTCTACATGTGATACGTATGTTCCATCCATACAGTGAAACTCTAATTATTTGAGATGTACTTTTTTAAAGATTTTTTTATTATCTTTATTTATTTATTAGATAGCAGCAAGTGGAAATCGAGAGAAGGGGGGGATAGAGAGGGAGTGACAGAGAGACACCTGCAGCCCTGCTTCACCACTCAGTGAAGCTTTCCCCCTGCAGGTGGGAGCTGGGGGCTTGAACCGGGGTCCTTGCTCACTGGAACATGTGCACTCACCCAGCCCTGTTAGATGTACTTTCTTACAACTGTAGTAAGACACATGCTACATGAAGTTGACTCTCTTAATCACTGTAAAGACTACAGCTCAGAGACCTCATTTTACGATTATGAAGACTCTACCTTTTGTTTGTTTTGTTTTTAATATTGTGTTTATTTTAATGAGATAGAAGAGAATGACTAGGAAGAAGAGAGAGATAGGGACACTGCTGCTGGGAATTGAGCCTCAGGCATGAGAGTCTTTTGCATAACCATTATGCTCTCCTTCTTCTTCTAACGTTTGCCCTTCTTCTGTAGCCAGTTAACAGCGTCAGGTTGGGCCTGATGTAAAGTTTCGAGATCTCCTTTGAATCTGGAGAGGTGGCAGTCGTTGGTCATAGTCTGTCTGTAGCCGCAGGGGCAGTTCGGGTCGGCTCTGGCTCTCCAGCGGTGGAACATAGTGGTGCACCGGCCATGGCCTGTTCAATAGGGATTGAGGAGGGCCCAGTCATAAAGTGCTAGGTCAAAGCCGGGTTGACGCTTGCAGGGGTCTGTGATGAGGTGTTTGTTCTTTACCTCAGCTGACTGCCAACTCTGTTTCCAATAGTCTGGAACAGAGAAGTTCAGTGTAGGCGTAGGATCGCCAATTGACCAATAAGAACGCGTTTGGTAAAGGACAGCCCCTCAACATTAAGTTGGAGGACTGGAAGAGCAGGACTAACAGCTTGAAAGCTGTCAGGAGCTGCTTGTTGCTGGCTTTGAAAGTGACTGGGATCCATGTGGATTCAGTAGGCTAGGAAGGATTGTCAGTTTCCCCAATGAATGGGGATACTCATGGGATGCACCACAGGAAGGTCGATCCAATGCTCTCCTTAGCCAGAAGACTACCCTTTTAACACTAATTCCCCTGGCTCCTCTCCCTCAACTTCCAGAAACTATCATTCTGTTTTCCACTTCCTGTAAAGCTTTTCTGTTGCTAATTTTTGAACACTGTAATCTGTAGGATCTCTTGAAGGAAGTCTTCTCCAGAATATTGTTATAAAATCCTTATGAGTCTGACTGTGGAGACAGAAAAAAAAAAAAAAAAAAGATAAGCTTTAGTGAATCTATTCAAATGACCAGGAGTCATCTGGTAACATTTCATGACACACGGAGACTGATTCAGTCCTTTTTATTTATTAGCTATCCTTCTGCCCCTCCTCTCCCTCTCCATCGCCACCTCCTCAATCCTACCTTCCATCTTCATGTAGGAAAAATGTGATAGAAAAGAGAATAGAGGTATTTTTTTTCTGCCCAGCCCTCCCCATCTTTTTTTTTTTTTTTTCTGTTTTTCTTTTCTTTTTTAAATTTCTTTATTGGGGAATTAATGTTTTACATTCGAAAGTAAATACAATGGTTTGTACATGCATAACATTCCCCAGTTTTCCATATAACAATACAACCCCCACTAGGTCCTCTGTCGTTCTTCTTGGACCTATGAGAATAGAGGTATTTTAATTTTTTTTCCTTCTGGCACTACTTTACTGAAAAGTCACAGGATTCCGGGCACTATTTAATATTTTATAAAAATTATTTCACATATGATAATATTTGTTAAATTAACTCCATTAGTAACCCCCATTTTATTAATAAAAATGATAAATGGCATATAACAAGATGACTGCCTTTTCTTTTTCTTTTTCTTTTTTTTTAACTAATAGGTAAGGAATGTCAGTGTAGGATTATTCATATATAGGTAAGAGAACGAATAATATATAGAAAAGAAGAAAATTAATATTCTTTGCCTAGTATTGTTTTATGTTGTCCTAAAATATTATAACAAGACTTTTAGTGCTACTCAAGGTAATTCTCACTTAAAACAAAAAATGATGAATTTATATATTGTATCTCTGTGATAGTAGTTCTGACCAATGAACTGGAAATAAAAACAGCAGTATGAAGCACTGAGAAAAACAAGGCTGATGGACTGAAAATTATCAAACTATTTCTTTGGAATCTTATGTATAAATAGATTTTATATAATCTCGGTAGTTGCTTAATTGTGCAGAAGACAGTGTTCTCTTTTAAGAGCATAAATAATAAAAGGATCATAGACTCACTAAAATGGCTTCAAATAAAATTGTAATTAAAACAATAAGATAGATTACCATACACACTTTGCCATCTTCTATGTTCTACCTTAGTACTATATTATATTATACCATATTCTTATCAAACTGTCCCATTCCTGGTAAAGTCATATTACCATAGTGTCTGAAATGTAATAGGTTAATTTGAGGGTTGTTGTTATGAATTAGCATTTACCCTGTCACAAAATAATGAAACCTTTCTTGTGACTAGATAGACATTGATGTCTTAGCTTGCTTAAGGACATCAAATTCATATGTCTCTGAAGAATAGCAATACTATTTTCAGAAAGATACTTAGGAACCATCACTATATTCTTCTGTTCAAGTTTCTAAATAAGTACAATTTATAGCTTGGATATCAAGTGTAATTGCTGAGTTTCCTTTCCATCTTCCCCACCCCACCCCACCCCCCCAAAAACAAAACAACTTGTTGTGGCTTCTTTCATTATTCCCCATGCCACGTTCTTGCTTAATGGTACAAGTAGCATTTCCTCCTATTAATATAGTTTGAAATTGTTTAAACTGAAAAAAAAAAAGCAATTTTTCCTGAACACTTCCACATATTTTTTTCTCCAGGAACCCCAGTCACTCAGCCAAGAACAACCCCTCATTTCACTCAAAACAGAAATTTGTAAAAACAATTTTAAACGGTTATACTTATGATTGCATTATATTTATATGAGACCTAACAGGAAATTAACTGAAAACACCGATAAAATCGCATAACATTAATGTCAAACAATGTTTCTTGTTATGCAGTGATAACCTCAAAACACCTCCTTTTGTCAAGAGGACTGCAGCTGAAGGCAATCTCTGACTTTTCTACATTTCAGAACCATTTTTATCAATTTGAGAATAATTTTTGTTTTCAAAGTGAAATTTAGTTTATTTAAATCAGATAAAGGGTCTCAGGGTTTTATTCATAATGTTCTACTTATGTTTACTGACCTTTGTTGACTGGATTTTTCTAAAAGGTCCACAATGGGATGACAAACACGGTGCTCACAGAAATCAAAGTATCCTCATTATGCTAATTTAGGTTCCACTGATAGGCATGTTCTGTTTTATAAATTACATCCTCTTGTCAGAAGTCAAAATGTATTTAAATAACTTCATGGAAATTGTCACCAAGATTTAAAAATGTGTGCCTTATATGCCATTGTTGATTTAATCCAGGGACTTGAAAATGGACATATAGTTATATTTAAGTGTGCGCAGGATCATTTTGTCACAGATGTTATCTAGATGAAACCTAGATGAAAGTGTGATTTTATGTATATTTTGATAAATTTTAGCATTTTATAAATGGAGTTTAATGTTCAGGTTTAATAAAATATGCTAAGTAGTATTAGTTGCTGTATATTTTAGTGCCAACAAGTTTGTTTCCTACACACTAGGAATTTTCCTAAAGGGTAAAATAAATATACATGCTTTCACCAAATTATGAAAATATCAGAAATGAAAATGAAAAGAGATTTGATTTATGAAAATTATTTTCTGTGTGCTGAGAAAAAAAAAATCCTACCTTGTGTTTTTATGTCACTCACTGGAAAATGAAATGTGATCTCACTGAAATAGAGAATATTTACAAATATCCAAATATTGAATAGATGATTCTTTAATGCTAGCTAAAAAAAAAAATCAAATATTTTTAATTTTACTACTTAAGCCATCAAAAGAAATCTGGAGAAAAACCAAAGGCATGAACCAACATGATCATTTTATTAGTAGAAAAATGTATTACATTTCCTTTTCAACTATCCCTGATAAAATATCTGATTTCAGTTAAGAAAAAAAAAAAAAGAAAAGAAAGAAAGAAAGGTATGCCTTCCACAGAGCAGTTGAGTTTGGTGCTCATTTGATTCTGCTTTTCAGACTGACCAGTACTGCTGTTTGATGTTACAAAAAGTGGAGAAAATCAAAGTGAGGAGCTAAATCTGTTCGTTTTTCAAACATATTAATCTTGTCAAGATAATACATAAAAAAATCAACCCTTGAAATTTTTTCCAGAGCCCTTTCTCCTCTCTTTTATCCAAAATATGAAACCAATTAGTAGGATAAAGCAATGTGAATGACTTTAGAAAAATATGTTAAGTTATATTTTGACTCAATATATTTTAAATGACCCAAGTGGACTGAGTGCATGGCTGAAAATGATGTTTATGAAATGAGTGGCATTTGTCACATGGGTTCAGCTCATATGTATGGCAGACTGAGAATCTCTGGATTTTTTTTTTTTTTAACAATTCAACTGAGTTTCAAACCCCTGACAGTAACAAATACAAATTGCACTGCCCCCCCAAAAAAAATTGTTGGGGCTAATTTTAATATTAATGAATTCTTTACAACCTCAGTTCAGCGGTTTCGATTAAGCTTTAATTAGTAGCCAGAGGGGAATCCAAAACAAAAATAAGGAGTTGAATTGCTAATTAAGTTAGTTTGATGAGGTAGAGTTTTAGTAAAAGACTGGTTGTTGTTAGCTGTGCAAGTTCTGACAAGCTAAAAATACTCAAGATTATCATTATTGTAACTAACATTCTACATTATCACCAGCTTCCTACACACAGTAGACAGTTCATTAGAGTCCATAGCTTTAGTCTGTCAAGACCAGAATTAAAACCTTGTTAATCTGAGAGCAATGCTTGGGACAAGAGCTCAAGATAAGGCCATGAAACTTTAACTTTGATTGGTTATAAATTAACTAGTCATGACTCCCCCCCCCAAAAAAAAAAACTGAATATATTTAAGCACTAATAGTTTTTCTTTTTCTCATTTTCTACAGTTTCCACAAAACATTATTTATTAAAAAATAATGTTGCAAAGGAATTTGTTTTCTACTATTGCTGGTGATAGTGTGTATGTATATAAGTGTATATAGGACATAACTATCAATATATATACATGTAAACACACACACATACACACACTCTCTCTCTCACACACAAACACACAGACACACACACATTCAGGTCCTGTACAGCTTCCCAACTTCCACAATTTTATAATGAATTTGAAGGGTGAAAGCAAGGAGAACCCACCTACTCTCCACAAATAAACTCTCCTAGATCTCCACTCATATTCATTTGTATATCAAAAATGCCTGATAGTTTTTGTTGTGACTATTTGAATTCTATCAGTAATAGGTTTCATTATTTAAAAACTCAGGTCATTTTTAGTCACAGTGGAAATTAACCCTTTCATATAATTGACGATTCCCAGTGCACTAGAAATGCTCTCCTTGTACCCCCCACCCCACCCCCAAAGACTGCTAATTATCCCCTCGAAAGCTCTCTGGTGATGGGATTCACCCAGACTGCACAAGAAGTATGTGAACCATCTTTTGCAGGATTGTGAAGAATGTAATTTGATTTCTCCATACTCCAATGTTTTCTATAATTTGTATTTTATCCTTTTGCTTAAGGTTGCAAAGCCTACAAACCCAATAACTTAGGGATAAGAGAAGACAGAAAAATAAATGATATTGTTTCAGAGGTATTACATATAAGCCTGGCTATAGGAGCTACATGGCACTCTCGAATCGTAATCAGGTACTTTGATTTAACACTGTTTTGTTTTATAATAAGGTGGCTGCCATATGTTGGAGAAAACCCTCTCTGCCTGTAGCTGATGGGCTCCATACCTCTGTAACAAATCCAAAAACTCATTTTCTAATACCTTAAATCTACCCATTGTAATGTAGCTCCACAAGTGTAAATCCACAGCAAACTTTGCCCATGAATGTGGCCAGAAGATTACTTATATTATCATGGAAAGCAAAAGGGAAGCAGAGAATTAGAATGCAGTGGATCTAGCAAAAATAACTTTCAGTAAATCTTCTTTTAATGCATAGTTTACAATTTTCTTTTGCTCAGCATGAAACTGACTAAGATCTCCCTTGTAAAGAATATTTCCCCTCACATAGACTCATTGTTTAATATAGTTACATCCTACCAATACTTGACAAATCAGAATTTCAATGCTGTAAATGTGATGCTTGTTTAACTGCAGCAGCAAGTATTAATAATTTATCTATTTGAATATAGAATGGGATCCAATTATAGTATTTCACATGCTGTAGCAACATTCTCTTAGAAGTAAAAAAAAAATTGTTCACAGCAAGCAAATTGTTGCAGTCCACCAGAGAATATTAGACATGAAATATGTTCATCAAATGCACTTAAGAGTTATGACTTAAATATCTGAAATTTAAACTTTTGTGAATGACAAGACAAAAAAAGAAGACAAAAACTTTTCTTCAAAACAACACTATTGGTTTCTACACTCTGGATAGCTATAAAATTAAAGCTGATAGTTAAACTTCACAAAAAATTCATATGGCAATTTCTTTGAAGCACATAATGAAAATAAAATGATCATGGCATTAAATCTTTTTATTTACATATCTAGCTCAAAATCCACCATCCTGTTTCTGAGATACAACAGACTTGTTTAGTGAGTCAAAGTCAACATGTAAACAAAAAAACTCTCAAAATCACTATGGGAATAATTTTTAAAAGATACTTATTTTAATCAATTATTTTCTATACCGAAGTTTTTTTTCTATTAATATACCGAAGTTTGTTCCACAGAATTTATCTTCTTTTGCCTTCCAAGAATATCCCTTCTTTAGGTACCTAATTTTCCCTAGTACTAGGAAAATAATATATTCTTGTCTTGGATGACAATGGTATGGATGTTCTTTGGAGCCTGAGGAATTAGAGGTCTCTGCATAACATTTATGCTATCTATCCCTATCCCTAATGAGAGTTCTTTTCTTTAATGCTTTTTAACATATAACTTGACTTTATAAAATCCAAAAACTTTATATCATGTTATAGACAAAATATACCTCTCCTTAGAGAAACATACTGGAGTTGGGTAGTGGTACATACTGGAGTTGGGTAGTAGAAAACACTTGTTACCATGAGTCTAGGTTCAAGGACCTGGCCCCTAGCTGGAGGAGGAAAGCTCCAAGTGTGGTGAAACAGTGCTGCAGGTGTCTCTCTCTTCCTCTCATCCTTCCCTCTTAATTTCTCTGCCTCTAACAAAAAGGAAAAAGAAAAAGAGAACAGAAAAAAAAGAGAGAGAAAGAAAGAAAGAGAGAAAGAAAGAAAGAAAGAAAGAAAGAAAGAAAGAAAGAAAGAAAGAAAGAAAGAAAGAATGAAAGAAGGAAAGAGAGGGAGGCTGGGAAGAAGGAGAGACTGAGAGAGAGGGGAAATATAAGTCAAATGTGAGCTCAAACAAGACATCTCAGAATGTTCTGGTGAGGGTTCTGTTCCCTGTGCCAGCCCAGAGCCCATAGTCTTCATTCAGCAGAGCAGAATCTCCCACTATCTTCCTCCTCAAAGCTCATAACGTCCTTTGAGTGAACTTGAGAAAGTAGATAAACTTTTATATTCAAGTATATGCTTAAGATCAGATTGTTTTCACATTTTCAGAAGTAGAGAGGTCATTGAGAAAAGAAAATGACAGAAACCTTTAAGCTACATTTCCATGATTGGATGATATTTTCATGTCAAGAACTTTCAGGCAGTGAAATTAAAAAAATTAGCACTTTTTCTACTTGTCATCTAGCTGTGTAAGTCTAAAAGAAGCAACTGTTCTTTGCTGTGATGTATCATTTTTAGGTTTCCAGAGTAGCTAATGTTCTCTGCTTTGATCCTGTAGAAAAGAACCCACATGAGGTCTTAAGAATAAGCATTATAAAAATAATAGAGTTGCTGGATGCTTAGATTTAACACTTAATCTATCCTTAAATAAATAAGACAGTGGCAGCATGCAAAAAAAAAAAAAACACATAGTTTAAACACAATCACTGGTTTTATGAAACCACTGTAGGTATTAGTTTTTTAACAAAGTGACTCCTACAGGAATACTGATTACTTTATCCTAGTATTCTTTTAAAGAGAGATTTTGACATTTTTGGATCTTGAGGGTTTATTCAGTCTTTAACCTGATAGTAACAATATCATTGCATTGAAATTTTGATTTACACATGTTACTGCACTTTATCTTCAAACCACAGAAAAGGATAATATCAGCATTTCTTAAGCATTTATTGGTGCCTACTTCTGTGTTAAATCATTTCAGGGGATTAACTCATGCTGCCTTTAAGTAAATTATTTAGAGGGTCTCTTGTGTCATAAGTAAGGAAGCTTTCATAAGAGTAGGCCCAGCAAGCTGCAAACTACTATACATCAAATCCCGTTCTGAGTCATTGTTCCATCTGCAGCGACACTATACAGCCCACAATTGGGGTTCCTTCCATCCTTCTCCCCAAAACTTCACAGTATAATTAATCTACATTGTATGAGAGAAGAGGCTTCTCTGGAGGATATCTAGAACACCAAAGATTTACTTGACAATGCTGTAGTACAGGTGGAAATGAAGCCCTATTAGAAAAATTTGGGGTGGGGGCTTGGGGGGGCAGCAAGGTAACTCACTTGAATAGTACACTTGCTTTGTCATATGCAAGACCCAAGTTTGAGTCTGGTCTTCACCACAGCAAAGGAAGCTGCAGTTCTGTGGTGTATTTTTCTGTCTGTCTATGTCTGTCTTGGCTTTTCTATCTGAAAAAGTCAGTCTGGGGAGGGGGAGGGTGGAGAAACATGTTACAATAAAACATAAGGACCTGGGTTCTAGTCTCCAGTCCCCACCTGCAGGGAGAAAGCTTTGCAAGTCATGAAGCAGGGCTGCTGGTGTCTTCTCTTTCTCTCTCTCTTTCTCCTCCATTCCTCTTGATTTCTGGCTGTCTCTATCCAATAAATAAAGATTTTTAAAAAGTCAGTCAGTCTAGAAAGGTGGAGCCCCAGAAATTTTTTTCCAAAGGATCTATTTTTTAAAGTATTATTTATTTGCTAATAAGAAAAATAATCAGAGCATAGGTAATGCCAGGATCAAACTCAGAACCTCCTATGTCTCATGCTTGCAAGTTAATTATTTTACCCACTGGACCACTTACAGGACCACAAGGCCTTTTAAAAAAGAATGTTTGATCAATACGCCACTGCTGTTTTTAAAAATGAGTCGCTTCTCTACCTGAATAGCTTATGTCAGAAGGTTAATAGAAATATAAACATGACTTTCCTGAGAGTTACCACTAACCTAATTTTTCATTCAAAAAAAAATAAAGTCAGGTTACACTGTCATGTTTTCATCCCTGCTAAAGTAATACTTTTACGCTATAAATATATTGAGAAGGAACAAGATATTTGTCATCTGATATGATTGGGCTGGGATTAGGTGAGAGGGAGTAATGGGTTACCATGTTTATCTATTTCTAGTTCAACTTTACTAAGTAGAGTGTTGCTTTCTGAGAGGTGAAATTTGATGTTAGTTTTACCTCTAAGAAAGGCAAATATTTTAATTATCTAGTAATCCTGTTTTCCTTTTTTTAAAAAATATTTATTTATTTATTCCCTTTTGTTGCCCTTGTTGTTTTATTGTCGTAGTTATTATTATTTTTGTTGTTGGATAGGACAGAGAGAAATGGACAGAGGAGGGGAAGACAAAGAGGGGAGAGAAAGACAGGCACCTGCAGACCTGCTTCACCACCTGTGAAGCGACTCCCCTGCAGGTGGGGAGCCGGGGGCTCAAACCGGGATCCTTTTGCTGGTCCTTGTGCTTTGCGCCACATGCACTTAACCCACTGCGCTACCACCCGACTCCCCCGTTTTCCTAAATAGACTTTATCTAACTTTGCCAGCTTGTTTATATAAGGAATCTATCAAAGACTCATATATTTGTATTTTAAATAATCATTAGAATCACAATAATTTCACTCCCATTAAAAATCTGAATTCATGAAAAGCATCTACAAATATAGTTAAGCACAGAATTATGTTGAATGTCTTAAAATGAAGGCATATTGTTAGGAAGAACTTTGTAATTTAGTACAAAGAAAAAAAAGGAAAAAACATGAATTCTTGAATCAGAATCATGGGAGATACAAATCACTTATTTTAAGTAATAGATTGTGTTAAAACTAAATAAATATTTTGAGTGGAAATTAAAACATTTTGTATTCAAGCCACATAGATTTTTAAGGCACATGTCTCATTTAGTGAAAATAATTCAAGGTGTGTAGGACTAAGAGTGCAAACTGGTGAGCGAAAATAGCTTGTAAATGCCTTCACCTTAGTGAATTTCTGGAGAAATATTCCATAGCCTTACACAGATTACACTGACTTAATGCCCAAGTAATATATTTTCTAAACACTCTAATTATGCATGCGAATTTATCACAACATATTATGATATTATTTTTATTGACTGAATTAACAAGGTAGTCTATTACAGAACTGCTGAATAATTTTTTAAAAATAACTTAATTCTTCTTTGTGAGTTATTTGCCATCACTGATGATTAACTCTTCCAAAACTTTATACTTTGTATGTGACAACTTAGATAGCTCAGATAAGGGAAGCACATTCTTTGTGCTTTACCATAATGGCAAAGCTCTATTCCTGGATCAGACCCACACTAAACCACATATACAATTGCTAACTGTAAACAGAGATGTTAATATATGCTTGATATATGACAGGTCAATATGTGATTTAACTTATGTTACAAGTATTTTCTTATATATGTTATCCTTTTAGAGATACATAACTAATAGAAAACTTGGCAGTTCTCTGAAGATCTTTTGATGGTTTTATTTTTATTTTATCAAATTTCATCAATACTTGCAAAACTTAGTGATTAAGAGTATTGCTAAATCTTTTAAAATTTTGCTATTATGACTAAAATGTTTTGCTACATAATAAAATGTTCTATGTACATAATATGCACAGTATTATGTTACAGACCATAAAATATATTCAGTATCTACTTGTGTATATTCAATTGTATGATCTAATACACTTCAAAATACATGAATTTTCAGAACTAACTAGGTGAAAAGTTAACTTTTAAGTCTTACATTTGATGGCAACAAATTTTCACACTTGACTAACCTAGAAAACAGTTTGAAAAGACAGGTTAAGACACCAATTACTTACCAACTTTAAAAAGACATTTAAAAATAAACTGGCAAAATAGCTTGCCTAGTTAGTGTACTGATTTGTTCATGCTTGTGGTCCAGGTTGAAACCCAATTGCCACACTTGGAACTGGAGAAATCTTCTACATTGTATTATCTTTTCCTCTTTTTGTGTCTCTGTTTCTTACCTTCTTCTGAAAAGAGTCAAAACAGACTTGTACTGGGGACTGCAAGACCCAGTAGAGCACAGACTTTGTTGTGTCTGTGGACCAAGTCTTGAGTACCTAGATACTACATGGGAGCACCATGAAAAAAGTGCATGGGAAGCTTCACAAGTGGTGGAGAAGTGCTGCGTTGTCTCTCCATCTTTCTTGGACACCCTATCTGTTCTCACTGTCTATCTGAAAATTAAAAAAATAGAGCCTGGAGAATGGTGGAATTACAGAGGAGGGAAGCCCCAGATTCGGCTAAGTAGTTCTAAAAGCTTCCCAAATTAACAAAAATGTTCAAAATTTAATTTGAAAATAAACATGAACTACACATGTCTTAAAGTTTTCACAAAATTATTATTCTTGTCATGTTCTAGTGGCTCTACTTCCTAATTTGTAAAAGTTAACACAGGAATATTGCAACTTTAAAAATAGCTAGCAGAATTTTATTCCAGGAAGATGTAAATGATGAGTCATCTATATGAGAAAATAGGATGATAGTGAAGACATATGTGCTTATATTAATGCTAACTTAATGTACTAATTATCAGCTACATATGGGATGAACTATTTCATCATTTTTGGATGATTTGGTAATTTGTTTTAGAGAACTAAAACTTTATATTCAGTGGTAGTCATTTGAAATAAATACATATCAGTGAGAATTTTTTTTACCAGTGATCCCTTCTAAATGACTAGATTTTCTAAAAATACAGATACCTTATAATCCATTAATACCACACCTAAGTATGTATCCAACAAAAGACATAAAATATTGATTCAAAGAGAGATATGCTGCAATATTCATGGCTGCAATATTCACAGTAGTCCAAGAATGAAAGCAACCTAAATGATCATCAATAGACAACTGGATAAAAGTTATGGGATATAAACTCAATAGAATACTACTCCGCGAGGAAGGCAGGAAAAACGCAGAACCATAGGAACATTCTCCTGTGAAACTAGAAAAAAACAATGAAAAATCACCTGAAGACTCAACAAAATACAACCAGGATTTCTTCAGAAACTCACTAAGCCACAGGTGAGTACAAGCACTTGTGGCCAGTGGGTGGAAAAGGGGTGAGGGGGAGATCCTTGGAACTCAAAAGACCATGCTTGGCAACAGTAGGCTTCAAGCCAGGAGTGGAGCAGCTGAGCTCATTAACAGTGGCGGGAGAAGACCAAGGCTAGCATTCTGGTTCTTCATCGGACCCCATCTTTCTGAGACCACCCGCAGCCAATCCAATGCTAGGCAGTATACAGATACAGTCATTGGACAATCAGGGTGAGAATTTAGGATCCAACCCAAATCAGGCATGTGCTTGCTTGCTGTGTGACCAAATCATACCCCTTTCTCAGTCTGTTTTTTCCCTAATCTTATCTCTGTCATCTTTCTTAATCACTAGTGAGTGATTAAGTAAAAATTCTAACAAGCATTGTTTATGGCCTCTTATCTTGTTACTCTTATCTTTACTTCTTATCTCTGTTGCCTCTCTTAATCACTAGTGAGTAAGTGAAAAATCTGTATATTATTGAAGCCCCCAGGATCAGATAGAAAAATAGCTCCAAGCAATCATCCCAGCAGCAAAGCAAAGGACTGTGAACTAACTTGCTTCACATCAGGGTTAGAGTTAAATAACCATTAAATTTTACAGTTATGACCTCTTAAGAAATAATTCACATAGCCACAAGTGAATCTAGGCAAGTTAATCAGGGAATTGAAAAAGTGTGAGGAGGGACACTCCAAGATCTAAGAAGCCATGCTCAGGGACTTCCAGAGGTGTGGCTATGAAATAGGAGTCATTTCATATCACACTCATGATAAACTAGAAAAACAACAACAACAACAAAATGACCTGAGAATTGTATATTGTTAGAGTGCCTATCAGACTATATGGAGGGATAAAAACCTCATACAAGTAACAGTTAAAGAAAACAACTATCACCAAATTTGGTTCTGCAAAAAGTTCTAAAGGGTTGACTATAAACAATAACAACATCACCAAAAACACATTATATATCAGAAAACTCAGAGAAATTTAAGATAACGGCACTGAGAAGTCTATAATCCACAATATCAATAAATATCAACGACCTGAATTTGCCCAATAAAAGGCACAAGGTAGGGAGATAGATCAGAAAACACAACCCAACCATGTGTCTGCAGGAATACCACCTAATTCAACAGGACAAATACAGACTCAAAGTGAAAGGATGGAAAACTATCACACAAGCTAATGAACCACAAAAAAAGCAGAAACAGCTATTCTCATATATGACACAATAGATTTTAAAATAAGTAAAGTTACAAAATATAAGGATGAACACTATATTATGTTCAGAGATTGAGTTAACCAAGAGGATTTAACAATTATGAACATTCATGCAGCCAGTGAGGGGTATCCAAATAGGACAGACATCTACTGAAAGAGTTTCAAAAACATTAATAGCAACACAGTAGTAGTAAGAGACTTCAACGCCCCACTTTCAAATTGACAGATTATCTAGGCAGAAAGCTAATAAAGAAATAAGAGATTTTTAAGGAAGAGTTGGATAGACTAGATTTACAGGACATTTTCAGAGTGTTTCACCTCCTCCCAAAAAAACCAGGAATATACATTCTATTAGAGTCCACATGACGTATTCTCAAAAATAGACCATATGTTAGGCCACAAAGACAGTGTAAACAAATTCAAGAATATTGAAATCATTCCAAGCACCTTCTCAGATCACAGTGAAATTAAACTAAATAACAAAAAGAAACTTAGTAAAAGTCCCCAGATGGAAAAATCAACAGTACATATTAAACAACTATTAGGTCAAAGAAGAAATTAAGGAAGAAATTAGAATGATCATATAATCAAATTAAAATGAAGACACAAGATAAAGGAGTACTAAGGGGGAAGTTAGTAGCCATACAGGCACACATTAGAAGCAAGAAAAATCTCAAACAACCTGACTACACACCTTAAGAATGAAGAAGGAGGAGGAGGAGAAGAGGAAGAAGAATAGCAATAACAAACAGCAATAACAAAGGAGCCATAAAACAATCAAAAGGGCTGAACTAACTAAAATTGGGGCAGGAATAAATTAAATAAAAAAAAAAGAGAACCATGCAGTAGATCAATGAAGTTAAACGTCAATTCTTCAAAAGGGTAAACAAGGGAGTAGCGCAGCGGGCTAAGCACAGGTGGGGCAAAGTGCAAGGACTGTCCCAAGGACTGGCGTAAGGATCCTGGTTTGAACCTGGCTCCCCACCTGTAGGGGAGTCACATCACAAGCAGTGAAGCAGGTCTGTAGGTGTCTATCTTTCTCTCCCCCTCTCTGTCTTCCCCCTCCTCTCTTCATTTCTCTCTGTCCTATCCAACAAGGGCGACAATAATAATAACTACAACAATAAAACAACAGGGGCAACAAAAAGGATTAAATAAATAAAATAAATATTTAAAAAGGGTAAACAAAACTGACACAGCCCTTTTTAAACTAATGAGAGAGAGAGAAAAAAACCTCAAATAAATAGGGTTGTATATGAGAGAAGAGATAGCACAACACATACCACAGAAATCCAAAGTATCATGCAAGGATTCTATGAAAAAGTATATGCCACCAAACTGGAAAACCTGGAAGAAATCAAAAAGTTCCTAGAAACATAAGCTTCCAAAATTAAACCAAGAAGAACTAGAAACTATTAACAGGCCAATCACAGCCAGTGAAATTGAAACAGTCATCAAAAACCTTACTAAAAATGAAAGTCCTGGGAGTCGGGCTGTAGCGCAGCGGGTTAAGCGCAGGTGGCGCAAAGCACAAGGACCGGCATAAGGATCCCGGTTCGAACCCCGGCTCCCCACCTGCAGGGGAGTCGCTTCACAGTCAGTGAAGCAGGTCTGCAGGTGTCTGTCTTTCTCTCCTCCTCTCTGTCTTCCCCTCCTCTCTCCATTTCTCTCTGTCCTATCCAACAACGATGACAACAACAATAATAACTACAACAATAAAACAACAAGGGCAACAAAAGGGAATAAATAAAATAAAATAAATAAATAAAATAAAATAAAAGTCCTGCACCAGACGGTTTTACAAATGATTTCTACAAAAACTTCAAGAAAGAGTTAATACCTCTACTTTTAAAACCCTTCCAATATATTGAAGGCACAGGTTTCTTGGGAGGCTACAAGAAACCTTTCCTATTCTCTTTAAAATCTGTATTTCTCCCAGTCCTGTAACCTCTGGGACTTTGCTTGTATTTCTTGATGCCTCTCCCCTTGATCCCTCACCCTGTTATACTGCCTCTGTTGATCTCAACTAAGTCAGTGCAACCAGTGCCACCATGACACATTATGCTGATACTGCCTTTTTGCTTCAGATTGTAACCAGAGACACTAAGCCAGAGATGGCAACCTTCCAACCCCGATAGTCTTGTGAGACCTTTCCTGACACATGACCTAGTTTCACTTCATGTGTCATTTTCTCCAGCAAAGTTGCAGGTCCTAGTGCCTAGGGTACTAGGTACATGTATACATGCATCTACAAGTTAAGGAAAACTATATAGCTCAAAATATTATTTAGAACTATTTAGCTCAGCAATCTAGTAGAAAGGTCTAAAGAAGTCACCATGAATTTTCTAATCAAATATAATTACCTAAGCTTAGATACTATCTTCCCTTACTGCCTACTTCACGTCTCTCAATCACATTAAATACTCAACTAGTTACACAGAAGAAAGATACATTTCTTAATCACTTTTGACAGAATCAGCATTTTTATCACTAACCCCCCAATCTTTAGAAGAAATACTGTATACAGTTGGCCAAGAGATATACTGGCAAAAAATATTTATCAACTAAAGAAGCACCCCCAGGGAGTCGGGTGGTAGCACAGCAGGTTAAGCACATGTGGTGCCAAGCACAAGGGATGCATTGGATCGACCTTTTCGTGGTGCATCCCGTGAGTACCCATTCATTGGGGAAACTGACAATCCTTCCTAGCCGACTGAATCCACATGGATCCCAGTCACTTTCAAAGCCAGCAACAAGCAGCTCCTGACAGCTTTCAACCTGACCTGTTGACTGGCTACGGAAGAAGGGCAAACGCTAGAAGAAGAAGAAGGACCAGCGTAAGGATTCCAGTTCGAGCCCCGGCTCCCCACCTGCAGGAGAGAAACTTCACAAGCGGGTGAAGCGGGTCTGCAGATGTCTATCTTTCTCTCCCCGTCTCTGTCTTCCCCTCCTCTCTCCATTTCTCTTTGTCCTATCCAACAATGAGGACATCAATAACAACAACAATAAAGCAACAAGGGCAACAAAAAGGGAATAAATAAATAAATATTAAAAAATCTTAAAAAAAAAAAAAGAAGCACCCTTAATCCCTCAACTTTAAAAAAGATGTTGAAATTTTGATTTTTAGGAAAAGCATTCATCATCACATCTGATTTGACAGCCAAGACTACTCTTCAGGTGTGAATTAACAAGAGTCAATTGAGAAAAAGTAAGGCATATTAATACATAAGCGCTATGTAAGAAATTATATTTGATCCCATAAAGTTACAAGCAAAGGAATACAGTTATTGGAGTTAGTCATTTTCTATGTTCAAAACTCAGGATTTGCAAAAGCTTACTTTTGGCCTACAGTTTTAAGAAAACCCTTCACACACATATAAATATAATTAAATATCAACAATAATAAAAATTTGCATATTCTATCTAAATCAAGAGTTTCATGAACTAGCAATGTTCCATCATAGATGAAATATATCTTTCCTGAAGGGATGGCGGAATTTTTCAATTCAAATACAATATAAACTTTTTTTTATTCAACGTGAACTTTACGTACACCACACACTCATGGCTCCCCATGCCATTGTTCTAAGACCTTGATCATCGGATGCTTTTCAAATGACTAAATCTACAGTTTTGAGATCTGCCAAATAGCAAATCAACCTTTATAATTAATGTTGACAAGCTGACAAGAAAAATAAGTGTGTTCTTTTATATATATATGAATTTTATGTCACATTGCTGTCTGTACACTTGTTTGCTTTTTGTCAATAGCCGAAGGCTCATTTCTCTGCACCAGAAATATGTTATATTCCAAGGTCTTCAGACAGCTCCCCTTCGCCCTAGTGAGTCTGTTGATTAATTTTGGGTACTCTTCTTAATTAACACCCCAAAGGAGATCTAGATTTGCTAGCCTATAGTCTTTGAAAAACAAGTGAATCTGAAGACTAATGACCCAAGGAGACAGCGTGCTCTCTCCAGATGACGTGATAAGAACACTGAGTCTCTCACAAGTCAAAATCATGTCAGGCAATGCCTAGGGAGGACATGGGCCTTTAATCACGGCCAACCTAGATATTTGCATTCTTCTAACTTAATTTTCTATTTGACAAGAAGAGAAGTGATAGATGCCCCTTGACAGATGAAACATGGTACCAAATGCAACCATGGTTGCCATTGGCCTTGATTAGTAACTGGTCCCATTTTGACCTCCAGGCAGATAAGTTGATGAATGACAGAAATGAATGAAGCAATTATAATAGTAAGATGAAGTGGGAAACCAGCTAATTGTACCCAAATCTTTAAAAACTAATCAGAGAACCCAGAAATATGATGCCCATGGCAGTATCTTAAGTCTAAAGACATTAATGCTTTACATGTGAATATTGCAACTGAACAACTCTGACAATGCTAGTTCCATAAAAAAGAAATTGAATTCACATGTTTATTTATTTATTTTCTGTCAGCATGGGGAGTTTACAACTCTAAGCCAATTTTTTTTTTCAGATAAAAGAGAGAAAGACAGAGCAAGGGAGAAAGGAAAGACACCACAGCACTAAAGCTTCCCCCTCTCCCACACTTACATGGGGGTCAAATTTGAACTACGGTCATGTGCATAGCTAAGCAGGTACTTTATGAGTTCTTTACGTAGCCCTGAGTTCATCTCTTTAATCAACATTTTCATGAGGTGGAATTTTGATAGCTGTTTTGTTTGTTTTTGTGTTTTAAGCCAACTGTTGCATCTGTCAGAGATGATGTGGTCTACAATCCTTTCTCATTGCTTGGTCCCACTGGGGACAAGAAAGGTAGAAAAGGTGAAACGTATAGGAGTTTCCAAGTTAAAAATTAGTAAATCAAGGGATCAGGCGGTAGCACAGAGGGTTAACTGTATTTGGTACAGAGCGCAATGACCTGCATAAGGATCCCGGTTAGAGTTCGGGTCCCCACCGGCAGGGGAGTCACTTCACAGACTGTGAAGCAGGTCTGCAGGTGTCTACCTTTCTCTCCCCCTCTCTGTCTTCCCCTCCTCTCTCCATTTCTCTCTGTCCTATCCAACAATGAAGGACATCAACAACAATAATAACCACAACAAGGCTACAACAAGGACAACAAAAGGGGAAAAAAATAACCTCCAGGAGTAGTGGATTCATGGTGTAGGCACTGAGCCCCAGCAATATCCTAGAGGCAATAAAACAAACAAACAACAACAAAAAAAAAGATTGAAAAATTAATAAATCAAGATAATAGGAACACTTAGTTTTAAAAATAGCAAATGGTTTCCATACCTTCACTATAGTTTGCACTGAGCAAACTATATTGAGCATGCTTGACTTTGCATAGGGTAGATAAGGAGCATTTTTAAAGCTGAGTTATCTGATACTACTGTGCTTGTTGTATTCAGCACAGAGAAGCCATATTTAGAAAAACATATGCCGTTTTAGCTGTTCCTCTCCTAAAGAAAAGAATTACCTTTCTGTTGCTACTGTGGATTCCATTTTTACTCTTACTAACAAAACACTAAAGTTGCTTCCTCCTGATCATTGGAATATTTAAAACCTCTAACCTGCAAAAGTCTGTAAAGTGCTCTATTTTAATACTTTGCTATGATGTAGTATGTATGGGTTTTATGTTTCGAACACCCTAACTTAAAGTAAGAATTGAGTGTGTTAACATTTCAAGGCAGCTCTTCTTAAGAGAAAAAAGTAATTGCATATTGACTCTCTCTTTAATGTGAAGTTCGATCGCCAACTCTCACAGTGTTCACTTATTCACTCAATTAGATAGCAAATATATATTGGGCATCTACTATAATAACTATGGTGAATCTGGTGAGAAAGCTCACCTGGGAGAATGCTTGTTTTGCCAGGCATAGGAACAATGTTTGAACCTGGTCTCATGACAGTGGGGCCAGCTTCAGTGTGTGATGTCTCTCCTTTTTTTTCTACCTTTCTAGAAGGAATTATGTTAAGTGAGCTAAGTCAGAAAGATAAAGACAAGTATGGATGATCCAACTCATAAACAGAAGTTGAGAAAGAAGAACAGAGAGGGAAACTCAAAGCAGGATTTGAGTGAATTTAGAGTAGGGCACCAAAGTAAAAGCCCTGGGTTAAGGGTGAAGGTGTATGTTCAGCTTCATGGGGTTGGCAGGGGTAGGGGAGTGGGGTGGGATGGGACACAACCTTCCCTTCCCTTCCCTTCCCTTCCCTTCCCTTCCCTTCCCTTCCCTTCCCTTCCCTTCCCTTCCCTTCTTCTCTCCCTCCCCTCCCCTCCCCTCCCCTCTCCTCTCCTCTCCTCTCCTCTCCTCTCCTTTCTTTTCCATTCTTTTCCCAATGCTACAGTATCTTTCTCTATCTCTGTTTCTCTCTTTCTTATAAAACCAGCCCAGAGAAGTGAAACCCTGGTGATAACCAAAAGAAAAATAGTTAAGTAAAGGACTGCAGGGGTGGGGGGTGGGGGTGGGGAGTGATGAGGCAGCTTTTCAGATCCTGGTGTATTATGGTGGAGGAGGACCTAGGCTGAGGATAAGAGTGCTTTGCAGAAAATTGTGAAATTTTACACATATGTCAACAACTTTAAACTATTAATTCCCCCCAGAAAAGTTAAAAAAAATTTTAAGTAATTGTCTACCTTAAAATAAAAAGCTACATTACATGAAAATATCTATTATAAATGTCTAAATAGTATTATAAGGAAATAAAATTAAAATATTATTAATAAACACATTTAGGAAGCATACTAGAGTTTATTCATATGGAATTTGAAATACCTTACAAAATTTTAATTTATGTAGTATTTATTCTACTCTTACTGCGACATGTTATTTTGAAGCAGTTTTGGTAACATCTTCATTCATCATTTCAGAATATAAATAGAGAATCTGTCAATTGCTATTGTTTTTAAAAGATGATATAGTATTCAAATTTGTCTCCCACCAATATAAATGTGCATTTTTTACTTTTTCTGTGTAATATATACAGATGTTAATCTAATCCACAATGATACACTCTTAAAATTCATCTAATGTTATAATACAATGTTACTTAAAGTAATAATAATAATAAATAAATAACAAGTATGTTAAATAAGTGTTATCTTTGGGGTGGGGAAATAGCATAATGGTTATACAAACAGACTCATTCCTGAGGTTCCAAAGTCACAGGTTCAACCCCCCACACCACACTAAACTAGAGCTGAGTAATGGTCTGGTGTTTCTCTGTCTCTGTCTCTCTCTCTCTCCTCTCTCTCTGCATCTCTCTCAAAAATAAAATAAAAATATTTTTTTAAAAAAGTGTTATCTTTGGGCATATCCAAAACACTATTATACATTTAGTATTTACTTTATAATAATATTTAATAAATTTGGCAGAGATAATTAAGCAGCTGGAAAAGTAGATAATAATAGAATAGTCTAATAAAAATTCTTTTCACATATATGTATAGTTAAACTGCAGATCTCAATAGAAAATAAAACAGTCTGGATAATTAAATATAAGAGCATATCTAACAGAGGGCCTAAAGGGGGTTGTATTGTTATATGGAAAACTGAGAAATGTTATACATGTACAAACTACTGTATTTACTGTTGACTGTAAAACATTATTTCCCCAATATAAAATTTTTTTTAAAAGAACATATTTAAATCTTACTGGTAGGGAAAAAAATGGTTGTAAACAAAACAGAAAAAACAGTAAGTACAGGTACAATGATTTATACATTGTACTTCATGAAAATAAGAGTTGCTTTCCACCAATACATTATAAGTAGAAAACAGAGAACCATAGCATGGAAAAAAGCACAGGAAAAGCCTCAGAACCAGAACATAGAGAACTTGTTTTGGATGACACCAAAAATCTAAAAGAATATTCATTGAAACACTTCAAAAGGTAGATAATACCCGCAAAATAAGAACCACATATTAAGATATACCACATATCAGAAGACACATATTAAACCTTAAGACACTACTACAGGAGGGCCAGATGGTGGCACAAGGAATTAAGCGCATATGGTGGGAAGCGCAAGGACCAACATAAGGATCCCGGTTTGAGCCCCTGGGTCTCCACCTGCAGGGGAGTCGCTTCACAAGCGGTGAAGCAGGTCTATCCTTCTCTCCTCCTCTCTGTCTTCCCCTCCTCTCTCAATTTCTTTCTGTTTTATCCAACAACAACGACAGTAATAACAAGGGCAACCAAAGGGAAAAAATGGCCTCCAGGAGCAGTGGATTCACAGTGTGGCACCAAGCCCCAGCCATAACTCTGGAGGAAAAAAAAAAAAAAAGACACAACTACAGACCAGCCACAGTTGCTAAATTAAAAGACACCAAAATATTAAAACAATATAGATCAATCACCTGTTTTACTTTCAACATACAAAGATCTCATAATTGATGATTCCAACCTTTACAGAAAGAAAAGGCTGGGGGGGGGGGAAACCCTGAAAATCAATGTTTTCTTGGATACATGAGAGGCTGAGTTTACAATGGAAACCGCTAACACAAATCCCATAGAGTCAAGTACGTCTAGAAAGATTAAATACGTGAGATATTTGGCTTCTGCAGAGGACATATAACTAGTAGAATCACTCAGATTGGTGTTTTGAGTGCATATTGGATTTTGAGCTCAAACTAATATAAGAGGAAATTGCACATTTTCATCAGCTTTCCCTCTAACAACTCAACTAGTTTCTCCCAGGATTGCAAGGAAGTCCCCAGCAATCTTAACAATGAAGAACAGTTCTGGGGAAACCTTCCTACCCTAACAATATCTTAGTTTTCTTCCACATGCCAAGCCACTGGAAGAAGAAGCCGCTGGCTTCCCAAAAGATAATTCTGGGACAAAAGAAAGCTCTGACCCATTTTATTTTGGTGCTGTGGTATAGTACATGAAGAGAGAAAACTACATCTGGGTCAGGATGAAAATAATTCTCAAAGCCACCCAGCACAATACTGGTGCACTTAACAATGTTTTAACTACATTATATAAAACTTCGGGGAGAGATACAATTTCATACACAAACCTGGCAATGTAAATCACCACAAGTCCCATCAAAATTCTGTGCACCCCCTCCCCATATCCACGTTACTTCTCACAAAATACAAAAGACGGTTTGGAAGTCCATTTCTTTGCTCATCTATTGTCCACATATGAGCAAAATCATCAGGTAGTCATCTTTCACCACTTATTTCATTTAGCATAACCACCTGCAGTTCCCTCCATTTTTTTTTTGCTAATAAGATTTAGATTTAATTTGAATATTAGAGCCTTTCTCTTTTTGCACACTCCAAATGTACTAACAGTTCTCCAATAATAACAGCAACAGTGTTTCTCAGACACTCGTTTAGTAGTAGAGCAAAAGTGAAACCTGAGAAGTTATGCAGACTTTCATGCATGAGGTGCTGAGTTCAATCCCAAAAGAATGAAGCTCTGTTTTCTCTCGTCTTATTTATTTATTTATTTATTTATTTATTGCCACCAGGGTATCTATGTGTCCCAGCTCCTTATAACTCTGCTTTTCCAGGTAGCCATTTTATTTTCTTTTTTAGATAGAGAGTTAAAGACAAAGAGATTGAAAGACACTGAAGGGGCCGGGCCGGGCGATAATACCGTGGATTAAGCGCACGTGGCTCAAAGCTCAAGGACTGGTTTAAGGATCCTGGTTCAACCTCTGGCTCCCCACCTGCAAGGGGATTGCATCACAAACAGTGAAGCAGGTCTGCAGATGTCTGTCTGTCTTCTGTCCTCTCTCCATTTCTCTCTGTCCTATCCGACAACAGCAACAAGAACAACAATAATAATAACAACAAGGATAAATAACAAGGGCAACAAAAGGGGGAAAAATAGCCTCCAGGAGCATTGGATTTGTAGTACAGGCACCGAGCCCCAGCGATAAAACTGGAGGCAAAAAGAAAGAAAAAAGAAAGACACTGAATATACCTTATTAGATGGTAAGATGCAGGCTTAAGTCCCAAACTCATTTTCTCTCTCTCTGTCCTTTTTCTCTTTGTATGAATTTAAAGGAAGCTAGAATAAAAGTCCACTGAAATGAGTGGAAACATACAGATACAAGACTCAGGTGGTCACTAACAAAACTCCCAACAAAATAAATCCCAGAACTAAATTGCTTCTTTAGTAAATTTTAGCAAATATTTACAGAAGAAATAACACTAGTGCATCAAAATTTTTTTCAAAGAATAGAAGTTAAATATCTTCCAGTCAATTCTAACAATGTGATATCAAATAATGTGATATCAAATAATTAAAAACAAAAGAAAATAAGATTAATGTGCAGTGTGAACACAGAACTAATATTCCTCCTCAAAATACTGATGAAACTGAATAAAGCAGTATATAACAAGGCTCATAGATTCTAAGTGAAACTGGTTTGTTTGCTTTAGAATACAAAACAAAATCAATTAGGGCTGGATTTTGACATACCTGGTTGAGCACATATGTTCCATTGTGCCAGGACCTGGGTTTGACCCCCTGGGGTCCCCACTTACAGAGTGAAAGCTTCACAAGTGGTGAAGCAGTTTTTCAGGTATCTCTCTGTCTCTCTGTCTCTCTCCTTCTCTCACCCCTTCCTCTCAATTTATCTCCAGCTCTATCCAATAAATAAAATATTTAAAAATAAATAAAGGTTACACATCTTGGTAATAAAATAAAGAAAGCTAATACAATACTGTCAATGGAAGTCAAAAAATATATCTGATATAGCCCACACCATTTAACATTATAGGTATGATAAACATACTCAGCCACCCAGGCATAGAATGGATCTTCTTAATTCTGACAAAGCACATCTTATAACAACAACAGCAAAACCAACAAACAAAATTGCATAGCTAATGCCAAATTCACAATGCCTAAGGCACTTTTCCTCCTAAGATCAGAAAGATATGGATGTAAGTTCTTTTTTTATTTATTTTATATTTATTTTATTTTCCCTTTTGTTGACCTTGTTTTTTATTGTTGTTATTGATGTCATCATTGTTAGATAGGACAGAGAGAAATGGAGAGAGGAGGAGAAGACAGAGAGGGGGAGAGAAAGAGAGACACCTGCAGACCTGCTTCATCACTTGTGAAGCGACTCCTCTGCAAGTGGGGAGCCGGGGACTCGAACCGGGATCCTTATGCCAGTCCTTGGACTTTGTGCCACATGTGCTTAACCTGCTGCATTACTGCCCAACTCCCTGGATGTAAGTTCTTATCACTTTTATTCAATATACTAGAATTTTCTTCAGATAAATTAGAAACTAATAAGAAACAAGAGACAATGGAAAGAAGGAGATCTAACTTTATTTCTAGATGACTTGATCTTATATATACACAAAGTAAAAATATTTTTAAGTTGGCATTGGAGGAGGGGAATTCTGCACACTCCTCATGCACACACCTTCCTGTCCCTTTCCTATGCAACACACACACACACACACACACACACACACACACACACACACACACACACCACTATTTGGGGAAGATATTTTGCTGGATAGAGCATATGGGTGCTCAGCCCAAGCTCAGCCCAGTTCAATCATTGGTGCCACATGGGAAATGTTAGCTCTCACTATTGCAGATGATATGATAGTATACATAGAATCCAGCAGAAAACTACTGGAAGTTATTAGGCAATATAGCAAGGTGTCAGGCTACAAAATCAATGTATAAAAATCAGTGGCATTTCTTTATGCAAACACTAAATCTGAAGAAGAAGACATCCAGAAATCACTCCCATACACTGTTGCAGCAAAATCAATAAGATACCTAGGAATAAAGCTGACCAAAGAAGTGAAATACTTGTATACTAAAAACTATGAGTTGCTATTCAAGGAAATAGAAACTGATACCAAGAAATGGAAAGACATCCCATGCTCATGGATTGGAAGAATAAATATCATCAAAATGAATATTCTCCCCAGAGCCATATATAAATTTAATGCAATACCCATCAAAGTTCCACCAAGCTTCTTTATGAGAATAGAACAAACACTACAATCATTTATCTGGAACCACAAAACACCTAGAATTGCCAAAACCATCTTGAGGAAAAGAAACAGAAATGGAAGCATCACACTCCCAGATCTCAAACTATAACACCCAACTAAAAAGATGTGTGTTCTCCTATGTTCATAGCAGCACAATTCATAATAGCTAAAACCTGGAAGCAACCCAAGTGCCCAACAACAGATTAGTGGCTGAGAAAGCTGTGGTGTATATATACACAATGGAATACAATGCAGCTATTAAGAACAATGAACCCACCTTCTCTAACCCATCTTGGACAGAGCTAGAAGGAATTATGTTAAGTGAGCTAGGTCAGAAAGATAAAGATGAGTATGGGATGATCCCCCTCATCAACAGAAGTTGAGAAATAAGATTAGAAAGAGAAACTAAAAGCAAGATCTGACTAAATTGAAAGTAAGGCACCAAAGTAAAAACCCTGTGGTGAGGGGGAATGGACATGCGGCTTCCTGGGCCGGCAGTGGGTGGGATGGAACACAGTCTATTGGTGGTGGGAATGGTGTTTATGTACACTCCTATTAAGATGTAGTCATATAAATCACTAGTTAATTAATATGAGAGGGGGGAAATTGTTAGTCTCAAAGTTTATTTTTATTTTTATTTTATTTTAACCAGAGCACTGTTCAGCTCTGGCTTATGGTGGTGCGGGGGATTGAACCTGAGACTTTGGAGCCTCAGGCATGAGAGTCTGTTTGCATAAACATTATGCTATCTACCCTCTTCCCAGTCTCAAAGTTTTACACAGACTGAGTCTTTTTAATATATAGGCTGTGTATTTGATATGCGGACTCTCTCAAAAGCCTAGACCAAGTAGATCAGAAGCAACCAGTGGCACAGCTATATACAAGATATTGGGTATTATACAGCAAACCCTAACAAAGGGACTTTTCAGAGTTAACCCAATTACCAAATAATGTGATGATAACAATAACTATCCATTGTCTTTTTGAACCCTAAGACAGCAGGAACCTCACATCTCCACTATAGAGCCTATATTTCCCCCAGTCCTGGAATCTTAGGGTAGGGCCCACTTTCCCAAATGCCTCTCCCAATTCATATCAAATAATATTGCATCTGCTGATCAAAACCTAATCAATGCAACAATTGCCACCTCAACATTCTTCAGCTCAGACTGTGTCCAGAGACTTCAGGTGTGGAATGACAACCCTTCAGCTTCATTACTTGGGTGAGACCTTTCCTTTCATAGTATTCTCTAATTCCATCCCAGGTGGTTTACTTCCTAACAAAGTCCTAAAACCTAGATATAGAGCAGGTTCCATGAGATAGAGCATACGTTCACACGTATCCATAAACTAGTGCAAATATATACCTGAAAGCAGAAGTACACTAGAGTTTGCAGTGAGTACCCCCCCAACACTTCCTTTCCACTATTTCAACCCCCCCCCCCCAACACTTCCTTTCCACTATTTCAACCCTAGGTCCATGATTGCTCTACAGTTTGTTTGGCTTTGTATGTTAACTCTCATTTCACCCACCAGGTTCCAGATGCCATCAGGATGCTGGCCAGGCTTCCCTGGACTAAAGACTCCACCAATGTGTCCTGGAGCTCCGCTTCCCCAGAGACCCATCCTACTAGGGAAAGAGAGAGGCAGACTGGGAGTATGAACTGACCAGTCAACGTCCATGTTCAGCAAGTAAGCAATTACAGAAGCCAGACCTTCCACCTTCTGGAACCTACAATGACCCTGGGTCCATACTCCCAGAGGGACAGAGAATGGGAGAGCTATCAGGGGAGGGGGTGGGATATGGAGATTGGGTGGTGGGAATTGTGTGGAGTTGTACCCCTCCTATCCTATGGTTTTGTTAATGTCTCCTTTCTAAAATTAAAAAAAAAAATTAAATAAATAAATAAAATAAAATAAATGTATTAACAATTTGAGCCCACTGTTAAAATTCAGTCTGATTACCAGTTTGAAGTTTTAAGTGCTTAGACTGAAAGAACATATACTCAGAGCTATGGTCTATGCATCAAAAAGTTTTAGTCATTCAATCAATTTCCCCTCTCATAGTAATTAAATAGTGATTTATGAGACTACAAGTTAATATTAGTGTACATCAACACCATTCCCACACCAAAAGTCTGTTTCCCACGCCCCCCCCCCCCCAACACCAGTGAAGCTGAACATCTACCCTCACCCTCCACATAGAGATTTTTACTTTGGTGCTTTACTTCCGAATCAGTCAGATTCTGCTTTGAATTTCTCTTTCTCTTCTTCTTTCTCAATTTCTGTTTATGAGTGGGATCATCCTATACTTGTCTTTGTCTTTCTGACTTATCTCACTTAACATAATTCTATCTAGCTCCATAAATTTATCCACAAATTAGGACAAAATATATAATTTAAAGCAAAAGTGCATGATAATTTGGAGTGAGACAGAAAATATAGCAAGCAAGTAGAAAGACCTAAAAAGACACCATAAAGTACCAATAAAATAGTTTCTACTTAGACCTAGATACTTTCCTCACCTACTTCCTATTACACTTCCTCAATCACCACAAAGCTAACCTTATGAGAAAAAGTAAGGGCTACAAAAGCTGAAAAGGGCAAGAGACTGGCATACTTTAATGATGACTAGTCACTACCAGGTCACCCCATCACCTGGGGCCCTAGTCAGGGAGTCCTGGGATTCTCACAAAGAAATGATGGGCCTATACCTCTAACAGATCCTGTTGTTAAGTTCGGGGGTGCCAGTAGGCCGGGCTAGCTTCGCGGCGGTAGACAGAGACAGACTCGGGGGCACATGGCTGGGCTGAGAAGCTGCAGTTTAATCTTTATTCACGAACAGGCAAATCACCACACCATATGCTTCCCAATCATTCTCCCTCCGCAGGTGCTGCTGGGACTCTGGACGTCCTTAGCATAGGGGGTGGGGAGAAAGAGGGGCGTAAAACTAGCAAGGGCCAAACCAATTCTCCTGGCAGGGGGAGAGCGAGACCAAACCAATGTGAAGCATACAACAATTCCCCCTTTTCTTTTTAACTAAATGACCATAGTATCAGGAGTGTGGGGTGAACAGAAACCTATATCGTACAGGCATTTTCAAAAAAGAAACTGGCACAAACATGGAGAAACATGTAAGCGAGTAACAAGAACCAGTGTGCTGCCAAGGGAAGGCCTGAGGGGGCCATTTTTTGCCTCTGTGGGCAAAACTTTATCAGCTTAAAAAAAAACATTTCCTGCCTCTTGGGGGCGTACTTGTCTCGACAGGCATTTTCTAGCATGGGGGGGAGGGTGAGGCCTAGAGTCCCAAGGCATGGCTGCAGTCAGTGTTTGAGAAACCCAGCAGCATAAGGGAAGCTGCTAGTTTTGTGCAAAGTGTCTGAGGTGTACCAGTGAGTCCAATAGAAGTCCAAAGCAGATATCCACTGAAGAATTGTACGTCTGTCTTGATGGGGAATGTCAGCCATCGGAATTCTGCTTTTCTGTAGAGAACTTGACAGCTGCAATTCACTTACTTATGAAACAAAACTTGTAGCAGGTTAGAAGTTTACCACAATTGATAACTCTATCACAATTGGAAGTCCCTTCCAGCATGATTTTAAGGCTATTTAAAGTTCAAACAATAAAATGTGGAAAGGCAAACATGAACCATAGAAAGAAAAACGCCTCAGGCATGAGAATTATTAGCATAACCATAGCGCAATCTAATGTTTCTAATTGAGAAGGAATTTGAGACTTTTACATATCAACAATGTCTTTTTAACCTTTTGTTACACCCATTCAAGATGGAGACACACCCTGGGTGTGTGCAGGTTTTTTTTTTAGACCAACTTAGTTAAAATATATTGATTGTTAACTAATTTTTACCTCAGACTTTAAATGTAAGTTAATTTTATCTTTATGAGAATTACGTAGAAAACCTTTTTCATTTAACTTTGCCTGGTAAGAATTTAGCCTTAAAGTTGCATTTTTAACCTTAAAGTTACTGTTTACCAAACTTTAAACACACACATAAACATGGTCTTTAATACACAAGGAGAGAAACTTGTTACGAAGACATGTCATTTTAAACACGAATTTAGATCTATACTGTCTTAGTTGTTCGGGCAGTGTGTTGTCCAGCAGTGGCCTCTTGGGCAGCTTCACTTCTAGGAATTGCAGGTTGCGATCTCTGGACAAATCGCTGTGTATTCTAGCTTGTCTGCCTTCAGACTCAAGCTGGAGATCTCGGCCAGGGGGCCCAGTTTCAGCAGGGAGCCCGCGGTCTCCGGGTGGTCCGGGATCTGTCCAGACTTCATAGCACGAGGGTGGGCGGGCCAGCCGTGCAGAAGGCGCAGGCCAAGGTGCCCTGAGGTGGCAGCCATGATAGGCCACCGCGGCCCTGCCCCATGGCCCTGCCATGTTGGCCGAGCAGCGTGGAGGGAGCCAGCGCCCAATGTCCCACACCACACAGAAGAAAGCCAGCTCATGCAGGCTGGCGTTGGGCTCCTGTGGGCTGGCGTTGGGCAGAAACCACAGAGTGGTCCAGACATAAATGTTCCAGAAACAGCGAAACAGTCTCGTGAAGAAAGGGCAGAGGCCTTTGGAGATCTCTTCACAAGCAGAAGAGAAGGCCATAGTACATAGGTAGCCAAATTGTCTTCACTTATCTGAGAGATGCGCAGGTCAGGTCCACGTGGGCACCATTTGTTGTTAAAATTCGGGGGCGCCAGCAGGCCGGGCTAGCTTCGCAGCAGTAGACAGACAGACTTGGGGACACACAGCTGGGCTTAATCTTTATTCACGAATGGGCAAATCACCACACCATATGCTTCCCAATCATTCTCCCTCCGCAGCTGCTGCTGGGACTCTGGACGTCCTTAGCATAGGGGGCGGGGAGAAAGAGGGGCGTGAAACTAGCAAGGGCCAAACCAATTCTCCTGGCAGGGGGAGAGCGAGACCAAACCAGTGTGAAGCATACAACAAGATCCCTCTCTCCACTATCACTGGTCATTTCTATCAGGAACAAATTAATGGACCCCTCTGGGGGCCTCCATAGGACCTTGCCCTAAATGTGGATCAACAATGGTAGAGACTGTTCCATCCTCCAAAGGAAGCTGGATAACATACATATCTACCACCTGAGGAAGATGAGTCCTGAAATTGGTGCAACCTGGAAAATTCCTACTCCTGATGAAAGCTCAGACCTACAAGGAGGCAGAGGTTACATAGTTTACTGTGCTGAATATGGGCCACAGACTAAATCAATGGGGTTTACAGTTAACAATATTTATACACTTTTCCCATATTTGGGATCTACTCTCTTCCCTGATGCAGCTTCCTAGCCTTCTTTCCAGCCATGACATCATCTCCCCAGTTAATAACTTGGGTCCACCTGCATATTAGATGCCAGGCTCAGGCAAAAACTAGTAAAGTCATGGGCCACTTGGAATATACCTAAAATAGACCTACTAGCTTTTTCCAAAACAGAGACCCCAAATCTTTGTCTGCAATATTCTAGCCTTTACATTCATGATTAGCCAACAATTTTATCTGCTTTATATCTTAACTCTTTTTCAGGTACCAGGTTCCAGATGCTACCATGATGCCAATTGGACTTCTCTGAGCAGAAGACCTGACCATTGTGTCCTGTATCCCTCCTCCCCAGAGCTCTGCCTCACTAGGGAAAGAGAGAGATAAGCTGGAAGTATGGATTGATTTGTCAACACTCATGTTCAGTGGAGAAGCCAGACCTCCCACCTTCTGCACCCTATAATGATCCTGGGTCCATACTCCCAGAGGGGTAAAGAATAAGAAAACTTGGAGTCTGGCCGTAGCGCAGTGGGTTAAGCGCATGTGGTGCCAAGCACAAGGACCAGCTTAAGGATCCCGGTTCGAGCCCCCGGGTCCCCACCTGCAGGGGAGTAGCTTCGCAGGCAGTGAAGCAGGTCTGCAGGTGTCTCTCTTTCTCTTCCCCTCTGTCTTCCCCTCCTCTCTCCATTTCTCTCTGTCCTATCCAATGACTACAACAATAAAACAATAAGGGCAACAAAAGGGAATAAATACATAAATAAATATTTTTTTAAAATTAAAAAAAAAAAGAAAACTGTCAAGAGAGTAGATGGGATACAGAGTTCTGGTGGTGGGAACTGTGTGGATTTGTACCATTTTATCCTATAGACTTGTTGGTGTTTCCATTTTATCAATAAAAATATTTTAAAATGCATAGAAAACAAAGTTTTTGTGAAAAATAATTCCAATTAACTTTTACTGTTGCAAAAAATTTTTTATTAAAAGTGTCAATTTCACACATTATAGTATCATGCCTATGACATGCATAGTAATCAACATAGCATCATTCTGATTTCAGGATAGTCAGATCAATAAGGTGTTGCCAAAAATCTAGAAGTAAACCCTTACATTTATAAATAATTTCTTTTTTAAAATTTATTTTTGTGTAAGTGGTGTTTAGCTTTCATGCATACTGGATTCCACCTGTTACTCATAGCCTGTTTTTTCTTTTTCTTTCATTCTTTTCTCCCCCCCCCCTTTTTTTTTAAATTTCAGAAACAAAGAGGAAAAACAGCAAGGGATATGTGAATATAAGGCTGAATATTGGGGAGGTCAGAGGCTAGGATCTTGGGTCCCATTTATACATCAGGGCTGAGAAATAAAGCTTCAGAGACTCTTGCTGGTTGAATCAAGGGGTCTGGAGATGAACACACACATATCTCATAGTCGACTATATAAAGCATATGAGTGTGACCCCAACCAAAACTCCAACAGAATATTTATCATCAAAAAGTCTTCATTACATCAGAACATGGAACAAGAAGCATCAACATCATCTTTCAGGGGTACACAAATTATGACAGTTAGTGCAAGACCACCTGTAATCCTCTGTCTATGTAGTGGGTATTCATCAGGTCCCCATAATAAATTCTGTGATCTGAGAGGCAAGAGTATTTACCAGAATTTACAGCTCTAGGCCTTTGGCCTCAGAGACTTGTTGACCAAGTTGTTCATTAGCTCAAGACAGCCACAAGAGACTCATCAGAGACTATGAGTTTAGTAGCCAAAAGAAAGACTATGAGACTAAAAGCAGGACCTGACCAAATTGTAAGTAGGGCACCAAAGTAAAAACCATGTGGTGAAGGGTACACATGCAGCGTCCTGGGCCAGTGGGGGGTGGGAGTGGGTGGGAGGGATGGGTCACAGTCTTTTGGTGGTGAGAATGGTGTTTATGTACACTCCTAGTAAAATGTAGTCATATAAATCACTAGTTAATTAATATGAGAGGGGGAAAACTAATTGTATGTCTCGAAGTTTTTTTAAAACACAGACTAAGTCTTTTTAATATATAGGCTGTGTAATTGATATGCAGACTCTCTCAAAAGCCTAGACCAAGTAGATCAGAAGCAACCAATAGCACAGCTATATACAAGATACTGGGTACTGTACAGCAAACCCTAACAAAAGGACTTTTCAAAGTTAACCCAATTACCAAATAATGTGATGATAACATTAACTATGCATTGTCTTTTTGAACCCTAAGCCAGCAGGAACCTCACATCTCCACTATAGAGCCTTTACTTCCCCCAGTCCTGGAACCCTTGGATAGGGCGCACTTTCCCTTATGCCTCTCCCAATCCATATCAAATAATATTGCATCTGCCGATCACAACCTAATCAATACAACGATTGCCACCTCAACATGCTTCACTTCAGACTGTGTCCAGAGACTTCACGTGTGGAATGACAACCCTTCAACTTCATTACTCAGGTGAGACCTTTCCTTTCATAGTATACTCTAATTCCATCCCAGGTGGTTCACTTTCTAACAAAGTCCCAAAACCTAGATATAGACCAGGTTCTGTGAGAGAGAGCATATGTTCACACATATCCATAAACTAGTGCAAAATATATACCTGAAAGCAGAAGTACACTAGAGTTTGCAGTGAGTATCCCCCTAACACTTCCTCTCCACTATTCCAAGTTTTGGGTCCATGATTGCTCAAAAATTTGTTTGGCTTTGTATGTTAGCTCTCTTTTCAGCCACCAGGTTCCAGATGCTATCAGGATGCCGGCCAGGCTTCCCTGGACTGAAGACCCCACCAATGCGTCCTGGAGCTCAGCTTCCCCAGAGACACACCCTACTAGGGAAAGAGAGAGGCAGACTGGGAGTATGGACCGACCAGTCAATGCCCATGTTCAGCGGGGAAGCAATTACAGAAGCCAGACCTTCCACCCTCTACAACCCACAATGACCCTGGGTCCATGCTCCCAGAGGGATAGAGAGTGGGAGAGCTATCAGGGGAGGGGGTAGGATATGGAGATTGGGTGGTGGGAATTGTGTGGAGTTGTACCCCTCCTACCCTATGGTTTTGTTAATGAATCCTTTCTTAAATAAAAGAAAAAAAGAAAGAAAGACTATGAGAGATAGCAGGTGGTACAACATTGTCAGTAATTAGAAAAATATTTCAGCAGATAGATCATGGGAGTATCAATTAGTAACAGGTAGTATGATTTAGGGGTCTTGTAATCATCAAGAAATCAGGGATTAGAAAATCAGTAGGTGTCCAGTAGAGGAAGAGACACCACAACACTGCTCTACTGTCTGTGGAATATTTCCCAGCATGCCATGTTGGTGATCCCATATGATACTGGGGCTCAAATAGAGGGTATAATGTTTGGTAATGTGGTTGCCCTACTAGATAAGCTATCTCCTGGCCCACACCCTTTCCTCTGAGGTAAAATGATGTCATAATTAGTAGAAAATGTCTATTTAATATTATAGGTCACCAAAATGATTTTCATATATATATATTTGGTCTTCACCCACAGTTCTAGGTTTAAAGCACCCGAATTCCACTTGGAATTTCCAAAGGGTGGAGATTGACAAACACATTTCCTACTGCATTGATGAGGTAATATTTGGGGAGGCACTGAAATGAGGAGGGAGCTAGTTGTCAAAGGACATGTCCAGGGATTAGAAGATTAGAATTTCCACTTCCACTTTCCCAAACTTTAAGCAAGGGAGCAGGAGTAGAAGTTGAGTTGAATTTCCAATAGGCAATGAATGAATCAGTAAAATCTATGCAATGAAGCTTCCATACAAATTCAAGAGATGGGAGCCCCAGAAGGCTTATTAAAAATTATTAAAGATGTGAGAAAGTAGAAGTTCCACACATTGTCCTTACCTCCCCCTGTGCTTATGGAAATGATATTCCTTGCCTATGGGATATCATACTTAATATCTCTGGGGAGATACTATCAGAATTGAGGTGAACTGAGTTAAGTTTTAAGACTGCAAGAATCTGCAATTTTAAGAATGCAAATTTTAAGACTGCAAGATATGGTTTCTGGAATCTCCAGAACCCACAGCAACTGGTTCCAGGAACCATATATTTATGGGTGTCAGTACAATGCAAGAGAGACAAACAGTCTTCTCAATAAATGCTACTGATACAATAGAATACTGATATAGAAAAGAAAGAAGAGATAAATTATACCAAACTGTATATAACTCAAAATGGTTAAGCATTCATATGCTAAAAGTATGAAAATCTTCAAAAAAGACAAAATCGTTTCAAATCTCTGGATCAAGCTGTTTTCTTAGATATGACACTTAAAGCAAACACAACCAAAGGAAAACAGATTAAAATGAACTTCATTGAAATAAAAAAATTATGCCTCAAAAGCTATGAATAAGAAGATGAAGGAAGAGCTCATTTTATGAAAGAAAATATTGGCATATTACATTTCAGAATCTAGTATCCAGAGTTAATATCTACAGAAATCTTCATTCATACACACACACACACACACACACACACATACTTTTTTCCTTTTCTTTCTTTCTCTTTCTCCCTCTCTCTCGTTTTTTATTATTTTTTAATTTTTTTATTTAAGAAAGGATAAATTAAGAAAACCATAGGGTAGGAGGGGTACAACTCCACACAATTCTAACCACCCAATCTCCATATACCATCCCCTCCCCTGATAGCTTTCCCATTCTCTATCCCTCTGGGAGCATGGATACAGGGTGAGGTACAATGAGAGGTAAAAATTAGAGAAAAGAAAAATACAGAGTATGGTAAATCTGGTGACTGCTGGGATCTTAGGTTTCAATGATACACATGATTGAAAAATATTAGCTCAGACACTTATTGACAAGTGTGAGAGTAGTCCAGAGAAAGCCACACCAGTCAGTGTATTTTATTGAGTGTGAACACAACAGATTTCCTTCATGGTATTTATTAACAAAATGTTGCATTACATCAGAACATGGAACAAGTAACATTGAAAGCATTTCTGTAGGGTACACAAACTATGACAGTTAATTCTAGACCACCAAAGCATACTCACATAGCGCTCAGAAGATGCAGTAGGTATACACAATGTCCATAACATGCACTGCATATTTTGTGATGGGCAGCAGTATTGTCTGAGTACACAGCTTTAGGCCCTTTTGCCTGGGGTGGGGGTGTTCACCCAACTTCTCATAAACTTATGTTATCTACCAGATGCCCATCAGAGAACAGAGGGGAACATGAGTAACTGCAGGTGGTTGGCATTCCTTTGTTCTACATAAAGCTCTCAGTAATTGAGGAAATGGAATACTAGAAAAAGTATCAATAAGTAATAAGCAGATGAAGAGTTGGGGGGTTCTCTGTTCTGTAGATAGCTAGTAGGCATATTTTAGTTATATTTTGAAGGGCCTGTGGCTATAGTAGTTTTGTTTTTTCCCCTGAGCCTGAAATCTGATATGCAGGTGGATCCAAGTTATTGTCTGGAGAGATGATGTCATGGCTGGAAAAAGGACCAGAAAGCTGGATTTGGGAAGAGAGTAGCTCCCAAATATAGGAAAGGTATATAACTCTCTTTTCAGGCACCTGGTTCCAGATGCTAGCATGATGCCAACCAGTCTTGGTATGGGATGGGGATATAGATCGACCTGTCAACACCCATGTTCAGCAGGTAAGCAATTACAGAAGCCAGACTTCCACCTTCTATATCCCACAATGACCTTGAGTCCATACTTCCAGAGGGTTAAGAATAGGAAAGCTATCAAGGGAGGGGATGGGATATAGCATTCTGGTGGTGGGAATTATGTGGAGTTGTACCCCTGTTATCCTATAGTTTTGTCAGTGTTTTATTTTTATAAATAAATAATAATAATAAAAACAAGTAATAAGCATTATAATTCAGGATTTCCAACAACAAGTAGTAAGCATTAAGAAATCAAGAGATTTCCATCGAGAGAGAGAGAGAGAGAGAAAGAGAGAGAGCTGCATTACTGGCCTATGGTTCATGGAGGTTCCTTCATACAGGTGCTAACCTAGGGCTTGAACCTGGCTCCTCATGCATGGTAACAAGTACATTCTACCAGATGAGCTACTATGTATATATGTATACTATGTATACTATGAATATACCTATATATTCTATATATTCCTAAATCCAGTCCTTATGAAATTTCAGGAACTTAAAGCTCAATATTGCAAAAAAAGGTAAAAATACCAATTTTTGTCCTACTACCTAGTATATAATACATAATACATAACACAAAAAGAGGTGAAGTTTCATTATTAATTAGAAAAATAAAAATCAAAAGTACTATGACGTATTACTTCATACTACTAAGATGGACATGTCGGGCCTTAAGTCAGCCCCCCCATCCTCCATTGCTGATACTATGGTCTATTTACACAATCATTGTTTTGCCTGAGATCCGCCCTGCCTGCAGGGTATTAATCCCACCTGTTAAAACCTTCGCAACAGTTGCTATGGAAGCTTTCTACCTTCCCGCTCTTTCCTTTTCTCCACCCCCTTTCTTAGCCATTTCCTTTTCCGACTTGCCACTTCTTGTTAAAATATATAAAAAAAGGGTTGTCTCTGATCAATGTAGATGCAGGGCGTTCCCGCTCCACCACAAGTTCCTGGTCTCTCTCCCGCATCGCTGAGTAAGCAGCAGCTCAGGTTGTCTCGGGTCGAGTTCTCTCCAACCTAGAGAGCATGTGCCTGGGAGAAAACACCCTCACGCTAGACTAGCATGGACGTAATTAAAAAGATAAATAAATGGACAATAAATATTGGTGAGAATATGTGGAAATTGAATCCCTTGACCTGCGTTCAAATCCCTGATTCCTACTAGTGAAACAATGCTAGAGGTATCTCCTCTCTCCTTCCCCTCATCCTTCTCTTCTTCCTCCTTCTCCTCCTCTTTCTTTTACTGCTTTTTCTTCTCTCTCTCCCTCCTACTCTCTCACTCTCCTTTCCTCTCTCTTTTTCTGTCTTTCTCCCTCCCACCCTCCCTCCCTTCCTTTCTCTCCTTTTCACTCTCTCTCTCTCCCTTTCTCCCTTTATCTCCCCTCTTCCCTCATTCTCTGACAAAGAAAAAAAAAGACTGATATGAAAACCAAAGTCATAATTCACCCACCAAACCCCACTGATAATACTGCTACCTATGACCAAAAGAAAAGAAAATGAGAGAGAAAGATGGAGGGGGGGAATTGTACTGTGGTTCATAAATCCTAAAAATACAGCTATTCTATAATGCAGGGGTTCAATTACTAGGTATATGACTCATAGATATTAAATATCTATATTCCAAATGTATATTCAATATATAAATCCCAGAAAATGGAAAAACTATCTCTACAATAACACACAAAAATTGACAGTAATATTATTTATATTATCTAAACAGTAGAAACAATGAAAATTCCCATCAACTTATTTGTTGAAAAACAGAATGCAGTACAATCATTGTAGTTAATTCTTATTCATTTCTGCTTATGTTTCTTTTAACATTGAAGTTAAGTACTCAAAAACATCTCCAAATAGCATACATCATATGCGTGTGTGTACATATGTATATGCATATGCATATGTAAAAATTAAAGATTTTTTAACTTCTTGATTTGTTTTTTTTTGTTTACGATATCTATCTGATGAAAATTATTGTATTTCCAGAAATACTTTCCTGCTTTCAAACAGAGCTACGCATGTAATTAATTGCACTCTTTGAATTGAAATCTAAGCAGAAAAAAATTAATCTTGGTACATTTATACACTGAGCTAAAATCCAAATCTTTTAGAAAAAAATACAACAAATGGAATATATGAGTAAAATCTGTCTTAATATTCTAAATGTGACTAGAATCAATTTCCAGACATAAGATCATGCACAATAAAATGTTGGTCTCACATTTGGAAAGAGTGCTTAACAAAATTGTTTGAATTCCTTGCATCCAAAAGGTGAAAGATCATTGGTTTAAAGACCATCGATTAGTGGGTTTTTCACACATTTGAAGCAACAGCATCTGCCACAGCATCTCACTTCACAGTCTTATATTACTTTTGTGATGATATGTTCTGAATGTTTAGGTTTTTCTAAACTCACTTGTAAGTAAATGGTTTGCTTTTCTTAAATAAGCAGAATCTTTAAAAGTCAAAGAGAACATTTTGCAACTTAGATCAAAGATTAAATAGATAAACGATAATACCATAAAGCAACAAGTCAAAGTTCAAATTTGATTGAAAAAACATCTTTTGTGTGCCTTTTACCTGGCAGAAATTCAGTCATTTTTCATATATCAGTTGCATGGATACTTCCATAGGAAACAGTCATTGTGAATTGTGATCACAACAAGGTATTTTAAAAAGATCTAGCAACTTAACACAGATTCCACTACATTGACTAAAACTCTTTTTTTTCCTTTTTGTTGCCCTTGTTTTTTTTTATCATTGTTGTGGTTTTTATCTTTGTTGTTATTGATGTCATAGTTGTTGGATAGGACAGAGAGAAATGGAGAGAGGAGGGGAAGACAGAGAGAGGGAGAGAAAGACACCTGCAGACCTCCTTCACTGCCTGTGAAGTGACTCCCCTACAGGTAGGGATCCGGGGGCTTGATTTGATTACAACTCTTATACTTTTATAAATAAATAAAAGATATAAAGCAAAAAAATCTGAGTATTACAGAAAAAAACAACTGTTACATTCAACAGTAATAAATTTGAAAATTAAGACTAAATGGGGATACAACTCGGTCTTCCACTAAGCAAAACTACCCAGTAGAGATGCACCTAGGTGCTCCATTTCTTTTGATGATCTCTGTGGCAATACTAACAATAGCTTCTGCAGAGGGTAGTAGATATAGTTCCCAATGAGTATATCAACCTGGAGAAGTTACTGGCCTTGCAGACACAATAGATTTAGCACTGAGAAAAGGTTGTGTGGATTTGGGGACTTTTTAGAAGTTATAGACTTAATCCCCAAGTATTCTCAGGAGTTCTCATTCAGGTATCTCACAGGGTTTATTTATTCCTGGATGATTTATTAGAGAAACATAGTAAAACCTCCCCCTACCCCATCACTACTCAGGCTGCAACACTTCAGAATGCCTCTTTATTCTCAATCCACTGATATTGTTGGGGCTTTATCTCTCCATCATCCAGGTACTACAGAATACTGTAAATGGATGCAAAGAGGTATTTTCTACCTAAAATTTGGACAGTAAGCTTTATATGTACTATACCAGTGTTATTTTCTATGATAAGACAGAGAACCCTGCAAAGCTTCAAACATTCCTTCTTACAATACACACACACACATATACACCTGAACACAAGCACACACACACACACACTGACACACCTTAGTATATGATATGCAGCTTTAGCTACAGTAGAATATTAAGCTGTGTTTTCTGTCAATGTGATATAAAGAAACAAGAGGCCTTATGTCATTTGGATTTTTCAGATATCTGCTTTCAATCTAATGTACTGTTGGAAAACTAAGCCAGTAAATCTATATGGCTGGTCCATTTGGGGACTTGGTCTGCTATCTTTGCTCTGGGACACTTTTCTGCATTCCAGTCCTTGTTCAGGTATGATAACATTGTGATTTACAGGTATAACTAACAAATGAGATCAATTAAAATGTCCAAAAGTGGCACTTGTCTGAGGATAAGGTTGCACTAGATGATTCTCATAGCTTTGTTTCCTGTAGTCCCTGCCATTTGCAAGCTCTCACTACTGATAAATTAACAATGAAGGGCTGTTTCCTAATGGACATTAACCAAGAAAGCAGGCCTTATCCTGGGATATATGATTATTATCACTGACTGGAAACAACAGGTGTATTTTTCGACTCCACTTACACTTACTCCTGGTATTTTGTGGCATTCATTAATATATCTTCTTGAATTGCCCAATTTGTTACAAATTTGTAGTGTCTGCTGTCTTTGTAATTGAGTTCATTTTGTAATGAAATAGAAGCTACCTTTCATTTGTGTACATTAATGAATACTTTGATCATTACAAGACAAACTTGATACCTTTCAAAGATCGTAGGTCATGAGAATGGGGGGAATAGTAACTTCTGAGGATAAATGTAAAATTTTGAGAAAACACTCCAGATCAGTTTTGCATTTTTTGACTGAAGGTTTGTAAGAAGTAAAAGGAAGATAAAATGTATACTTGGGGAAATATTTTGATCATAAATAATATCAAATACAATAAAATTTCTTGAAGGTTTATATCCATCTTTATGATTAGTTCTGATTGCAATTGAAAGTTGAGTTTAACTGCGTAAGCCTACTGTTCAGTTGGGTTTTTGTTGGGGACATCAGTTACATTGCATAATGAAAGAAGAGTGTTTCTATTTCATGGTCTATCTCTGAAACTGGAAATTATGTTTATGAGGAAAACTGAGATTATTAGTATAGTGGAAACTGTAACTTAATGGAATTCTCAAAGTTACACAGAATCCCCTCCGTTAAGGAACATAAATATCTCAATTAGAATACATCAGAAAATGTCTGAGTGAAGTTTTGCCTCCTATAATATTTGCAGTTTTCTACCACAAACACCTAAGTTTCTTACAAGATGGCTAGGCAACTCAATTTTCCTGGGATGGTCCCTGATCAGTACTGTTGCTTAAGTATCAGCCCCTTTTATTCTCAGAAGTAGGTCTGCACAATTGTAAACCTAGCAAAATAACACCATACAAGTTAGCTTCATATTTTTAAAGGAAAATATTTCAGTTATAAAAATGTAATTAAAGGCACTCATCCAAAAAAGTCACAGTTAGATACAAGTGATTTCTTTTTTCTATATGAGAGCCAGAAACCCCTTAGCTGTGAAGAGTGTGGCTTCAGAGATGCTAGATATGATATGGTTCTTATGTGTTAATGTGTCAACTGGTTTGGTCCTTTAAAAATAGTTACACAGAATTGCCATTTAATTATGATCCACCCCCACATACAGTACAAGGCCATATCTTATTCTGCAGTAAGAAATAAAATACACTGGGAAGAAATCTAATTATGCCTTATCTCCTATAACCATTTTTTTCTACAGGTTTCAAGCAGTAGGATTCAAACCATAAAAATCAAAGCCACTCTAATCACTTTTAGCATAAAGAGTAGTATCAACAAAGTTTATATCACAAAAAAAGAAATGTTCATATGCTGTAATTAAAAAATGTAAGTTTCTGTTGTTATTCACTAAGAATTACATGTAGGAAAAAGTTTTCATCTAATTAAATCTTACATATTTAAAAGATTATTATATTTTATTGAAATTATGTGCATCTATATTTAATTTTATATGATTTTATATAGTTAAACACAAAGAATATAATGTGTATATTATATAGTAAAAATTTAAGTTATTGATATGAATTTTCCCTATAGATATATTTTTAGCTCTCCTTATAAAAGCAATATGGTCAAAATAGTTGGAAACTCACAGAAAATTCTTAGCTAAAAGCTCTTTGAATAGATAAAATATTGTGTTTCTTAGAGTTTTGTCTAATATATGGCATAAAAAGATCCCCCACTGTGTAACTTTGTTTGGGTGGTATTTTTTTTTTCTCATGGAGAAGCTTTTCAGCTTGATGTAGTTCCATTGTTTTATTTTCATTTTTGTTTTACTTGCAAATGGATTTGAGTCATTGAAGACGCATGTATAAAACTCTAAGAGTTTTGCCAATATTTTCCTCTAAATATTGAATGTTCCTGATTTAATGTCCAAATCTTTAATCTATTTGGAGTTTACTGTTGTGTGCGGTGAAATTTAGTGTTTCAGGGATGTTTCAACCCAGTTTTCACAACACCATTTGTTAAAGAGACTTTCCATTCTCCATTTAATATTTTGGGCCCTCTTGTCAAAAATTAGGTGCTCATAGGTGCGGGAGCTTACTTCTGGGATCTCATTCTATTTCACAGGTCACCATCTCTATTTTTGTTACAACACCAGGAAATTTTCATTGCAATAGTTATATAATGTAGTTTGAGATGTAGGAGCATGATGAATGATGTTTCCAGTTTTGTTCTTTTTTTTCTCAAGATAGCATTGGAAATGCTAGATATTTTCTGATTCTAAATAAACTATTGCTTTTTCTAGATAAACTTGTATTTTATTTGTGTAAAGAAACTGGGGGGGGTCAGGTGTTGGTGCATCTAGTTGAGCACACATGTTACAGTGTGCAAGACTGGGTTCGAGTCCCTGGTCCCCACCTGTGGGGCAGAAGCTTCATGAGTAGTGAAGCAAGGCTACAGGTCTCTCTCTCTCTCTTTATCCCTCTCATTGAGGGCATATGACTCTTGTTTTTCTCTTGCAGCATTATTTATTTATGTTTAGTCTTTAATGTATTAATATGTGTCTTGGTGTAAATAATTCTGGGTTAATTTGGGACTCTCTGAGATTCTTGAATCTTTATGTCCTTCTTGTTGTTTAGTGCAAGGAAGTTTTATGCTATTATTATCTAATATACTTTTTTTTACCTTCCTCTCTTTCTCCTTCCTATATATTTCTTATGAATTCATCCCTCATGTCTCTGGTATTGCTTTCAATGTTTCTTAATATCATTTTTAGTTCTCTAAAATATATCTGTGTTTTCTCTAATTCATCCTCAACCATGCTAATTCTGTTTTCTGCCTGAGTTATTCTACTCTAACTTCCCTCAGCTTCATTTCTTAGTTCAGCTATTTTGTAACTGCTCAGTTACTGTATTAGTTTGTTCAGCTAGTTTATCCTTTAACTCAGCTACTTCAGCTTCTAGGTCTCTGTGGACCTTGAGATGGTTCCTGATTTACCTCACAGTCTCATCTGTTGATTCTCCATTTCTGTTTATAATTCTATCAAAGGCTTTCCTCACTCTTGTGACTATTGCATCAATTAATGTATGGATCTTTCATAAATTTTTTCTTTCTATATTTTGGGGCATTTTTTCTTGGCTTCTGCCCTGGCTTATTGATACAGAAAATCTTTTTGTCTTGCCATGATATTTGGTGTTTTTAAAAACTTTTTTGTGGTTGGTATTTAATTATGTAATTTTGCATAGATATTCCCTGCAATGTGTTTATCTCTGTGTAGAATTTGTGGAGTCTATCTCATACAAGTTCAAAAAAGGGGTGTTGTGTACTACTTTATTTGTGTTCAAGGACACTGTTAGTCCTAGGACAGTTGTGGCTAATTTTTCTGATTCGAACTCTAAGCAAACTTTTTTCCTGCTGGAATCTGTAGTACAGTTTAGTTCTGGAATGATATCAGTCAGAGTTTCCATAGAGGGTGCAATGAAGTTTACCTCAAGAATGCATTCTCCTGAAGACTTGAATCCTAGCTTCACGTCTTGGGAGTGAGAAGAGGCAAGGTCACCTTTGTTCTGTTCAGTGTTCTTAGCTGTTCTTCTGTTCTTAACTGTTATTTATATGTTCACATAGGTTGTAAATTTTCTTTGTTATTTACTTGCATTCCCTTCTCTGAAACTTGTGTTCTCTGTAATATCCTTTCTAATCAGGAAGATCAGAATTTGTAGAGATTTCTTGAGCAGAGTTTCTCCAAGGCTTGCCTCAATGCAGCCATTTTCCACACTCTGGGTTTTAATTGTGACTTTAGCCCTCTGTACAGCAGCTCAGATGCATCATTTTAAATGTGGCAGGGCTATGAGTTTTCTCTTCAGTCTCTCACTACCTCCTTGATGTATTAAAATGTACATCTAACTGAAATAACAATTTCTATTTGGAAAAAAAGTTACAAATAGAGATAGCAGTGTAGCTTTAAGCTTGAGAGGGCTCTTCCAAGACCCATTTCTTTCAGGTCTTTATTGTAGTAGCACTGTTATCAAAGTTAATATGAGGATGCCTAGTCATCCTGATGGCAAGTTGATTGTAAACAGTGCTATAAAATGAGGTGTCTGATAGGAGAACACATATTCCACCCCTTACTTATAAGTGCTTACAGGAGAGAAGAGTGGTTCCTCTATTGGCTATAGTTCTAATATCTGGAGATGCTCAACCTAAGAATCCCTTGCTAGAAAATAATTTTAATTCTCTAGTATCTTACCATAGGTCAAATGTTAATTGTTAATGACCCTGATGACTTCTCTTCCTTCTGCTCCTTCTTCATCTTCCTTATATTAAATGTATTACTGTAACTGAGGTTTGAGTTTTCGGGAATTCAAAGATAAAGTAAATAGTCACTTTCTCTTCATTTATCTCTCTTCTTTTTATTTGCCATCTGGCTTATTTATGAGGTTCAGTGCTGGCATAACTAATGCACTATTTCCTGTGGACATTTTTTTTTTTGATAAGACAGAAAGCAATTGAGAGAGGATGGGAGATAGAAAGTGACAAAGATAGACATTTGAAGGCCTGATTTTCTGCTTATGATGTTTCACACCTGTATAGTGGAACTGGGGACTTGAACCCTGGTCCTTGTGTATGGCAATGTGTGTGCTCAATCAAGTGCACCAATAGCCAACCTCCTATTTTCCTGTTGATGAAAGATACTAAGGTATGATTCTATGGATTTATTACTGGGATGCATAAGTACCCAAAATATTTCTAAATGCTTGATCATCTGTATGAATAAGCATCATTGTAAAGTTCTAAACTACTAGTACTAGATCTGAGTTAACCATTAACAAGTATTTAGATCTCTGGTCATGCAAGGAAGTGATTGAGACAAGACAGGAATAATGATGGTCTTATGGGATTTATTTTGGGGACAATTGCTTAGAAGATGTTTGAACCTGCACAGAATAGCACTTATACTTTATTTCTCTTCTACTGGCATAGAACTCTTTGAAATAGAGATGATTATTTTATACCTATGTGTTTGATTAATTCCCTCAAAAATAAACAAAACAAATCTCTTTCTATTCCTTATTACAAATTTGAAACAGGTTCAGACTGCTCTACTTTAAAAAAAAACTCAGTTCCCTAGTTCAATAATCAAACTTTTCAGTGCTATGGTTTTACTGTTGTCCTTCTCAGAATCATCTCCTACAAGCTCTACCAGAACCAAGCCCAATTTACACTATTTGTCAGTGATTCTCTGAGATTTTTCCATACTTTGGTGCCTGATGTACCCAGTAATGTCTGCACTCAAACTCACAGCTTGGGCACATGCTCCACTAGGTGAGCTGTGTCCCAGCCCTGATTGTACTTTTATTATAAGAAAGTCTCTACAAGGCATCCTAGTAGTTCTTACTGTATGAAGGCACTACAAGAAGTTGTCAGCCTACAACCAGAAGAGAGCCTTCACCAGAAATTAACCACACTGACACCTTGATCTTAAACTTCCAATCACTCTACTGTGAGAAAGAATTCCCTGTGGTTTATAACTTAACTGGTCTATTCTAATTATTTACAGTAGATCAAAAAACTAGAAGAGGAATTTGTTTTACCAGGAACCATCTTTGGAATGGGTGATGAGTAGAGCTAGAATCATTTTGGGATAGATCCTAAAATTTTTCATGTCTATTAATGGAATGATAATGGTAAGTCTCATTAAAGTTCAGAATAAGAAAGGAACTATTGAGAAGCTTCAATATTGTTATAAAAACGAAGAGGTCAGAGACAATCTTGGTAGAAATATGAATAGTTAAAGGCTATCTAATGAGGTCTTAGATAGGAAGGAGCAATATGTCATGAGAAACTGGAGGAATGGTCATTTTTTAAAATAATACTATGAAGAGCTTTGACAGAATCATGTTCACATCCAATTTTGAGAAATACAGAATTTTCCAGTGATAAAACTGAATATTGAGTGAAAGAAATGTCTAGGTAATGTCAATAGAACACTTACAGAAAAATGCAAGAAATTATGAGTTGAAGACTGTATTGTTAATCAAAGGGCAAGCAGAAATCAAAATGTTTAAAAAGTTTGTCTACTCATATTTCAAGAATATGAAGTATTCTTGAATGTTCAGGAGAGATCTGTATCCACATCAATATGAATACAACCCTCACATTTTTTCAGACCTTCCTGTAGGAAAATAGCCAGTTTGGACTGAAAAAAGAGGGATACTGAAAGGAGTGAAGAGAAGGGACAAAAGACGATTCAAAAATCATTAGCATTGTGGACTTCAAAACGAGGGATCATCATGAGTTTTGCCAGGTACCTACAAATCTAAGGCCATGAAATATAATCTTTCCCAGAAAACCCATGTGGGTGGAGCCACACCAGCAATTCCAGACCTATATAGAATCCAAGTTCAAGACCCCACCCTAAGATAGTCATAACCATTAAAATCTGAGAACTTCATCTAAAAAAGCCATGGATGGAGAACGGGTGGTGGCACACCAGCATAAGTGCACATACTACCAAATGCAAGGACTGTGCAAGAATATAATGTGTTAGTCTCCACTGCAGGGGAGTTACTTCACAAACCGTGAAGCAGGTTTTCAAGTGTTTTTCTTTTTCTTTTCTCTTTTTCATTTTCTTTCCTTTTTTTTTTTTTTTTGTTGCCTCCAGGGTTATCGCTGAGTCTCGCTGCCTGCACTACGAATCCACTGCTTCTGAAGGTCACTTCCCCCCTTTTGTTGCCCTTGTTGTTTATCGTTTTATCATTGCTGTTATCATTATTGTTGTTAGTATTATTGTTGTTAGTATTATTGTTGTTGTATAGGATAGAGAGAATTGCAGAGAAGAGGGGAAGACAGAGAGAGGGAGAAAAAGATAGACACCTGCAGACCTGCTTCACCGCCTATGAAGCGACTCCCCTGCAGGTGGGGACCTGGGGGCTCAAAGGAGATCCTTAGGCCAGTCCTTGCACTTCACGCCATGTGCGCTTAACCCTCTGTGCCACCAGGTATTTTTCTCTCTCCCTTTTTTATCTCCCTCTCCCCTCTCGACTTCTCTTTGTCCTGTCCAATAAAATGAAGAAAAAAAAATGGCCGAGGAGCAGTGGATTCATAGTGCTGGCACCAAGCCCCCTCAATAATCCTGGAGGGAAAAAAAGCAAGCTCATGGAGCTGGGGAGTCTCCAATGTGTTTGGAAGATTGGTCCCACCAACCCAAGTGGACCATAAGGGTTTGAACTTGATTGGGACCAATTATTCTTTTTTTTTTTTCTCTTCTATTTCTTTTCCTAATTTATTATTATTATATTTATTTATTTAATAGAGATAGCCAGAAATTGAGAGGAAAGGGTATACAGAGAGGAAGAGAGGCACCTGCAGCACTGCATCATCATTTGTGAAGCTTTCCTCTTGCAGGTAGGGACTATGAACTTGAACCTGTGTCCTTGTGGTTATAACACATGTGCTCAACCAGGTGCACCACTACTCAGTCCCTTCTTTTTTATTTCTTCCTTGGGGAGTGGGACTATTATTTCTATGATTAGCCCACCACTGCATTTTGGAGACATATGACTTGGTTTGTTTCACAGGTTCCTAGATGAGGAAGGAATCTGCCTCAAGATGAACAGTACCTTGAATCTTCCTTACAGGATTTGAATTATTTTTTAGATTCAGATTTTTGAGTTAAGGTGACTTTGAAGTTGTTGGGGTTAAATGGATATAATTTTACAAGTGTAAAGGAGATGAATTTGCACGTATAGGGGGAGAATGTTATTTGTGTATTCCCAGAACCCATTTCTTAAATGCTAAGCCTCAGATTTAGACTTTAGGGCTATATGCATTTCAAGAGTTTATTAATGATTCATCCTATCTTTATTTTACTTCTTAAGTATTTAATATGAGTAATATAATCTAATGTTCTTCCTTCTCCAGGTTTACAGCACTTAGCACAGATGCCTCGCCTCAGCCCACCCCCCAGTTTTTTGTCTTTTTATCCAAAAGACAAAAATCTTCCACTGTATACCACACAGTCCTTCTCCTGGTTTAATTCTTGTTGTTATTACTCAGGATTACCCACTGTGGTATAACTTTTTCATATAGAATAAAATGGCATACAGAGAGCCAAAGGGGGAGAGGGAAAGATCACAGCACCAAATTTTCCGCCATAACTGTGAGGGTCAGGCTCAAAGCAAGCATTTTCCGTGTATGCTAATTTGCTAGCTCAAGGATGTGTTCTAATTGCATACATATTTCTGCTTCTTTTCATTATATTAGAAATCAGTGAAAACACAACCTTATGCTATCCTGTGAAGTCACCTGCTTTCCTGGAACTCCAACCTCCAGAACTCTTAGGACCAAATTTCCACTGTTTTCCTCCCAGGTAGCTGTTGTATTTTTTGTTATAACAGTCCAAACAAATGAAGACAAACATATAGTTTTCATAGTTTAATGTTTTCTTTTTTTATTTATTTATTTTCCCTTTCCTTTTGTTGCTCTTGTTTTATTGTTGTAGTTATTATTGTTGTTGTTATTGATATCATCATTGTTGGATGGGACATAGAGAAATGGAGAGAGGACGGGAAGACAGAGAGAAGGAGAAAAGATAGACACCTGCAGACCTGCTTTACTGTCTGTGAAGCAACTCCCCTGCAGGTGGGGAGCCAGGGGTTCAAACTGGGATCCTTATGCCAGTCCTTGGGCTTTGCACCATGTGCACTTAACCCACTGCACTACTGCCCAACTCTTCTAGTTTGATGTTTTCCACTTTATATGGTGCTTTATAAACCCATCCATGATGGTACGTTTTACTGCTGTGCTTTTTAATATTTATTTATTTATTTATTTATTTATTTATTTTTACCAGAGCACTGTTCAACTCTGGCTTATAGTGGTATGGGCGACTGAACCTGGGACTTTGAAGGCTCAGGCATGAGAGTATCTTTGCATAACCATTATGTTATCTACCCCCACCCCCTGCTCTGCTTTTTATTGCTGAGTAGTAAAGCAACTCTTGATGAACAATTTGAGTTTTAGGGGGAAAAATAGTTAAGCCTAAAAAGTACTGGAGCTGGAATTTTAAAAAGCTAAAATGAAAAATTCTCTAAAGACTTTCAGTTGCAGATTTAAGAAGATAGAAGATGTGCCAATGTGCTTAGATGTTGTTTTCACTGGGCTATGTTGTTTTCTTTTTTTTATGTAAATTATTTTATTTTATTTTTTTTTAATTTTTTATTGAAGAAAGGATTAATGAACAAAAACATAAGGTAGGAGGGGTACAACTCCACACAATTCCCACCACTCAATCTCCATAACCCACCCCCTCCCATGATAGCTATGTTGTTTTCGCTGGGCTAGCTTCACGGGCGGGTAACAGACGACCAGAGACTCATGGTTGAGTTGTAGACAGTATCTCTTTATTCAGGCAGGACACAGCACAATCTAAGCCGAGCTAAGCTAAACTCAAGGTACTGTAAAACTCACCATGCTGTCTTTATATATACTTGCCAAGTAGGGTGGAAACAGGATGTGACATAGAGAGGGTGGAGAGAAAAGTGACTGGTCAAAATCAGAGTGTGACAAGGAGAGGATCAGGGTGTGACAAGGAGGGGGCGGAGCAGGCGAGAATCCTATCACTGAACCACCAATGCCCTGAAGGGAGGGTGGTGCTTGTTAACAGTGGTTATGTAAATAGAATGCAGTGGTTATGTAAATAGAATAGTGTTAAGCAGGGGGGATTTAAACCAAATGAAACAGAAGGGGTCTCATGCATACCAACACTTAGACAAAGGACAAATTCTTGAGTCTTAGGAGAAGAAATCAATTGAAAAAAACTTTAAAAACCTAATAGATTCGAGGGAGAGGAAGATGGCGGCCTGAGAAGTTGCTGGCAGCGAGCGCTCTGACGGCATCGTCGCATCGTCGGCAACGGTAGGATTTTCTGCCTTTAGCAGGCCAGTTAATAAGGGGTGACACCAAAGAGTGGGTACAATTTAATTTGGGTTAAGAATTAGAGTAAAGGTGACACGGACTAGCGGGGCTCCAGAATTCCCAGGGCGCCGGGCAAGGAGAGTGCGCCGGGCATTGTCCTCCGCCCGCCCAGGAAGGCGGCTCCTCCGCCGGTTGCAGAGCGCGACGGGCAGAGGACCCGGAGAGAGCACTTTAGCTCGGGGGCTTCCTCTTGGGAGAATCCAGGGTCCACCGTGACCCTGAGAGCAGATCCAAAGACTTCTTGAGTATAGCTCTCATTGGATCAAAGGATTTGGAGCTAGTTTTCATTTTTGAGAAATCCTTTAAAAAAGTCTGGAGGGGGGGGTTTCCCGGAAGATGGCGGACAAAGGAGAAGTGGCTAGCCTTTGAGCTCCGGACACATCTCGTGTAAACAATAGGATTTTCTGCCTTTAGCAGGCCAGCCAATAAGGGGCCACAGCAGTCATACCAAAGAGCTGTCTATAACTTAATTTGGGTTAAGAATTAGAGTAGGGGAAAAAAATTCTTTTTTCTTCCTTTTAATTTTCAAGCATACATCCTTCCCGCCGCTCCCCCCCCCCACACACACCATAAGCAGTGCCTGGGACCAGCTACTAGCAGGATACCCCATACCACCAAACAGGGTTTTTTTTTTTTTTTTTAAACTCACTGATAACACATTTGGGAAGTTCCTCGCACTGCTCTTTAATTACAACCCTTCTTCTTATATTCTCCCTTTTCTCTCTCTTATCTCTCTCTATCTCTTTTTTTTAATTTTTTATTATTATTATTATTATTTTATCTTGTCATACACTTCTTTCTTCTTTGCCTTTCTGAATTTGTGAATTACTTTGGTGAAGAAATCTGACCCAGAGTGGACTCTCTATGTGTGTATCTCTGCTCTAGTTCCCTTTACACTCTTGTTACCCTAGAATATACACTGGATAGTAGATTTTCATAACTGTCTATTCTTGCTATCCTCTCTTTCTTTTCTCTTTCTTCACTGGGATTTGGTTACTATTTTTTCACGGACTGGAGAAATTGTTTGGCTAACTGGTAATGATTAAACTCCTTCAATACTTACTTCAGTTGCTACTGTAATTCCGGAGGTTGGTGAGTGCAATTGTCATAAAGGTATTTAGTACAGTGTTACTTGTGCTCAAAACACAACAACTGAGGAACAACAGAGCATTAAAAAAAAAAAAAAAAGAGAGAGAAACACATAAATAAAAAAAATGGGTAGATTAAAAACAAATAAAACTGCTACCCCAATGAATGAAGACAAGAGCCCAGAAGAAACCATAAATCAGTCAGAAGTAACCATAGATAAGAAAAGTATGCAAGCAATAATAAACTTATTAATCACAGAAATGAAAACAACATTGGAGGAAAGGAATGGCAGTATTAGGGAAACAACAGTTGAGACACCCAAGGAAAATACTGATTATCTTGAGACAATTAGAGAACTGAAAGCTGAAATAGCTGTAATGAAGAAAGAAGCTGAGGCAAGGGAAAGCAGACTAACAGAAGCAGAAAACAGAATTAGTCAGACAGAGGATGAGTTAGAGAAAACTAAGAAAGAGGTGAAAGAGCTTAAAAAGAGATTGAGAGACACTGAAAACAACAACAGAGACATATGGGATGATCTCAAAAGAAGTAACATTCGTATAATTGGCCTGCCAGAGGAAGAAAGAGAGGAAGGGGAAGCAAACATTCTAGAGGTAATAATACAAGAAAATTTCCCAGACCTGAATAACAGAAAGGATATCAAGGTGCAAGAGGCCCAGAGAGTACCAAACAGAATCAACCCAGACCTGAAAACACCAAGACACATCATAGTCACAATGAGAAGAAGTAAGGATAAAGAAAGGATCCTAAAGGCTGCAAGAGAGAAACAAAAAGTCACATACAGGGGAAAACCCATAAGACTTTCTGCAGATTTCTCCACTCAAACTCTAAAAGCCAGAAGGGAGTGGCAAGATATCTATCGAGCCCTGAATGAAAAAGGGTTTCAACCAAGGATAATATATCCTGCTAGACTTTCATTCAAGCTAGACGGAGGGATCAAAACCTTCTTAGACAAACAACAGTTAAAGGAGGCAACTATCACCAAGCCGGCCCTGAAAGAGGTACTAAAAGACCTCTTATAAACAAGAACATCACTATAATACTTGTAATATATCAGAGTAAACAAATCGTTTTTTAGAACAATGGCACTACAATACATTAAATCCATAATATCAATAAATGTCAATGGCTTAAACTCACCCATCAAAAGGCACAGGGTGGGGGGATGGATCAGAAAACATAACCCAACCATATGCTGCTTGCAAGAATCCCATCTGTCACAACAAGATAAACACAGACTTAAAGTGAAAGGATGGAAAACTATCATACAGGCTAACGGTCCACAAAAAAGGGCAGGAACAGCCATTCTCATCTCAGACACGATAGATTTTAAATTAAATAAAGTAATAAAAGATAGGCAAGGACATTACATAATGATTAGAGGATCAATCAGCCAAGAAGACTTAACAATTATTAACATCTATGCACCCAACGAGGGACCATCTAAATACATTAAACACCTACTGAAAGAATTTCAAAAATACATCAATAGTAATACAATAATAGTGGGAGACTTCAATACCCCACTCTCACACTTAGACAGATCAACAAAGCAGAGAACCAATAAAGATACAAGAGAATTGAATGAAGAGATTGACAGACTAGACCTCTTGGACATTTTCAGACTCCTCCACCCAAAAAAACTGGAATACACCTTCTTTTCAAATCCACATAACACATACTCAAGGATAGACCACATGTTAGGCCACAAAGACAGCATCAATAAATTCAAGAGCATTGAAATCATCCCAAGTATCTTCTCAGACCACAGTGGAGTAAAACTAACTTTTAACAACAAACGGAAAATTATTAAAAGACATAGAATTTGGAAACTAAACAACATGCTCCTTAAGAACCACTGGGTCAGAGACTCACTCAAACAGGAAATTCAAATGTTCCTGGAAACTAATGAAAATGAAGACACAACCTATCAAAATATTTGGGACACAGCGAAAGCAGTACTGAGAGGGAAACTTATAGCCATACAATCACATATTAAACACCAAGAAGAAGCCCAAATGAACGACCTTACTAGACACCTCAAGGACTTAGAGGAAGAGGAACAAAGGAACCCTAAAGCAACCAGAAGGACAGAAATCACTAAAGTTAGAGCAGAAATAAACAACATCGAAAATAAAAGAACCATACAAAAGATCAATGAAGCCAAATGTTGGTTCTTTGAAAGATTAAACAAAATTGACAAACCCCTAGCCAGACTCACCAAACAAAAAAAGAGAGAAGACTCAAATTAATAGAATTGTAAACGATGCAGGAGATATCACAACTGACACCACAGAAATCCAGAGAATTCTGCGAAACTTCTATAAAGAACTATATGCCACCAAGCTAGAGAATCTGGAAGAAATGGAACAATTCCTAGAAACCTATGCACTTCCAAAACTGAACCAAGAAGAACTACAAAATCTAAATGCACCAATCACAGACAAAGAAATTGAAACCGTTATTAAGAATCTCCCCAACAACAAAAGTCCTGGACCAGATGGCTTCACAAATGAATTCTACAAAACTTTCAGGAAACAGTTAATACCCATACTTCTTAAGCTATTCCATAAGATTGAAGAAACAGGAATACTCCCTTCCACCTTTTATGAAGCCAACATCACCCTGATACCAAAAGCTGATAGGAACAGAACAAAAAAGGAAAACTACAGACCAATATCTCTGATGAACATAGATGCCAAAATATTAAACAAGATCTTGGCCAACCGGATACAGCAACACATCAAAAAGATTGTTCATCATGACCAAGTGGGATTCATCCCAGGAATGCAAGGCTGGTTCAACATCCGTAAATCAATCAATGTCATTCATCACATCAATAAAAGCAAAGCCAAAAACCACATGATTATCTCAATAGATGCAGAGAAAGCCTTTGACAAAATCCAACACCCATTCATGCTCAAAACTCTACAGAAAATGGGAATAGATGGGAAATTCCTCAAGATAGTGGAGTCTATATATAGCAAACCTACAGCCAACATCATACTCAATGGAGAGAAGCTGAAAGCATTCCCCCTCAGATCGGGGACTAGACAGGGCTGTCCACTGTCACCGTTACTCTTCAACATAGTATTGGAAGTTCTTGCCATAGCAATCAGGCAAGAGAAAGAAATCAAAGGGATACAGATTGGAAGGGAAGAAGTCAAGCTCTCACTATTTGCAGATGATATGATAGTATACATAGAAAGACCTAAAGAATCCAGTAGAAAATTACTGGAAGTTGTTAGGCAATATAGCAAGGTATCAGGCTACAAAATCAATGTACAAAAATCAGTGGCATTTCTTTATGCAAACACTAAATCTGAAGAAGAAGACATCCAGAAATCACTCCCATTTACTGTTTCAGCAAAATCAATCAAATACCTAGGAATAAAGTTGACCAAAGAAGTGAAAGACTTGTATACTGAAAACTATGAGTCGCTACTCAAGGAGATAGAAACTGATACCAAGAAATGGAAAGATATCCCATGCTCATGGATTGGAAGAATAAATATCATCAAAATGAATATTCTCCCCAGAGCCATATACAAATTTAATGCAATACCCATCAAAGTTCCACCAGGCTTCTTTAAGAGAATAGAACAAACGCTACAATCATTTATCTGGAACCTGAAAACACCTAGAATTGCCAAAACCATCTTAAGGAAAAGAAACAGAAATGGAGGCATCACACTCCCAGACCTTAAACTATATTATAAAGCCATCATCATCAAAACAGCATGGTACTGGAACAAAAATAGGCATACAGACCAGTGGAACAGAATTGAAAGCCCAGAAGTAAATCCCAACACCTATGGGCATCTAATCTTTGATAAGGGGGCCCAAAGGATTAAATGGAAAAAGGAGGCTCTCTTCAATAAATGGTGCTGGGAAAACTGGGTTGAAACATGCAGAAGAATGAAATTGAACCACTTTATCTCACCAGAAACAAAAATCAACTCCAAATGGATCAAAGACCTAGATGTCAGACCAGAAACAATCAAATACTTAGAGGAAAACATTGGTAAAACACTTTCCCACATACACCTCAAGGACATCTTTGATGAATCAAACCCAATTGCAAGGAAGACCAAAGCAGAAACAAACCAATGGGACTACATCAAATTGAAAAGCTTCTGCACATCCAAAGAAACTATTAAACAAACAGAGAGACCCCTCACAGAATGGGAGAAGATCTTCACATGCCAGACATCAGACAAGAAACTAATCACCAAAATATATAAAGAGCTCAGCAAACTCAGCCGCAAAAAAGCAAATGACCCCATCCAAAAATGGGCAGAGGAAATGAACAAAACATTCACCACAGAGGAGATCCAAAAGGCTAACAAACATATGAAAAACTGCTCTAGGTCACTGATTATCAGAGAAATGCAAATCAAGACAACACTAAGATACCACCTCACTCCTGTAAGAATGGCATACATCAAAAAGGACAGCAGCAACAAATGCTGGAGAGGATGTGGGGACAGAGGAACCCTTTTACATTGCTGGTGGGAATGTAAATTGGTACAGCCTCTGTGGAGAGCAGTCTGGAAAACTGTCAGAAGGCTAGACATGGACCTTCCATATGACCCAATAATTCCTCTCCTGGGGTTATACCCCAAGGACTCCATAACACCCAACCAAAAAGAGGTGTGTACTCCTATGTTCATAGCAGCACAATTCATAATAGCTAAAACCTGGAAGCAACCCAGGTGCCCAACAACAGATGAGTGGCTGAGAAAGTTGTGGTATATATACACAATGGAATACTATGCAGCTATCAAGAACAATGAACCCACCTTCTCTGACCCATCTTGGACAGAGCTAGAAGGAATTATGTTAAGTGAATTAAGTCAGAAAGATAAAGATGAGTATGGGATGATCCCACTCATCAACAGAAGCTGACTAAGAAGATCTGAAAGGGAAACTAAAAGCAGGACCTGATCAAATTGTAAGTAGGGCACCAAAGTAAAAACCCAGTGGTGAGGGGTAGGCATGTAGCTTCCTGGGCCAGTGGGGGGTGGAAGTGGGCGGGAGGGATGGGTCACAGTCCTTTGGTGGTGGGAATGGTGTTTATGTACACTCCTAGCAAAATGTAGACATATAAATCAGTAGTTAATTAATATGAGAGGGGGAAATCAATTGTATGTCTCAAAGTTTCTCAAAAGACAAACTGAATCTTTTTAATATATAGGCTATGTATTTGATATGCGGACTCTCTCAAAAGCCTAGACCAAGTAGATTAGAAGCTTCCAATAGCACAGCTATATACAAGATACTGGGTACTGTCCAGGAAACCATAACAAAGGGACTTTTCAAAGTTAACCCAATTAACAAATAATGTGATGATAATATTAACTATCGATTGTCTTTTTGAACCCTAAGACAGCAGGAACCTCACATCTTCACTATAGAGCCCCTACTTCCCCCAGTCCTGGAACCCTTGGATAGGGCCCACTTTCCCGTATGCATCTCCCAATCCAAACCAAACAACATTGCATCTGCCGATCACAAACTAACCAAAGCAACGATTGCTACCTCAACATGCTTCACCCCAGAATGTATCCAGAGACTTCACGTGTGGAATGACAACCCTTCAGCTTCATTACTCGGGTGAGACCTTTCCTTTAATAGTACACTCTAATTTCATCTCAGGTAGTTCACTTTCCAACAAAGTCCCATAACCTAGATATACACCAGTTTCTGTGAGAGAGAGCTTATGTGCACACGTATCCATAAACTACTGCAAAATATATACCTGAAAGCAGGACTACACTAGAGTTTGCAGTGAGTACCTCCCTAACACTTCCTCTCCACTATTCCAAGCTTGGGATCCATGATTGCTCAACAAATTGTTTGGCTTCATATGTTAACTCTCTTTTCAATCACCAGGTTCCAGATGCCACCAGGATGCTGGCTAGGCTTCCCTGGATTGAAGACCCCACCAATGTGTCCTGGAGCTCAGCTTCCCCAGAGTCACACCCTACTAGGGAAAGAGAGAGGCAGACTGGGGGTATGGACCGACCAGTCAACGCCCATGTTCAGCGGGGAAGCAATTACAGAAGCCAGACCTTCTACCTTCTGCATCCCTCAACGACCCTGAGTCCATGCTCCCAGAGGGATAGAGAATGGGAAAGCTATCAGGGGAGGGGGTGGGTTATGGGGATTGGGTGTTGGGAATTGTGTGGAGTTGTACCCCTCCTACCTTATGCTTTTGTTCACTAATCCTTTCTTAAATAAAAAATTAAAAAAAAAAAAAAAACCTAATAGATTCTAAAGTAACTATGAGACATCACTAATTGCATCAATAAACACCAACATATGTGTTCCAGAAGGAGATGAGAAATAAAAGAGTGACAGAAAAGACATGAAGAAATACCTGAAAAGTTTCTACTTGGAGAAAAGTATGATTCGTTCGTTCAAATATCTGAAAGAATACTGGATAGAATAAATCCCAAAGATTCACACTGAATATGTTAAAAAAAAAATACTAAAGTACAAAGACAAAGAGAATTTTTAAGATAGCAGGTGAGAAGCAACTGATGACTTACAAGAGATTTTTCAGTGATATTTAACGTTAATATCAGCAGAAACATTAGGAGACAATAGGAATGTATAAATATATATGTGTGTGTGTGTGTATACATGAAATCCTCAAAGAGAAATTAATAATTCTTCAATTAATAATTCAGTGTTCAGTAAAAGACTCTGCTCCAAAGATAGGAGATAGTAAAACATCTTGAGAGATGCAACAGTTGAGGAAGTTTGTTGCTATTATGTCTGCTTTACAAAAATTGTGAAAGGGAGCCGTAAGGGTGAAATGAAAGATTTTGACAGTTATTCAAAGCCATACAAAAAATTTTCACTAGCAAAGGTAATTACATAGATAAATATGAAAGACACAATTAGTGTATGTTTGGTTTAAACCTCTAATTTCTGTTCTCTGTATGATGTAAAAGACAAACCATTAAGATATTAAAATCCATGTTAGGACCACACAGTGTATAATGGTATGATTTATAACCACAATTACATAGGAAAAGAAGGGGAAGAACTGGGAGGGAGCAGAAATTTATGTATGCTATTGAAGCTAAGTTGGAATCAATTTGAGTTAGATTTGTTATAAATTTAGGTTGCTAATTGCGATCCATTGGTTAACCACTAAGAAAATAACATAGAAATCTACAGAAAAGCAAATAATCAGGGAAAAACTGTAAGTTTCAGTTGTATGTTATAAATCAACATTGGTGTATATATTATGTGTTATCATTTTGTTACTTCGTTCTCTTAGTGTCAAAAAATAAATAAAATAAAACTGCCACAATTTGTGGGCAACATGCTAATTTCCATTGGAAACTTAATGATTCCAGGAAAAACAACAAAAAAAAAAACTATTAAAAACAATAAGCTAATATAGTAATGTGGCACAGTACAAAATCAGTAACATTTTTTTTCAGTGAGGGAGCCATGTGCATAAGTGATTCCGTTGCTCATGTGCTTATTCCTTCACGATTTTTTCTTTCAGTAGAGAGAACCAGAATATACACTATAGAACCAGAATATACACTATAGAACCAGAATTTCCCTTGGTTCCCTGGTGCTTTCATGTGGTGTTGGGGTTCAAATTCAGACTCCATACATGACAAAGTGTGTACCCTAGTGGATGAGGCTCTCTCCTGGTCCTGTTGTATATTTCTAAACAAGCAGTTACCTATAAAAGAAGGAAATCAGGGGGTAGGTGGTGGCTCGTAACTATGCACAAAGACCCAGGTTCAGGTCCAGTCCCCACGTGCAAGTGGAAGCTTCATGAATGGCAAAGCCATGATGTAGGTATCTCTATCTCTCTCCCTAACTATCTCTCCCTCTCTCTTGATTTCTCTCTGCTTATCCAATAAATAAAAAATATACCAGGGGAGATACCATGATCACAAAGGAGGTTTTTCCAGGGTAAGGCTTATCCATTGCACTCCAGATGTGTTCACCCCTGCAATTTCCCCAAATGTGGGAAACTTGACTGCATGTTTTGTGGTAGTGGCAGATTACATTCATGCTTTCCCTTGTCTTTTAATTTTTAAGTATATATATATATATATATATATATATATATATATAATTATATATATAATTTTAAGTATATATATACATATATATGTTTATATACATATATATACTTAATATATACTTAAATATTATATATATGTATATATACTATATATACATATATATAATATTTTAAAAGAAAAGAAGGAAATCAAGAAATCAATCCCATTCACAATCACACCAAAATAATTAAGTATCTGGGAACATGAAAGACTTGCACACTGGAAACTATAAATCACTATTAAAAGAAATACAAGATACAAGGAAATGAAAGAAATTATATAATCTTCTTGGACTGGAAGAACTACTATTGTTAAAATAGTATTCTTACCCAAATAACTACACAAATTCAAGGCAATCACTACCAAAACTCCAAAGGCATTCTTTCAGGAAAAAAAATATAAATGCTACTAAAATGTGACTGCAATTAGATCTCTAAATTGCTAAAGAAATACTGAGGGGGGAAAAGATAGTGACAGAGAGTGGATTAATAATTGTGCTGTACAAACATACTACTCAGTTATAATAAAAGATACAATCGTGACTTTTGTGACAATATGATTGGATATTGAAGGTATTAGAGAAAGTAAAATACCTCAGGAGAAAGGCAAATATAGAGTGAGCTCATTTAGACATAGGAAATAAATTAACAAATAATTTTCAGTGTCTATGTGAGTTCTGAAAACCTAAATTTTAAAATATATCCTCCATAATTATGGCAGGCAGTAAAATGACTCCATCTATCCTTACCTGCTTCATGCTCTAATCCTAGGAACTAGTATGTTTCTTTCTATGGCAAGCGGGGCTTTACAGATATGATGAAAGCAAATGAATTTGAAATGTGGAGATTGGAGAGGTCCAACTTGATCCCACAATCCTGAAATGTGGAGGACTTTCCTTGCCTGGAGTCAGAGAGAGAGAAAGAGAACAGGATGAGAGGAACAGAAGAATCTGAGCTGCCACTGTTGGCTTTGAAGATAAAGAAGTCACAACACATGGAATGTTTACTCCATAAATAGAAAGAAAAAAAGAGAGAGAATGGGACTTGGATAAGAACAAGAGGTAGATTCACTTATCAATGACCCTTTTGGTCCATATCACACCACATCATCATCTGGGGCCCTAGTCAGGGAAACCTTGGATTCTCACACAAATATAATAGGCCTAAACCTCCAATAGATTCAGTCTCTACACCACCATGGGTCACTTCCATCAGGAATGTCACCATAAACTCTCTTGTGGGCCTTCACAGGACCTTGCCCTCACCATAAAACAATGATGGTAGGGACTGCCCCAGTCTCTAAAAGGAGGCTGGTGTATCCTGCCCTGCCACTTGAGGAAGACTGGTCTGAAATGAGCACAGCCTGCAATGTTCCCAGTTGTGACTATGAGCTGTGAGCTCAGACCAATAGGGACTCAGAGGTTACACAGGCTCTGGTGCTAAACATATATATGTATGCCCTGGATCGGGTGGATGGAGGTAAATAGTTCATTTTATTCATAGAATTTTTTCAGGAATGGGGGCTACTCTCTAACTTAGTCCAACTTTCTAGTTCTGACATCATTTTATAAGACAATATTTTTTTATCCAACTTCATGCTAGCTATCAAACTCAAGCAAAAACTATGATGGTCAAGGGTCCCTAGAAACATGCTTAAAATGGACTTCCTAGCTTCCTACTACCTCAAGAGTCCTAATTTCATTTGCTCAAATCTAAGTTTGGGTCCCTGTTCATTAACCATTTGTCTCACTTTATGTCCTGCCATCTTCAAGACACCAAGTTGCAGATGGTATTATGATTCCATCCTGACTTTTTTGGGCAGACAACCTCATCAATGTTTCCTGGAACCTCACCTCTTCAGAGCTCTACTCCACTAGGGAAAGATAAAAATAGGTTTGGGGTATGGATCCACCTGCTAATGCCCATGTCCAGTGGAGAAGCAGTCACAGAATCCAGAACTCCTACCTTCCAAATCGCAAGGACAACTTTGGTTCTTACTCCCAGTAGGGGAGAAGTGATAAAAGGAAGATCACCAGAAGGCTCTGAACTCCAGCGCTATCAGGACCCACAGAGAGAAGAGGAAAAAGAGATGGGCATTTGGATGTAGTAATAGGGTTATGTGTGACTTGGAGGGGAAGAGAGGACTGGACCTGGAAGAAAAAAGGGGCAGTTATATACAAATGTAGACAGATAGTTGTAGAGATAATAGTTAACCCATGTCTCCAACCTTGGGCTAATTTTGGTGGTTTGCGATGGAGGGAGGGGTTGGCGATTCAGAATTCTGGTGGTGGAATGGTATGGAATTATACTCCTGCTGACCTGTATTTTTTATTATTATTTATTCCCTTTTGTTGCCCTTTTTATTGTTGTTGTTGTTATTATTGTTGTTTTTGTTGTTGTTGGATAGGACAGAGAGAAATGGAGAGAGGAGGGGAAGAAAGAGAGGGGGAGAGAATGATAGACACCTGCAAACCTGCTTCACCACCTGTAAAATGACTCCCCTGCAGGTGGGGAGCCGGGGGCTTGAACTGGGATTCTTAGGCTGGTCTTGCACTTTGTGCCACCTGCACTTAACCTGTTGCACTACTGCCTGGCTCCTGGACATGTAATTATTTTTAATCAATATTAAATCCCTAGTAAGATAGAGAAAGAGAGAAAGAAAGAGTTAAAAAATGACTCTTTTCTAGGTCATCCAGAAAGAGCTCCAAACCCCCCCCCCCCAACAGCTTGATGTCAGCCTTAGGATACTCATGTGAGCAGAACTGTAAGATAGCATCTCTACTATATTGTTTTGAGTGTATGGAAATGAGAAGGAAAACAATAAACTTGCATGGATATAAACTTATGCCAAAATTGTGTGTGTGTTTAAGCACAACTGGACATAATGGTCTGGACAATAATCCAAAAAAATGGGAGCCCTTAAATTTTCCTACTGCAATATAATTTCTTCTGAGCAGTGAATTCCCCCAATTTTCCTCTTTTTATGGATACTGTCATCAAAAATGTAACATTAAGGGAAACTATATGGAGAAACAGACAGGAAGTTAAACAGCAAAGCACAGAAGGGAATTGACATACACAGACCTATCTCTCTATAGGAAACACTGTTCAGTGCACCATCTCCATGAAGTATTTGGAAAATCTGCATTATTCCATTTTTATTAATTAAAAAGCAAATAGAGAAATATTCTTGCTCCATACAAGCTGGCAAAGAAGAGAGTCAAATTTCTCTGATTCCTAAACCTTACAGATTAGTTTCTCTCAGCAATGTTAAAGTGAAGAGTATTGGTTAAATTTGATACGGTTCCGACTTGAACTCAACACTGTCTTAGACACATAGTCATTCCAGGAACTTTGGCAAGTTCTTTCTCTTGATCCTTCAAATCGATTAGCTTCACAATTTCTTCACACCATGCTACCCAATAAGGACAAATGACTAAGAAAAATCAAACAAACAAAAACAAACAAACAAGAGGCTTGCATCTGTTTGGAGAGACAAGTGAGGAAGAAACATAAGGATATAATTAAACATTACATTAAATGAGGCCAGATGTTCCTAGAAGGAAGATTCAGAGCAACTGGGACTATCAAGAAAGTCAGTGTGGAGAGGGAGGTATCTGGACAGACTCAGCAGTGAGGTTGGTTTTTTGTGGGGCTTTCAGTCTATTGAGGCATTCACATCTGACTGCCAGATGGGTATCAGGTTCTCACTGGGTCTTGGGGACTAGGGAATGGGAGGCAGTACTCTGTTCTCAAGGCACTTAAACCACAATATGAAGTTGTGCCAGACTAAATTCATGTGGAAATGTGATATGGGTGCATCAAACAATTTACATTTCAATCAGGGAAGAGAGGGTAGGATCCATCGTGATCATGGAAAACGAGTTGATAGAAAGAGTATCACGGCACTTTTGCGTGTTCTTTATTTAATAGTTTCATTCCTACCATGGACCCCATTTTGATAATTACATTGTGTTGTTCAGCACATTCTGACCAATTCCTGTGTAGGTTGGACACTAGAGATGAGTATTTCTGGCCTCCGGTGACTAAGAATAAGAACAATGGCAGAAAATAAATGAATCAGCTAAAAAGAATTATTCTAGATTCACTATGATAATTTTTAATCAAGTGAAATATATTTTGAATTTATTCATTTAAGAGTCTTTGGGGGGGCAGTTGGTGGTGCACCTAGTTGAGCAAATGTGTTACAATGTGCAAGGACCCAGGTTCAAGCTCCCAGTCCCTACCTGCAGGAGGGAAAACTTTGTGAAGCAGTGTTGCAGGTGTCTCTCTATCTCTATCTCTCTGTATTACCCCTTCCCTCCCAATTTCTGGCTGCCTATGCAATAAATAAGTACAGATAATAAAAAAGTAGAATATAAGTTATAAAAAGAGGGGCCAGGTGGTAGTGTACCTGGTTAACCACACACATTACAATGCACAAGGATCCAGCTTTAAGCCCTTGGTTTCCAGCTGCTAGGGGAAAGCTTCAGGAGTGGTGAGCAGGGATGCAGGTGTCTTTCTATTTCTCTCTTCATCTCCTCCTCCTCTCGCAATTTCTTTGCCTCTATCCAAGAATAAATAAAAAATATTAAAAAATAAGTTATAAAGTTTCTTTAAGAAAGAGCCCATGTGAACAAATATTCACACATGTATTTGATATTTTACTCATTTAATTTGCAGATAAATCTTGAATTCTGATGGGAGAGTGATTTAGAGCATTTCAGAAAAATCAGTCCCCTTGTGCCTTGTAGGTCCCTGCAGACTCCTCCGCATTCGAAATAAATCGAGAACATCAAGCTCACAAGTTTGATGCTCTATCAGTTGTGCTATTTCCCCAGCTAATTATCTTCTCATGATTGTTCAGGGAGAATCAACTTTGTTTCTCTCGTAGCTAATTATGTTTTCTTTTTCTTTTTCTTTTTTTGCTTCTATTTTAAATTCTTTTGATTCGGGTGATTAATGGTTTACAGTCTACAGTAAATATAATTGCTGGCACATATGTAAAATTTCTGTTTTCTGCATAACAATCTAACTCCCCACCTAGGTCGTTTTCCACCAACTTGGAACCAGGTCTTGAAAACTCTTTTTCCCCTCAGAGTTCTTTACTTTGGTTTAATAAACCAAACTCAGTCCAGGTTCTGCAGTTTGTTTGTTTTTTCTGCTGTCTGTGCTTATTTATCAACTTCTTTCTATGAGTTATATCACCCCATATTCATCCTTCTCTTTCTGGATTATCTCAATTAACATGATTTTACCAAGCTCCATCTAAGATGAGGTGAATAAAGTGAATTATTTTTTAATGGCTGAATAATATATATGTACCATAACTTTCTCAGCCACTCATGTTACTGGACACCTAGGTGGCTTCCAGGTCTTGGCTATTACAAATTGTGATACTATGAACTCTAGTATACACAGACCTTTTGGATAGGTGTGTTTGGAGATATCCCACAGTAGAGGAATTACAAGATCACAGGGTATGTTCATTTCCAGTCTTCTGAGAGTTTTCCAGACTGCTTTCCACAGGAGTTGGGCCAATTTACATTTCCACCAACAGTGCAGGAGGGTTCCTTCACCCCACAACTTCTCCAGCATTTGCTGTTACTATTGTTTCTGATGCATGATATTATCACAGGAGTGAAGTGGTATGGTATCTTGTTGTTCTCTTTGTTTGCATTTCTCAGTCAATAACTTGGATCATTTTTACATATGTCTGCTGTCCTTTGGGATCTCTTCCTTGGCATTTTGTTGGTATCCTCTTCCCATTTTTGGATGGGGTCTTTTTTTTTTTTTTTTCCAGTTGCTGAGTTTGGAGAACTCAATATATTTTTGCTATTAGCCTTTATAAAAATATTTATTTATTTATTTCCTTTTGTTGCCCTTGTTGTTTTATTGTTGCAGTTATTGCTGTTGTTGTTACTGATGTCATCATTATTGTATAGGACAGAGAGAAATGGAGGGAGGAGAGGAAGACAGAGAGTGGGAGAGAAAGATAGACACCTGCAGACCTGCGTCACCACTTGTGAAGCGACTCCCATGGATGTGGGGAGCCGGGGACTCAAACTGGGATCTTTATGCCAGTCCTTGCACTTTGTGCCACCTGCGCCTAACCTGCTACACTACTGCCCGACTCCCAGTTCTTAGCCCTTTATCTGATATATAGCATGTAAAGATCTTCTGTGTATAAAGAATCTCTTTGTTTGGGCAGTAGTTTCTTTTGCTGTGCAGAAGCTTTTTAATTTGATATAGTCCTATGGGTTTAGTTTTGTTTTAGTCTTCCCTGCAATTAGATTTGTATCACTGAAAATGCCTATAAAATTTAGATGGAGCAGAGTGCTGCAAATACTTTCCTCTAACTCTTTGATAGTTTCTGGCCTAACAACCAACTCCTTGACCCACTGGAGTTTACTTTGTGTTTGGTGAAATATAGTGCTTCAGTTTCGTTCTACTGCATGTTTCAAATCATTTTTTCCAACACCATTTATTGAAGAGACTCTCCTTTTTTCAGTTAATAGTTTGGGGGACCCTTGTCAAAATTTAATGTCTATCGACATAGGCTTTACTTCTGGGCTCTTTCTGTAGTCATACTGGTCTATTTTTGTTCCAATACCTGGAAATTTTTATTATAATGGCCCTGTACTATATATAGTCTGTGATCTGGGAGTGTGATGCCACCAGTTTTGTTCTTTTTTCTCAAGACTGTTTTGGTATATTATCTTAAAAAAAAACTGGTGGAACATTGATGGTAAGTGCATTGAATGTGCATATAGCTCTGGGTAGAATATTCATTTTTATGATGTTAATTCTTTATTCCATGAACATGGAATATCTTTCTACTTTGTGTCTCTTTCTATTCCATTGAATAGCAATTCATAATTTTCAGTATACAAGTCTTTCATTTTTTGTTAGGTTTATTTCTAGATATGTTATTGTTTTTGCTGTTACAGTGAATGGAACTGATTTCTGGTTCTCTTCTTCTTCTGACTTGTGTTTGCTTAAAGAAATCCCATTGACGTTTACATTTTAATTTGTAGCCTGTCACTTTAATATATTGTCTGATAGTTTCCAGGAGCTTCCTGCTGGATTCTTTAAGTTTTGCTGTTCCTTTTTTCATTGATTTAATAATGATCAAGATTGTAGGATAAGAGGGATACAAGTCCCACCACCAGAGTTCTACATCCCATCCCTTCCACTAAAAGTGTAAGTTTTTCTATGTATATTACTTTCAAATAGTGACAGTTTGACTTTTCTCTTCCAATTTGTATCCCTTTAACTCCTTGCTCTTGCCTGATTAATTGCTATGGCACAAGCTTACTACAATACTATGTTAATAATAAACGTGATAGTGGGCAGTTCAGTCTAGTACCTGATCTAAGTCAGAAAGCTTCCAGTTTCTCACAACTGAGTATGATGCTGGCTGTAAGTCTACTGTATAGTGAATCCACTAGGTTGAGGATTTTTGGTTTAATCTATTCTCTTTTTTGTTTTGACCATGATATTGAATATTGTCAAAGGCTTCCTCTGCATCTATTGAAATAATCATGCTTTTTTTTTTCTTTGATCTGGTGACTTATGCATATTGAATCAGCCTTTCATCCCTGAGATAAATTCTACTTGGTCATGATGTACAATCTTTGTAGTATACAGTTGTGTCTGGCCAGCTGTTCAATATTTTAGCATCTATGTTCCTAAGAGATATTGGTTTGTAGTTTGTGTGTGTGTTCCTGTCAGCTGTTGGTATCAGTATGACCTTGGCTTCATAGAAGGTAGAAGGAAGTGCTCCTATATTCAATCTTTTGGAAGAGCTAAAAATTTAGGTATTAACTCTTCCTTCATTTGTAAAATAATCTGGTTCTGAATTTTTATTGTTGAGAAGTTTCTTGATAGCTGTTTTAATTTAATTTCTTCAGTTGCAACTGCCTATTCATGTTTTCTAGTTCCTATCGGTTCAATTTTGGAAAGTTGTAAGTTTCTAAGAACTCTTCCGTTTCTTCTTGGTTCTCTAGCTTGTTTCCATACAGTTGTTCATAGAAGCCTCACATGATATTCTGGATTTCTTTGGTGTCTGTTGTGATACCTCCTCCTTCATTTGCAATCCTATTTATTTGAGTCTTCTATTTTTTTTTTCATAGTGAGTCTGGTCAAGGGTTTGTCAAATATGTTTAACCTTTTGAAGAACCAACATTTAGCTTTATTAATCTTTTGTATGGTTCTATTTTCTTTTAAAAAATTTTATTTATTTCCTTTTGTTGCCCTTTTTTTTTTTTTAATTGTTGTAGTTGTTGTTGATGATGTCATCGTTGTCGGATAGTACAGAGAGAAATGGAGAGAGGAGGGGAAGACAGAGAGGGGGAGAGAAAGACACCTACAGACTGCCTGTGAAGCGACTCCCCTGCAGGTGGGGAGCCAGGGTCTCGAACTGGGATCCTTACGCTGGTCCTTGTGCTTTGCGCCACCTGCACTTAACCCACTGCACTACCCCCGCCTCCCTATTTTCAACCTTTTAAGGTACCTTCTTCTTCTTCTTCTTCTTCTTCTTCTTCTTCTTCTTCTTCTTCTTCTTCTTCTTCTTCTTCTTCTCCTTCTCCTTCTCCTTCTCCTTCTCCTTCTCCTTCTCCTTCTCCTCCTCCTCCTCCTCCTCCTCCTCCTCCTCCTCCTCCTCCTTCTCCTCCTCCTCCTTCTCCTCCTTCTCCTTCTCCTCCTCCTCCTTCTCCTTCTTCTATGTCATTAAGGTATAGTCATGCTGTTTACTTAAGCTTCTTGTTTCCTTATGCATGGCTATAAATTTCCTCTTGGTATTGCCTTTAGTTATGCCCCAATAAATTTAGTATCTTGTGTCTTCATTGTTATTTGATTCTAGGATAGTTTTAAATTTTTCCTTTAGATTCCTCTTTGATTCAGTAGTTGTTTGGTAGTGTACAGTTGAGTTTCCATATTTTGAAACTTTTGCTAATTTTCCGTTTGTTGTTGTTAAATTCCAGTCTGGTCTGAGAAGATCCTTAGAATGATTTCAATATTCTTGAGTTTGTTGACACTGTCTTTGTGACCCAACATATGGTGTATTCTTGAGAATGTCCTAGGTAGACTAAAAAAGAATGTGCATTCCAGTTTATTTGGGTGAAGGACACTGAAAATGTTCAGTAGGTCTAATCTATTTATCTATTCATTTAATTCTTTTATTTCTTTATTAATTCTGCTTAGGTGATCTGTCTATTTGAGAGAGTGGGTGTTGAAGTCTCCTAATATTACTGTGTTATTAAAGATGTACTTTCATAGCTCTTGCAGTAGATGCTTGATGTATTTAGATGGCCCGTCATAAGGTACATAAATGTTAATAATTGTTAAGTCCTCTTGGTTGACTGTTCCTCTGATCATTATATAATGTCTATCACTAACTTTTATTACTTAATTTGAAGTAGATTGCATCAGATATAAGAATAACTGTTTCTGCTCTCTTTTTTGTGGTCCATTAGCCTGTATGATTAAAAAGTTTTCTATCTTTTTACTTTGAATCTGTGTTTGTGCTGTTGAGTTAAATGGGATTCCTGCAGACAACATATTGTTGGGTTGTGTTTTCTGATCCATCTTCTTACTCTGTGCTTTTTAATGGCAGAATTTGTGCAATTGATATTTATTGATATTATGGATTTAATTTCAATACCATTATTCTAAACTTTTCTGAGTGTTCTGATATATGGCATTTTTTGTGATGTTGTTATTGTTTATAAGAGATATTTTAGAACATCTTGCTGAGCAGGCTTTATGAGAGCTGATTCCTTCAACTGCTGTTTCTCTGAGAAAGTTTTTATTCCTCCTTGACTGAATGAGTCTAGCAGGATACAGTATTCTTGGCTGAAAGCCTTTCTCAGTGAGCACTTGGTATATATCGTGCCATTTTCTTCTGGCTTTAAGTGTTTGCATGGAGAATTATGCAGATAATATTAATGGGTTTTCCTCTGTATGTGACTCTTAGTTTTCTTCTTGCAAACTTTTTCTTTCCTTTTTTTTTTTTTTTTGCCTCCAAGGTTATTGCTGGGGCCCTGTACCTACACTATGAATCCACTGCTCCTGGAGGTCATTTTTTCTTTTGTTGCTCTTGTTATCATTGTTGTTATTATTGTTGTTGTTGTTGCCATCACTGTTGTTGAGTAGGACAGAGAGAAATCGAGAGAGAAAGGGAACACAGAGAGGGAAAGAGAAAGACACCTGCAGGCCTGTTTCCTCACTTGTGAAGCGACCCTTCTGCAGGTGGGGAGTTGGGGGATCAAACTGGGATCCTTGTACCAGTCCTTGTACTTTGCACCATGTGCGCTTAACCCACTGTGCTATAGCCCGACCCAACTTGTAAACTTCTGAATCCTTTTTTTATCCTTACTTCTTTCACTTTTAAATAGGAAATGTCTTGGTGTCTTTATGTCTGGACTGATTTTATTTGAAACATTCCGGATTTTTTTTTACATTGTTATTGGGGGATTAATGGTTTACATCAATAGTAAAATACAGTAGTTTGTACAGGTGCAACATTTCTCAGTTTTCCACATAATAATTCAACCCTCACTAGGTTCTCCATTCCCATCATGTTCCAGGACCTGAACTCTACTGCCCCAGAGTCCTTTACTTAGGTGAAATACACTAACTCAAGTCCAAGTTCTGCTTTGTGTGTTCCTTTCTGTTCGTATTTTTCAACTTCTGTCTATAAGTTCTAGGATTCTTAAATCTTTATTTCCATTCTTTTGTTTAGAGTGGGGAAGATTTCTTCTGTTTATCTCCTGTAGTATGTTTTCTTCCCCTTCCTCTCTTTCTTCCACTGGCAAAGCAATAATGAATATAACACTCCTTTTGAGGTTACCTCATATGTCTCTGTTGTCATTTTCAGTGTCTCTTAGTCTCTGCTTTAGTTCCTTACATCTTTTTTAGTTTTCTTTGACTCATCTATGATATAACTAATTCTGGTTTTTTTTAACTAATTCTGTTTTTTCTGTCTCAGTTGTTCTGCTCTCACATCCATCAATTCCTTAGTTCAGCTATTATGCTACTATGTTCAGCTAAAGTATTAGATTGTTCAACTAGTTGTGCTCTCTCTGTGTGTATATTATCTTTATTCATTTATTGAATAGAAACATCCAGAAATCAAAAGGGAAGGGGTTGATAGGGAAAGAGACATCTGCAACACTGCCTCACCACTTGAAAAGATTTCCCCCTGGAGGCAGGGACCAAAGGCTCAAACTTGGATTCTTACAATTTGTAACGTGTGCTCAGTCATGTGCACCACCACCTGGTCCCCAGCAAGTTGGACTGTTAACTCAGAAATTTCAGCTTTTATCTCTCAAATTAACTTGAGATAGTTCATGTTTTATTTAAGATTCTCACTTGCTGTTTCCCCATTTCTGATGATACACCCCTCAAAACTTTTCTTCACTCTTGTGATTATTGTATCAATTGTGTTTTGATGCTTCATTCATTCTTATTTGATTCTGGCTTGTTTGATATTTTTTTCTGGGCTTATGTCCTGGTTCATTGCTCCAGAGTTCCTTTTTTAAAAAATTTTTTTATTATCTTTATTTATTGGATAGAGACAGCCAGAAATCAAGAGGGGAGAGGGAGATAGCAAGGAAGAGAGACATAGAGACACCTGCATCCCTGCTTCACCACTCACAAAGCTTTCCACCTGCAGGTGGGGACAGGGGTTCTAGCCAGGGTCCTTACATATTGCAACATGTATACTTAGACAGGTGCACTACTTCCTTGCTGTACAGTGGTTCTTTTTAGTTTGACCATTATATTTGGGTGTTGCTGGTCATGTATGGTGTAAGGTGGCCTCTTAGCTGTGGGTTTCTGGAACCCTGAAATCAGTCACCTTGTGCTGTGTCTCCTGAATGGGTAGAGTTGTTTCAATGGTGACAGTGTCTTTGGAAGATGAGAGGCAGGGTCTTTTTGCTGGGCGTGCCTTTGTCATTTTCAACACTCTTGCCAGTTACTAAATGGGTTATAATTTTCCACTATGTCTTCTCTTTGTCCCCTTCTCTGTAGTTTCTCTCCTAATGGGATGGAAATACCACTTCCATTCAGAGATGCCAGGATCTGAAGAGGTTTCTTGAAAAGAGTCAGCCTGGGTGTTGTCTTCATGCAGCCATCTTCACTCTGCCTCGAAATTTGAAATGTTAATTCCTTTTTCTACACAGTATTGGAATATAACATCGTCTGTCTTCACTTCCTTGGAAGAATTTCACTGCAATAAAATTCCAGATCAACCTGCTTTACTTCTTCTCCCCCTCCCTTTTACTACAAATATCCTTTTGCACAAGAAGCTTTGCCTGACCTCCTCAGCCAACCTTACTCAGTCATTCTGAATGTTATCAGGTCCAAACTATAGAACATTAAAAAGGGAGTACCTGTACTGGTATGCATTCAACTGGGAATCTTTTCTACTCAAGTTTTTCATCTTGAAAGCTTTATGTGCAGAAGAACCCTCAAATCAATCACAACTCAAACAGTTTAAAAGCAACAGAAGTCAGAAGGCATTAAAAACATTCTTTGAAATAGGGTTGGGTAGATAGGTGGTACACAAAAGGAAATTTAAAAAACTGAAAATAGTTCAAAGGTGTTTATTTTTGCTTGTTGTAATCTTTTTCTTCAAAGTAACTGCTTTTTGTATGGGTGAAATTATGAAATTATGCCAATTGAAATGTGAAATAATCAGAATTTCCTGCTCTATTCTTATTTGAATAAACCATATTACACATCCTTTTTACCCTTGACTAGGTTACTGCAGCACAGAGTCAATATAATTCACATGATTTAGATTAAATTACAACAGCACGGGTCTCTTTTCTTTCTTTGCTCTCTCTCCTGAATATAAACTTGATATGATTTTCCTTTGGCTGGCATTTGCTCCTTTGACTTCCCCCCATATTCGAGATATGGTGTATGCTCCAAACACATAACATTATCAACTTTAAGGGCTGCAATTGATTGAATATTTTGACAAATATACCTCTCTAATTCCTGAAGCCATATGGACGTGCAGGATGCCATATGGAATAAAGTACTCTGCTTCATGCAATAATCCAAAAGCATTTTTTTTATTAGCGGTTATTTTCTTGAACTGAAAACTGATTAGGTTTTGAATATTCCATCACTGGGGATAGTAAGCTAGCCAACTACATATTCTTAGCAGCATCTTTAGTGATAGAAATATATTGCTGAAGTAGAAGTCCTTTCTGGGGTCACACTACAATTTTATAAAATATCAGAAAAATAAAGGTTGCATCTGTATTCTTTGTACATGCATTAGAACTCTTTCTGCTAAAAGCAACAGAAAATTCTCAATCAAATGTCTTGAACAATAAGAAAGATATTATCATGCACAGTAAGAAGTCATTAGAGTGACAGTGAAATGGTTGGCAAAACCAGAGACTTTGCAAAGTCCTAAAAAACCAACATTCTTTCTGTCTTTGCTCTCTGATGACTGTTTTCATGTTGTAAAATGGCTAACCCAACCTGGACATGGCATCCACACATGACAGTGTCCAGTAGAAGCAGATAAGTACTCTTTCCCTGACCTTTCCAGAAAGAAATCCTTTCAAAGGACACTCAAAAATAGTAGGTGTGACTTAGAAAGGAAGAAGAGACAGAAATATAATACTAATAAAAAAGAATAGTCAATCCATATCTGTGATCTTTGGAAAACTAATGCAGTTTATAATGGAGGGAATGGGGACACAGAACTCTGGTGATGGTAAAAGTGTGGAATTATACCCCTGTTAACTTATAATTTTGTAAATCAATATTAAATCACTAAAAAAAAATTTAAAAAGAGAAAGAAATCCTTTCCAAGAAACAGTTGTGTGGGTGGGGAGTTGGCTCAGCAGGTAAAGTCTAGGACTTTTATCACCTACCCTCAGCACTACCAGAATTAAGCAGTACTCTCACTGATGTGCTCATCAGATAAATAAGTAAAACTTTTTTTTAAAATGATATGGCAGATATCCCTCATTACTAATTTTGAGTTGTCACATATCTGCTTCAAAACTAAGCATGTGCAAGGGTAATGGGATTCTCCTGACTGTCACAGTGAAGTTTTAAGCTTGGGGGAAAAAGACAGAGACCTTGAGTCAGACTGGTGTTTTCTTAGAAAAGAAGAAATTGGAAGAAGCTAGATGAAAAGTCTTGCAATAGTGGCCTGGGAGGTGGTGTAATGGATAAGGTATTGGACTCTCAATCTTGAGTTCCTAAATTTAATCCCCTACAGCACATGTACCAGAGTGATATCTGGTTCTCTCTCCCTCCCTCTCTCCCTCCCTCTCCCTCTCCCTCTCCCTCTCCCTCTGTCCTCCCATCTTCTTCATGAATAAATAAAAGTTTTAATAAAAAAGTCTTTCAATCAACAAGATTTACTACATTCATATATGTAGTTTTTAATGTTTAGGAAATGGACTTGGATAGACCACAATAAACAATTAAGTAACTTACAGGAAGGAGATAAGTGGGAGATAAATGACCAAAGGTCATCAGATAATCTTTTGATTAAAATCTGAGATCATTTAGTCATGTATGTTTATTAAATTGACATTTCCAGGAATAAAGCATCTACTTTTTAAATAATACCTTATGAAGTTACAAGTTACAGAGGATCAATTTTCTCAATTGCTAAGTGAATGAAGGTATATATATTGAGAAAATTGATTTTAATCAAAAGATTATCTGATTACCTTTGGTCATTCTATCTTTAAGACATTTTTTAAACTTTATTTTTATTTATAAAAAGGAAACACTGACAAAACCATAGGATAAGAGGGATACAACTCCACAAAATTCCCACCACCAGAGCTCCATACCTCATCCCCTCCCCTGACAGTTTTCCTATTCTTTGACCTACTAGGAGTAAAGACCCAAGGTCATTGTGGCAGAAGGTGGGAGGTCTAGCTTCTGTAATTGCTTCCCCACTGAACATGGGCATTGACAGGTCGATCCATACTCCCAGCCTGCCTCTCTCTTTCCCTAGTGGCGTGGAGTTCTGGGGAATTGGAGCTCTAGGACACATTGGTGGGGCTGTCTGTCCAGGGAAATCATGCTAGCATCTGGAACCTGGTGGCTGAAAAGAGCGTTAACATATAAAGCCAAACAAATTGTTGACTAATCATGAGCCTAAAGGCTGGAGTAGTACAGATGAAGAGTTGGGGGGAGAGGGGTCTCTGTTCCATAGATAGCTAGTAGGCATATATTAGTTATATTCCAAGGGGCCTGTGGCTATAATAGTTTTTTTTTTGTTGTTTTTTTTTCCCTGAGTCTGAAATCTGATATCCAGGTGGATCCTAGTTATTGTCTGGGGAGATGATGTCATGGCTGGAAAAAGGAGCAGAAGGCTGCATCAGGGAAAAGAGTAGCTCCCAAATATGGGAAAGATATATACATATTGTTGACTGTAAATCCCATCGATTTGATGTGATCTGGGGCCCATATTCAGCTTAGAAGCCTATGTGACCTCTGCATTCCTACAGATCTGAGCTCACATTCTGTGGTCATGAGTAGGAATATTCCATGCTGCCCCAATATCAGGACCCATCTTCCTCAGATGTAGCATAAAGTATGTTGTCCAGCCTCTCTTCGGAGAATGGGACATTCTCTACCATTGTTGATCCAAGTTGAGAGGAAGGTACTATGGGGGCCCACAAAGAGGTCTGTTTTATTGTTCCTGATAGAGATAACTGGCAACAATGGAGAGAGGGATTTATTTGAGGTCTAGGCTCATCCTGTCTGTTTGGGAATCTCAGGACTCTCTGAATAGGGCCCCAGCTGATGGGGTAGCTACCCAACTATATGAGGAAGTCTGATAGTGACTAAAGGGTCATCGTTAAAGTATGCCAGTCTTTTGCCCTTATTCAGCTTTTGCAATTGAAGGCATATTTTTAAAGCCCTACTATATAATCTGATTTTTTTTTTCTATTTTTAGGATGTGGTGCTTTTTGAATCTTTTGTGTAAAGTATTGTTGAATATCAATAGTGGTCATCTATCAGCTCCTCTGAACTGGGATTTTATCTTGGCAGACCAGAATAACATTCTTCATTTGGCATACAATAGGACCTTCTTTGTCCACCTCGACTCAGTATAGAAATCTCTTGACCCCAATAAAGTCCCCAAACCTAGGTATAGTCCAGGTCCCCTGAGATAGAGCATAGGTTCACACGTGCCCATAAACTAGGGGGAAAATATATACCTGAAAGCAGAAGTACACAAGAGCATGCAGGGAATACCCCCCAACACTTCATCTGCACTATTCCAGTCTTTAGGTCCATGATTGTTCAACAATTTGTTTGGCTTTGTATGTTAACTCTCTTTACAGCCACCAGGTTCCAGATGCCAGCAAGATGCTGACCAGACTTCCCTGGATAGACAACCCCATCAATGTGTACTGGAGCTCGGCTTCCTCAGAGCCCCACCCTACTAGGGAAAGAGAGAGGCCGACTGGGAGCATGGATCGACCAGTCAATGCCCATGTTCAGCGGGGAAGCAATTACAGAAGCCAGACCTTCCATCCTCTGCAACCCACAATGACCGTGGATCCATACTCCCAGAGAGATAGAGAATGGGAAGGCTATCAGGGGAGGGGATGGGATATGGAGATTGGGTTATGGGAATTGTGTGGAATTGTACCCCTCTTATTCTATGGTTTTGTTAATGTCTCCTTTCTTAAAATAAATAAATAAATAAATAAATAAATAAATAAATAAATAAATGAAATCTCTTGAACAGGATTCTAAGCATCTTCAATGTTTGTCAGAAGTTTGGACTGACCCATCTCATTGAGGAACATTGAGGAACCTGTATTTGGCATAAGTTATATCTGTACAAATTCTTTTCTGACTCATGATGTAATCTGCAAGGACTTGTAGAGGCTCAGAATTCTTAGCCACAAGGTAGAGGTGAATGGAAGAATCACTCAGTGATTTCTAAACTTAAGCTCAGCCCTAGGATTCTAAAATTCTCCTATTAAAAAAAAAAAAAATTGAATCTCTCAGAAATGCAAGTGGAAGCAAATCATGGTGTCCAGAATTCAAAGTCATTTGTAATCACAGATATCTTGACTATAGTTTCTATGCAAATGCAAATGTGGGAATAGAAGAAGTAGTTTAAGCTAACTGTATTTCATAAAGCATAGATTACATTCCAGGACAGACTTCTCAATCCCCACTTTCCATGTCAAAAATATTTCTCATTTAAAAATCTGGCCTCCTTATTCTTGACTACAAAGTATTTTAGAGCAAGAAGCCTAGGTTTTGAAAGTAAATAAAAAAAAAATTAGAAGCATTAGAATTTATTTATCCTTGTCTAAAACACAATTAAATTTCAACCTCCAATCTATACAGTACCAGAGTTTATATCAATTTGAAAATATAAGAAAAAATATATTATGTTTGTAGACTATTTATGTTATCTACTTTCATTTTCGCTCATAATTCATTTTGATTAATCATCACATTATTTATTGAAATTATTTTATCCCATTAACACCCTTTCTTTCAAAAATCTGTAAATGAACATAATTAAGAAATATGTTTAAGCAGAAGCTTTTGAAATATTCATTATTAACCTACTGGCTACATTTGTCCTTTTTATATTTATATAATTAATTAAGTACCACTCATCTAATGCACACAGTTTGAAATTATTTATTAATACTATTCAGGTTTTGACTTGTCTATTCTTTCTGCATTTGTAGGAAATGTGTTTTTGTTCAGCTCTCACCTTTTAATTTTCTACTAAAGTTGGAACTGTTGAGGACAGTGGCAGTAAGATATTCTTCTAGTTTGCTAGACAAGCAAATGACAACCTTTTGAAGAAGAAGTGCTGGCTATAAATGTTTCATGATAGAAACATGTGAGTTGCAAGGACTGGATCTTAGTTCTAGGACATTCATGAAGTCAGGTTAGTGCCAGATGCATGTGATTAAAGATTTCTGCTTTTAAATAGCATCTTAATTCTAATCTGGGTTGATGAGACCCATCCTCAGTTTTTTTTTCCTTTACAGATGATTAAGTACAAATAATTCTTGTAATATTTCCAAGTCCTAATTTTCAGTAGTAGGAAAAAATATTGCCTAGGACTAGTAATAAGTTTTTGTTCTGTCAATGATAAGCTAGAAGAATCATTTGACGATCTCAGATAATTTGTACTGAGGTAGTCATCATGATCCACAAACCATCTTTCCTTTTCTAGAGTTACTGAGGAAGAGTCACAGTTATAACTGTTTATGGTAACAAATTTGTTGTCTCTGATACTTTCCCTCAAATTAAAAAAAAATATTAATGTAGCCAAAGAAGTAGTAGGGGATTTGGCACCATTTCTCGAAGTTCCCAGACCTTGAATCTTCTCCTAAAGGACTATGGAAAAAATCATTCAATTACTCTGTAAAATCCCTGATTGGATGGATAAGAAAGCAGAAATTAGGAATGGTCGTGGTGACACCAAAAGCTGCAGCTAATTTTCCTGAATATGAGTTCCAATGGTTGTATGTAAACGGCAGCAAACTTTCCCACAGATTTGCTGATTCCAGGGTGGGTGACTGTGCCATGCTGAACTTGAGAGCAGTTGAAATACAATGACCTGATGGAATCCACTGCAAGTCAGAGAGATTCCTTGTTTAAAATATCAGAGGAAAAAGAAAAAAACAACAGGAAGGAGAAAGACAAAGTAAACCTTGGACTGATTTGGTCTATAGCTCCAAAGCAAAGGACTCTGAAAAGAGGATAGGGAGATAATGTGTGTGGGGAGGGGTGGATTCTGGATTGTGGCACATAATGATGGAAAAGGCCCCAAGCTGAGAGTGGGAGTGTTTTGCAGACACCTATTACAGCAAGATGGGGGCCTGTACCCATGTGCTAAAAACTGTACTATAAACCATTAATCTCTTAACAAAAATATTAAGAAAAAGTATATATATAAAAGAATTGCATCCATACTGACAAAGCAGCCATTACTCTATATATCTACTATATGCCTCCAGACTATTTCTATTTCTAATTCTATATTTGTAACAACTTTTGACTGGGATTTTCTTTCTCTCCCTTGGTTCAGTCATTCATTCAACAACTATTCATTAAATGCCTTCTATGTCCCACTTGGGGAAGGTAAGGCAAATAGGTATAGCATAATTAATATCAGTTCTTAAGAGTTTCTCAAAAGGAAGCAGTGGTATAATATAAAAACATACAAGCTTATTTGTGTTTCTGGTGGTGATACATCAGTTCCAATTTCCTGGCTGACCTTTGGACGAGGTAACAAAAGAGATGACATTTAAGCTTTGTCATGAATGACAAAAATAAATAAGGTATTCGGACACATGGAAAAAGTTTTTTTTTTCCACAAGGAAATGGTGTAGCTGGTACAAATGTCCAAAGACTGAAAAAAATAAAAGCAATGTGGCAAGAAGATATATATGTGGAATGAATGCTGTAATTGCTGGGTAGGTGGTATGCATGACAAACAAACAAGAAAAAGAAACATTTGAAAGCGAGATCAATAGAAACTCTGCAAAAGAATTGTAATGATGTGTAGTGGGATAGGGAAATAGCATAGTGTTTAGGCTAAGGCTCTCATTGAGGCTCTGAGGAACTGGGTTCAATCCCTGCCACCACTAAGCCAGAATTGAACAGTGATCAGATTAAAAATGATCATGAAAAAATAAAGTCTGCAGTTAGACTACGCTGTATGTCCTAGATCTCAGTTGTGATGGGGAGTTACAGGAAAATGACACATGCTAGATGATATAGATCAAAGACACCATTATTTCTTTCCTCTGCAACGGCCACTAGCCCTTTCTTTTACCTTACCCCTATATTTTTCCACAGTAAAGTCACAATGTATGTTTGTGACTTATTTTCCTAGCCAAATTTTCCTGCAATGCAAGTCTGTTGATCATGATGAGAGTAATTTCAGTAACGGAGGAAACAGACACTGTGTATGTGTGTGTGTGTGTGTGTGTGTGTGTGTATGTGTGTGTACGCACAGGCGTGTGTGTGTGTGTGTTGAATATATATATAATCTAGCATGTGTCATTAAATATGTTAAATGCCAAATAATGAAATAGGTGTAACAGATATAGTTCATGCCTTCTTTAATATATTTCATTATATTGATGATGTATGGACTATGTCTTACACTATACACACACACACCCGCACACATGTGCTAAAGCTACATATATAGCATTATTTTAGAAGAAACATCTGTAACAGTCTGTTTCCTAGATTTTGGGAAAAAAATTGCTTGAACTGGGGAGATAGTATAGTCATTATGCAGAGAGACTTTCATGCTTGAGTCACCATAGGTACTAGGTTCAATCTCCAGCATCATCAGAGGATGGGGGAAAAAAATGCTTACATTTAAGAACAATTATCACAGGTGCCAGGTGGTGGTGCACCTGGTTGATCGCACCTGTTACAATGCACAAGGACTTGGGTTTGAGCCCCTGGTCCCTACCTGCAAGAGGAAAGCTTTGCAAGTGCTGAAGTAATGCTGCAGGTGTCTCTTGTTCCCTCTTCCTCTCTAACTTCCTCTACTCTCTCAATTTCTGTCTGTCTCTATCAAACAAATAAAGATAATTAAAAAAAACACTTATCACGGTATTTAACTCCCATTGCCATAGGAATTATTAAGATTTCCTACAGATATTAGAAGAAAAAAAATACTTTTTCTTAGACTGAGGGCTAAATGATTAATACAATTAAGACATTTTACAAATCACTATTTTTCAAATACAACTGCCTTAAAGTAAGAGAAAAATCCTTCCCCTTTTCTCTCCTAGGTGATTACTTGTGGTATGTTCAAATGTTTTTACTGTTATAACAGTATGTCACCTTTCTGTTCCAGTGGTTGAATTGTTCCTTCCTTATGTTCAATAAACTAGACAGAAACAAAATCATGAGCCCAAAGATGTCCAAAGCTAGATTTAGCTGATGTAAGACCAAGAGAAAATTATTAATGGATGGCTTAGTATTACTGCATATGCCAGTGGAATGCTATCCTGTTGGCATGCTAGTTGTTACAATAAGCAATTAAATTACTTTCACTCAAGGCACAGTTACTATTCTGAACATTCCAAAATGTTCACCAACTCAACCTTCCCCATAAACTAGACTCTCCCATCTCTCCAAAATATGACAACTGAAGTTAACATCAGCAGTACGAAGTCTGGTGTTCAGAGAGATTATCTGACTGGTCAGTATCACTTTTTCTGACCTATTGCTGGGTTTCTGACGCCCAGAATAAATGAGAAATAGTCTACATATTAAATACCAGATAATGTCACATTTCCCTGTACCTGTTTAAGTACAAATAAGTAAACAGAGATTAGTGGTCTTCCCCTGAGCCCTAAAAAATACACTTGAGGACTTCTGAACTTAACAGTGTCAGGGTTTTCTTTGTGATTAAAATTATCCACTGTGATTTTATAATTCAAAAATGGAACTCTTCAGATTTATACATTTATAGTGTTTTATATGCCCTGTTGTTTTATCCGGGCTGGCTTCACGGGCGGGTAACAGAGACGACCAGAGACACGCGGCTGGGCCGAGAAGCTGTATTTCTTTATTCATGAACAACGATTCATAAACTAACCCAAACTAATCACCAAACAGAACTCTCCTGCATCCTTCTCACATGGTGGTGCCAAGAAGTCTCTAACTCTGTCGGTGTTCCTTGGGGCGGGGACAAGCGGGCTGCGAAACTAGCAGGACTAAACCAATTTTCCTGGCAGGGGGAGAGCTAGACCAAACCACTGTAAAGCATACAACAATGCCCAATTCTATTTTATAGATAATTATTCAGAAATATAACTGTTCTAAACATAGTTACTGGTAGTTTTGTGTATCAAGATTTGTGCAGTTAAAATAGCAATCAATAAACCAAGTTATGATGACGAAATTCAAATCCAATCTTCATTGTTCAATCTCATAAGTTTAAGATTCCACTCAAGGTCATATAATTAAGGATAATTCTAAATGTGAGTTCTTTAGAGGAGATTATTTTTACACATTTGGACTTTCTGTTTGGCTGAATACAATTTGGGCAATTTTTCTACTTCTGTTGAATTAATTCAATAATGTCACTGCTTGAAATAGCTCAGAATACAGAAAAATGTCAATGATTTTCAAAAATGTCACCTTTCCCATGTAGAGAATGGCATTTTGTTTTCTTTCTTTAAAAAAAAAAGAAAAAGAAAGCAAGCATTTGTATTAAAATATTCTCTGTGAAGGCACCAATGAATCTGTGAGTTACCTTACCAGTAGAAATTAATTGATCTTCAGTAGGTTCTTTGGCCTTACCAAAGTATTGAAGAAATATGTTGGGCCACAAAGAAAAAAAACTTTGGGGTGGTTGTTTTTAACTTTTGAATAGCAAGATGAATAAAACTCTCCCCAGAAGGAACTCATTAGATTTAGAAATGTATTTTTTGGCTAAGGGACAAAAGCTGGAGTTTATTGAAAGCCATCAAATCTTTTGGTTTCGAAAGGGACTGAAAAGAAAAGTTAATTCAGAACTCAAAACAGTGACCATTTTCTGGTGTATCCCACTGAATTCTGCTGTTTCTGAGAAAGGGTTAGTAGAGAACATGAATAGTTTGCCTAGTGTACAAACACATTAGAGATTCAGAAAGGTAAAAGCCCCAGATCAAATATAACTCCCATCAAACTCACCGTAAAAGCACTAAAGACATCAAAAGCAATGTATAGTCTACACATCAAAACAAAACAAAAATCAAATAACATCCTTGATACCTAGTAAAGGTCTGTCTTTAATGAAATAAATCACATACACCACTGTGGATTACACAAATTCTGAGATAATTTTTTCATTTTTTTAACTGCTGTTTTGATACCCATAAGCTAATGGAAAAGAAGAAATGATGGAAGAGAATCATACACACACCTTTGAAAGGGGGCCAGAGAAGAGATCAAAAGCAAAGAATAATAGAAAATGTATTTTTCAGATTTCCTTTTTTCTTCCCCCCCCCCAGTATTGAATTTGGTCCTTTCAACTATCTTAAATAGTGGTTCTTATTAATGATCCCATTTAGTCAAGTTCATAGAAATTAAATATGTTTTCAGAGGTCAAATAGGAGCGGGGCATAGATTAAACTTCAGGGTTGATGCATATAATGAAGTTTGATGATAAAGAGAGGGTGGGCTAGTCATTTGCACACCTGTGCTGGGCAAGGTACATGCAGCATCTCATTTAAATCCCATAACGTTGATATTTCTACATGGTTGGAAAGCGAAAAGAACAAAGTGAAAAGGGGGCCAGACTAGGGTGAAGAAAGGGAACAGTAAGAAAAAACTAAAGCTGGATATCATACTAGAGGCCATCAGTGTAAAAAACTACCACCACTGGGATGGACACTATTTCTGCCTTACACGGGATAAATGGTACATAATTTAAAAAGGGGAAAAAAAAGTTTATTGGGTCAGCTAAATAGCTCACTTGCATAGTGTACTGCTTTGCCATGTATGCCACCCAGGCTAAAGCCCAGTCCCCACCAGAATGGAAGCTTTTATGTCCCTTGACATTATTTGTATATAGCTGTGTCTTATAGAGTAACAAGTGGCTCCTGTTCTCCCTGGTCTAAACTTTTAGGAGAGTCGACATTTCAAAGACTCAGCTTGTGGTCTGTGCATTAAAAAGTTTGAGACATTCAATCAATTTTCCTCCTCTCATATTAACTAAATAGTGACTTATAAGACTGCAAGTTAATAAGAGTATACACAAACACCATTCCCACCACCAGAAGACTGTGTCCCATCCAGGCTGTGGTGTCTTTCTCTCTCTTTCAGACTGCCTCACTCGTTCTTTCTATTTTTTTAAGTGTTAAAACACATTTTAAAATTATTTATTTATTTGTTATTGGATAGAGATAGAGAGAAATTGAGAAGGGAAGGGGAGATGCAAAGGGAGCAAGACAGAGAAACACCTGCAGCCCTGCTTCAGGTGAAGCATTCCTCTTGCAGGTGGGACCAAGGGCTTGAACCCAGATCCTTGTTCACTGAAATGTGTGTGTTTAACCAGGTGTGCCACCACCTGGCCACTCTGTCTCACTCTGTCTGAAAAAAGAAGTCATTATGAAGAGATGAAATCACAGAAATGACAAAAAAGATATTTATTTTATTTAATTGTTTTAGAAGAGGAAATTTTCAAGTGTGTGTGTGTGGTGGCTGGGGTGGGGGGGCGACGGGGGGGGTGAAGCCAGAGGAACATGTCTATACATGAAGCACTAGGGATTGAAGTTGGAGTCTCAGGCATACAAGTCCTGTACTCTACCAGCTGAATGATTTCCTGACTACAATGTTAGAGCATTTTCACTGAACTCTTAAATGACAGGATTATCCCCCTTTCTTTCCTCTCACCTTCTCTCTGTGTCCATCTAATATATGTGTGTGTGTAACGTATATGTATGTATAATATATATAAAATATATATATATCAGAGGATTCTGTACAAAGATGTTTTGTCTTGCTACTCAGGAATGTTCCTCTCCTCCTATTCCCCTCATTCCACCTATTGTAAACATTCCCCTGAAGAGTCCTTTTCTTTATGTCTTTTTTAAAAAAGTATTTAATTTATTTTTTTATTATTTGATGGAAAAAGAGAGAACTCGAGAGGGGAGAGAGAGATCAAGAGGAAAAAGACACCTGCAGCTCAGCTTCTCCCTGCAAGTGGGGACCAGAAGCTTGAACCAGGCTTCTTGTTGACTGTAATGTGTGCACTCAACCAGGTGTACCACCGCCAGGCCACCCAACACTCCTTGACTATACTGAACCCATGTTTACTCTGACCCAGTCACCACCCAGTGGGAAGATAGACAGCTGATTGCTGCCCATCAGGATTCATCTCTGGGCTGGTCTGGAAGACCTGTTTACTCTGACTTTTAGTGATCTCACTTATATGTCTAACAAAAGCCATGTTCCATTTGAAAAGATGCCTGGCAGGCATGTGGGGGGTGGGCAAGGCTTGCCACGTGTAGTAATTTAATCGAGATCACTGTCAATTTATTTCTCTAAAGAGACCAGAAAGATACAGATTCATTTTAAAGCACCTGTATTTTCATTTCTAAATAAAACAAAGACTGGGACCATATATGTAGGTAGCATATGTCACTAAAATATGGTTAGGACTCATAGCTCCATTTCCTTTAAAATTAAGTGATGCACAAATGAGACTAACATGTTTTAATCTATAATTCTGAAATATGCAAAATGCTTCTGATCCAAAGAAAATGGAATGATTAGTGTAACTATTACCCATACTGTTTCCTATTGTTAGTAGAAACATCATCAGTGTCACACTATTATTTCTAAAGGCCATGAACTGTAACAATGTATCTTTGAAAACAAAATCTTAGATGGCAGTGACAATGTGTGAATGTTCTCATCTATAAATAATGAAATGTTAAAATCCTAAAAAGAAACTATAATTAAATGGAGAAAGGAGAAACTGTACTGTTAAGATTACTTTTATTTGTAATACACTTCAATAAGACACCATTACTTATTTAATGTTTAGAGATTTGGTTAATGATTTATTATCCTTATTACAAACAGAGGGTAAATGTTAGGACAAAGGAAGAACATTTCAAATAGCCTGAATTAAAAAAAAATCATACTTACAACTTATTCATTTTGGATCTGTGACATTAATACTGTATTGGGCTTTGCAGCCTGGGTGGTGGGGGGATATGTTTAATATGTGCAATTTATCTTATGAAATCACTGTCAATGGTCAGTTAACCTCATATGTCCAGAGTGACTCAGCTTGTTAGAAGGTAATTTAGTAGCTGTCTGTTGGTTGATTTGCTTACAAATTCCACCATGGAATATCCTCAACATGAATTTCCATCAGGATCCTGGTAGGAAGAGTGGGGGTTTAGATTCAATACTAGACTGCACTCAGATATCCCTTACACATACAGTCAGCAGCAATGCCAGATGTTCTCCAATAGCGACATACCAAGAAGGCACAATTACAGAGCTCTATTAGGGTGATATGTTTTTATTCTTAAACTATGCAAAAACATCTCATTCTTTCAAGACCAAAAAACTGACTTGTTTTTATAACTTGAGAGCCCCCCAGATTCACAGAATTTCATGTGATATTTATTCTGGGCATCAATCAGAAAGTGCCTCTTGTGATTTAGAAAGTATATGTATAACAGAACCAGAATTTTCTTGTAATTCCAAACAAAAAGGTAGGGGGTAGGTCTGGGGAGTGGGCTGTAAATCTTACCCACTGCCCTTGAGGCTTGATAGAGAATCAGTATTAGTGAGACACTTCAGCAGGAGAGTAGGAAAAAAAAAAAAAAAAAAAAAAAGCAAAAGAACTTGAAAAACTTGAAGGAATAACAAACCATCTGTGAGCTATTTATTAGTTAACATGTTAATTTTTATTATATAGCACAAAAATATGGAGACCAGGAGATAGCTTGCGCAGTAGAATGCATACTTTGCCATGCTTGAGCCTCCTGGTCAGAATCCCCAGCACTGCATGGGAGCACAATGTATGGCAGCTTCATGTGCGGTAAAGCAAAGCTGAGGTCAATTCTATCTTTCTCTTTGTCTCTCACTTATTCTCTGTCTCTAGAGAAAAAGATGTGTCTGCAAGGAATGGACGAATTTTACACATGTGAAACCCCAGTGCCTAACCAGCTAAATAAATAACATTTAAAAAGAGGAAGAAATCTTAATGAGTCATTAGCAGAAATTACATCTTTCCTAGACTGAGATAATGACCAGGCTAGCGAGGCATCCCAAACCATAGTTTGTCATTACTTTGCAGTTTTAACTGAACGTCAGCCAGAAATAGTAGGGCAGTACACTCTGCAGTGAGTTATTGAGGCTGGGTTTTACCACAGTCTGAAGAAAACATCAATCTTTCCCTTCAGTCCTGAAATGAATGGCTGGACTGAGATGTGTTTCTCTGACATGTTGTAGCGTGAGAAGCCAAGCTTTCCATATTCCCACCATTTCTATTACTTCCATGAAAAAAAGGGATGCTCTACTCCTACAATTTGACTAGTTGGGAACTTAAATTCACTGGGAAGATTCTGAACTAATTTCTTTCCCTTAATCCTTTAGCCAGATTGTGTGTTGTGTGTGTGTGTGTGTGTGTGTGTGTGTGTGTGTATACATAGGAAGTTATTATTTTTTTTATTAAAGTAACATTGGTTTGCACAGGGCAGAAAGCATAATGGTTACATGAAATGATTTTCATGCCTGAGGCTCTAATGTACTAGGTTCAATCCCTCACATCACTATAAGGCAGAGGCAATCAGTGCTCTGGCTCCCACCCCCATATATATGTATATATACATATACATATATATGTATATATGTAGGTATATATGTATGTGTATATATATGAGCACATGTATATGTATGTACATATATGTATATATATATATGTAAACAAATAAAATGCATTTAAAAAAGAAATAACAGAGGCCAGGCAGTAGCCCACTGGGTTAAGCACACATAGTACCAAGTACAATGACCCACACAAAGATCCTGGTTTGAGATCCCATCTCCCCACCAGCAAGCAGGTCATTTTACAAGTGGTAAAGCAGGTCTGCAAGTGTTTATCTTTCCCCCCCTCTCTTAATTTCTCTCTGTCCTATCCAACAGGAAAAAAAAAAAAGGCCACCAAGAGCAATGAATTCATGCAGGCTGGACCCAGCTCCAGCAATAACTGTGGAGGCAAAAAAAATAAATAATGTTTGAGTAACATTAACTTTTGACATTATGTAAATTGTAGATATACCATATACAAGTTGTTGTTTTCATCAGGGTTTTAAGGACAGATACTGGCCTGTATGCTTGTTGGGGCCTCGGAGAAAAGGTGCACTCTCAAACTAAACCTCTTTTGGTTTACTTTTTAATAACTTTGCACCTATGTGCCTTTTGACTGTCATGGTAAGAGCTTTTTTAAAAAAGCAGCAATGGGGGTTCAGCAGTAGCACACCCGGTTAAGCGCACATGACACAAAGTGCAAGGACCTGCGTAAGGATCCAGGTTTGAGCTCCAGCTCCCCATCTGCTGGGGGGTTGCTTCACAAGCAGTGAAGCAGGTCTGCAGGTGTCTATCTTTCTCTCCCCGTCTTCCCCTACTCTCTCCATTTCTCTCTGTCCTATCCAACAATGACATTAATGGCAACAGTAATAATAACCACAACCACAGTAAAAAACAAGAGCAACAAAAGGGAAAAAATACCCTCCAGGAGTAGTGGATTTGTGGTGCAGACACTGAGCCCCAGCAATAACCCTGGAGGCAAAAAAAAAAAAAGCAGCAGTATTTATAACCAATATTTTGTTTATGGCTTAGGAGATCCCTTGGGATTCATACCTTAAAAAAAGAACCATGCTATCTATTTTTTTTTTCAGGAAAATATATAAATAGGTAAAAGAAGAGGAGAGTCTGGGAATGTAAATAGTTATATAGACAGGGGGATATGGAGGAACTGGGGAAAATGTGTGAAATACAAACAGAAAAGATAAGAATTGACTCAGTGAAGAATTGAATTCAAGCAAGCAGTCAGAACTGAACAGCAGAACCGACAGTCCTCCGTGTGTAAGGATCTTGCCAATGAACTTTGCAAGAGTCTCTAAAGTAAGAACAGAGATATAAATGCCCACCAGGAACTAGACACAAGGAAAACACTTTTCCTTCATCCAGCAAAAGAAAGAAACGCTATGTTAACACGCACACACCATTTAAACAGTGCCAACTGTGTTCAGAAGCTTATCTCTCAAATCAAAATCATGCCTGCTTGGACTCTGCAGATCAAACAAAGCTGTTTAGAGATAATTATGCTCTAATCCATCTGTAGTCACCATGTAGGTGTTCGGGAAAGTAAACTCAATATTCAATAGGAAAAATCATCCCTAATATTTGGGGACTAATAAGCCTGCTGTTTAAAGACCCCAATTTAAAAGCATTGGTCATGGAGCAAAAACCCTGACTAGCTGCTGGATCTTTATGATACTTTTTTCCACTCCTCAAAACTGCAATCAGAAGGAGATCTGCTCCCTTCATGGTGAATGTACTTCTGTTGTGGACACTTTGCATTGAAACATTTGAGTTTTATTTATAATCAACAAGGTTATGATTTTTTTCCCTTTCCGTTTCCTCTTCTTTTACCATGTTGGGTGAGATACAGTTGGGAAAGCATTATTCTTCCTTTTCAGCATACTTCCCTACTCAAGGACTTGATTAGTACATTTTTGGCCAAAAAAAACAGGCAGTAGTTAGTTTTAATAATAAATACTATTTTGTTGTTGTTATATCACCATGCAATTTCAAAGTCTGAGCTAGTTCATTGCAGTACTCCATAGCGTGAGATGCCACATATTAACTTTGGGGCAAAGATAGCTTTTAGAATAATGTTTGGAAAAAGCAGCCCCCTGTAAATATAAGGTGGTACAGCACCATATGGAGACTGGGTTTCTGACATATGGCTTGAATTAACAAGTTTAAAACTGTTAGGATCAGTTTTTCTTTCACTGAAGGCAAAACCACAAGATTCAGAAGTGAAATATGCTGCAGTCATGATACAAAGACTCACCGAACACTGGGCCTCTCAGGCTGGATTGTTTTGTTGGCAGTAAGTGCAAGTTATCAATAGAAAGACAAGTTGTAACATGACGAGAAATCACAAGGCTGCCAAGGCTTAAAATTTCACTTCACATGGCACTTGCGTGGGCCTCTACCAGGCTGGCGAGCCCAGGGCAGGGCCTCTTTGAAAGGGGCTTTTGAATTATGATCATTACATCCTCCAAATAAATTGTTGTTCCTAGGCTGATGGAAAAGATATTTGAAAAGACAAACTCGAGTGACAGATGGAAATGGCTCAGGGCACAGTGTCTTCTGATCTTTCCTAATTGAACCTTTGTAGGATGAACAGAACAGGGAGAGTTCAAAGATCCAGGGTCTGTCCATATTACACAAATATTGTTTTATTTAATCAAAACTGTCTTTGAAGTGTAGCACTTGTAGGTCACCTGTAGCTTTTGAAATTTAAAGACATATGAAAGCTGTAGTGGTGCTGGAGAGGGCAGTGTGCAGTCACAAGAAGCTGCTGGACAAAAAGTAATCAAGCAAGATGGGGATAAAGGCAGTTTTTCATATTCATGTTTCTTTATATTGCCCTTTCATTTCTTCAACAAACACCACTCTCCAAAGAAAAGCACGGCTGCATCCAGACATCCACGAGGCTTATTTTCATCATTGGAAATGTGTTTGTTTGTGGTTTAGCATCTAAACTACAATTATCCCAAGCTTTGAAATACCCCGTCAGTGTTGGGTTGAGTGGGCTAGTTCTGATTTCATTGTCTTTCACTGCAAATATGAAGACCATTATAAAACATCTTTCTCATGGAAAACCATTTCCACTTACAACGTGACCTGAGAGAAATCAAATATATTTGTAGGAAACCCCAGTAAATAAAGAACAGTCTCCCAATTAGAAGGGAATGTCATTGTACCAGTGCTTTGTGACAATAACACAGTTTGCAAAGCACTGGGATGCATACAATTAACATTTATGTAGTAGGCCAATAAAGATATAGTGCTTTATCTTCATTCTATTCCAGGATAAAAAGAAGAGAAGAGGAGATGAGAGGAGAGAATAAAGGAAGAAAGAACATACACCACAAAAAAAAAGAAAGAAAAGAAAAATTAAGAGGGAGAAAGTAAAATAAAGGAAAAAGAGAAAAGGTAAAAAAAGGAAGATGGAAGAGAAGGACAACCCAACTCCCACCAAGCTTGAGTTGCTGTAGTGCCTTTTTCTCTATCATTCTATTTGTGTCTCTATCTTTCTAGTCTGAAAAGTTGTCCTGGAGTGGTGAAGCCCCAATAATGACAGATTTTTTTTAAAGGGAGGAAATAAGGAAGGGAAAAAAGAGACATTTGAGGTTATAGAGACTGACATGTCTATGTGCCTAGTTAAGTCATAGAAAGGGGACTTGAACTTGGGACTTAAAGTTCAGGTTTGAACTTTTCTCCCTCACACACCAGTCTCTCTAGGTGCCAACAATCACCTGTTTTGCTGGGTGGTTCTCATCTAAAGCAGGAAGATCGTTCACTTCTTGTCCTACCTAAGTGGGTAGGTTTCTCTTCTGTAAAGCATTCTGGATAACACACCCATGATGCTCAAAACTTTTTCTCCTTTCTTCTCTTCCGGATCAAATAGAAATACCAGCTGAAACTGGTGTATATCTAGGTTATGGGACTTTGTTAGAAAGTGAACTACCTGAGATGAAATTAGAGTGTACTATAAAAGGAAAGGTCTCACCCGAGTAATGAAGCTGAAGGGTTGTCATTCCACACGTGAAGTCTCTGGACACAGTCTGAGGTGAAGCATGTTGAGGTGGCTAGACATACACCAGTTTCTGTGAGAGAGAGCTTATGTTCACACGTACCCATAAACTACTGCAAAATATATACCTGAAAGCAGAAGTACACTAGAGTTTACAGTGAGTACCTCCCTAACACTTCCTCTCCATTATTCCAAGCTAGGGATCCATGATTGCTCAACAATTTGTTTGGCTTCGTATGTTAACTCTCTTTTCAATCACCAGGTTCCAGATGCCACCAGGATGCTGGCCAGGCTTCCCTGGATTGAAGACCCCACCAATGTGTCCTGGAGCTCAGCTTCCCCAGAGACACACCTTACTAGGGAAAGAGAGAGGCAGACTGGGAGTATGGACCGACCAGTCAACGCCCATGTTCAGCGGGGAAGCAATTACAGAAGCCAGACCTTCTACCTTCTGCAACCCTCAACGACCCTGGGTCCATGCTCCCAGAGGGCTAGAGAATGGGAAAGCTATCATGGGAGGGGGTGGGTTATGGAGATTGGGTGGTGGGAATTGTGTGGAGTTGTACCCCTCCTACCTTATGTTTTTGTTCATTAATCCTTTCTTAAATAAAAAATTTAAAAAAAAAGAAAGAAATACCAGCTGATTCCTATTAAGACAAAGACTCTGTTCTTACATATTACCTTTGTTTGTTTGTTTTCCTCCAGGATTACTGCTGGGGTTTGGTGCTGGCACTACAAATCCACTGCTCCTGGCAGCTAATTTTCCATTTTATTGGATAGGACAGAGAGAAAATGAAGGGGAAGGTGATGATAGGGAGAGAGAAAATCAGACATCTTCAGACCTGTTTTGCTGCTTGTGAAGCTTCCCCCCAACCCCACCCCCCCACCAAGGTGGGAAGTCGGGACAGTTCAAACCTAGATCCTTGCATGGGTACTTGCACTTAGTATTATGTTTGTTTAATGAGGTGCACCACTGTCCAGCCCCTCCATAAGTATTTTTAGATCTATGGAGGTTTGTAGTGAATCTGGTAATAAGAATTTTTTTCTAAACATTTGTTTCTGGCCTTATATATACTTTTTGACATAGCAAGAGAAATGCCACTTAATCCTTTTGTTTAAATGATCAGGGGAGAATCACAGCACAAAGAGAAATTGTAGGGAACATCTGGAACTGTCCAATTATGTCACATGGGAGAGAATCAGAGATCAGAAAGATGAAGGGACTTACACACACACACACACACACACACACACATACACACTCACGCACGCACACAAACACACACACACACACACTCACACAAACCTTCACAGAACTGAAAGGGCTGGGGCTGGATCTCCTGTCTCCCCAGCTCCATGGTCTTTTCAGTCAAACCTTGTTGTCATAAATATTCTTTATTAAAACAAAACAACCCAAGTGTTACTGGATTTTCAATCCATCATTCCACCTATTTCCCTACCATACACTATTAAGCTTTACAGCATAATCAGTATCTGAGTGAGTATATGTTTACTGTTTGCCATGTGTCCCTCTTCCCAGAGAATATGCATATTCTGTGTTTTTCCAAAGTTTAGCAAATAGCTCTCTAAATGGCAGGGGTGTGGGGGAATCTGACATGATCATTTGCTGGTCCTAAGGAATAACCTAGGTGAAGTCAGTCTAGAACACTTCCTAGACCAGGAACCCCAGACATCCTTTTCCCCAAACATTGACCATATATCCCAAGTGACTAGAGCATAACCTTTGATTGTTATTTTTCTCACAAATACCTGAGAAACTCTTCTAGGCATGAGGAGAACCCATGTTCTGAAAATTTCTGGAATTCTGCCACCTCTTTCTTCAGGATAATACGTATTTCCCTAGCTCATCCCTTTCTGGTTGGTGGGCACTGAGCAGATTCTGTTTTAACTTCAACTTGAAATGGAAGAAAAGGCATAAAGGATTTTTCAGGTGAAATCTTAAATGCAGATTGAAAAAAACTGCATTATCATAATGAGACTTTGGTATTTGGGAGCATGGTGAAAATAAATTTAACTTTCTCTCCTTTCTCTCTTTTGTTCTTTCTCTTTCTTTCTCTCCTTTCTCTTTTTTCTTTCTTTTTCTCTCTCCTTTATTTCTCTTCTTTCTTTCCTTCTCCCTTCCTTTCTTTCTTTTCTCTCTTTCTCTCCTCCCTTTGTTTCTCCCTTCCTTCCTTTCCTTCTTCCTGTCTCTGTCTCCTTCTTTCTTCCTTCCTCCCTTCCTTTCTTTCTTTCTTTCCTTTTTCTTTATTCCTTTCCTCCTCTCTTTCTTTCTTCTTTCTTTTAGATACTTGGAATGTCATCACTGATTCTTCCTTTCAGGACTTAGGCCAAGCCATCTGGCAGGCATATCACAACCTCTCCTGTCTGAAGTGACTCAAAGGAGGGTAAATAATAAGCTATGACCAACACATTAAGGCACTGAGAATCAGGGGCAGGATAATGTAGGCCAGAATGATCTGTGTTCTGTGGTTTAATAATGGAAAAAGGAAAACCCAGTTCTGCTTTGGTAATTAGTATAACTAGAATCTAAATCAAAACTAAATATGGGGGGGAGTGGCTTTGCTCAGTCACATACCACTGACATTTTCCTCTGAAAGATGCTCTGTAGGAAACAGGAACAACAGAAGGAACCAAACCAACAATGTCAATGAGCTTAAAGTTAAGCTATCCATGATCATGTGAGGAAAGAAAGGAACACAAAAGAAATAATAAAACATCTTCTCTAGAGTTGAAAGTTATATCTTCATATATAGAGCAGCTTTTGAAACACAAAGTATGTTGTCTTCTGTAGAGATTTCCAGTAAATGACCAAGACCTAATAGAAACATTGTTCTATCTATCCCTCACACACAAATATTAACATTTTATGTATGTGTTCCACATAAAATTACTAGGAATGAGCAAAATCTTTCTGGACTTTCTTACTATATCATAATAAATTTCTCATGGACAGTGAATATCATGTAGCCAAAGGATTTTCAAGATGCAAATAGGGAGAATCTGCTGTAATTTTGAATAGTAAAGTATTTCAAAGAACTTACATATTTCAGAAATTCATACATTCAGAATTTTTTTATTATAGATAATACATTGTGTTTCAAGGAAATGATCAGAGGGGGAAATGATTTTAACCAGTGGAAAGTTTGAAGAGACACAAAATTCTCAGTCTGGGGGGGTTCCCTATACCCCCTTAAAAGTGCACACATTTCTGAGAGCCATTGCTCATAGAGAGACCTCTGACTTTGCCACTGTTCCCTCATACTCCCACCAGGATCACTTCATATGTAACTAGGAAGTGAAGAAACAATCCAAGGGCTCCAACAGCTGAAAAGTTAGCCCTGTGAATCATAACTTTAATGGCATAAATTTTCCTTGTGGATAGCTTGTTTAAAGGGAACATCTGTGAGCTCAGATCTACAGGGATGCAGAGGTCACACAGGCTCATAAGCTGAATATGGGACCCATATCAGATCAAACCAATGGGGTTTGCAGTCAGCAATATTTATACACCTTTCCCATATTTAGGAGCTACTCTCTTCCTTTATCCAGCTCTCTGGTCCTTTGTCCAGCCATAAAATCATCTCCCCAGAAAATAACTTGGATTCCCCTGCATATCAGATATCAGGCTCAGAAAAAATAAGTAAATAACTAGTATAGTAATGGCCCTTTGGAATATAACTAAAATAGGCCTACTAGCTATCTACAAAACAGAGACCCAAAATCTTCATCTGAACTCTTCCAGCTTTTAGGCTTATGATTAGTCAACAATTTGTTTGACTTTATATGTTAACTCCTTTTTAAGCCACCAGGTTTCAGGTGCTAACATGATGCCAACCGGACTTCCCTGGGCAGACAACCCCACCAATGAGTCCTGGAGCTCCCCAGGAATCATTGGTTCCCCAGTCCCCGCCCCACTAGGGAAAGAGAGAGACAGGCTGGGAGTATGGATCAACCTGTCAACGTCCATGTTCATGGGGAAGCAATTACAGAAGCCAGACCTTCCACCTTCTGCATCCCATAATGACCCTGGGCCCATATTCCCAAAGGGATAAATAAGAGGGTTATCAGGGAGAGGATGAGATGTGGAGTTCTGGTGGTAGGAATTGTGTGGAGTTGTACTCCCCTTATCCTATGGTTTTTGTCAGTGTTTCCTTTTTATAAAAAAAAAAGGAATGGGGAGTCGGGCTGTAGCACAGCGGGTTAAGCGCAGGTGGTGCAAAGCACAAGGACCGGCATAAGGATCCCGGTTCGAACCACGGCTCCCCACCTGCAGGGGAGTCGCTTCACAGGCAGTGAAGCAGGTCTGCAGGTGTCTATCTTTCTCTCCTCCTCTCTGTCTTCCCCTCCTCTCTCCATTTCTCTCTGTCCTATCCAACAACGACAACAACAATAATAACTACAACAATAAAACAACAAGGGCAACAAAAGGGAATAAATAAAATAAATATTTAAAAAAAAAGAAATTCTAAAAAAAAAAATTCAATTTAAAAAAAAAAAGGAATGTCTGCTTTTTCTTGTGTACACTCTTGACCTTATTTGTATTAGTCAGAGCAGTGTTATTGTAAAAGAAAGAAAAAGAAAAAAGAAAAGAAAACTTATGAGCAGTTGTGGCTCTTCAGAGCCCACCCAGTTATGTGGCCTAATTTGAGTTCCAATGGAAAATATAATGCTTGTATTTTTCCCTTTCCCTCTAATGAATATCTTGGGCAAAATTTAGGTGAAGTTGAACCATCAAATGAAAGAAGTGATGGAAATAAGTGTCACAGGAGAAAAGAACTTAATTTTCCTATGCGTATGAAACTGGCTAATAGCCAAAGAGTCTGGTGTTTCACTTAAAACACAGTCATCTGTTGCCTGGAACATAAGTCAGCTGCCTTACCTGTGAGAACCTGCTCCCTTCCAGAACTATTCTTTTAAGGACGTTGGTTTCAAGCTTTTTTCGTAATCAGTTATCACAAGGTCATTAATAGAGTTATTTAAGGCAAGCAACAGTCCAATGATTAATTACTAGTTCGCCAAAGCACAATTAGTGATTCCCACCTACAAAAGAGCAGTGATTTGTTTAATGTGCTGAATGAAAATTCTCAAGTGGCAAAATGACTTCACAAGTAATTTTGAAAGTATAGATGATCACACACACAGGCTTCAAGTCTACATTTTAAAGCTTGATGCAAAAGAAAAGAAAAAGGTAAAAAAAAATCTACTCAAGGTTTATTATGAAAAACATCCGGACCAAATTGCACATCTACAGCTACACTGTTTTTCTTTCAGATATTTCTAAGGTGGCTGAATCAACTGTAGGTCAAACATATGATTCTATGAATGAGGAAATACCTGGCATTTTGGAATTTCTTCAGCCTAAGAGACTATTTTCTGAGGGACAATATTTGTCAGAAAGTACATTTCTACCTTTATTTCCTCTGTCCTCCTAGAATGCCATATATATGTATATATATATCCCTTGGAAATTCTCATTTAAGAAGCTCCAAAGCCAAAATGTGAAGTTTTATCCTAAACCTGACATACTGATTCTAAAAATAAAGGAGATTTCATAATTCAGGTACAGGTCTCTCTCTATCTCTGTCTCTCTCTCTCCTGCTGCCCTCCTCTCAGCCCCCTCTCCCCTTTCTGTCTATCTCAGACACACAGTGATATTAATAGTCAGCTCATAACCACATCATTTTGCTAACAGTCACAGAGCTATATTTAAATTCAGGGTGCTGCTGCCATGAATTCTATAGTATCTTTATAAACTTTTTTTTTCTTTTAAATACTTTCCAACAGCATCTGTGATTCCCACTGACCCCAGAAAAACTTGCTGTCATACTCCTTGCCCCCCACCCCCCACCCCCTAGGAAAGGCTGCAGGTGGTAGTGGGCACAGGCTAACCCTTGCCCTAGAGAGAATAAGGAGTCTGTCCCAGGGCCTTGGTCCCAAACTCCTTTTCTTAGCCCCCAGAAGAGCTGACTTTGGAGTTCTGACAATTTTGTATCTCCAAGGTTTAAACATATACAAGACTGTGCAGGAAAGGTCCCATGTGTGCCCACACTAGGGAGTATCAACTCATTCCCCACTTCCAGTGTCCAGGGGTGGGTGACCTCCGCCCTGCTGCTAGCCACACATCCATTGACTGCAAGATAATTATGCAAATATATACTAACTAGGCTTAGTTCCCTACTTAGACTTCCTTCCCACTCCCTGCATCCTAGCATGGGTGCTGACAGTGTTTTGGAAGAGTTACTAAATAGCTGGAAGGCTTTCTGAATATATCTATCCTGGCCTGTCAAAGCTAGAACAGCGACAGTCCATCTGGGCCTGGAAGACAATTTCCATGGTGTAAAATACTCTTTCAATTCTTTCCTACCAGAGACAACCAGCTGGTGCTCCATGGAGACAGCCAAAATCCTCTGTGGGTAGACCTCCACTCTGAGCAAGAGTGGCCTGGGATAACCCTAAAGCCACATCTTGGGGGCGGTGAGCTGTGACTGGGAAGGCAGGCCCTGGATGTATCCCTGTCATTGTCTCAGGCTGACGTTGCTGAGACACAAAGGCAGGCTGTCCTGTGAACTTGAACAAATGTTTTAAAAAAGAAAGAGGAAGAAATTAATCTTCTTTCAATTTTCTGAATATTAAGTATAGAAAAAAAAAAGGATTTTAGAGGGAAAGAGTCTACAGTCTCATGGAGGGGAAAAACATGTGTCTGTTTTTGAGGGGCTAGCTTGGCCAGAAGTCTTTTCTGGCACAGTTCTGTTATGTGACTGTGTATAACATTCTACCCTCATCAATAGTATTTCAATTGAGATACGTGGGAGCAGTGGAAAAGATGTTTCTTTCCTTGGAATTCCTGCATTTATGCTGACCCTTTCATTTTTCAGAAAACACGAGTTTATGACTATGCTTCAGTACCTGATCATTAGTTGCAGAGTATCAGTCAGCCACATGAGACTGAAAGCTATTCAGCCCCTCAGAAAGGTGCTCTGACTTCTGCCTTTGTCATATTTTATCTTCTGAGAAGGGTGAGAGGCACTGGCCTTTCTGAAACCTCAGAGGTATTTGCTCAGGAATCACAAACGACAGTCCAATTATCAAACGGTGTAAGTCATTGAAATTGAAATCTCCAACTACTGGATAGGTCTCACCTATATGTAGAGTCTAAAGAACTGACATTTTTAAAAAAAAAATAAGGAAGAAAAAGTAAACAAACTGTCTCTAAGACTTTACAAGAATTCTGGTGATTATCATTGGGAGAGTGGGATCACAAAACTTTGGTGCTATATCCTGCAATCTTATAATCTTGTTAACCAGAAATATAAAAAGTGATTTATTAAAAAATAAATCAGTAAAAATCTTGAAGGAATTAAGGAGAAAATATCACTACCTACAGAGGAATAAAGGTAGGAACTACATCCAAATTATGCTCAAAATTATGAATGTAAAAGAGAATGGAATAAAGTATTTTGCTGAGAAAAGAAAGCTAGTAACCTAGAATTTTAAGAATTCTGAAACGAAAATTATCCTTTGAAGTGAAGGAGAAATAAAGACTTGTTCTTGGGAGGAGAATACAGGTCCTAGAAAAGGATGACAGAGGATCTAGTGGGGGTTATACTGTTATGTGGAAAACTGAGAAATGTTATGCATGTACAAACTATTGTATTGACTGTCAAATGTAAAACATTAATCTACCAATAAAGGAAAAACAAAGACTTGTTCAGATAAATAAAATCACTGGACTTTGTTGCTGGTACACTTGTTTTACAGGTAGTATTCAAGGAAATTCTTTAGAAGAAAGGATAGTCAATGAAAGAAAACACCAGGTAATGAATAATGAGAGTAAACATACAAGAAAAACTAGGAAATGTTATGCATGTATAAATTATTGTATTTACTATCAACTGTAAAAACAATAATCCCCCAATAAATAAATTTTGAAAATCCAAGAAAACCAAATTGTACCTACTGCTCAGGTAGAAACACAGAAGTCAGAAGAAAACTAGAAGACAAAGGGAAAGGGAATAAAAATATTATCAAAATTTCTATGAGCTGAGCTATATTCTTAATAAAGTTAATAGAGGATGGGTAAGTATCAATGGTATAAGTCAATTCAAAGAGAATGCTCAAGTAGATTAAAAAATACAATTCAACTCTATATTATGTAAAAGAAACTTTCACCCCACCTGCAGGGGGAAGTTTCACAAGTGATGAAGCTGGGCTGCAGGTGCCTCTCTGCCTCTCCCCTTCTACTTGCCCCTCCCTATCAATTTCTCTCTGTCCTGTCAAATAAATAAATATTAAGATATAATAAAAATTAAAATAAGTTGTCTTTAAATATAAAGGGACACTAAAGATCATAGTGTCAAGATAAACCAGACTAACACAAATTAAGATACAGTATTGTTGACTTCACCCTGAGCAAATTTCATAGAACTATCAGACATAAACAAGGACATTATATAATGATAAGTGTCCTAGTTCTAGAAGAAGTAGCATTCTTAAATGTGTAAAAGCTCCAAAGTTGTGGTCTCAGCCTCCCTCTCCCCCCTTTTTCCCAAAGGAAAAACGAATTTGATAGCAGTAAAAATTGCGCATGTATGAGTGGGTACTCAGTTCCACAAAAATAAGAAAATAAAGTCCCAAAATATTTGAAGATTAACAAATATACTTCTGAATAACACATAGATCAAAGAAAAAATCTAAAAAGAAATCCTAAAATATTTAGAACTGTGTCAAAGTACAGTGTAATGCAATGTTTGAGATGTAAAATATATACAGTGTCTAAAAGAAAATATGCAACACTGAATCTCTCTCTCTGTGTGTGTGTATGTGTGTGTATGAAAGGTCCAAAAGCATCATTACCTAAACTGTGGACGAGAAGAGTAAAAAAAAATATTATCAACAACTTTAGAACTACATAATTTGTAACCCAGCAGAATAGATCAAGCCCTTGAAGGTTTCTAGGTTTCTATCTTACAAAGGTCTCACAGGAATGTTACACATTCTGAATAAGCATACATATATTAAAGAAATTCAATTAATAATATTCCAATAAAGAAGCACTAAATCTAGAGGGAGCTCATTTGTGAATTATTTAATTTTTGTGCAGTAGTCTTATGCATGCCAGAAACCCTCCCACACCAGATCAACTTGCCTATTCTTTCCATTATAGATAGAAAGAGAGAAAACCCCACATCACACATCTACCATCCATGGAACTCTCCCTGTGCCATACTACTCCTTTGTGATGCTGGAGCTCAAATCCAAAGCCTTACATGTGGTAAGGCAGTACATATCACTGGGCGAGCTGTCTCCTTGCTTGTCGTTAGTGAATTCCAACAGAGTTAAGAAACAAGTTCTTCTAAATGTCAGTTGTCTCTTCCAAAAGAGAGACAGAATTTCCCATGCCCTCTATGAGAGCAGAGTTAGCCTATTATCAAAATATTACAAGAAAAGAAAGTGACAACAACAAAAAGAAAAATGACAACAACAGCTACCAGTGAAGTAGCTCAGTGAGCAGAGTGTATTCCTTGAATCATGGAGTTCTGGGCTTAAGCACAGGTACTGTATATGTCCAGATCAATATGCTGATTTCAATCCTATCTATCTATCTATCTATCTATCTATCTATCTATCATCTATCTATATATCTATCTTTCATTTATTTTATCTCTATCTCCCTGCCTCCCTCATAAAATAAAGGAATGTTTTTAAAGCAACATATCAATTTTCTCAAGAATCTAGATGAAAAAAATCTCAATAAAATATTAAAGTGTGGGGCCAGGTGGTGAAAGCCACAGTTGAATGCACAAGTTACCATGCACAAGGACCAGAGTTCAAACCCCTGCTCCCCACCAGCAGCAGGGAAGCTTCACAAGCAGTAAAGCAAGTTCTGCAGGTGTCTTATCTTTCTCTTGCTCTAAATCCTCCTCATCTCTCAATTTATCTTTTTTCCTAACAAAAATATAAAAAAGGGTAAAATGGCCACTATATCACTGTATGTAGAATATATGTGACAAAGTTATATCACAAAATCCAATATAATCATGATAAAAACTCTCAGAAGACTAGGAGTAGTTTAGGAACTACCAGGAGTAGATGAATAGTGTAACTTCCATCCCTTGGATACACAAAACAAACAATATAACTAGTGGAAGAAACTACAAGCTATTGTTTTTTTTGGACAAGAGAGATTCCAAGGTCAATATGTTGTTGGAGAATTCCTGATTTCTTGATAGACCCCCTGACTTAGAATGCCTGTTCCTTACTAGACACGTCAAAAATTCTTTATAATTTCTGTAGTTCTGTCTCCAGTTCCCAGAAGTGTTTTGTCCACATCAGGGTAAACACAGATAGTGGGCAAGAAGCCTTCAGGCTTACATGAAGTCTGCCTTATCTGATCGCCCTGAATTATGCCTACATCCTTGGGGAAAGGTCAGGATTTGCAGAGTAAACATCGAATTTGATATGATCACTAGAATTAGAGATACTAAGTCTGCTACAGAGTGGTCTGCATACTAGGAGAGACATTCAATTGTGCATGCCCCAAGATCCTTTATATATACCCTTAAGATATTTATGTACAACTTTAAGATGCTTATATTTGACAGAGCTATATGCACACATACTCAATAAATAGAGGGACAGAGAGCCTGCACAAAGATGAGGCAGATATTCAAATGGTCAGAGAGAGGCCAGAGACATCTGGCAATACACCACTGTGAGATGTACGCCATGTGTACATCACTCCATATCTCCTCTTTTCTCACTACTAGTGGTATAATGAAGTTTATTTCTCAGCCCTGAAAAACAAAAAAAATTATGCTCCCTGGCATCCAGAGAAGCCCGATCTGTTTGCTCATTTGTCCTCAGAACCATCATAAACCAGAACTGAGACAGGGTGTAAAGATCGACCTGCCAATGCCCATGTCCAGCAGAGAAGCAATTACAGAAGCCACAACTCCCACCTCCTGCAAAGCATAAAGAATTTTTGGTCCATACTCACAGAGGCAGAAAAATGATAGAAGATGATAAGAGGGTGGGGTTGGGGTGGGGGGAAGGCAGGGCAGGTGGTGGCACACTCTGTTAAGCACACATATCACCCATGTACAAGGATCCCATTGGAGACCCCATTCCCCACTTGCTTGGGAATTTGTCAGAAATGGTGAAGCAGGTCTGCAGGTATCTCTCTTTCTCTCTCCTTTTTTTTTTTTTGCCTCCAGGGTTATCACTAGGGCTCAGTGCCTACACTATGAATCCACTGGAGGACATTTATTCCATTTTTGTTGCCCTTGTTATTCTTGCTGTTACTGTACTATTGTTATTGCTGATGCTGTTGTTGGATAGCACAGAGAGAAAAAAAAAAGAGGAGGGGGAGACAAAGAGGGGAAGAGAAAAACACCTGCAGACCTGATTCACTGCTTGAGAAGTGTTCCCCTTGCAAGTAGAGAGGCGGGGTCCCAAACCAGGATTCTTTTTTTTTAATTTTTAAATATATTCTTTATTTAATGATTCCCTTTTGTTGCCCTTGTTGTTTTTATTGTTGTAGTTATTAATGTGGTCATTGTTAGATAGGACAGAGAGAAATGGAGAGAGGAGGGGAAGACAGAGAGGGGGAGAGAAAGACCTGCAGACCTGCTTCACCTCCTATGAAGTGATCCCCCTGCAGGTGGGGAGCCAGGGGATCTGAACCCGGATCCTTATGCCGTGTGCTTTACACCACCTGCACTTAACCCACTGCAGTACAGCCCAACTACCCAAAACCAGGATTGTTAAGTAGGTTCCTGTGCTTCTTGCCATGTGCACTTAACCAGCTGCGCTATTGCCCAGCCCCGTCTCTCTCCCTCTCTAGTTCCTCTTCCTCCTCAGTTTCTCTCTGTCCTGTCAAACAAATACATTAAAATTAAAAGGAGAGTAGTAGAGGACTCTGAACTCTAATTCTATCAAGACCCAGATATAAAAGAGGGAAAAAGGAAGAATGTTAGGTGGGAATTGTGTGGCATTGTATCCCTCTTATCCTACGGTTTTGTCAATGTTTCCTTTTTATAAATAAAAAATAATAAATAAATAAATAAATAAGGAAGTAGTAATAGGCGTATGGATGATTTAGAAAGGAAAGGAAGGCAGGACCATAGAAAAAATTGAATATACATACATATATATATATGTATATATATATACATATATATACATATATATGTATATATATATATACACATATATATGTGTGTGTATATATATATATATATATATATATATATATATATATATATATCAACCCATATCTGTGACCTTGGGAAAACTAATGCAGTTTCCAGTGGAGGGAATGGGGACACATAATTCTGTTGGTTTGCATGGTGTGGAACTATAAACCCGTTATCTCAGAATATTGTAAATCAATATTAAATAAAAATAAATATTTATATACCTCTTCTCATTAAAATAAAATGTCTTTTTAAAAAGCATCTACAAGTTTTCTTGCTATGACCAAATAAGGATTTTCCATTTTATCACTGCTTTCAACAGTGAACTGAAAACTTTACTTAATATAATAAAACACTGAAAAAAACCATGACGTTTGTAAGGGAAAAAACTGGTTCTGGTCTCTCAAAAATCCTAATATACATAAAATAACTGAAATAATAAAAAAGTGAAAAATAAATTTCTGGATCTAGCAGGTGACTTTATCAGCACTGCAGGCTTCAAGGTTAATATATAAAATCCAGCCATTTTCTTATCTGCTAGCAATGGACAAATGAAATTTGAAATAAAAAAATATATTATCCTCTATAGAAGGTTCCCCAAAAATAAATACTTAAAATCTATATACTAATTCTTTTTGAGAAAAACTAGAAAATACTTTTGAAAGAAATTAAAGATTTAAATAAATAAGCAGAAAGTTCATGTTTGTGATTAGAACAGGGAAGCTCAGTATTGTTAAGATGGGAGAGGCAGAGTTTTGGTAATGAATGGGGAGACCCACACCATAAATGGATGTGAATATGTTTTTGATATCTTGTAGTTTTGTAAAATACTGTCAAATCAAATATTTTGAAAATATTTTATAATCCTGATTTTATCTCTAGATGCTAATCAATCTCAATCAAAATCCCACCAAATTATGTTGTGGATACTGACAAATTGATTCTAAATTTAATTGTGAAGCAGCAAAGGACCTAAATTAGTTAATGCAATTTGAAGGAAAATAAATCAAAGTTGAAAGGCTAGCCTTATAAGACCTTAAGACTTGCAATACCCTCAATAAACACTTTCCCAAAGAAGATATTCAGAGGACCTATAGGCACTTGGAAAAAAATATCAGTTCCACTTATATAAGGAAGTACACATTCACACCACAATTAAATCTTACTGCACATGTAAGAATGACCTCTATCAAAAATACTGGAAACAACAAATATCAGTGAGTATGTGGAGTAATAGGAATTATAATATATTGTTGATGGGAATGTTAGTTGGTGCATCCTCTATGAAAAATGTATAGAGATTCCTTAAAAAAACAGAAATAGGGGCAGACAGTAGTGCAACCTGTTTGAGTATACACACATTACGGTATGCAAGGACCAAGGTTCAAGCCCCCAGTCCCTACCTGAACAGGAGAAACTTCAGAAGTGATGAAGCAGGGCTACAGGCATCTCTTCCTCCCCATCTTTCCCTCCCCTCTCAACTTCTTTCTACCTCTATCTAAAATAATATATAAAACACTTTTAAAAATAAAAATGTAATGTGACCCAGAAATGTCTAATACTTTCTAGCATTTTCTAGTGATATAAAAGCACTAATTCAAAAAACGTATGTATGTTGTATTATTCACAACGGACACAACGTGTAATATAACTACATGCCCACTGAGATATGACTGGATAAATATGATATGATATATATATATATATATATATATATTCAGTGGAATGCAACTCAACTATTTTTAATTTTTTTAATATTTATTCCCGTTTGTTGCCCTTGTTGTTTTACTGTTGTAGTTATTATTGTTGTTGTTGATGTCGTTGATGTTGGGTAGGACAGAGAGAAATAGAGAGAGGAGGGGAAGACAGAGGGGGAGAGAAAGACACCTGCAGACCTGCTTCACCACTTGTGAAGCTACGCCCCTGCAGGTGAGGAGCCGGGGGCTCGAACCAGGATCCTTACAAGGGTCCTTGCACTTAGCGCCATGTGTGCTTAACCCACTGAGCTACCACCCGACCCCCAACTATTTTTTTAAAGATGAAACTGTACCCTTCATAGCAATGTGAACAGAAAAGAGATCAGAAGTCAAAAACAATTACTGGGTGATATTATTCATCTATGACATATCCATAGCCAAAGTAAATGAACTGACAAAATCAAACAACATAAATAATTCTCAGACCCATGAACAATATGGCAGTTACCAGGAGGAAGGGAGAGAGAGAGTATAAGGCATAGGAAGAGAGTGTAATGGTAATGGAACTTGGGTGTTAGATGAGGTGAGACTTATACACATATAGAGCTGTGAAAACTACAATTCTGAATATTTTCATATTATAATCCAACAGTAAACCAATAAAACTGATTAAAAGTAAAAAAATGCTTACTATACACCTATAGTTATAAAGATAATAAGGTATTTGAAAAATAATAGGCAAATAGATCAATGTAATAGCAGACAATGACCCATGCAAGTATAATTGTCTTAACAAAGTACCAAAAGCAGACAATGCTGCAAAGATAAAAATGATATTAGAAGATCTGGACAAGACACAAAAATGGGTGGTGGTATACCTGGTTAAGGACACATGCTAGCATGCACAAGGACTTAGGTCCAAGTCCAGCTCCTCGCCTGCAGGGGGAAACTTCACAAGCAGTGAAGCAGATCTGCAGGTATCTTTCTCTCTTTTTCTCAATTTCAATCTGTTCTATTTAATAAAATAGAAATAGGGCTGGGGAGACAGCATAATGGTTATGCAAAAGCCTTTCAAGCCTGAGGCTCTGAAGTCCCAGGTTCAATCCTCAGCACCACCATAAGCTAGAACTGAGCAGTGTTCTGGTCTCTTCCTCTCTCAAGGTATCTTTCCCTCTGTATCTACTCTTTCTCATTAAAATAAGTAAAATAGTATTTTTAAAATAAAATAAAATAGAAATAATGAGAAATAAATAAATAAAAGGAAAAAATTTCCATTGAGAGTGGTAGATTTATAGTGTTGGCACCAAGCCACAGTGGTAACCCTGGTGGTGATTAAAAACAAAGACACAAAAATGAATCTAGATACTGACTTTACATCTTTACCAGAAGTTAAAAATGAATCATGAACCTTAACATAAGATGAAAAAATTCTCAGATTCCTAGGAGATAATAGTAGGAGAGAAAATCTAGGTGACCTTGGTTACAATGATGATGTCTTTAAAAAAACAAAATCAACGCCCAAATTAAGTTACAACTAATTAAAGGCACAGTCATTAACCTGAAGTTCATAAAAATTAAAATTTTCCCTACCCCACTAGAGAAATACAGAAACAGGCTGGGGTGTGGACTGACCTGCCAATGTCCAGGTTCAGCAGAGAAGTAATTACAGAGGCTAGACCTTCCAACTTATGCAGCCCATAAAGAATTCTGCTCCATACTCCCAGAGGGATAAAGAATAGGAAAAATATCAGTGGGAGAGATGGGACATAAAACTGATGGTGGGAATAGTATGGAATTGTACCCCTCTTATCTTATAATTTTATTAATCATCATTAAATAACTCATAAATTTTTTTTTTAAATTCTGATCTGCAAAAGTCAATGTCAAAAGAAACAAACCACAGACTGGGAGAAAATATTTGCCAAGGGCACATCTGATTAAGAAGATCCCTAACCATTCAGGCTAGGACTATCTGAGCAATACAGCATAGAACTTGCATGCTCTGGTCCCAGATTTGATCCCCAGAACTACATATGCCAGAGTTAAGCAGGGCTCTGACCATTCTGTTCTCTTTCTCTCTGTCTTTCTCTTCCCCTAGTCATAGAAATAAATGATTAATTTGAGGGGGGCAGCAGTGGAGCACCTGGTTAAATGCATATAGTATTAAGTGCAAGGACCTGCACAAGGATCTGGGTTTGAGCCCTCAGCTCCCCATTTGCAGGGGAGACCCTTCACAAACAGTGAAGCTGGCCTTCAGGTGTCTTTCTCTATCCTTCTCTCAATTTTTCTCTGTCCTACCCAATACAATATGGAAAAAAAGAAATAAATGACTAATTTGAAAAAAATAGGAATAATAAAATAAACATCATTAGAAATAGGTAAAGATATACCTGAAAGCACAAGTACACTAGAGTTTGCAGTGAGTATCCCCCTAATACTTCCTCTCCACTATTCCAAGCTTTGGGTCCATGATTGCTCAACAATTTGTTTGGCTTTGTATGTTAACTCTCTTTTCAGTCACCAGGTTCCAGATGTCATCAGGATGCTGGCCAGGCTTCCCTGCACTGAAGACCCCACCAATGTGTCCTGGAGCTCCACTTCCCCAGTGACCCACCCTACTAGAGAAAGAGAGAGGCAGACTGGGAGTATGGACCGACCAGTCAACGCCCGTGTTCAGCGGGGAAGCAATTACAGAAGCCAGACCTTCCACCTTCTACAACCCACAATGACCCTGGGTCCATGCTCCCAGAGGGATAGAGAATGGGAAAGCTATCAGGGAAGGGGGTGGGATATGGAGATTGGGTGGTGGGAATTGTGTGGAGTTGTACCCCTCCTACCCTATGGTTTTGTTAATTTATCCTTTCTTAAATAAAAAAGAAAAAGAAATAAATAGGTAAAGACCTAAAAAAAAACTTGCATCAAAAATATATAGATGGTCAGTAAACATACAAAAAGACATTAAATATCACATGTCATATTGAATTGCAAATTGAAACAAATAGCTATCACTAGACATATCTTAATATAACCAAAATTTTAAAAAAATAATTGATAACACTTACTGTCTTATTGGAAGTCTCTTCCTAATCTGTACTAGAACATAAACTGCATAGATTTTTTGAGCCACAAAGCCTGGTTCAATTTTTTATTTTTTGCATTATTTTTTTCTTTATGACCTTGGAAGTGCCAACTGAATCCAGGCCTATTTCTCCCTCTGGATAGAGGAAGGCTTTGAGTTCCATTTTATTGAAAATGTAACTATACCCTGAGCTTGATTCTCTGCTTCCGACATGGAGACAGCGAGTCCTACTTCACACGGTTGTGTGCAGGTTGAAAGAGACAATGAAAATGAAGCCCTCGGTAGTGACACCCAAATTTTGAGATGATCAGTGTCAAATCAGTCTCATCTCTGCTTTCCCAATGCTTATTTTAAGACTGTTCACTGACAATGTAGTCCTCCCACACTACCAGGAAAACGTATGTTCTTCTTTTGATTTTAGAACAATGTGGTCTACAGGCATCAGAAGGCACATGTTGAAGCAAGTTGGGAGACTTTGCCATAGCTGTGGTCGGCTTGCAGTTCCTACCAGCTAGATCTCCTCCACTCTCACCTCTGAGGCTGCAGAAGGGCAGACACCAATAGCTAACCTTGGCAATCACCAAGAGAAGTGATGTCAAATATTTAACTGGACTGGGTTTACTTAAAAAAATATGAATGCACTGAGAAGGAATAGGAAACATCAAATGCTAAGGAGTCACATTGTTTGGAACACAACAGCCACCATCATGAAACTCCAAACAGAGAATGTTAATCATTTATTGCAGACTTTATGGCTGGGCAAGCATGACCTTAAATACATAAACCTCCAAGGATTTATGCATTTATTTATTTTATTTATTTATTATCACCAGAGTTATCTCTGGGACTCAATGCAGTGCCAACACTACATAGCCACTGTTTCTGGTGGGCACTTATTCCTTTTTTTTCTGATTTTTATTAAGACAGAGAAATTGAGAGAGGAGGGGAGGTAGAGAGAGGGAGATAAATATAGATACCTACAGATCTGCTTCACTGCTTGTAAAGCAGATCCCCTGCAGGTGGGGAGCAGGGGCTTGAACCCGGGTCCTTGCTTGGTGATATGTGCATTTAAACAGGTACGCCACCACCCACCCCCCTGGCTCCAAGGATCTTGAGGATGGTGGGTATAAGTATGAAGAGCTAGCTCAGGTAAGTAAACATTAACACAGTAGTCCCCCTACCAAGGCACATTGAAGGGTTAGCCTTACACTTACCAGCTGGTGTAAATTCTACCAGTGTTATAAAAACCCTGGTGGAAGTGGTGGAAGCATCAATACACAGAAGATTCTTTATCAACTATTCTTTATCAACTCACTTGGCCTTCCTCGTATCACCTATATTTTAGAAATAAAGAAGCTGAGACTCAGAAAGATCCATCTTCTGTTAAGAAAAAAAAAGGGGGAGCAGTGTCATACAGGGTTAAGTACACATAGTATGAAGCACAAGGAATAGTGCAAGGATCCCAGTTTGAGCCCCTGAGCCCCACCTGCGGGGGGGGGGGAGCACTTCACAAGCACTGAAGCAGGTCTGCAGGTGTTTACCTTTCTCTCTCCCTATCTATCCCTCCCTCCTCTCTCAGTTCCTCTCTGTCTTATCCAACAACAACAACAAAAATGGAAAAATGGCTGCCAGGAGCAGTGGATTCATAGTGCAGGCACTGAATCCCAGTGATAACCCTGGAGGCAAACGAAAAAGAAAACCAAAAAGAAAAAAAAAATCACTAGAACCTGTTTGAATCATCCTGTTAGAAAGTAAAACCTGTCTTTTTTCTGTCAGAATTGGAAAGCTGCTTATTAAGTATTCTATATAGAATGCTAGAAGGTCAGATTTTTCCCAGATAAGACTCTCCAATTCACAAGTGGCCAAGAAAATGATAGTATGAAGAATTTCATGCGGTTAAATGAATTGATAAAATGAACCACATACTCTTTTGTGGGTGGTGACACTTGGTATCAGGGATGTTTAAAGTGGTGAGAAGTCACCACCACCCACAAAAGAGTATATGGTTCATTTTATCAATTCATTTTGTGTCTCAAACCTCTTACTGCCTCTCTTGGTCCACATATTCTCCATGGAAAAATTCATGATTCTATGGGTATTTTTCCTACACAGAGAAGATAGGAAAAGGGCAGGAAGTCAGCACAGTAACCTGTAAGTCCCAGATTCAGTTCACGGTACCACCATGAGCCAGAGCTCTATAGTCCCCTGGTCAAAAATTAATCATAATGAGAATAAGGACAGTATCTCTCTCATAAATCCTGTCAGAATAATGCATAAACCATCTAGCATTCTCCTTGTTGAGCATTAGCTCGAATGTGTGCTTCACAGAGGTGGGGAAAGTTTGTGCTTCCTACAAATACACCCAGCCTTTTTCTTTCTTTTATCTGTGTTGAGCTTTCCCTAACATTACACCTCAATAGAAGGAAAATCAATCTGCATTCTTAATCTATCGAGAATTATATCTCAGTGACCTTGTGAATTAAAAGGTTCTTAAATCATGAATTCCTGCAGATAATTTTATTTTATTTATTTCTTTTTAAATTTTTATTTATAAAATAGAAATATTGACAAGACTGTAGTATAATCAGGGTACAATTCTACACAATTCTCACCACAAGAACTCTGTATCCAATCCCCTCCCATGATAGCTTTCCTATTCTTTATCCCTTTGGCAGTATGGACCCAGGATCATTATGGTGTGCAGAAGGTGTAAGGTAGTCAGACTTTTCTATTACCTTGTGCCTAGAGTACCCTACTTGGTTATCAAAATGTGCTCTGGGGAAAGCAAATTCATAATATGAATAAGTAAAATCACCATTTATGGTGGATCTAAAAGTAATATTACCTATGGAATTGAAGATTGTTTCTCTGATTTGAGGTGAATTTAATGAGGGTTTACAGATCACTACTCAAATGTCTATTGATTGTAAGAGAGAAAAATTAGGCCCTGTGAAATTGCTCATTTGGATAGCTTGCTGCTTTGCCATGTGCCCAGTCCAGGTTCGAGCCCAGTCCCCATTGAAGGAAGCTTCAGTACTGTAGTTTCACTTTTTCTGCTTCTCTGTCTCTATTTTTAAAAAGAAGATGAAAGAAAAAAATAGATATGTCTTCCTTGAATTGACTGTTTTAACACCAGCTTATTCCTTTGGCTTTTTGTTTTGTTTTGTTTGTGTTGTGTTGTTTTGTTTTATTTTTTGTTTGCTTGTTTGTTTTTGTTTTTGCAGGGGTTAGAACTTGCACATGTGAGATATCACTGCTCCTGGGACGCTCTTTCATTCATATAAACAGATAGAGAAAGGGAAAGACACCACCACAGCACCAGAGTCTGCCCCACTTCTGTGGTACCACATAATACAGGAACCCAAACTGAGGTCATGTGTATGGAGGGCCACCCAACTCTTCATCTGCACTATTCCAGCTTTTAGGTCCATGATTAGTCAACAATTTCTTTGGCTTTGTATGTTAACTCTATCTTCAACCACCAGCATCCAGATGCTAGCATGATGCTGACCTGACTTCCCTGGACAGACAACCCTACCAATGTGTCCTGGAGCTCCGCTTCCCCAGAGCCCTTCCCCACTAGGGAAAGTGAACGACAGGTTGGGATTATGGATCAACCTGTCAACGCCCATGTTCAACGGGGATGGATCAACCTGTCAACACCCATGTTCAGCGGGGAAGCAATTACAGAAGCCAGACCTTCAACCTTCTGCATCCCACAATGACCTTGGGTCCAGTCTCCCAGAGGGTTAAAGAATAGGAAAGCTATCGGCGGGAGGGGATGGGATATATAGGTCTGGTGGTGGGAATTGTGTGAAGTTGTACCCCTCTTATCCTATGGTTTAGTCAGTGTTTCCTTCTTTTAAGTAAAATAAATAAATAAATAAATAATCATGAAATGAAATATGTGGTAAGTGGAGGTTAAGGTAAGGTGTTTACCTTCAGAAAAGGTAAGCAGGTCTGCAAGTGTCTATCTTTTTCTACCCCTTCTGTCTTCCCCTCCTCTCTCTATTTCTCTCTGTCCTATCCAGCAACAACAGCAATAACAATGATAATAAAGACAACAACAACAGTAAACAACAAGGGATACAAAAAAGGGGGAAAATGGCCTCCAGGAGCAGTGGCTTCATAGTGCAACAATAAACCTAGTGGGGAAAAAAAAAGGAAAGAAAGAAAGAAAGAAAGAGAGCAGACATTAAAAGTTCCATCTTTTTTGGCAGAGGAGGACCTAATGGGGGTTGAATGGAAATGAAAAACAGAAATATTACACATCTACAAACTATCATATTTTACTCTTGATTGTAAACCATTAATCCCCCAACAAATAAATTTTTTAAAAGTTTCATCTTTTTTCTTCAAACTGGAAGTTGTCAGTCTCCATCTTGCCCCTCACCTTATCTGATAGTTAATGAAAAATATTTTCTTTTTTTAAAAAAAATTATATTTATTTATTTATTTATTTTCCCTTTTGTTGCCCTTGTTTTTCATTGTTGTTGTAGTTATTATTGTTGTTGGATAGGACAGGGAGAAATGGAGAGAGGAGGGAAAGACAGAAAGAGGGAGAGAATGACACCTGCAAACCTGCTTCACTGGATCCTTCCGCCAGTCCTTGCTTTGCGCCACCTGCGCTTAACCGGCCCCACTTCCGAAAAAGATTATTTTCATGTATTTTATGTTGCATAAATAGGTACCAATCACAGATGGGTGAGGAGGAACAAATGAGAATGAAACATTCAGCTTTCCCAGAGAGCTCTTGGGGGAAGCTATCTTGAGTAAGTTGCACAATTGAGTTTTGTGCTCAACATTCTCCATGTTTCCTATCTGTCTGCCCTTGAAATATTCACTCTGGCAGTTAGAAATAGATTTTTTGAGGTCCATTTGTCTTTGCTCAAAATAGCCTAAGATCTCTGTTGCTGCTTCTAACGTCATTATTGCTATTATTTAGGATTTTGGGGGTCTTAAAATGCTGCAAGAAACAGACTACCTGATTGCATTTTTCCCCCAGAGCACTAATCAGCTCTGGTTTATGGTGGTGCTGGGTGGAGGTAGGCTTAATCCTGGGACTTCAGAGCCTCAGGCCAGAGAGTCTCTTTGAATAACCATAATGCTAACTACCTCCACCCTCACCTCTCACCCCCCATTGCATTCCAGTGATTTGTCAGTCCTGAAGTTAGATGGACAACCAGGAAGATGAACCTCTTTTCTTTCTCTCCCTGAATCACCACTCTTCCTCTTCTTTCACTGTTGGGCAGCCCCCCTGCTCTGATGCTGTGGTCTATTTACATAATCATTGTTTTGCCTGAGACCTGCCCTGCCTATAGGGTATTTGATTAATCCCACTGGTTAGAACCTTCCCAACAGCTGCTATGGAAGCTTCCTACCTTCACGCTCTTTTCTCCACCCGCTCTCCTAGCCATTTCCTTTTCCCACTTGCCATTTCCAGTTAAAGATACATATAAAGGCATTGTCTCTGATCAGTAAAGGCATTGCATTGCATTCCCACTCTGCCACGAGTTCCTGGTCTCTTCTCTCTCCTGCATCGCTGAGTAAGCAGCAGTCCAGGTTGGCTCTGGTCAAGTTCTCTCCAACCCAGAGAGCACATTCTTGGGAAAAAACACCCTCAAGCTAGCCCAGCATTTCACTATATAAATAAATCCTTACATCCCAGCCTGAGAGTAAGATTTTTTTCTTTTTTGAGACTTGAGTTTGCCCATCTTCTCATGTTCTGAGCACCTGAATTAACTCATTTTCTTACACTAATTCTTGCTTTTTGGCAGTGGGCCTTTCTAAATGGTGAGCACCAAACTTTGGCACTTAGTAATATAAGGACAGAAGCGAAGTTCCAGCTCAATTCTTGGACAGACATAGTAGGCAGGGCACATGCAGCAAGGATTTCTTTTTCTTTTCTTTTCTTCTTATTATTTTTATTATTTATTTTCCCTTTTGTTGCCTTTGTTGTTTTATTGTTGTTGTAGTTATTATTATTGTTGTTGTTGATGATGATGCCATCGTTGTTGTATATGCCAGAGAGAAATGGAGAGAGGAGGGGAAGACAGAGAAAGGGAGAGACAGAGAGACACCTCCAGATCTGCTTCACCGCCTGTGAAGCGACTCCTCTGTAGGTGGGGAGCCTGGGGCTCCAACCTGGATCCTTACACAGGTGCTTGCACTTCAAGCCACGTGTTCTTAACTGGCTGTGGTACCTCCTGACTCCTGCGGCAAGGATTTCTATACCTAACCTCAGTCAGTATCTACTTTTGGTTTCAAGTGATTGATATATTTTTACTCCCAAATATTTCCTGTTTTTTATTGGATTATTTGCATCATTTCCCTATTTATCTGTTCACCAGTTGCAACAATCATAGCTTCATTGTCAAATGAGAATACTTGGACACTCCAACCAATAAAATCATTACACCCCCTAGAGGATAGCAGTACTGATTCATTTTCTTTTTTCTATTTTTATTTATTTTTCCCCTCCAGTGTTATTTCTGGGACTACCACTATCAGAGGCCATTTTTTTTCTCTTTTATTCAGTAGGACAGAGGGAAATTGAGAGGGGAGAGGAAGATAAAGAGGGAGAGAGTGGTCAGACGGTAGCACACCAGGTTAAGCACACATGGTACAAATTGTAAGGACTGGCTTAAGGATCCCATTTCGAGCCCTGGGCTCCCCACCTGCAGGGGGTCGCTTCACAAGTGGTGAAGCAGGTCTGCAGATGTCTGTCTTTCTCTTACTCTCTTTGTCTTCCCTCCTCTCTCCATTTCTCTCTGTCCTATACAACAACAATGACAGCAACGATAACAACAACAATGATAAACAACAAGGGCAACAAAAGGGAAAAAATAGCCTCCAGGAGCAGTGGATTTGTAGTGCAGGCACTGAGCCCCAGCAACAATCCTGGAGGCAAAAACAAAATCAAAAAAAAAAAAAAAGAGGGAGAGAGAGAGAGACACCTCTACACCAGCTCCAATGTTTGTGAAGCATCCCTGCTGCAGGTGGGGAGCTGGGGGATCAAATCCAAGCCTTTTCTCAGGTCCTTGCCATAGAGCTATGTGCGCTTAACCAGGTGCACCATTGCCCACCCACCTCTATCCATTTTCTCAGGGACAGTCAGAGAGGTTATTTGTCTTCTCCAGTGTTGTCCACCAAAGCAGCAACAGTAAAGAAATCAGAAATCTTGGGACCAGGTGGTGATGCACCTGGTTGAGCGCACATGTGACAATGCACAAGGACTCAGGTTTGAGCCCCCAGTCCCCACCTGCAGGGGGAAAGCTTTCCGAGTGATGAAGCAATGTTGTAGGTGTCTCTCTGGCTCTCCCTCTCTATCACCCCCCCTCTAGATTTCTGGCTATCTCTATACAATAAATAAAATAAAGATAATTTTTAAAATTTATTAAAACAAAGAAATCAGAAATCTCTCCATGTTATCTTTCTTCAGTCTTCCTATAGTGTATTCATAAAAGAATACATTTTAGTAACAACTCAAGCAATACCAAAGTTTCAAATTTGCACACAAACACACACATACACACACACACACACACACACACACAGACACACACACACACACTACTCCTCCCAAGAGTCACACATACATGCTTTTCATTATCTGCCTTTACAAAATGTGCTTTCCTCCACAGCTGCATTACCTCAGAGAACTCAAAGTTGACTCTGCATCCATATTTTTAAATCTCTTCATTTTAGAAGCAATGCCCATTTTGCAACAAGCCTACACATATGTGAAAAATGTCATGCTTTATATCATGTGGTGCCTCTGGGCATTTTGTCAAATTATTTCCATTTTTCTACTTCAGGTCCTAATGATCTTAGACACTCACTATGCAAGGGAGGGAAATGTTTCCTGCCCCCCTCCCTTGCTATATTCACCATGGCAAGTAAGAAAGGGCTTCCAGGCCCAGTGTGCTCTGCTCAGATGGCTTATGATAGGCTTAGGCCTCTGTTCCTGTGTGTGACTTTGTCATTGCAATTACCACAATCTACATAAGTGCCCTGGTAATCTGCAGCCTGTCTTTTCTCCTTTGGAACAATCTCTGTTCTTTAAACCCTAGCTGCCAACTTAGTGCTTTCATTTTACTATTCCACTGCTACTTTGCTCTCTGGGTTGTTTGTATCTATGATTGGGAGTAGCTAGCAGTAAATAGAAGACATTTGTTCAGCTCCCCACCCCCTTACCCCTGCTATCCCCCCCCCCCACACACACACATGCACTTGGAAACAAATGCAAGGCAAGACCCCTCCTGTCACATACAAGACCTTCATTTCAAAAGGCCTCCACTAAGTTCCAAAGGGACAGGCCCGCTTTCCAGCACCAATCTGGCCCCAAAAGCAATAGGAATGTTCACCCTTTTAATACTAACATTTTCTTGCTTGGCTGGAATATTCTACAGATCTTTGAGCAGGGACAAAAATCAATTCAAACCCTTCTCAGATTGCAGTGGGATCTCCTGAGGACTAGAGCCAGCAGGTCCTAGTTTACAAATCTCCATTACCCACCCATACATTCAAAGCTGCTGGTAATCACCAGGCCAAGTCTGGGGTTGGTACTAAGACCCCTTTCAGTTCAATGTGTGGCTGCACTTTCAGCTGAATGTCTCTATTTAGAATTCATTTGAGTATCCACATTATCTTCCCTTCATGCAAAACATCTCTATTTTCCCAAGAGAGTGAGATTATCAAAATAATAATAATATAACCAGATATAATATTCTACTGAGGGAAAAGTGCAAGACTTCTTTTATTTCCAAAGCCACAGAAAATAATGTAATGAGAAAATACTTTACTAGAACTCTGTGATGAAATTAAAAACTACTGGTACAGAGAGAGGGTGGCACCAAATACCTGTAGAGACACAGGGAGAATGGTGTGTTACAAATCTCAGGATGGCAGCCACGACATCATCTCACCAGACAAAACTTGTGTCCACCTGCATATCAGATGTCAGACTCAGACAAAAACTTGAAAAGTCATGGGCACCTCTGAGTATACCTAAAATAGACCTACTAGCTATTTCCAAAACGGAGACCCCCAAATCTTCATCTGAAATATTCCAGCCTTTAGGTTCATGATTAGTCAACAATTTGTTTGGCTTTATATTTTAACTCTTTTGTCAGCCACTGGGTTCCAGACGCTAACATGATACCCCAATGGGACTTCCCTGGGCAAACAACCCCACCAATGTGTCCTGGAGCCCTGCTTCCCCAGAGCTCTGCCCCACTAGGTAGGGAGAGAGATGGTATGGGAGTATGGATCAACTTGTCAATGTCCATGTTCAGCAGGGAAGCAATTACAGAAGCCAGACCTTCCACCTTCTGCACTGCATGATGACCCTGGGTCCATACTCCCAGAGGGATAAAGAATAGGAAAGCTATCAGGAGAGGAGATGAGATATGGAGTTTTGGTAGTGGGAACTGTGTGGAGTTGTACCCCTCTTATCCTATGGTCTTGTCAGTGTTTCCATTTTTATTATTTATTTATTTATTTATTTATTTATTTATTTATTTGTTATTGCATAGAGACAGAGAGAAATTGAGAGAGAAGGGGGAGATGGAGAGTAAGAGAGACAGAGAGACACCTACAGACTTGCTTTACCGCCTGTGAAGGGACTCCCCTGCAGGTGGGGAGCCGGCGGCTTGAACTAGGGTCCTAACTGGTCTTTTCACTTTTTGCCACATGTACTCAACCCGCTGCGCTACTGTCTGGCTCCCCAGTGTTTCCACTTTATAAATAAAAGTTAAAAAAAAACCTCAGGATGATAATGCTGTGATTAACATTTGCTGATACTTCTCAGGGATAACAGGCAACTGTCCACAAAAGGGCTTTTGTGTTTTTTAGCCGGACTTGTGACTGGCAAGGCGAGAACAGAAGTATTCTCTTCCAGCCACTGACAGAAGCTTGAAATTTTACTCCTAGAGACTTTTTTTTTTAATTTATATATCTATGCTAATATAAATGCAAATAACTTAAAGAGGAACTATGAGTTTATTGATCCCTCAGAGGGAAAGTCTTGTCCAAACTTTTCACTTGAGTAGACATTGCATAGGTTGAAGAAAGTGGTGAGGAAGAAGAATTTAGACCACATTACTTTAAGGAGGAGAGAGATGAGTCTACAGTCATAAAAAGCAAGAAGTAGAATGGGGAAAAAATAAATAAGAGCCAGAACTTTATTTCTGAGTGAGTTCAGCCTTGTCCAAAATTGGGGACCTCCTTAGTCACAGAAGTGTCCTGGGAGAGGCAGAACACCAGACAGGCAAGAATACCATGGCCAGGATTTAAGTAGCACATGCAGGGCTGTGCCCATGGAAGCATCCATCCCCCTAGAACTTGTGCTGTACCTGCTACCAGATGCCATGAGAAGAAAACACTTCTCCAAGAGTTCACTGCCTCTGGCAGCAGGTATTTCCTATCCACTCTGTTCATCAGTCTACAGTCCCTTCTTCCCAGAGTATATGGACTGTCATCATATCTTCAACTGAGCAACAATGATATCTAATAGCTGGGGCCCCATGTGTGTGTAGGAATCCAGTTAAATAGCATAGGTTGTTCTAAATCTCCCTCTGTTGTTAGTGAGCAGCCTATTCTTTTTTTTATGAATGAAGAATGTATTTATTTTTCTTGTGGAAGTTATTTATACTGTCACTTTCCCTCCAAATCAGAGCAGAAATTTCCTTTTCCCCACAATATGCAGCCATCACAATATTGACATCTTTAGTTTATGTAGTTTTTACATTATATTCATGATTTGTTTTTTAAATTTCTTTATTGGAGAATTAACATTTTACATTCAACAGTAAATACAATAGTGTGTACATGCATAACATTTCCCAGTTTTCCATATAATAATACAACCCCCACTAGGTCCTCTATCATCCTTTTTGGACCTGTTTTCTCCCCCCCCCACCCACTCCAGAGTCTTTTACTTGCGTGCAATATGCCAATTCCAGTTCAGGTTCTACTTGTGTTTTCTCTTCTGATCTTGTTTTTCAACTTCTGCCTGAGAGTGAGATCATCCCATATTCATCCTTCTGTTTCTGACTTATTTCACTTAACATGAATTTTTTAAGGTCCATCCAGGATCGGCTGAAAATGGTGAAATCACCACTTTTAATAGCTGAGTAGTATTCCGTTGTGTCATTATATTAATGATTTAACATAGATTTACAAAATTTTAAGATAACAGGTATAATTCCTCAGTTTTCTCATCACCAGAGTTCTGGATCCCCATTCCCTCCACTGAAAGCTACAGAAGTTTTCCCAAGGTTACAGATACTGGGTTAACTATTTCTACAACTATCTGTCTATATTTGTATATATTTGTTGTCTCTCCCACCCCCCCTTTTTTTTTACTGGTCCTATCTTGTCTTCCTTTCCAAGTCACACCTACACCTATTTACTACATCCAAATGTACTTTTTTCCTCTTCTCTCTCAGGGTCTTGATAGAGCTGGGGTTCAGAGCCCTCTGCTCATCTTCTCCCTATCATTTCACACACACACACACACGCACACACACACACACACACACACACACACATACACACACACACACACACACACACAGATCCTGCCAGGAATGTAGACTAAAATTCCTTTTGGGGTGCAGAAAATGGGAGTTCTGGCTTCTTTTATTGTTTCCCCACTAAACATGGATGCTGGCTGGTTGACTCATAGCCCCCAGCCTGTTTCTATATTTCCATAGTGGGGTAGGACTTTGGGAAGGTGAGGTTCTAGGACAGATTGGTGAGGTCCTCTGCCCAAAGAAGTCAGGATGGAATCATGATAGCATCTGCAACTTTGTGGCTGAAAGGCAATAAGATATAAAACAAGACAAAATGATTAATAAATAGGAACCAAAAAATAGGAATAGAGCAAATGAGAATAAGAATGTTAGGGTGAAAAGAAGTGAAGAAGTCTACTTTAGGTATATACCTAGGGTCCTATTACAATTGTAGTTTTTATTTGAACTTGATAGCTAAAATGGAATTGGACAAAAAAATTGTCTAAGGGAGTCAGGTAGTAGTGCAGCGGGTTAAGGGCACATGGCATGAAGCATAAGGACCGGTGTAAGGATCCCGGTTCGAGACCCTGGCTCCCCACCTGCAGGGGGATCACTTCACAGGCGGTGAAGCAGGTCTGTAGGTGTCTATCTTTCTCTCCCCTTCTCTGTCTTCCCCTCCTCTCTCCATTTCTCTCTGTCCTATCCAACAATGACAACATCAACAACAACAATAAAACAAAAAGGGTAACAAAAGGAAAAATAAATAACAAAAAATAATTTAAAAAAATTGTCTGAGAAGATGATGTCAGATTTGAGAAAAGGGCTAGAACGTTGGATTAGGGCAGACAATAACTCTAACTTCTTTATTTTACATGTCATTTTTTTCCTCAAGCATGTCTCTCACATCTCTTTTTCCTCAAGCATATCTGTCTCATATATGCCATTTTTTCTAGTTGTACAATGAAGATGAGTTTTTTAATGGGGAGGTAAATGGTTTACAGTACAGTTGTTGTTACACGGGTACAATCACACATCTCAATGAGATAGATATCTACAAAACACTCTCGCACACAAATTAGGTGCATAATCATATACCAGGACCTTAAAGCTCTTCCATTCGAGTCCTCTTCCTGTCCTCTTAACATAGAGTCCTTTATTTTGGTGCAATAAACCAAATCATTCCAAGTTTTATTTCATTCTTCCTCTTTCTGCTCTTGTTTCCTAAGTTCTGATCATAAGTGAGATCATCTCATATTCATTCTTTGCTTTCTGGCTTATCTCACTTAACATGATTCCTTTAAGTTCCATCTACGTAAAGGACTTTAGTAGCTGAGTAGTATTCCATTGTGCATATATACTACAGGTTTCTCAGCCTCTCATATGTTGTTGAATACCCGGATTGCTTCCAAGTTTGAGCTATTACAAATTATACTGCTATGAAGGTATACACAGAGCAGCCTATTCTTGTAGCTGCCTGAGAAAGGGCACTCAGGACCCCAGGGAAGAGCTCTGATTAGGGACATGCAACATAAAGCTAATAATGGTAGTGCCTACTTTAGATGTTCAAAGCCCACTCATTCAGAAAATTCCAAAGTGCTGTTTTCTAAGGACTATCTAAATAAATTGTCTACTAAAAAGGGGGGAAATGCCCTCAAAATAACTGGCTTTTAAAAAGTAGCTAATCTTTTCAAGAGAAAAAGTCAAATCTAGACTCTACATCTTTGTTCCCAGTACCAGCAAGCAGCTTCTAACTCATCAGTGTTCTCCTGTGCCTCCCAGAGCTCATCCACTAGGAGGACAAGATAAGAGTTCAACTCAAACATAGTAGACAGTGGAGAGTAGATATAAGTAGAACCAATAAATGTTACTTCCCTACTTAATTTATTTTTTAAATAGTGATAAGACCTCACAATGTGTTATTCCATTTCTCTATAATCTCAGTGAGAGAGAGAGAGAGAGAGAGAGAGATAACACAGATTAAGAGAGAGTGACACCATAACATTGCTTCAATCTCCATGCAGCTTCCCCTAATTCTGTGATGCTCCCATTTGACACTAAGGTTTGAACCTTGGTACAGTACTAGAGAAAGTTAGATACTACTTCTCTCTTCATCTCTAAATAACTCTTTCTATCTGTGCTTCAAATAGAATATATTATAAGTTACTGTCTCTGATGTGTGGAATCTGAATCTGGCCCTCTAGGTAAAACAGTCATGATCATCTTCTCAAGTGAAAGTTCACCAGTGGTTCACAACATTGACCCAGAAATAACACCAGCAAATGAGAACCAAATGGGTGCAGAAGTGTTGAAAGAGGACTGGGGAGACATCAGGATAGCCATGCAAAAGATTCATGCTAAAGGATCTAAAGTCCCAGATTCAACCTCCAGCACCATCATAAGTCAGAATAGATCAGTGCTCTGGTCTATCACATTAAAATGAACAAATAAGGAAGTAGATAAATAGAGAAAATACTGTTAAAAGTATTTAAAACGAGCAGGGGTAGATAGAATAATGGCTATGCAAACAGACTGTCATGCCTGAGGCTCCGAAGTCACAGGTTCAATCCCCCACACCACCATAAGCCAGAGCTGATCAGTAATCTGGTAAAAAAAAAAAAAAAAAAAAAGTATTGAAAACAAACACAGTTGTCTAAAACTAAGTATTTCTTATCTATGAGCCAAATAATGAAAATACATTAACTGTTATAATAAAAATTAACCCTCATGTTGCATGTCTGTCCAGTCACCTCTGGGGATGTCATAAAACTCATGGAAGGAGTTCTTATCTCATCTCTCTTGTGGTAAAATAAGCTAAGATCAAGGACACTGTTCTACTCTCTACCTGGTTGAAGAAGGAAACTCCCACCTCCCAGCCCCCCAACCCCAAGACCTTATCCCAATTATAAGACCATGGGATTTTCATTAAGAACATGAAAGTATAAACTTCCATGCAGAATTTCTTTAATTTTTTTTTTCACTCAACCTGGCATTTGTGGTACAGAAATGAAACAATTCATTCTGACAAGTTGCACTAAACTGAGGCCTGAACCATACTGTGAGAGTCTCTCTGTGGATCCTATAAAATACTCAGGAAATATGCACTTGACATCTGGTTTGCTGAATTCCTGCTGAGAAATGGAGGCTTTGGTGTGAGCCTGTCTGTCCAGGCTAGCAGATTGGCTGTGCATATAACCGTGCATGAATCCACACAAAGGGGTCATGCTCAGGCATTAATTGGGCGTGTTCCAACAGAATCTTAAGAAGGCACATGAACAGAGATTGAACAGTTGGATTCTTGTGCAGGAAAAGCCGTGCTAACTTAGAGATGTGAATATCAGGCATGTATCTCAGAAATACAGAGCATGAGCTCCATGTTATAGAATACAATCTGAGTATCAAAAATGCATTAAAGTGCATATAATTAGGGGAAGAGAGGTGAAAATTTGAAAATTGCTAAGCATTAGCAGTGTTCCAAAGCTGCATTTCTTGGTGCTTTCCTTGCAGAATGAGAAGCTAGCTAGATCACAAAAAGATAATTTTGAACTTTCATATGGATCTCAATAGCTACAAAATGGGGATGAAATAGATGAAAACTATCCTAACATAGGAATACATGGAAAATTCATCAGGCAGAAGGCTGCCAATAAATAACAAACCTAGTTTAATTTTGCAACTTCTAATTTACATTAGTGTCTTATTGAACATCATAGCAACTGTAATGCATTGAGTGATGTAATTCTAAACGCAACCTTTAAATTATAACACCAGGGTCCAAAGTCTAAATCTTCATAGTGAATTAGTAAAAAGTCCTTGATTTGTATTTTCTTGTCTTTGATACAGTACGATAATATATACAACATGACTTTGTAGTGAACTTTAAAAGAGTCTTGGAGTCTTTCTTTCTACATAGACCTTCCACTGAACTCTTTGGGCTTCCTGACAGCATAGTGGTAAGGTTCCAAAATAACTCTTCCAATAGACAAGAGGAAGCTACATTCATTTCAGGCCTATGACTGGAAACTGGCCTGACTTTAATTTTATTATATTCAGTTTGCCAAAGCCATCATAGAATTCACTCAGATTCAAGGAAAAGGGACATAAACCCACTTCTCAATGGGAAGTATGTCAAAGAATCTGTGGCTACACAAATTCACCACCATATGGGATCTCAGAATCCTTTGCAAATTTAGTGAAAGATGTGGGTCCTCTTTCCAGAAATGAACATGTACATATATACCAGGTAGGACATTGACTCAAAGTTTTGTTAAACAGTAGAAGTTACAGTGGCTAAAACATGATAGAAAGTTAAATTATCCTTCAAAAAAAATCCCTCTAGGACTATAGATGTATGGCTTTAGTCACATATGATTACTCACAGACCCAGGTCCCTTTTAATATAATGTTCTGTGACTATTTGAGACAATTCCTTTTCATAAGAACTGGCTTAAGATCATCATATTTATCTACAATCCTAAGGAAAAAAGAAAAAAAGAAATACTGGAGGCCAGGCACAGAATGATAGGTTCATATCACATTGCTTATAGTCATATCACATTGCTTATAGTCTTGAAGTCCTCTGGTCTTCAAAGAGAGACACAGAACCTGTAACATTATTACATTCAACTGGGTGAGAAACCAGGGAATAATACACTCATATGAGTGTCCCTTTGGCCAAATGAAAATTGTGTTTATTCTACAAATAGAGCATAGAAGAAGAAGTCTTTCCCTCATCAAGTACAAATAAAAAAAATAAATGCAATCTCACATAGTTCATAAAAACAAAAGTACTCCAAATTTGTGCTATTACAAATTGTGCTGCTATGAATATAGGTATACACATATCTCTTTGGATGAATGCATTTGTTTCCTTAGGATATATTTAAGGAAAATTCTAGGTCATGTGGTACATCCATTTCAGCCTTCTGAGAGTTCTCCAGACTGCTCTCCACAGGAGTTAAACCAATTTAATCCAATGAACAGTGTAGAGAATTCCTTTCTTTACCTTCCACCTCACAGCCTCTCCAGCATTTGTTGTTTCTATCCTTTCTTTTTTTAAAATTTCTTTATTGCTGAATTAATGTTTTACATTCTACAATAAATACAACAGTTTGTACATGCATAACATTTCCCAGTTTTCCATGTAACAATACAACCCCCACAAGGTACTCTATTATCCTTCTTGGACCTGTATTCTCCCCATCCACCCAGCCCAGAGTCTTTCACTTTGGTGCAATACGCTAATTCCAGTTCAGGTTCTACTTGTGTTTTCTCTTCTGATCTTGTTTTTCAACTTCTGCCTGAATGTGAGATCATCCCATATTCATCCTTCTGTTTCTGACTTATTTCACCTTCCCTCTCAGAACTGTCTTAGCTGTGTCCCAAATATTTTGATAGCTTGTGTCTTCATTTTCATTGAACTCTTGAAACATTTTGATTTCTTTATTTCCTTTTTGACCTAGTAGTTGTTAAGGAGTGTACTGTTGAGCTTCCACATTTTGGAACTCTTACTAATCTTTTGTTGATTGTTAAGTGTTAGTTTAATTCCACTGTGGTCTGAGAAGATGCTTGGGATGATGTCAATGCTCTTGAATTTGCTGATGTGCTGTCTTTGTGGCCTAACATATGGTCTATCCTTGAGAATGACCCATGTGGACTTGAGTAAAATGTGTATTCCAGTTTCTTGGGATGAATGACTCTGAAAATGTCCAATAGCTCTAGTTTATCTATTTCCTCATTTAGCTTCCTTATGTCTTTATTGATGATCTGCCTAGATGATCTGTCAAGCTGAGAGAGTGGGGTGTTGAAGTCCCCTACTATTACTGTGTTGCTGTTAATATATTTCTGTAGCTCTTTCAGTAGATGTTTGATGTATTTAGATGGCTTCTCATTGGGTGCATAGATGCTAATAATTGTTAAATCCTCTTGATTGACTGATCCTCTGAGCATTAAGTAGTGTCCATTCCTATCTTTTTTAATCTTATCTATTTTAAAGTCTATCATGTCAGATTGAGAATAGCTGTTTCTGCCCTTTTTTGTGGGCCATTGGCCTGTATGATAATTATCCATCCTTTCACTTTGAGTCTGTGTCTTGTGGAGTTAAGTGGATATCCTGTAGACAGCATATCGTTGAGTTGTGTTTTCTGATCCAACTTCCTACTCTGTGCCTTTTAATAGGTGAATTCAGGCCATTGACATTTATTGATATCAAAGATTGAAAATATTTTAATGCCATTCTTTTAGAGTTTTAGACTGTTCTGATATATGGCATATTTATGGTGGTCTGACTCTATATAGGAGAACATTCAGAACTGCTTTCAGGGCAGGCTTGGTGACAGGTGATTCCTTCAACTGTTGTTTGTCTGAGAAGGTTTTTATGTCTCCATCTAGTCTGAATGACAGTCTAGCAGGATACAGTAGTCTTGGTTGAAAGCCTTTCTCATTGAGCACTCGATACATATTTTGCCATTCTCTTCCGGCCTGTATTGTTTGTGTGGAGAAGTCTGCTGCTAATCTTAGGGATTTTCCTCTGTAGGTAACTCTTTGTTTTTCTCTTGCAGTCTTCAGGATCCTTTCTTTATCCTTATTCCTTTCCATTCTAAATATGATGTGTCTTGGTGTCTTTTTCTTTTTTTTTAAATTTTTTAAATTTATTTAAAAAAGGAGACATTAACAAAATCATAGGATAAGAGGGGTACAACTCCATACAATTCCCACCACTAGATCTCCTTATCCCCTCCTCTCCCCTGAGAGCTCTCCTATTCTTTAACCCTCTGGGTGTATGGGCCCAAGGTCATTGTGGGATGCAGAACGTTGAAGGTCTGGCTTCTGTAATTGCTTCCCCGCTGAACATGGGCATTGACTGGTAGATCCACACTCCCAGCCTGCCTCTCTCTTTTCCTAGTAGGATGGGGTTCTGGGGAATCAGATCTCCAGGACACATTGGTGGGGTTGTCTGTCCAGGGAAGTCTGGTCAGCATCATGCTAGCATCTGGAACCTGGTGGCTGAAAAGAGAGTTAACATACAAAGCCAAACAAATTGTTGAACAATCATGGATCTAAAGGCTGGAATAGTGCAGATGAAGTGTTGGGGGGGTCCTCCATTTTGTAGATAGTTAGTAGACATATTTTAGTTATATTCCAAAGGGCCTGTGGCTATACTAGGTTTCTTTTTCTTTTTTTTCTCTGAGCCTGAAATCTGATATGCAGGTGGAGCCAAGTTATTGTCTTGGGAGGTGATGTCATGGCTAGAAAAGGGACAGAAAGCTGAATCAGGGAAGACAGTAGCTCCCTAATATGGGGGAGGGGTATAAATACGGGCCCCAGACCAAATCAAATCGATGGGGTTTACAGTCAACAATATTTATACCCCTTCTCCATATTAGACGGGTTTGGGCGTGTTCAGGGTGGTATGGCAGTAGACCCTTCTCCATATTAGAAAGCTCACTTTTTATAATTATCATCTCTGCTTGGGGACATGGAAAAACATATACATATATAAAAAGCATATGTCTATCTTTAGCTGAGCTTCTGATTAATCCCATTTTAATCTCTCTACCTAATTGTGCTTTGCTGTTTTCTCTCTCTTTTTATTTTTTTTTTTTTGGTTTTTTGTTTGTTTTTGTTTTGTTTGTTTGTTTTGGGTTTTTTTTTGCTCAGTTTGTTCAGTTCTTTGTACCTTTTAGTGAATTGCGCCTCTGTCTGATTTATATCATAAAAATATCTTTTCCTATTCCATAAGGAATCTCTCTACTTGGGTGGTTGTTTCTTTTGCTATGCAGATATTTTTCTTTTTTTTTAAAATTTCATTATTGGGGAATTAATGTTTTACATTCAACAGTAAATAGAATAGTTTGTACATACATAACATTTCCAAGTTTTCCATATAACAAAATAAACCCCACTAGGTCCTCTGTCATCCTTGGATCGGTACTCTTCCCCCCCCCCCCCACCCCAGAGTCTTTTACTTTGGTGAAATACGCAAATTCCTGTTCAGGTTCTACTTCTGTTTTCTCTTCTGATCTTGTTTTTCAACTTCTGCCTGAGAGTGAGATCATCCCATATTCATCCTTCTGTTTCTGACGTATTTCACTTAACATGAATTTTTCAAGGTCCATCCAAGACCGGCTAAAAGCGGTGAAGTCACCATATTTTATAGCTGAGTAGTATTCCATTGTGTATATATACCACAACTTGCTCAGCCACTCATCTGTTGTTGGACAACTGGGTTGCTCCAGGTTTTGGCTATTATAAATTGTGCTGCCAAGAACATATGTGTACACAGATCTCTTTAGATGGATGTATTGGTTTCCTTAGGGTATATCCCCAGGAGAGGAATTGCAGGACAATGACAATATCATCAAAAACATGCCATATATGGAAACACAGAAAAGTTTAAAATAATGGCATTAAAATATCTTAAATCCAAATACCAGTAAATGTTAATGGCCTGAACTGGCTCATTAAAAGGCACAGAGTAGCATGTTACCTTCCAGGCTCAGGCATAAATTAGTAAAGTCATAGGCCCTTTGAAATATACCAAAAATAGACCTACTAGCTTCTTTCCATATGAAGACCTCTAGTTTCATCTGCTCTGTTCTTATCTTTAGGTTCTTGTTTATTAAACAATTTGTCCTGCTTTATATTTTACCATCTTTCAGCCACCAAGTAGCAGATGCTACCATGATGCCAACCTGACTTTCCTGGGCAAATGAACTCACCACAGTATCCCGTAACCTCACTTCTCCAGAGTCTTAATCAACTACGGAAAGATAGGCTGTGGATATGGATCCACCTGCAAGCACCCACATCCAGCAGAGAAGCAATTACAGAAGCCAAACCTTCCACCTTCTGTACCCCATAATGATCCTGGATCCACTCTCCCAGGGGGATAAAGGATAAGATAGCTTCCAATGGGATGGGATGCAGAAATCTGGTGGTGGGAATTATGTGAATTTTTACCCCTCTGATCCTACAGGCTTTTTGATCATTATGAAATTGCTAATTAAAAAAAAGGTAGAGGGTAGATGCCACAATAGTTATATTAAAAAAAAAAAAAACAACTCTCATGACTGAGCTTCAAAGTTCCAGGTTCAATCCCCCATATCACCATGAGCTAGAGCTGAGCAGTGCTCTGGTAAGAAAAAAAGAAAAAGGAAACAAAATAAAAGAAAAAAGAAAGCTAACAAACATGGTAATGAACTATAAAAAGCACACAACGGGAGTCGGGCTGTAGCGCAGCGGGTTAAGCGCAGGTGGCGCAAAGCACAAGGACCGGCATAAGGATCCCGGTTCGAACCCCGGCTCTCCACCTGCAGGGGAGTCACTTCACAGGCGGTGAAGCAGGTCTGCAGGTGTCTATCTTTCTCTCCTCCTCTCTGTCTTCCCCTCCTCTCTCCATTTCTCTCTGTCCTATCCAACAATGACAACAACAATAATAATAACTACAACAATAAAACAACAAGGGCAACAAAAGGGAATAAATAAATAAAATAAATATTTAAAAAACAAAAAACAAAAAAAAAGCACAGAACAGCTATTCTCCTATATTGCACAACAGACTCTAAATAAATAACATAATAAAACATAGGGATGGGCATTACATAATGCTCAGAAGATTACTCATCCAAGACAACTTAGCGATTAACACCCAGAAATCAGTCCCATTCACTGTAAGAACAAAAACAATGAAATATCTAAGAATAAAGCTAACAAAAGAAGTGAAAGTCTTTTATATTGAAAATTAGGAGTCACTATGCAATATAAAAAATATGCAATGTAGTGGAAATATATTCTATGTTCAAAGGTTGGAAGAACTGACATCAATATGTTTGTTTTACTCAGAGCCATATACAAATTTAATGCAGTCACCATCAAGGTCCTACCATTTTTTAAGAGAACATAAGAAAACCTTTATTGGAACTAGAAAATACCTAGAATCACCAAAGCAAACTTAAGAAAAAGTAATAGAACTAGAACTATCCCACTTCCAGATCTCAAAGTACACTATAGAGCCATTGTCATTAAAACTGCCTGGTACTGGAATGAAAATAGACACAGTGACAAGGGAGATAGAACTGATAGCCCAGAAATAAGCCCCCCCCACTCCTATGGACATCTGATTTTTGACAAGGGAACTCAAACAATTATAAATGTATAGAGTCTCTTCAACAAAAATGGTGTTGAGAGAATTGGGTTGAAACATGTATAAGAATGAAACTGAAAATTTACACTTCACCACACACAAAAGTAAATTCCAGATTGATTAAGGGATTATATGTTAGACCAGAAACTATCAAATTCCTAGAGGAAATATTAACAGGACTCTTTTTAAAATTTTATTTATTTATTTAATATTGAATAAAGACAGGGAGAAATTGAGAGGAGAAGGAGAGATGGAGAGGGAGAAAGAAGGCTACAGCATTGCTTCACCACTTTAAAAGTTTTTCCTATGCAGATGGGCACTAGGGTCTTGAATCTGGGTCCTTGTGTACTATAATGTTTGCACATAACCACGTGCGCTAATTCCTTGCCACAGAACTCTTTTCCATCTATGTATAGGCATCTTCAATGACACTAGTTCAACTTCAAGGAAGACTAAAACAAAAATAAACCAATGAGACTATATCACATTGAAAAACTTGTGCACAGCAAAAGAAACTGCCCCCAAGCAAAGAGACCCCTTACAGAACTGGAGATCTTTACATGCCATACATCAGACAAAAGGCTAATAACCAAAATATATAAAGAGCTCACCAAACTCAGCAACAACAACAACAGCAAATGACCCCATGAAAAAATGGGGAGAAGATATGAACAGAATATTCACCAAAGAAGGGGGAGAAGATATGAACAGAACATTCACCAAAGAGATCCAAAAGGCCAACAGACATGAAAAATTGCTCCAAGTCACTGGTTGTCAGAGAAATGTAAATAAAGACAACAATGAGACATCACTTCACTCCTGTAGAATGGCATACTTCAGAAAAGGTAGCAACAACAAATGCTGAAGAGGTGGTAGGGCAAAGGAACCCTCTTGCACTGCTGATGAGAATGTAAATTGATCCACCCCCAGTGGAAAGACAGTTGTGGTATACTTACATAACATTATACTACTCAGCTATTAAGAATGATGAATTCACCATCTTTACCTCATCTGGAATGGAGCTTAATGGAATAATCTTAAGTGAGATAAGCCAGAAAGGGGAAATACAAAGTAGAACTTAGACTGGGTTTGAGGTATTACACCAAACTAACATACTTGGAGGATTGAGGGAACTGTCGGGTCCTGTTGCATGAAGATGGAGGAAGACCTAGGTTGGGGGTGAGAATGTTTTTTAGAAAATTTACACATATACCAACAGTTGTATTTACTGTAAACCATTAATTCCCTCAATAAAAATATTTTTAACACAAGTAAAATTCCTTTGTCTCCTTGAAGATAACAGAAGTATGGGAAGGAAGGAGATGGAGAGGAAAGAGGCAAGGATAAAGTGTAAGGGAAGAAGGAAATGTGAAAAAGATTGAGGTAAATATAAATATGTCCATAGGTTGAGGACATGAGGTTGAGGAAGTTCAGACAAACTGTTGTCCATGAATTCAGGTTAATTGGCCACACGTGCTGAGGAAAAGGAGAGAGATTATAGAGAGTAGTCCAGGAGGGAACACTATAGCATGGGATGGGAAGAAGAACCAGCTGAGGCTGGGTGGGGCTACAGAAAATGTATGTTTTTGTTCAGAGTCATTCCTAGTGGAATAATTGGTCTGGGGTGAGTGGGTGTATTCTGTTGGAAATGCAGAACAACAGGGACGTAAAAGCCATGGGGAGACCAAGGACACTCAATTGAAGAAGATTGTAGAATGGAGGCTGGTTGGAGCAGTAATCAAGTTAAGTCTGGTAGACTGAGATCAAAAGGAAGCACACCAGGACTGATAATAAGATAGTTAAAAATAGATTTTTTTAAAAAGTACAATGGTTTCTAGTCAGCAAATCTAGGGCTCTCTTGTCCAAAGGGACAGTATATACACTAGACCTTCAAGGACCCAGGTTCAAGCCCCTGGTCCCCACCTGCAGAGGGGAGGCTTCAGGAGTGTTGAAGCAGGGCTGTAGGTGTCTCTCTATCTCTTTCCCTCTCTATCTCCCCCTGTCCTATCAATTTCTCTCTATCTCTATACAATATTAAATGCAAAAAATGTTATTTTTTAAAGAGAGAATTCTATTACAGGAATACCCTGATTGAGTTGTGGAGGTGGGAAGAGTCAGATGGTAGATACATTTTTTTTTGCCATGAGAATGGGTTTGGAATAAACTGGCAATGTGTTGGATTCTCATGCCTGAGGTTCCAGGTTGAATTCATAGTACCAAAAGGTGTTCTTGTCCCCTCACTTCTCCTTTTTCTTCCTTAGCCCTCCCCTTTTCTCAGCCACATGTGAAACTGTTTCACATATAATTATATATATATATGAATGGTATAGGGTCAGGGTGATGGCTCACTCAGTACAGCACTTATGTTGCCATCTGCAAGGACCTAGGTTCAAAACCCATGCTTCCACCTGCAGAAGCGGGAAGTTACACAAATGGTCTCTCTTTCTCTTTCCTTCATGCTCTATAAAATGAAGAGAATAGCCAGCTACTTTTTACCACAATGTATTTTAAAATGCATGTAATAAGTTCCAGGTGCTTCATAACTTGTATTACCTTGTTACTTAAACTTTTCTATCTGATACCCTTCCTTTCTTCCTTCTTTATCTCCCCCACACACACCTATTTCATTGTGGCCATGGGATTGAAGGCAAATTGTGAAGTTCAGAGCATTGTACCAGAATCAGAAATGGAACACAATTCCACTGTCCTAATTACCTTCCACAGCATGGCTTACTGGAACAAACAGTAAAGTATAGCCATTGGTTTGCACAGTCAGATATAATACTCTCTAGAATTGAAAGAGGTAATGTGTGTGCTTATCCAGGTGTGCCACCAACTGGCCTCTGTAAAAATACTCTCAATGATTCTCATATTTGAAAAGTATTATCCACTAAATTCATTTGAGCAGATGTTTATTGACAACTTCCTAGGTGTTCAGCATAAAAAAGCATGGACTCTCAAAAAGGACAGCAGCAACAAATGCTGGAGAGGTTGTGGGGACAGAGGAAGAACCCTTTTGCATTGCTGGTGGGAATGTAAATTGGTACAGCCTCTGGAAAACTCTCACAAGGCTAGACATGAACCTTCCATATGATCCAGTAATTCTTCTCCTGGGATTATACCCCAAAGACTCCATAACACCCAACCAAAAAGAGGTGTGTACTCCTATGTTCATAGCAGCACAATTCATAATAGCTAAAACCTGGAAGCAACCCAGGTGCCCAACAACAGATGAGTGGCTGAGAAAGCTGTGGTACATATACACAATGGAATACTATGCAGCTATCAAGAACAATGAACCCACCTTCCCTGACCCATCTTGGACAGAACTAGAAAGAATTATGTTAAGTGAGCTAAGTCGGAAAGATAAAGATGAGTATGGGATGATCCCACTCATCAACAGAAGTTGAGTAAGAAGATCTGAAAGGGAAACTAAAAGCAGGACCTGACCAAATTGTAAGTAGGGCACCAAAGTAAAAACCCTGTAGAGAGGGGTAGACATGCAGCTTCCTGGGCCAGTGGGGGGTGAATGGTGTTTATGTACACTCCTAGTAAAATGTAGTCATATAAATCACTAGTTAATTAATATGAAGAGGAAAAATTAATTGTATGTCTCGAAGTTTTTTTTTTTAAATAAATTATTTCTTTATTGGGGAATTAATGTTTTACATTCAACAGTAAATACAATAGTTTGTACATGCATAACTATACTTTCAGGGATCATTTCTATAGTATGTCTCGAAGTTTTTTAAAACACAGACTGAGTCTTTTTAATATATAGGCTGTGTATTTGATATGTGGACTCTCTCAAAAGCCTAGACCAAGTAGATCAGAAGCAACCAATAGCACAGCTATATACAAGATACTGGGTACTGTACAGCAAACCCTAACAAAAGGACTTTTCAATGTTAACCCAATTACCAAACAATGTGATGATAACATTAACTATCAATTGTCTTTTGGAACCCTAAGACAGCAGGAACCTCACATCTCCACTATAGAGCCTCTACTCCCCCCAGTCCTGGAACCCTTGGATAGGGCCCACTTTCCTGTATGCCTCTCCCAATCCATATCAAATAATATTACATTTGCCAATCACAACCTAATCAACACAATGATTGCCACCTCAACATGTGTCCAGAGACTTCACGTATGGAATGACAACCCTTCAGCTTCATTACTCAGGTGAGACCTTTCCTTTCATAGTATACTCTAATTCCATCTCAGGTGGTTCACTTACTAACAAATCCCCAAAACCTAGATGTATACCAGTTTCTGTGAGAGAGAGCATATGTTCACATGTATCCATAAACTACTGCAAAATATATACCTGAAAGCAGAAGTACACTAGAGTTTGCAGTGAGTATCCCCCTAACACTTCCTCTCCACTATTCCAAGCTTTGGGTCCATGATTGCTCAACAATTTGTTTGGCTTTGTATGTTAACTCTCTTTTCAGTCACCAGGTTCCAGATGTCATCAGGATGCCGGCCAGGCTTCCCTAGACTGAAGACCCCACCAATGTGTCCTGGAGCTCCGCTTCCCCAGAGACCCACCCTACTAGGGAAAGAGAGAGGCAGACTGGGAGTATGGACAGACCAGTCAACGCCCGTGTTCAGCGGGGAAGCAATTACAGAAGCCAGACCTTCCACCTTCTACAACACACAATGACCCTGGGTCCATGCTCCCAGAGGGATAGAGAGTGGGAAAGCTATCAGGGGATATGGGGATATTGGGATTGGGTGGTGGGAATTGTGTGAAGTTGTACCCCTCCTACCCAATGGTTTTGTTAATTTATCCTTTCTTAAATAAATTTTTTTAAAAAAGCATGGACTCTGAAGGCAAGAAAGGCAGGTTAAAAATTAGAATGTGGGGAGTCGGGCGGTAGTGCATTGGGTTAAGTGCATGTGGCACAAAGCGCAAGGACCGGTATAAGGATCCTGGTTCAAGCCCCTGGCTCGCCACCTGCAGGGGTGTCGCTTCATGGGTGGTGAAACAGATCTGCAGGTGTCTTATCTTTCTCTCCCTCTCTCTGTCTTCCCCCTCCTCTTTCCATTTCTCTCTGTCCTATCCAACAATGATGACAACAATAATAACTACAACAATAAAAAACAACAAGGACAACAAAAGGGAATAAATAAATAAAATAAATAGTTTTTAAAAATTAGAATGTGGGGGACAGGTGGTAGCACAGAGGGTTAAGCACACATGACCTGAAGCGCAAGGACCAGCCTAAGGATCCCAGTTCGAGCTCCTGCCTCCCTACCAGTGTGTGGGGGGGGTTACTTCATAAGCAAGCAGTGAAGCAGGTCTGCAGGTGTCTTTCTCTTCCTGTCTCTGTCTTCCCCTCTTCTCTTGATTTCTTTCTGTTTTTTCCAGCAATAACAACAAAAACAATAACAACAACAAGGACAACAAAAATGGGGGAAAAATGGCCTTCAGGAGCAGAGGATTCATAGTGCAGGCACTGAGTCCCAGTGACAACCCTGGAGGAAAGAAAAATTGTTTTAGTTTGATGGGTTAATTTTCAAAAAGAAAATCTGTTTTTCAGTTTATTCACCAGAACAAAAAATGTGGAGGAACAAAGACATTGTTCACACAGTAGAGCATATGCATGAGGTCATGAGCTCTGGCAACACACAGGACCATAATGAATGACACCAGAAGAATTCTATGGATGGTGTAATGGTGCTGTGGTATGCTGCCCCACACCCCCTCATACCTCTCTCTCTTTGAAACTGTTGCAATAACACATGTGATAATACCAGTAATATTCTGCATCATAAGGTTGTTGTACTGAATTATATGATACATGGAAAGAATATTGTCCACTGGCAGACAGACATGAACTACTCAATCAGTGCTTGCTATCACCCTTAACACTATAGTGATTTTGAAAAGTATAACAAACCATCAGCTATTTAACAACAAATTGAGGTTTATTCAGAAACCATTCAATAGAAGGGAAGGAAGAAACAGTGCATTCGTGGGAACAACAACAACAACAAAAGTGCATTTCCCCTAATAACTAGGCTCACAGAAACTTGTGAAATGTCTGGAAGGCCACACCTCTAGTTCCACCAGAAGGGAAACTTGTGGGAGCTGCCAGACATATGAGGTCCTGTAGTTTGCAGATTTATGCATGCATAAGCTCTTTCCTTCTAAATAGGGGTTTGAATAGTAATCTCCACATGTATGGCATATACTGAAATTAAAAATAATATGCATGATATAGGAAAATTATGTATAGATCATATCATATAGCAATAATAGCATGGTTATATATACATATATATGATGCTACATGTCATGTACATGGATTGGTACATCATTTAATATGTAAGATATGAACTTACAAGAAGTTCAAGGATTAAGCTAAGTAAAAAAATGAAGAGGGAAGGACATTTCAGAGAAGGATTTAAAAAATAGGCTAAGGAAGCATAAAGCTAAGAATGATTGTATAAGGCAGAGGGAAGGAACGAGAGCCATATGCCCTCCAAGAAACATGCTGAAATTCAGGGAAATTGGATGGAAAGATTGGCATTCCAAAGCAATACTGCAAGAACACTGAAATGTGATAACTATGTCTTGGGGAGTGCAAGACACACACTCTGGTATATTGGGAAAGAGAAGTGGTGTGATTCTCCTATGCTCTGCAGTTTTTTCTCACCATGCTGTGAACTTCAGAGACAGGCCATACCTTATTTTTCATCAAAGCCACAGCTCCTCGCTGTTACTGACACATAGGGCATGTTCGGTAATTTGTAGAATTGTAAGACATGTAGAGCAGAGCATAGAAAAGTGGAAGGGGAGTTAAGGAAGGAAGGTAGGAAGGAAGGAAGGGAGGGAGGGAGGGAGGGAGGGAGGAAGGGAGGAAGGAAGGAAGGAAGGAAGGAAGGAAGGAAGGAAGGAAGGAAGGAAGGAAGGTAGGGGGAAGGAGGGAGGAAAGAAGAGGGGAAGGAGGGAGGAAGGAAGGAGGGAGGGAGGAAGGAAGGAAGGGGAAGGAAGGAGGAAGGAAGGAAGGAGGGAGGAAGGAAGGAAGAAAGGGGAAGGAAGGAGGAAGGAAGGAAGGAAGGAAGGAAGGAAGGAAGGAAGGAAGGAAAAGGAAAGAAGCAAAAGGAAAGAAAGAAAAGAAGAAATCAGAAGGAGAAAGACAAATTTCTTTGTTAGAGCAGATGGATATGATAACTGATTCAAGGAATGGAGGGTCTAGATCTGAATGGTGAGTCCAGACTCTTCCAATGAGTTTTCACTAGGGTTAGACCTTTTCAACTCATTATTATCGTATTTGTTTATTTATTTATTTATGCTGTGGATTGGGTTTGAGAGGCAAATGAAACTATCTGCTCCTCTCTCATTTCTGATGACTATCCCAAGGCATCCCATTCAAGATCAGTCCCAGTAGTAAGGAGGCAGGTCTGTGCACCAGGCAGAATATTAAACATGCTATTTTTAATGTCATCAAACAGTTATGTGCTAAAAGACAAGCTAAAATAAGAATGTAGCTGAGCAATGAGATGAAAGCTGAGTAAGTTCATGATAGAAAACAAATGTAGCAGAACAGACTTCCCTCTCTCTTTTCCCTTTTCTGTAAATATAAAATTTACTAACACTTCGACTTTCTTCAAGCTGTGTAAGACTTGAAATACGTATATGTACATATAATATAATACATATATTATATGTATATACAGTCATGGTGAGCCCATCAATGTGGAAGAAATGAGATGATAAACAGGGGACTGACTGCGGTTTCATTAATAAGGATCCCAGACAATTGTGAGTGGTTTCTTTGAGAATGAAGACAGAGTTCTTCAGGAGAGAAATCTCAGCAAGTCTAGTAGCCACAATGGAGAATGAGGAAAGAGACAAATGACTTCCTGGTGGACATCTTTCTGCCTCTTGTTTAGTGATGATGGAGTAGCACTTGAGCCTTTTGTGAAAAGGAGGACTAGAGAAATGATATTCTGAGTTTTGCATTTTCAGTTCTTTTCACAGTTTCACATACAAACCACCAGGACACCAGACAGCAGAACAGAGTTTTTAAGGAGACTTACCCAGAGAGAGGGGGGAGCTGATCTAACCTTTAGCCTCATCTGTTTCTTCTCCCTTGATTTTTTTGTTTGTTTGTTTTAAATTAACAATGCATTTTGGCCTGGCCAAATGAGATCTGATCAGAGTCTGATTATAAACTGGAACAGTAATGGTGGTAGGAAAAAAAAAATGATAGAAACTGCAACTAAGGTGGGGGGGGGAAAGGAAGGAAGGAAAGAAAGAAAAAGAGTCTAAATGACTGGCAGTTCCCATTTCTTTACAAGTGTTACATTTCAGTCCCCTGCCACTACCACATGTTTCCTGTTCACAGATAATTTGTACAACATATTTTATCATTCAGTTTTAGACACAGTTGAAAGGCTTTTGCCTAAGGCTTGGAACACTTTGAAAATTGTATACCATTTGCAAGACTTTCTTCTGCCTCACTGTGCAATTAGGTGACTGTCTTTCTAAAGACGTCGAATTTATCATTTATGGGATTGTGGATGTGTGTTTCTGTGTGCATATGCATGTGTTTAAAACCAAGGTGAACTAGAAAATGAGTGGTAGTAGTTTCCTGTAACCTACAAAAAAGAAATGAAGCAAAAGCAGCAAAAAATGACGACTATAGTTCATTGAAGAATTGGAGTTCTCAAAAACTGCAAGTGGCTTTTCTCCTTTACATAAGTTAGGCTCTGGAAGCTTCTCATTGCAAACACTGCTTACATATTTACTCAACTTTGTGTTCTCTACTAGCAGTTAAATTCCAGTGCAAAGATCCTAAAGAAGCCCTATTTCATTAATCTCTGCACAAAGGACTACAGGACGTTCTGTTAGCTTTTTTGCCTGAATTCTTCTTTGCCCTGTTTTTTCATGAATTTCACTGTTTGCCATGGAAGCACTAATGTGCTCAGAGCTTCCCCTGGTGGAGGTTGCTGACAAAAGGTGCTGTCTCCAAGAATGGCGAATCAGTCTGGGACTTGCTCCCAGGAAGGGGTTTAACGGAGTGTTCACTTGCTCAGGAACAGAGAGTACATAATCTGACTGAAAGTTGTGATTGAATTTCCTATGCGTTTCTATGTTTTACATAACCTGAATTTTAAAGTCAGATTTGATAAAAGATAACTTATTCTCATCATTATGCCACTTTGTATTTTTCCACTGAATAATGCAAACGAAAAGAGAGAGCTAGAGAGACTCATAGGAGCCTCCCAGGAAGAGTTTGACTTTCCTCTGAGGTTGAATCCAGCATCTGTCATTATGCAGTGATGTGGGGCTTCTGTATTTGAAAAACATGGCTAGGAAAGGGTTGTGGAAGAGTCAGAAAAACATCTACTACTCTTTTTGATGACAGAGACTCTTTAGACCGGCTTAAAAGGAATTTTAAAGTGCTTTTTTTTTTTTACTCTTCCCTTATTAAAAAAGCAAATGTCTCATATTAATTTAACTTATAGCAGTGGGGTTCCATAATAGTTGTTATCCTATAAATTCTGCATACACTTGTATATATATTAGAGGATAAAGATTCCCCAGGTAGGATATTTAAGAGCATTTAGAGAATTTGACAACAGTCTAAACACGGTTGATTATTATGACTAGGATGACAGATTTGTAATGCATGTTGGTTGGTGAGAAAGTAGCAGTAGAACTGAAACCTATTTAGAATATCGATTGCCTAAAATAAAACTTAAGTCTTCAACAAAGAGGACGAGGGAAGAAAACACAGGATGCTTCAGCTGGGTGGTACTATTATTTGCTTTAGGAGACACTGTCAGCCAAATAATGCTTTCTGAAACTATTCATTATTAGATTTAAATGATTTCATAGATGATATTTTCCAAATTCCAAACAGGTTAGGAAACCCCTCATCCCACCCCACCCAGTCATATTTTGGCATAGATCTTTCTAGACAAGTAGTACATTTTCCTACAGTTCTATACTTATTACAAAACAAAAAAATACAATCTTACTCAAAGATTTAGTCTACCTAACCATAATGGCCCTGTCATTTCAGAAATAGAGACTGGACCACAGAGAGCTTTTAGGTCCCTAATTCACAAAGGCAACTGACTCCTTTTCTTCTATGACAAAGCATTAAGGGAAATGTAAAATAAAGCCACTTAAAAGTGTTACTGCTGTAAGTAATAGGAAAGGACAATTAAAGCTGTACAGACATTTGTGAGATTTATACATGTGCACAGAGCCAAGACCAAGGGGGCTGGGTCAGTCAGAATGTCACTGTAACAGTGATTTATGGAAGAGCAGCAGCAGGAGGAAACAGCAAAGACACCAGCTCTGAAGTATCATCCTGAATCAAGTTGAAAGTGTCACTTTCCTTTTGAAATCTATCCAAGGCACTGCAATGACATAGACTTTGAGGCCTGAGGAATATAGACAGTTTAAGTCATCATTTAACCCAAAGCCTGCTGTCCCTAGAGGAAGCAGCCTTTGGACTTAGAGCTTAGTACTACTACTCCTCAGCAGGTCTACTTGCCAGGCCTTCTAGCTTCTAGAAGATGGTGACAAACAAAATCCCTAGATAAGTGCTTGAGTGCCTTTAATTCTCCTAACTAGTTTGACACTCAGGGCTCTCATGATGGACGTCTTTACCAGCTGAAGAATGATGTAGAGGGGGCCAGTCGGTGGTGTGCCCAGTTAAGTGCACATAGTACTAAGTGCAAGGACCCACACAAGGATCTGTGTTCGAGGTCCTGCTCCCCACCTGCAGGCAGAAGCTTCACAAGTGGTGAAGCAGGTCTGCAGATGTCTGTCTCTCTCTCTCCTTCACCCCTCTCAGTTTCTATCTATCCTATCGAAAGAAAAAAAAAAGCTGCCAGCAGCAGTGGATTTGTAGTGCTAGTGCTGAACCCCAGTGATAACCCTGGAGGAAACAAAACAAAAAAGAATGATGGAGATGAACCCCATTAGTGGGGGGAAGCATATGCTGGGGTAGGAGGCACAATGAACCTTATTTAATTTTTGTAAATTCGTCAATTATTTTAACTTTGTTACCTCTTGCACCTATGACCCATGTAAGCCCAAATTCTCAGAGGTAGCAAAACATCATCTTTATCCACATGGAGTTTAGAGTATATTTTTAACTGAAGGAACTCAAAAATACTCTCAAGCTAAGAGGCAGCTTCCCATAGGCTGAGATCATGGGAGCTTCTGTGATAAGGAAGAAAGGTCTTCCAGGCATGTGAGTAGTTGAATTCACATGCCAGTGTTGTTCAGGAAATTGAGCCACTGTGGACTGCATTTAAACTATGACTTGCAGCATTCCAAGTTGAACCTATTCTTGTCAGTTACTTTCTATGTGACCTTGGGCAAATCATTTAACCTGCAGGTGCCTCAGCTACAAGAGCAGTCTGATATCTTGGTCTAAGATGCAATTTCAAAACAGAAACTCCATCTTAATGTTTCTTTCCTTTCTCCCACTTGATCTGGTCATTGCAATGCAGCATGCTGTTCTCCTGGAGCTTTTTGATTGACCTATCTGCCCATGGTATTAGAGACCTCTTTCCTCCAGCCAGGCTGACACAAAGCACAACTAGAGGTTGGGGTGGGGGAGGGGACAAGGTTCTCCTGAGGCTGAGACACAGCTGACTTACCTTATGTGATGTGCAGGAGGGTGACGTGCACTTCTGTGGACTAGTACCTGCTTCCTTCACTGGGTCACCAAGCAACTGGGCTTAACTTTCATTACCTTATTTTAACTTCCTCTGTGTCATAGCCCTTTGTACACTGTTCTCCCTTATACTTATGTAGTCACACACACATACAATGTTGCTTTATAATATGCAGCTTGCCATTCATCAAACATCAGCTGTGCTACTGCATATATGCTATTGAGTACTGCATTAGTAAACTAATACGTATACACAGTATAGTATCAGTATATTGACGTATATTAATTATATAGAGAGCATATAGTATACCTATATATAAATATAGTGTTCAATTTAGTGTGATATATAGTATAATATTAGTATGTCAACATATACATATATATATAATAATATAGTACAAAGGATAGCATTAGCAAATAACATTTAAGAGTAAATACAGGGAGTTGGGCAGTAGTGCAGCGGCTTAAGCACAGGTGGAACAAAGTGCAAGGACCGGGTTAAGGATCCCAGTTCAAGCCCCCAGCTCCCCACAGGGGGAGCAGGGGGAGCAAGGGAGTTGCTTCACAGGCGGTGAAGCAGGTCTGCAGGTGTCTATCTTTCTCTCCCCCTCTGTCTTCCCTTCCTCTTTCTATTTCTCTCTGTCCTATCCAACAACAACAGCATTAATAACAACAATAACAATAATAATAATGGGGGTTCCCGGAAGATGGCGGACTGAGAAGCTGCTAGTGGCTTGAGCTCTGACCACATCTCCTGTAAACGGTAGGATTTTCTGCCTTTAGTAGGCCAGTCAATAAGGGGTCCTAGCGGTGACACCAAGGAGGTGACTATAACTTAATTTGGGTTAAGAATTAGAGTAGGAAAAAAGGGGGAAATTTTTTTTCCTTTTTATTTTTAAGCATACCTCCTCCCCTTTGCCACCACCCCCCATAACCAGTCCCTGGGGACCAGCTCCTAGCAAGCTCCCCTGCTAGGAGTTTCTTTCTTTGCCAAATTCCTGTCCCACCAGGGAGTATCATTCATTCTAAGTCTATACCCTTCTGAAACCTCTGGCCTTTTTTCTGTCTAAGTAGCCAACCCCCCACACCACACCCCACATAGCTAGCTAATTAAATAATTAAAAATAAATAAATATTAAAAAAACCCTTTCCTTTCACTGCTCTTTTATGACTGTTCTTTTTCTTATCTTTTTCTTTTTTTCTCTATCTCTCTCTTTTTTTTTTTCCTTTTTCTCATTCTTGTCATCCTTTTTTCCTTAATCCTACAGCTTCCAAAACCACATCCCCCAGCCACCACACCACCAAACAGTGTGCTTTTTTGAATTAACTGATACACATTTGGGAATTACTTTGGGGAAGAATTCTGACTCAGTGTGGACTGTCACTGCCAGTGTCTCTGCTCAACTTCCCTTCCTTATTTAGAACCCCTAGAATATACAGTGGATAGTAGATTTGCATAACTGTCTATTTCAGCTATCCTTGTCTAGACCTGAGGTTTTTTTTTTTTTTTTTCTTATTCTTAACAATCAGCTGCCTCTGATCACAAGGTTTGAGGTAATCTGGGACAGGGTTTTTATTTTATTTTATTTTACCCTGCTCTATTTTACTATTAGTATTATATAAAGGCATATATCTTACCCCCCCTTTAGGTTGATCAGAATTAACTCTTAGCATGTATTTCAGTGCTAGGGTAGTGGGCTTCTTATCTATTGTGGGAGGAACTTGTCACCTTAATCCTACCTCCTTTACAGACTCTCCCCTCCCTCCCCCTCCTAGCTAATCAAAAAAATTAAATTAAATTAAAAATAAAGTAATAAAAAAACCTTTACTTTCACTGCTCTTTAATTACAGCTCTTTTTCTTACCTTTTCCCTTTTCTCTCTATTGTCCCTTCTTTCTTTTTCTTTTCTTTTTTTTATCTTGTCATACACTTGTTGCTTCTTCTTTGCCTTTCTGAATTTGTGAATTATTTTGGGGAAGAAATCTGACTCAGAGTGGACTCTCTATGTGTGTATCTCTGCTCTAGTTCCCTTTCCCCTTGTTACCCCTAGAATATACAGTGGATAGTATATTTCCATAACTGTCTATTCTTGCTATCCCTTCTTTCTTTTCTCTTTCTTATTCACTGGGATTTGGTTACTATTTTTTCACAGACTGGAGAAATTGTTCGGCTAACTGGTAATGATTAAACTGCTTCAATACTTGCTTCAGTTGCTACTGTAATTTTTGAGGTTGGTGAGTGCAATTGTCATAAAGGTATTTAGTACAGTGTTACTTGTGCTCAAGACACAACAACTGAGGAACAACAGAGCATATAAAAAAAAAGAAACACATAAATCAAAAAAATGGGTAGATCAAAAACAAATAAAACTGCTACTCCAATGAATGAAGACAAGAGCCCAGAAGAAACTAAAAAACATCCAGAAGTAACCATAGATAAGAAAAGTATGCAAGCAATAATAAACTTATTAATCACAAAAATGAAAACAACATTGGAGGAAAGGAATGGCAGTATTAGGGAAACAACAGTTGAGAACCCCAAGGAAAATACTGATTATCTTGAGGCAATTAGAACACTGAAAGCTGAAATAGCAGTAATGAAGAAAGAAGCTGAGGCAAGGGAAAGCAGACTAACAGAAGCAGAAAACAGAATTAGTCAGACAGAGGATGAGTTAGAGAAAATGAAGAAAGAGGTGAAAGAGCTTAAAAAGAGATTGAGAGACATTGAAAACAACAACAGAGACATATGGGATGATCTCAAAAGAAGTAACATTCGGATAATTGGCCTGCCAGAGGAAGAAAGAGAGGAAGGGGAAGCAAACATTCTAGAGGAAATAATAGAAGAAAACTTCTCAGACCTTAATAACAGAAAGGACATCAAGATTCAAGAAGCCCAGAGAGTACCAAACAGAATCAACCCAGACCTGAAGACACCAAGAAACATCAAAGTCATAATGAGAAGAAGTAAGGATAAAGAAAGGATCCTAAAAGCTGCAAGAGAGAAACAAAAAGTCACATACAAGGGAAAACCCATAAGATTATCTGCAGACTTCTCCACTCAAACTCTAAAAGCCAGAAGGGAATGGCAAGATATCTATCGAGCCCTGAATGAAAAAGGGTTTCAACCAAGGATAATATATCCTGCTAGACTTTCATTCAAACTAGATGGTGGGAACAAAACCTTCTTAGACAAACAACAGTTAAAGGAGGCAACCATCACCAAGCCAGCCCTGAAAGAGGTTCTAAAAGACGTCTTATAAACAAGAACATCACTATAATACTTACAATATATCAGAGCAGACAAAAATTTTTTTTGAACAATGGCACTACAATACATTAAATCCATAATATCAATAAACGTCAATGGCTTAAACTCACACATCAAATTCAAAGAATGAGGAGATGGATCAGAAAACATAACCCAACCACATGCTGCTTGCAAGAATCCCATCTGTCACAACAAGATAAACACAGACTTAAAGTGAAAGGATGGAAAACTATCATACAGGCTAATGGACCACAAAAAAGGGCAGGAACAGCCATTCTCATCTCAGACATGATAGATTTTAAATTAAATAAAGTAATGAAAGATAGCCAAGGACATTACATAATGATTAGAGGATCAATCAGCCAAGAAGACTTAACAGTTATTAACATCTATGCACAAAATGAGGGACCATCTAAATAAGTAAAGCACTTACTGAAAGAATTTCAAAAATACATCAATAGTAATACAGTAATAGTGGGAGACTTAAATACAGCACTCTCACACTTAGACAGATCAACAAAGTAGAGAACCAATAAAGATACAAGAGAATTGAATGAAGAGAATGACAGACTAGACCTTTTGGACATTTTCAGAGTCCTTCACCCCAAAACTGGAATACATCTTCTTTTCAAATCCACATAACACATACTCAAGGATAGACAACATGTTAGGGCACAAAGACAGCATCAATAAATTCAAGAGCATTGAAATCATCCCAAGTATCTTCTCAGGCCACAGTGGAGTAAAACTAACATGTAACAACAAACAGTCAACTATTAAAAGTCAAAGAATTTGGAAACGAAACAACAGACTCCTTAAGAACCAGTGGGTCAGAGACTCACTCAAGCAGGAAAATCAAATGTTACTGGAAACAAATGAAAATGAAGACACAACCTATCAAAATATTTGGGACACAGCTAAAGCAGTACTGAGAGGGAAACTTATAGCCATACAATCACATATTAAACACCAAGAAGAAGCTCAAATGAACGACCTTACTGCACAACTCAAGGACTTAGAGGAAGAGGAACAAAGGGACCCTAAAGCAACCAGAAGGACAGAAATCACTAAAGTTAGAGCAGAAATAAACAACATCGAAAATAAAAGAACCATATAAAAGATCAAGGAAGCCAAATGCTTTGGTTCTTTGAAAGATTAAACAAAATTGACAAACCCCTAGCCACACTCACCAAACAAAAAAGAGAGAAGCCTCAAATTAATAGAATTGTAAACGAAGGAGGAGACATCACAACTGACACCACAGAAATCCAGAGAATCCTGCGAAACTTCTATAAAGAACTATATGCCACCAAGCTAGAGAATCTGGAAGTAATGGAACAATTCCTAGAAGCATATGCCCTTCCAAAACTGAACCAAGAAGAACTACAAAATCTAAATGCACCAATCACAGACAAAGAAATTGAGACCGTTATTAAGAATCTCCCCAACAACAAAGTCCTAGACCAGATGGCTTCACAAACGAATTCTACAAAACTTTCAGGAACAGTTAGTACCCATACTTCTTAAGCTTTTCCATAAGATTGAAGAAACAGGAATACTCCCTTCCACCTTCTATGAAGCCAACATCACCCTTATACCAAAAGCTGTTAGGGACAGAACAAAAAAGGAAAACTACAGACCAATATCTCCGATGAACATAGATGCCAAAATATTAAACAAGATCATGGCCAACCGGATACAGCAACATATCAAAAAGATTGTTCATCATAACCTAGTGGCATTCATCCCAGGAATGCAAGGCAGGTTCAACACCCATAAGTCAATGAATGTCATTCACCACATCAATAAAAGCAAAGCCAAAAATCACATGATTATCTCAAAAGATGCAGAGAAAGCCTTTGAAAAAATCCAACACCCATTCATGCTCAAAACTCTACAAAAAATAAGAATAGATGGGAAATTCCTCAAGATAGTGGAGTCTACATATAGCAAACCTACAGCCAACATCATACTCAATGGACAGAAGCTGAAAGCATTCCCCCACAGATCGGGAACTAGACAGGGCTGTCCACTGTCACCATTACTCTTCAACATAGTATTGGAAGTTCTTGCCATAGCAATCAGGCAAGAGAAAGAAATCAAAGGAATACAGATTGGAAGGGAAGAAGTAAAGCTCTCACTATTTGCAGATGATATGATAGTATATATAGAAAAACCTAAAGAATCCAGTAGAAAATTACTGGAAGTTATTAGGCAATATAGCGAGGTATCAGGCTACAAAATCAATGTACAAAAATCAGTAGCATTTCTTTATGCAAACACTAAATCTGAAGAAGACATCCAGAAATCACTCCCATTTACTGTTTCAGCAAAATCAATCAAATACCTAGGAATACAGTTGACCAAAGAAGTGAAAGACTTGTATAATGAAAACTATGAGTCTCTACTCAAGGAAATAGAACTGATACCAAGAAATGGAAAGATATCCCATGCTCATGGATTGGAAGAATAAATATCATAAAAATGATGATATTTATCTCTCCCCAGAGCCATATACAAATTTAATGCAATACCCATTAAAGTTCCACCAAGCTTCTTTAAGAGAATACAACAAACACTACAATCATTTATCTGGAACCTGAAAACACCTAGAATTGCCAAACCATCTTGAGGAAAAGAAACAGAAATGGAGGCATCATACTCCCAGACCTTAGACTATATTATAAAGCCGTCATCATCAAAACAGCATGGTACTGGAACAAAAATAGGCACACAGACCAGTGGAACATAATTGAAAGCCCAGAAATAAATCCCCACACCTATGGACATCTAATCTTTGATAAGGGGGCCCAAAGGATTAAATGGAAGAAGGAGGCTCTCTTCAAAAAAAGGTGGTGGAAAAACTGGGTTGTAACATGCAGAAGAATGAAATTGAACCATTTTATCTCACCAGAAACAAAAATCAGCACCAAGTGGATCAAACACCTGGATGTCAGACCAGAAACAATCAAACACTTAGAGGAAAACATTGGTAAAATAGTTTCCCACCTACACCTCAAGGATATCTTTGATGAATCAAACCCAATTGCAAGGAAGACTAAAGCCGAAACAAACCATTGGGACTACACCAAATTGAAAAGCTTCTGCACATCCAAAGAAACTATGAAACAAACAAAGAGACCCCTCACAGAATGGGAGAAGATCTTCATATGCCATACATCAGACAAGAAACTAATCACCAAAATATATAAAGAGCTCAGCAAACTTAGCACCATAAAAGCAAATGATCCCATCCAAAAATGGGCAGAGGATATGAACAAAATATTCACTACAGAGGAGATCCAAAAGGCTAACAAAAAAGTGAAAAACTGCTCTAGGTCACTGATTGTCAGAGAAATGCAAATTAAGACAACACTAAGATACCACCTCATTCCTGTAACAATGGCATCCATTAAAAAGGACAGCAGCAACAAATGCTGGAGAGGATGTGGGGACAGAGGAACCCTTTTACGTTGCTGGTAGGAATGTAAATTGGTACAGCCTCTGTGGAGAGCAGTCTGGAAAACTCTCAGAAGGCTAGACATGGACCTTCCATATGATCCAGTAATTCCTCTCCTGGGGTTATACCCCAAGGACTCCATAACACCCAACCAAAAAGAGGTGTGTACTCCTATGTTCATAGCAGCACAATTCATAATAGCTAAAACCTGGAAGCAACCCAGGTGCCCAACAACAGATGAGTGGCTGAGAAAGCTGTGGTATATATACACAATGGAATACTATGCAGCTATCAAGAACAATGAACCCACCTTCCCTGACCCATCTTGGACAGAGATAGAAGGAATTATGTTAAGTAAGCTAAGTCAGAAAGATAAAGATGAGTATGGGATGATCCCACTCATCAACAGAAATTGAGTAAGAAGATCTGAAAGGGAAACTAAAAGCAGGACCTGACCAAATTGTAAGTAGGGCACCAATTAAAAACCCTGTGGTGAGGGGTAGACATGCAGCTTCCTGGGCCAGTGGGGGGTGGAAGTGGGTGGGAGGGATGGGTCACAGTCTTTTGGTGGTGGGAATGGTGTTTATGTACACTCCTAGTAAAATCTAGTCATATAAATCACTAGTTAATTAATATGAGAGGGGGAAAATCAATTGTATGTCTCAAAGTTTTTCAAAACACAAACTGAATCTTTTTAATATATCGGCTGTGCATTTGATATGCGGACTCTCTCAAAAGCCTAGACCAAGTAGATCAGAAGCAACCAATAGCACAGGTATATACAAGATATGGGTACTATACAGCAAACCCTAACAAAAGGACTTTTCAGAGTTAACCAATTACCAAATAATGTGATGATGACATTAACTATCGATTGTCTTTTGGAACCCTAAGACAGCAGGAACCTCACATCTCCACTATAGAGCCTCTACTTCCCCCAGTCCTGGAACCCTTGGATAGGGCCCACTTTCCCGTATGCCTCTCCCAATCCATATCAAATAATATTGCATCCACCAATCACAACCTAACCAACGCAATGATTGCCACCTCAACATGCTTCACTTAAGACTGTGTCCAGAGACTTCATGTGTGGAATGACAACCCTTCAGCTTCATTACTCAGGTGAGACCTTTCCTTTCATAATATACTCTAATTTCATCTCAGGTGGTTCACTTTCTAACAAAGTCTCAAAACCTAGATATACACCAATTTCTGTGAGAGAGAGAGAGCATGTTCACATGTATCTATAAACTACTGCAAAATATATACCTGAAAGCAGAAGTACACTAGAGTTTGCAGTGAGTACCTCCCTAACACTTCCTCTCCACTATTCCAAGCTTTGGGTCCATAATTGCTCAACAATTTGGTTGGCTTCGTATGTTAATTCTCTTTTCAGTCACCAGGTTCCAGATGCCACCAGGATGCTGGCCAGGCTTCCCTGGATTGAAGACCCCACCAATGTGTCCTGGAGCTCAGCTTCCCCAGAGACACACCCTACTAGTGAAAGAGAGAGGCAGACTGGGAGTATGGACCGACCAGTCAACGCCCATGTTCAGCGGGGAAGCAATTACAGAAGCCAGACCTTCCACCTTCTGCAACCCACAATGACCCTGGGCCCATGCTCCCAGAGGGATGGAGAATGGGAAAGCTATCAGGGGAGGGGGTGGGATATGGAGATTGGGTGGTGGGAATTGTGTGGAGTTGTACCCCTCCTACCCTATGGTTTTGTTAATTAATCCTTTCTTAAATTGAAAAAAACAATAATAATAACAACAAAAGCACCAAGGGCAACAAAATGGGGAAAAATGGCCTCCAGGAACACAGTGCTGGCACTGAAGGCAAAAAAAATTAAGTACAATTATATTTATACATATATAGCATATTATATACTATAGTGATTTGCAGACCCATATGAATCATATAAAATCTATGACACAATGGGACTGGCTGGTGGCACACCTGGTTGAGTGCATGTATTACAAAGCACAAGGACCAGATTCAAGGCCCTGGTCTCCACCAGCAGGGGGAAAGCTGTATGAGTGGTAAAGCAGGGTTGCAGATATCTCTCTGTCTCTCTCCCTCTCTATCTCCCTCTTCCCTCCCAATTTCTGGCTGTCTTCATCCAATAAACAAATAAAGATAATCAAAACCAATAATATCTATAACACATGCTTCCGTAAAGAACAGTGTCTTGTGGGCCTTCCCAGGACCTTGGCTCTACTGTAAATAATGTCAGTAGGAATAACCCTAGTCTCCGAAGGGAAGTTGGGGGTATCCTGCCCTTCCACTCAAAAATTACTGGTCCTGAAATGAGTGCAGCCTGCAATGTTCCTCAGATGTGACCATGGCTGTAAGCTAAGACAAATAGGGACTCAGAAGTTACACAGGCTCTGGCGCTAAATATAAATATGCATTTACATATGGGCCCTAGAGCAGGTGGATAGAGGTAAATAGTTAATGTTTGCCAGAGAATCCTTCTTTTTTTAATAAGAATTGGAGCTACTCCCTGCCCTAATCCAACTTTCTAGCCCTTTTCTCTACTCTGATACTATTTTCTCAGACAATGTTCTTTTTCTTTAATTTTTTATTTATTATTATATTATTGGGTACATACAGCCATAAATCAAGAGGGAGGGGTTGATAGAGACAGAGACAGAGAAACACCTGCAGCCCTGCTTCACCACTCATAAAGCTTTCCCCCTGCAGGTGGGGACCAGGGGCTCGAACCCAGGTCCTTGCGCATAGTAATACATGCACTCAACCAGGTGTGCCACCACCCAGCCTCTCAGACAATATTTTCATTCAGCCACAGGCTAGCTACCAAACTCAAGTAAAACTACTATAGTTGTATGCCCCCAGGAACACACCTAAAATGGTTCTCCTAGCTTTCTTCTACCCTAAAATCCCTAATCTCATCTGTTCTGATCCTACTTTTTGGTTCCTATTCATTAACCATCTTGTCTCAAATTAGGTCATGCCACCTTCCAGACACCAAGCTGCAGATGCTACTATGACTCCACCCTGACTTCTCTGGGCAGATGACCTCACCAATGTGTCCTAGACCCTCACCTCTTCAGAGCTCTGGTCCACTAGGGAAAGATAGAAACAGGCTGGGAGTATGTATGGATTGACCTGTCAATGCCCATGCTCAGTGGAGAAGCCCCTACAGAAGCCAGAACTCCTACCTTCTACTACCTATAAACAACCCTGATCCATACTCTCAGCAGGGGAGAAGTGATAGGATTACAATAAGGACTCTGCACTCCAGCTCCATGAGCACCTAGAGAAAGAGGAGGAAAAGGAGAGGGGCATATGGAGGTAGCTACCATGTTATGAGTGGCTTAGACGGGAAGAGAGAATTGAGTCAGAAAAAGAGGGGGCAACTATGTATAAATGTGGACAGATAGTTGTAGAGAAGATGGTTGGCCCATGTCTACAAATTTAGGGGAACTGTGGTGGATTGCAGTGGGGAGAGTGAAGAAGTGGAACTCTGGTGGTGGGAATGTTATGTGGATTCAAACCCCTGTCAACATGTAATTCTGTAATATAAAAATGAAAAAAAAAGGACCAGAGAAGAAAAATAGTAATAATAATATCTTTGACACAGACTGGATTCTCAAAATGGCTGGGATCTCTTTATATAGTTTTACAATCCTGCCAGTCTATAGTCCTTTAGCACTCTACTTGATATGCCATGGTGTATCTAAGAGGAGAATTCCCCAGTCTCACTTTGTCAGGAAATACAGTAGCTGTAAAATTATCTCTCACAGACTGTATACCCTAGCCTTACCATTTGGGGCCTGGCATGTAGCACTGAGTGCATTTGTTACTTCTTTAGTCTTCCCATCATGGCTGCATGGTTAGTAGGGTATCCAGGGTGCTATTTGATCCCTGCATTTAATGACTACTAGTCCATGGGCTTTTCCGTTTTGCTAACTTGACTCAAATTCAGTTAGACAAACTTTTCCTGAAATTAGCAAAACTAGGACCTGTGCCAAACTCAGAGAACAGACAAGAAAGCAGCATAAAAAGTTCACAAGTCTGACCTAGAGCCACACAGCTGAGGGATAGCAATACAGAGATATGAACCAAGGGCTGGCTGACTGAAGTCTTCTCACTGTTGCTGGGGTCACAGGAAAACAGACAACTGCCCAGGCAATACCTATGTACAGTATTGGTTGCTAAATGTTATAATGATGGTATCAAGGCAAGGAAGGGATGTTGGCCCTACCACAGAATGTTCATAGGGCAGCTGAACACAATGAAAGGTCTTGGATTTTGGTGTACATCAGAATCCCCTGGCATGAATGTGAAGATGCAGATTACAGCAGGCTTTAGAATTTAGTATTTACTGCATATGGAGTAGGAGTAAGAATTTGCATTTTTTTCTTTTCTTTTTTTTTATGATAGAGGCAGATAGGCAAAATCAGAGAGAATGCAAATGATACCATTTAATCAAAGCTTCCTTTAATGTAATGGGAGCCAGAATCAAGTTTGGGTTGTGCACATAGCAAAGCAACACACTATCCAAATGAGCTAATTCGCCAACACAAGAATTTGCATTTCCAGCAATTTCCTGGAAGATGCTTCTACTATAGGTCTAGACCTACAGTATAGCACTGAGGTGGAGGAGAAACTCTGGTTTTATAGGTGACCAAATTCTACTTGGGTAGTGCTGAAGAGAGCTCAGTCATCAACAAGTCACCTGCATGCCCGGTGTGGCCCAGAGTCAAACTTACATTGATGTATGATGGCAAAGGAAGAAGGTCTGATGCTTTCTGTGTGACACCACCCTGGTGTTTACCCTTCTCTCTATCTCTCTAGTTTAATGGAAAAGAGACTCTGTGTGACAAAACCCTAGATGTATGAGGCTCTAGTTCACCCAAGGAAAAAAAAAGTTGGCCAGGCAGTGGCACACCAGTTTGAACATCCATGTTGCAATGTGCAAGGACCCAGGCTCAAGTCTCTAGTCCACACCTGCAGGGGGAAAGCTTTGCAAGTCTTGAAATAGGGCTACAGCTCTCTCTCTCTCTCTCTCTCTCTCTCTCTCTCTCTCTCTCTCTCTCTCTCTCTCTCTTCCTCCCTCCCTCCCATTCCCTCTTGATTTCTGACTGTCTCTAGTAAGTAAAAATAAACTGAAAAAAAAAGAATGAAAAAGAGAATAAACAAAGTGAACTTAGACATCCCCAAAATAGAAAAGTAATGAAGGTCCCATCTTCTCAGTGAATATTCCCTGTTTCAACAAGAAGCGGATGCCTCAGGCTTCCTTCTCCAACTTGAGAGTGAGGATGTAAGTGTCCCCAGGATGAAATTTTGCCATGGCCTTCCCATGTATGCATGCAGATTCTTTGGACATTTTACAGGTCTTCAGAGACCTGTAATGGTCTACACTTAGTTGAACTAGTAACCAGGCAAGTGGAGTTTCCTGAGTTACTTCGAGATGTGGGAACTTCGTGTCACTATTGTGTCAGAGATGAAGCCTAACCATCAAGTCTCAAGCACCCAGAAAGTTGAATGCTGAGAGAATGTCAGCTACTCCATGCCTCTGGAAAGACGTTTTCAGATATAGAGAGGAGACAGGGAAAGACAAAAAACCAAGGGGGCCGTCAGAGGTGCACCCAGGTAAGCACACATAGTATGAAGCACAAGAACCCTCACAAGGATCTGGGTTTGAACCTCCACTCCCCACCTGTGGGCGGGGGGGAAGCAGGTCCGCAGATCTCTCTCTTTCACAATGGGTAAACCAGGTCTGCAGGTCGGTCTCTCTCTCTCTCTCTCTCTCTCTCTCTCTGTATATATATATATATATATATATATATATATATATATATATATATATATTATCCTCTTCCTCTCTCAGTTTCTCTCTGTCAGTTCCAATAAAATGGAAAAAAACAGTGCAGGCATTGAGCCCCAGCAATACACTGGAGGAGAAAAAGAAGAAGAAGAAGAAAGAAAGAAAAGACACTGGGAGTCGGGCAATAGCACAGTGAGTTAAGTGCAGGTGGTGAAAAGCCCAAGGACCAACATAAGGATCCTGGTTTGAGCCTCAGGCTCCCCACCTGCAGAGAAGTCCCTTCATAAGTGGTGAAGCAGGTCTGCAGGTGTCTATCTTTCTTTCCCCCTCTCTATCTTCCCTCCTCTCTCCATTTCTCTCTGTCTTATCCAACAGTGATGACATCAATAACAACAATAATAACTACAACAATAAAACAAGGGCAACAAAAGGGAATAAATAAATAAATAAATATTAAAAAATAAAAAGAGAAAAAAAAAGACACCAAGTCACTGAAGCTTCCTCCAATGTGATGGGTGCTGGATTCAAACTCAAAGACTTTTAAAACATTTAAAAATTCTCCTAAAGGAGAAAGAATAATACCATATAAGAAACAAAAGAAGGGATAACATGGGGGGAAACTTGGCTCTTTCACAACAGATCTGGAGACTTATAGTGAGAAGGTAGGGGGTAGAGGAGTTGGGGACACACTATCCTGTGAAGAAGGATGAAGCTTAGTGGAGATGAGCCGTGTGAACACTTACTTTGGGGCAATGTGGAACTATACCCCTGTGACATCAGCCATGCAAACCGAGAAAAAGACATGATACAAATAAAATACTTCTAAGAATGTTCCATATAAATAATGTCTATTAAATTGCATCTTCCATTGCAGGTTCCTTTAATAAACTAGTTGACTTAGTCCACATACATAGTCTGCAATCATTGATTGCTCTTTGCTTTCTTTTAAACAATTTCTTACTAAACTATTCCTACTCAAGTAATACTGTAATAGCATTCCATTTTTGTGAGTACTGAATTTTACACAGTAACTAATTGGTTATATTAAAGTCTATTCTTTGTTTTTCCAAATTCACAGTTTCACAGTTAATGGAACCTATAGTATCTATGAAACTAATACTTATTTTTTAACATTTTATTATCTTTATATATTTACCAGATAGAGACAGCCAGAAATTTGGAGGGAAGGGGTTGATAGAGAGGGAGACAGAAATATACCTGCAACACTGCTTCACCACTCACAAAGCAGGTGGGGACCAGGGGCTCGAACCCAGGTCCTTGAGCATTAAAACATGTAAGCTCAACCAGGTGCACCACTATCCAGCCCCCATATTTCTTTTCTTTTCTTATTTTCTTGTAATTTTTTCATTTATTTGGGAGATTGTTTACAGTCAACATTAAAATACAATTATTGGTACATGTGTAACATCTCTCAAATAAGTGTGCACCATTATGGAAAAGAGTCTGTGCTCTGTAAAATGTCCAAGGAATCTGCATGCATACATGGGAAGGCCATAGCAAAATTTCATCCTGAGGACACTTACATCCTCACTTTCAAGTTGGAGAAGGAAGTCTGAGGCATCTGCTTCTTGTTGAAACAGGGATATTCACTGAGAAGATGGGACCTTCCTTAATTTTTCTATTTTGGGAATGTCTAAGTTCACCTCCTTTATTCTCTTTTTCATTATTTTTTTCAGTTTATTTTTACTTACTGGATAGAGACAGTCAGAAATCAAGAGTGCATGGGAGATGAGAGAGAGAGAGAAAGAGAAAGAGAGAGAGAGAGCTGCAGCCCTGTTTCAACACTTGCAAAGCTTTCCCCCTGCAGGTGTGGGCCTGGGTCCTTGCACTTTGCAACATTGGTGTTCAAACTGGTATGCCACCACCTGACCACATAATACTTTAACCCCCCACCCCAGGTCCTTCTCTGCCATCATGTTCCAGGATCTGAACACTCTTCCCTACCCCCTAGTGTCCCTTACTCTGGTGCAAGACACCAAATAGTTCCTCTCAATGAAAAGTCTCTATCCGGTACCACCCTATTCCTCAATTCCCATTGGCTGCATGACCAAAACAATCCATATTTTTTCCCTTTGCTTGTGTATTTATATGATAACTGTTGTAGACTTTATAAAAATGATTAATATGGTGACAGCTTTTCCCATAGGAAATGCAATAATTCATACTGTATTGTAGAGAAAACAAAATAGAGACAGAAACATACAAACTACCTAAAGCTTTAATAAAAGTAGACTCCAGTGGCCTTATGTTCCTGTGAATACTTCCCAAATCTCCAAGGTTCCTGAGAGGTCAAGTCCAGTGAATTGAATTTTGTAGTGCTATACCCTATGTATCTTTACATTCATACTTGACACATCCAATATATTTTCAAATGAGAACAATTTTAAACTTTATGTTCCCTCATGTTTTCTCACTATAATCATAAGTGTGATCGTGGCGATTTATCTCCTGGCCAAGAAGTACACATTATTAATTAAATAAGCATAAAGAAAGAACAATGGAAAGACAGTATAGAACCTAAACTTCTCCTACTTCCTTGAGGGAATCTGGGATCTCTAGGATGATAAATCACATTCTGCCCAAGATATCTCACCAGCATGAGAACTTTTATTTTATTTTTGCCTCCAGGGTTATTGCTGAGGCTCAGCATTGGCTCTACAAACCCATTGCTTCTGGTGCCCCCCCCCCATTTTATTGAATAGGACAGAGAGAAATTGAGAAAGGAGGAGGAAACAGAGGGACAGAGAAAGATAGACATAGACACCTGCTGACCTACTTTACCACTTGTGAAGTGTCCCCTGCAGGTGGGGAGCCAGGGGCTCGAATTGGGATCCTTGTGCAGGTCTTTGTGCTTAGTACTATGTGAGCTTAACCAGGTGTGCCATCAACTGGCCCCTGAGAACTTCATTAAATCACATAAAGCCTGAAAGAGGAGGTAGAATGAGTCAGAAACTCAAGATCTATACTATGTTAAGCCCTGTGTTGTTGCATATCAGATTTCAGGCTCAGAGAGAAAAAAAAAGGTATAGCTACAGGCCCTTTGAAATATAACTAAAATATGACTACTAGCTATTTACAAAATGGAGGACCGCCCCCCCCCAACTCTTCATCTGCATTATTCCAGCCTTTAGGTCCATGATTGTTCAACAATTTGTTTGGCTTTGTATGTTAACTCTCTTTTCAGCCACCAGCTCCAGATGCTACCATGATGCCAACCAGGCCTCCCTGGACAGAGGACCCCACCAATGTGTCCTGGAGCTCCGCTTCCCCCAGAGCCCCACCCTACTAGGGAAAGAGAGAGGCAGGCTGGGAATATGGATCAACCAGTCAACACTCATGTTCAGTGGGGAAGCAATTACAGAAGCCAGACCTTCAAGCTTCTGCATCCCACAATGACCCTGGGTCCATACCCCCAGAGGGATAAAGAATAGGAAAGTTATCAGGGGTGGGGATGGGATATGGATATCGGGTGGTGGGAATTGTGTGAAGTTGTACCCCCCCCCTTATCATATGGTTTTGTTAATGTCTCCTTTTTTAAATAAAAAAATAAATAAATACTATGCTTTGTTCTTTAAAAGCCCCCTCAGTGTCTAGGGAAGGACTTCTCCAGACACAGATGGGGTACCTTAAGTATCTGAAAACAATAAAATTTTCAGTTTGTGGAAAGAAAAAACATTAAGTACAGGGAGATCTGGAGCCATACAATGGCATACCTGGTTAAGGGAATATATTACAGTGTGCAAGAACCTGAGGTCAAGTCCCAGGTCCCTACCTGTGGGGTGGGGGAAAGCTTTACAAGTGGTAAAGCAGGGCTGCAGGTGTCTCTCTGTCTTTTTCTCTATCTTCCCCTCCCCTCTCAATTGCTCTCTGTCTCTATCCAATAATAAATAAATAAAAATCAAATAAATCATAAAAGAATATGGGAAGATCTCTCTCTCTGAACTTGGCATTGTCCTTACTAGCCATGTTGTGGGCAGTCTGAGCTAGAGCTGCCTCTCTGAGCTAGAGCTGTTATCTCTAGAATGGAAATAACAAGAAAACAATTCTCACAGGATTATTTTGTTGCAAAATAAATGAGAAAGTATATGGGAAGAGCTTTTAAAAAGTAAAACAATTTCTAACTGTAACAGGTTATCAAACTTGCCCACGCTATTGAAAATTCAATGTTACTTTTTTTAGCAAGGCAACACAAAGGCTAATAGATATTCCTTTTTTGTTGTTGGGCCAAGAATTCCCACTTTTCTTTAGTCCCTTTCCCATGTCTAAATGGCGATCATCCCATCTTTTTGTGTCGAAAGCAGCATATGGGAAAAGACCTCATGATCATCTTTCACAGGAATTCTTTCCAAGTGAGAAAGCAAGGAATGGGGTCACGGGCTTTCTGATGTAATACAACCCAGGTTTCCAGTGTGATTTTGATTAGCAAATTCTGTTCATAGTTTTAGTGTGTGTGTGGGGTGGTAAGTTTCAGTCTGTGATTTCATGCATTTTCTGAAGGAAAAGAGAAAATTTCACTGTAGCTATTTAGGCATTTCGTAAGAGAGAAACCTGCAATTTATGAGTCTTTTTTAAAAAAATATTTTATGTGCTTTAATGATAGGCTGAAAGAAAGTTACACAAAGAGAAAAACCAGAGCACTGCTCTGCTCAACTCTACCTGGGCCCTCAGAGCCTTAGGGGAAAATTTGTTTGTTTGTTTGTTTTGCATAATCATTATGCTATCTCTCCACATCACACCACATATATTCTTTCTGATACACTTTTGGAAAGACACCCTCTCCTCAGGCTGTGCTTCCTCCTTTAGGGCTGCAAGGAGCAACATACACTGCTTATTCATTTATAGAGAGAAGTCCTGGTACTTTGACTTCAGTTGTTTTAGGCATTTCAATTTACTCTGATTACAGCACTGGAGACAAAGCCTTGAATGTTGTTCTGTAGCTTTCCAGATCAACTTCTCTAACTCACACAATTTAACTTGTTTTTTATTTATAAAAAAGAAACACTGACAAAACCATAGGATAAGAGGGGCACAACTTCAAACAATTCCCACACCAGAACTCCATATCCCATCCCCTAACTTGATAACTTTCCTATTCTTTATCCCTCTGGAAGTATGGACCCAAGGTCATTGTGGGATGCAGAAGCTTGAAGGTCTGGCTTCTGTAATTGCTTCCCCGTTGAACATGGGTGTTGACTGGTCAATCCATATTCCCAGCCTGCCTCTCTCTTTCCCTAGTAGGGTGGGATTCTGGGGAAGCAGATCTCCAGGACACATTGGTGGGGTTGTCTGTCCAAGGAAGTCTGGTTGGCATCATGGTAGCATCTGGAGCCTGGTGGCTGAAAAGAGAGTTAACATATAAAGCCAAACAAATTGTTGACTAATCATGAACCTAAAGGCTGGAGTAGTGCAGATGAAGAGTTGGTGGGGGAGGTCTCCATTTTGTAGATAGCTAGTAGGCATATTTTAGTTATATTCCAAAGGGCCTGTGGCTATACTAGTTTTTTTTTTCTTTTTTTTCCCCTGAGCCAGAAATCTGATATGCAAGTGATCCAAGTTATTGTCAGAGGGATGCTATTATGGCTGCAAAAAGGACTAGAAAGCTAAATCAGGGTAGAGAGCAGCTCCCAAATATGTTAAAGGTATATAAATATTGTTGACTGTAAACCCCATCAATTGGTGTGGTCTGGGGCCCATATTCAGCTTTAGAATCTATGTGACCTCTGCATCCTTGTAGATTTGAACTCATTCTGTGGTCATCCGCAGATCCCAGCCTAATCAACGCAAGAAGTACCACCTCAGCATGCTTCACTTCAGACTGTGTCCATAAGGAGTCTTTTAAAAAGAGTGATCCTGGGGACCATTAACCACCATGTAAGTGACAGGTCATGATGTCAAAGATAAATTGGCACACAGTATAGTTAATGGTCATCCTAAACATGGTTGTTCAAGTCCTCCTCTCCCTCTTATCTTCATCCCTGGTAAAAGTCATGCATGGGGGTGCATTGATTGTTTTTTTTTTCTTTTCTCTTATTTTCTTCTCTTTTCTCTTTGATTCTTCAGAAGGAAAATCCTTTTAGACAACTATCAACCCACCATGAGCAAATTTTGTAGATTTCAATCCATATTCTATCCTTTTCTTACGTATTTCACATTCTGTGTGGAGGCATTAAGTCAAATGAGCATTAGTCCCTGTGAACATACACAAAAGCAATAAATTCCTATGACTAACCTTCAGAGTTCTTGATCTGCTCTGGTTACCTCACATTAGCCCAGATGTTGCCTGTTTACCACAAGACTTCAGTAATTCATGTTGGTTTTTTTTTTTTTAATCAGAAATGGGAATAACAACATTTGTTGTAGGTTTTTTTCCAAATATTTTTAATTTTAATCTGAAACTTTAGAAAACTCAGATTACTAACAGTTTTAGCTACTCCCAAATTAGATCTCATCTGTAAATCATTAAGGCAGATTTGGGAACAAATCCAGAAATGTGTGCTATCTCTTCTTCTCTGGCAGAAATCATTGCCTGTAAGTTAATTTGCGTGATATTGCCATCAAGTTATTTGTGAGTGAATTGTATACAGCAACAAGGGGGAGAAAAATCACATTAGCTTATGAGAAAGGCAGATATGTTCCATAGCAATGCTAAAGTAGCAATGTGACAGACAATTAGGCAGGCCCCTGAATTCAGAGTACCCACAAAAGTCTGAGAATGAACACAACTCAGTTTTTGTCTAATTTCTTCACAACCTCTAAAAGCTTTGTCACCAGAAACTAATTTGGGATGAGGGTTTGGTGATTCTGTTTACAAAAAAAAAAAAGTACATCTCTGGCATAGGGATATTTTCAATTGCTAATTCCAAAAAGGAATATGTTACATGTATGAAGACAATCTTCATAGAGAACATCATTCTATGAAAACCTCCACAGTAAGAAGTTAGTTAGATAAAATACCATCTCCAGTTGCTTACACACATGCAGACTCACATTCTCACACTAGCACAGATTGTGTCTTGCACTTCAACTTCTGTGTGGGAATTATTAACTGTTAACAACCCCAAATCAAGGAGGCAAGAGGAAGTGTTTTTAATTCAGGAAAGCAACTTTGTTCCTAGAAAAATGACTAAATTTTGAGGTCAAGTAGTACTGTCTTGAGATATCCAAATCAAGAGGGAAAGAGGGGTAGAGAAATAGAGAGAAAGGAGAGAGAGGGAGAGAGAAAGAGACAGAGGGAGAGAGAGAGAGAGAGAGAGAGTGTGTGTGTGTGTGTGTGTGTGTGTGTGTGTGTGTGTGTTGTGGCACACATGTTGCAATGCTCAAGATCCAGCGTTCAAGCTCCTGGCCCCCACCTGCAGGGGGAAAGCTTTGCATGCGGTGAAGCAGGGCTGCAGGTGTCTGCCTCTCTCCCTCTCTATCCCCCTTTCCTCTTGATTTCTGGTTGTCTCTATCCGATAAATAAATATATGTATTTTAAAAATAAACTAAAGGGGTTACTGTTTCTCCCATGCACCTCCATATAGCCTGGATAGACATAGCAATTTATTTTGTTTGAGCTAAAAATGGAGATAAATTATTTTATAAAACTTTCCATTTCCAGGATTTTAGGCTAAAAGAAGCATCTTTTCCTTCTTTCCATACTTCTCATCTCATTTCCCATTATGCAGCTATAATTTTGGATCTACCAAACCATCAGCGGCTGCCAACGGTCAGAAACCCAACATGGTGAAGGACTCAGGTGGTAGCTCACCAAGTTGACACAATATGCTCCACCCTGAGCCACCCCATGTCTCTCCTTGTCTGATTTTCTCTATCATACTAGTTTGTTGGATCACTTAGAACTCCGCTCTCTTCAGTTCTTTTTTTTTTTTTTTTAATTTCTTTATTGGGGAATTAATGTTTTACATTCAACAGTAAATACAATAGTTTGTACATGCATAACATTTCTCAGTTTTCCATATAACAATACAACCCCCATTAGGTCCTCTGTCATTCTTCTTGGACTAGCATTCTCCCCGCCTCCACCCACCCCAGAGTCTTTTACTTTGGTGCTATACGCCAATTCCAGTTCAGGTTCTACTTGTGTTTTCTCTTCTGATCTTGTTTTTCAACTTCTGCCTGAGAGTCTCTTCAGTTCTTTGTGCTGTTTCTCACCTTGCACTCATGCATTTCAACACTTGTTGGTTCTTTTCATTTAGGTTTGAAAGCAAATAGAGAATTGCATTTCTCTATATTTCTTCTTCCTTGTGTCCCTCCAATGCAAAGGTAGTGATATTGCAAGGCCTACTCCATTTCAGGAAATTATAGAATGCTCAGCACAACATTTACTATATTTTACAATGTAATCACACTCAGGACATTTCATTTTCTAGATGGACTGTTTGTTTCTGTTTGGTTTATTCAGAGTCTGCCATTTCATTATATCTGTGTGTGTGTGTGTGTGTGTGTGTGTGTGTAGAAGAATTGTAGGAAGAAAGGAAATAGTGCAAATAAAAGAAGAAATAGATAAAAGTTTGTTACCTCGACTCAAGTTCAGTGGATTGGATTGGGGAAAATATCTGGTTCCCTAAATTGGCTAATACTAATAAAATTATAATAGCACAGATTTTAAAGTATACAATTCACTCTGAATCATCCCTTCTTTAAGTATTTGAGACATACTGGGTTGACAATAGTGACTCAAAGATCAATTTATCATCTGCCATGAAGCAGAGCTTATGTTGCTTGTGTTGGAGCCTTGTGTGTTTTTTGTAGTCTATATCTGCCTGCAGGGCTTTGTATAAGCCGAGATTGAGCATGGCACGAGCTATCCAGACCCCCCTTCCCCCATGCCTGGGAGGTAAAGGCCTTTTGTCAGTCTCCCCAGGGGCTTTTCGCCTCTATGGGTTGAGCAAGAAGGAACCTGCCGAATGGGTCCCAGCCCTCCTATGAGTCTCTCTTGAGGAGGAGCCCACCTCCCCCTCTTTGTGCTAGCTGGGGGGTTTCACTTCATCATTCCCCAAACTAGTTTGACCACTTACCCAATAGAGCCTCATCATCTCTCTGCTGTCTTGACCATGTAAGGTATCCCTCAACATTCCTAACCTTATAAGGCTAGGCCATAGTCGCCCTGTTCTCCCCCCTACTCCAACCTATAAAATCTCTGTCCTGCAGTTCAATAAATGGATTATTCGATGCAATAGTCTCCTGGGCATTCTTTGATCTTGTCCCTTGTCACAAGTCATGGAGAAGAGTCCCAGTTTGCTCACCCCTGTTGCCTTGGGTCATATTCTCGCTGACACCCATTTCTGGTGGCCAACAGAGTGGTCACACCAGAGAGTCTATACCCGAGATAGGCCCCCCTGTGAAAGCCCGGCATCTGCCCATGATTTTAATAATTCAGTTCTTTCTCAATTTGGGGAATACGTGTTCATCAAGGTTCTTTTTATTCAAAGATATTTTCTGTGACCCAAATTATTGGTTCTTCCTTTAAGAGTGTCCTTCCATTCCACTAAAATATTGTCTTATTTTTATTTATAGGAATCTCATTATAATTTTTGTTGGATATGAAGAGTGGTAAATTATTTTATTTAAAAAATATATGTTTCCAATACTATACCACTAGTGGGTCTGCTGTCTATAAAAACAGTACGTAAAGATGACCTCATATAAAATCATCTAAAAATCCAATTGTATTGGGATATTAATTCTATGTAGGTTAAACATATGATTAATTATCCATTACCTTATTTATCACCAAAGGAACCTATGATTAATTTGACAATCCACTATTCTATGTTACTATGGCCCCTATACTAGTTAGAATAATACTATGAGATCAATTCTAGGATCTCTCAAAATATATGAAATATTTTGGACATACTTACTATTGATTTACAAAATTATAAAATAACAGAGGTGTAATTTCTCACTGTTTCCACCATCAGAGTTCTGTGTCCCAATTTCATCCACTGGAAGCTACAGTAGGTCTCCCAAGGTTACAGATATGGGTTCACTATTATTTCTATAACTATATGTCTATTTTTGTATATATTTTCCCTTTTTCTCCCCTATGGTCCTGTCTTCTCTTCCTTTCTAAGTCATACTTATACCTATTACTACTTCTTAATGTACTTCTTCTTTTCCTCTTCTCTCTCTGAGCTCTGATAGAGTTGAAGTTCAGAGCTCTCTGGTCATCTTCCCCTATCATTTAGTATCCACCAGGAGTATGGGCCAAAAAAAAATTGGGGGTAAGACAGAAGGTGGGAGATCTAGCTTCTGCAATTTCTTCTCCACTGGACATAGTGGTAAAACAGGGATACAGTTGTCTCTCTATCTTTCTAATCTCTATGCTCCCCCCTCAATTTCTCTCTGTCCTGTGAAGTATGGGGGAAAAAGGTGAAAATGTCTGCTGGAAGTGGTAGACTCATGTAGAGGCACTGAGTTTCAGGGATAACCCTGATGGCAATAAATAAATAAGAAAAGATATAAGTAACCTACCTCAGACACTATCGTTATGACCTCAAAGTATAACTGTAAAGTTTGAGTAGCAAAATATACCTCGAAGCTTGAAGAGCTACCATAGTTTATGTGCCCTTAACTCTCAAGTGTGAGGGAAGTCCAAAGGTAAAAGGTGCAATTCCTGTGCCACCATAAGCTATAGGTGAACAGTGCTCTGATATCTCTCTCTTTCTCTCTCTCTCACACACACACACATATTAAATAAATAAATAAATAAATAAAATCTTTTAACAAAGTTCTTTACAAAACGTTGAACTGAGCTGGGGAGACAACATGCAAAGAGTCTTTCATGCCTGAGGCAACAAAGGTTCCCAGTTCAATCTCCAGCACCACCATAAACCAGAGCTGAACAGTACTCTGGTACATACATGAATGATACATGAATGAAATAAAGTAAACATATCTAGAAGAAATGGGAGAGCACAAAGTGAAACATAAACTGAACATGGTGTATTGTACCAAAGCAATGAGAGAGAGGAAGGGAGTTTAGGAAGAAAACTTGGGGGGCCTATTACATAATGAAATTTTATGCATATGTGAATGATTGCACTATAAAGCATTGACCCCTTTAAATATATATAGATAGATATAGATATAACTAAACAATAAAACAAAAGTATCTCACTTAAAAAATGTTGAGCTACCAGGAAAAATAAACGAGTATAATATGCTATACTATGTAGCATCTATGATGGTCCAATGAGCTTTCTTTTCTTTATTTCTCTCTTTCTTTCTTTCTGTCTTTTTTTTAAGACTTTCATGCTTGGCACTCCAAAGTTTTTTTTTTTTAATATTTTAATTTTAATTTATTCATTTATTAGAGACAGAAATTGAGAGGGCAAGAGGAGATAGAGAGGGAGAGACAGAGAGACAGAGAGACCTGAATCCCTGCTTCACCACTCATGAGGCTTTCCCCCTGCAGGTGGGGACCACGGACTTGAACCTGGGTTCTTGTGTACTGTAACATGTGCGCTTAACTAGGTGTACTACTGTCTCTAATGAGCTTTCTTTTCACCCCCTCATCTCCAGTAAATCTTCTAATCTTTAACTCCACCCCCACAGTGGTGGGGGCACTGTGGCAAAATGCATGGTGTTCTCCAATGGCTTCATACACCAGTAGGGGAGCTCCAAGACTTCTTACCGAGATTGATGCCTTAGCGTTAATCGTTCGACAAGGGTGAAGCAAGTCTATCCAGGTCTTAGGAAAAGAGCTGGATTCAATTATTCTTCCTTTCCTCTCACAGATACAGAGTGGCTCACATTCCACCATTCTCATTTTGCCATAGTTTAAAGGGTTTTCCAGGACAATTAGATAATCATTTTCCTTCTAATAAATTGACAGCTTCTTTACCTATTTTGCCTCTACTAGTACCTAAACTTTTCTCTTAAGATCGCATCCCCTCTGCTCCCACAATCTTTACTGATGGTGGAAAAAGGAAGCTGCTGCCCTTATATATTATCCAGACTAGCAATATCCCAAATCTCTCTTTACTTAGCTTCCTGATAACTCCCCTCAGTACAAAGAACTGTATGCTGTTCTCCTAGCCTTAAAAGCTGTACCAGAATCCTTCAACCTTTTTTCTGACAGTGTGTCCATGGCTTGCTCATTCTTGTGTGAGAATTGATGACAACCCACTTTCTCCTCTCTTAATTCCAATTGCCTCTATGCTCTGTTCTTGAACTCAACCACAGTATGTTCAACACTTTCCTTCCCACATCCCTCTTCCTGGTCCCCTTTCCAAAGGGAATGCTGCAGCTGACCACCTCGCCTCCACAGGAATTCTCCTAGCCTCTGTCTCTAATCCTGCTGACTTTCATTCCTTAACCCATGTTAATCTTAAAGGCCTTCGAGCTCGATTTCATGATATTCCTCTGGCACAGTTGAAACATATTCTTGCTACATGCTTCTCCTGTACAGGTCTAATCAAGACATCTGCTGTTCAAACTCTTGGGGTTAACTCCTGAGGCTGAAAAGCCAACACTCTGGCAAATTGATGTCACCTACTTACCCAACTTTGGCAAACAAAAATATGTGTTTCTCTCAATTGATACCTTCTCTAAGCTTATGTGGGTGACAGCTCAGACTGGAGGAAGCTCAAAAAAGCTTATAAGCCACATGCTCTCCTGTTTTGTTGTAATGGGCATTCATCTTCATCTTAAAACAGAAAATGGCCCTGTTTTTACCAGCAAACAATTTAAAGACTTTTGTTGCCTCTGGAACATTACTCACACTACAGGCATTCCCTATAATCCACAGGGGCAAGGCATTGTCAAAAGGGCCCATCAAACCCTTCAGGTAGCGCCCCTCTCCACCTACCAGGCCTCTCTTCAGCCTCATGCTGTCTCTTGCTACTCTTACTTATCACTCCCTGTCTTATTCCAGTCTTTTTTAAAAAAAACACCTGCATGATATCATTCAGGTTTCTGCCCAAAAGGTTTCTATTTACCCCTACACAGCTATTCCCCTGACAGAAATGGAGTCTTTTACAGACATTGACCCATTTAAATGTGACAATTAGATAAGAAGACAAGGGAAAGATGCAGGAATATTGTGAGGAGATTGTGGAGCCTGTAAGAGCTTAACCTATGAGATGAGTCACTCCAGGTAAGTCTCTCTCTCTACAGAGAAGTTGAGCAAAAGGGGGGACACATAAATTTCCTGATACTATGGCCAACAGATAAAAAGAAAGGGGGAGGTGTTGGGATATTGTACAGATGTGATTGAGTTAGGCAGGACCCACAAACCACCATATTTCCATGCAAGTATTATTATTTACATATCAATCTTCTGCCTTGTTTTAAAAATGACTCTTTTGCCACCATATTACCCCCTCAGGGTATTGACCATTCCCACCAGATAAAACCATAGCAACCATTGCTATGGAAGCTTTATACCTTCCCAGAGTGCCTTGTTTTCTCCACCCCCTTTCCTAGCCAATTCTGTCCCAACTTGCCACTTCCAGAATTCTATAAAAGTCACTTCTGCTTCCACTCTCTCTCTTTTTTTCTCTTCACATCCTGACCTGGAGAAGGGCTTGCATGCATAGCAGGAGCCGGACATTTTGCTAGCTCCACCTAAACCCACCACCAAGAGTTCCTGGTCTCTCTCTGGTAAAGCTAGCCCAGCACAGTAACTCAAAGCTCTAATTAAAAATAAAAATTCACCTAAACATCATCAATATAAGATACAGGTAAGGCTCCAAATGTGAACCTCTGAAGTTAAACATTATATGTGCTATTAAAATGCAGTAGTGGGATAGGAATAGGATAAATACATTGCAATTTCCAATGAGAAAAAAATAGGAGTAACAAGTCTAAGCTCAGTCTAAAACTCAAAAAAGACAAACACTACCACTTGCTGGAGAGCAGTCCTTCTTGGTTCCACAACCTACTTTCTGCACCCACTGGTCATAAGTCCCCAACTTTTAGACACAATCCAGAGGGAAATGCACCTCAACACCCAACCACTCCCTCTCCCATGACTCTGCAGGGCACAGACCACACAGCCACTCCTATGATTACAGTTTCTTGCCTTTGACTCTCCCAGACTAGAATCTCATGTCAGTGGTTCTGCTAAGTGACAACTGGTCATAACCTAGGGCTCCACTGGGTATTGTGTCAATACTATAATGAATCAGATTGATACAGAGGCAGGTGCAATCAAATTAAAACAACTTGAATCACTTATCCAAAAAGACTGATTAATCAGGCTTGGGAAAAACAGAAATAGATATAAATTTGTCTGCACCCCTACCTTATTTAAAAGTCAAAGACAACCTTGATAACGCACTTCCCAAAGCAATATAAATGTAGGAACCAACTCTAAGAAAATCTTAGATATCATCTGGAATTTACATCTAACATCCTAAAACGATTTTCAGGTTTTCATCAAAGCTACTAGAGCTTTCACTCTGATGAGTGGCTTTCCCCACCCCACCAACTGAGACTTTCCCACAGTTACTGTCTGTCAGAATAACAATGGTTTTATCCCTCCCAAACTTGACTGCCAAATGAATTATGTGTTTATATTGTTGTAAGGTATATTAATGTAGAGTCACTCTAGCAAATCATATTTTAATTATACATGATTTACTTGATTTCTAACTGAAAACTCTCCAGCCACATGGGACTTAGCACTTTTGAGATAAGAATTACCATAAATATTACAGTTGTGCTAATGGTACAGACAAGGCTCTAACTCACAACAGTCAGTAAACATATAAAAACCTAAGGAACCCAGCAGAAGCTTTTGGAAATCATCAGGCAATACAATAAGATGTCAGGCTACAAAATTAACAATCAAAAGTCAGTGGCATTCATCTATGCAGACACTAAGTTAGAAGAAGTTCAAATCCAGAAATCCATCCTTTTATTATAGCAACAAAACAATAAAATATCTAGGAATAAACCTAACCAAAGAAGTGAAAGACTTGTATACTTAAAATTATGAGTCACTACTCAAGAAAATTGAAAAAGACAAAAAGAAGTGTTCATGGGTTGGAAGAATTAACATCATCAAAATGAATATACTACCCAGAGCCATCTATAAATTTAATGCTATCCCAATAGAGATCCAAACCACATTTCTTAGTAGAATAGAAAAAATGTTACAAATGTTTATCTGGAACCAAAAAGACCTAGAATTGCCAAAAACAACCTTGAGAAGAACAGAACTGGAGGCATCACACTCCCAGATTTCAAACTGTATTATATGGCCACTGTAATCAAAACTGCTTGGTACTGGAACATGAATAGACACACTGACCAGTGGAATAGAACTGAGATCCAGAAATAAGCCCCCACACCTATGGACATCTGATCTTTGACAAAGGTGCCCAGACTACTAAATGGGGAAAGCACAGTCACTTCAACAAATGGTGTTGGAAAAATTGGGTTGCAACATGCAGAAGAATGAAATTGAACCACTATATTTCACAAAATACAAAAATAACTTCCAAGTGGATCAAGGACTTGGATATTAGAATAGAAACTATCAGATACATAGAGGAAAATATTGGCAGAACTCTTTTCCACAGAGATTTTAAAGACATCTTCAATGAAATGAATCCAATTGCAAAGAAGATTAAGGCAAGCATAAACCTATGGGACTACATCAAATTAAAAAGCTTTGGCACATCAAGAAAAACCACTTCCCAAACCAAGAGACCCTTCACAGAATGGGAGAAGATCTTTACATGCCGTACATCAGACAAGAGTGTAATAACCAAATATATAAAGAGTTTGCCAAACTCAAAAACAATAAAACAAATAACCCCATCCAAAAATGGGGGAAGGACATGGACAGAATAAACAAAACAGAAGAGATCCAAAAGGCAGAGAAACACTTGAAAAAATGCTCCAAGTCTCTGGTTGTCAGAAAAATGCAAATAAAGACAACAATGAGACACGACTTCATTCCTGTGAGAATGTCATACATCAGGAAAGGTAACAGCAGCAATTGCTGGAGAGGTTGTGGGGTCAAAGGAACTCTCCTGCACTGCTGGTGTATATGTAAGTTGGTCCAACCTCTGTGGAGAACAGTCTGAAGAACCATCAGAAGGCTAGACATGGACCTACCCTATGATCCTGCAATTCCTCTCCTGGGGACATATCCTAAGGAACCCAACACACCCATCCAAAAAGATCTGTGTACACATATGTTATGAGCAGCACAATTTGTAATAGAAAAAATCTGGAAGCAACCCAGGTATCCAACAACAGATGAGAGGCTGAGCAAGTTGTGGTATATATACACAATGGAATACTACTCAGCTTTAAAAAATGGTGACTTCACTGTTTTCAGCCGATCTTGGATGGACCTTGAAAAATTCATGTTCCAAACAGAATCAACCCAGACCTGAAGACACCAAGACACATCATAGTCACAATGAGGAGTAAGGATAAAGAAAGGATCCTAAAGTCTGCAAGAGAGAAATAAAAACTCACATACAGGGGAAAACCCATAAGATTATCTGCAGACTTCTCCACTCAAACTCTAAAAGCCAGAAGGGAATGGCAAGATATCTATCGAGCTCTGAATGAAAAAGGGTTTCAACCAAGGATAATATATCCTGCTAGACTTTCATTCAAACTAGATGGAGGGATCAAAACCTTCTTAGACAAACAACAGTTAAAGGAGGCAACTATCACAAAACCGGCCCAGAAAGAGGTTCTAAAAGACCTCTTATAAACAAGAACATCACTATAATACTTGCAATATATCAGAGCAGACAAAAAAATTTTTTGAACAATGGCACTACAATACATTAAATCCATAATATCAATAAATGTCAATGGCTTAAACTCACTCATCAAAAGGCAAAGAATGGGGGGATGGATCAGAAAACATAACCCAACCACATGCTGCTTGCAAGAATCCCATCTGTCACAACAAGATAAACACAGACGTAAAGTGAAAGGATGGAAAACTATCATACAGACTAACGGACCACAAAAAAGGGCAGGAATAGCCATTCTAATCTCAGACACAATAGATTTTAAATTAAATAAAGTAATAAAAGACAGGCAAGGACATCACATAATGATTAGAGGATCAATCAGCCAAGAAGACTTAACAATCATTAACATCTATGCACCCAATGAGGGACCATCTAAATAAGTCAAGCACTTACTGAAAGAATTTCAAAAATACATCAATAGTAATACAGTAATAGTGGGAGACTTCAATACCCCACTCTCACAGCTAGACAGATCAACAAAGCAGAGAACCAACAAAGATACAAGAGAATTGAATGATGAGATTGACAGACTAGACCTCTTGGAAATTTTCAGAGTACTTCACCCCAAAAAACTGGAATATACCTTCTTTTCAAATCCACATAACACAAACTCAAGGATAGACCACATGTTAGGCCACAAAGACAGCATCAATAAATTCAAGAGCATTGAAATCATCCCAAGTATCTTCTCAGACCACAGTGGAGTAAAACTAACATTTACCAACAAACAGAAAATTATTAAAAGTCACATAATTTGGAAACTAAACAACATACTCCTTAAGAACCACTGGATCAGAGATTCACTCAAGCAGCAAATTCAAATGTTCCTGGAAACAAATGAAAATGAAGACACAACCTATCAAAATATTTGGGACACAGCTAAAGCAGTACTGAGAGGGAAACTTATAGCCATACAATCACATATTAAACACCAAGAAGAAGCTCAAATGAATGACCTTACTGCACAACTCAAGGACTTAGAGGAAGAGGAACAAAGGGACCCTAAAGCAACCAGAAGGACAGAAATCACTAAAGTTAGAGCAGAAATAAACAACATCGAAAATAAAAGAACCATACAAAAGATCAATGAAGCCAAATGTTGGTTCTTTGAAAGATTAAACAAAATTGACAAACCCCTAGCCACACTCACCAAACAAAAAAGAGAGAAGACTCAAATTAATAGAATTGTAGATGATGGAGGAGATATCAAAACTGATACCACAGAAATCCAGAGAATCATGTGAAACTTCTATGAAGAACTATACGCCACCAAGCTAGAGAATCTGGAAGAAATGGAACAATTCCTAGAAGCATATGCCCTTCCAAAACTGAACCAAGAAGAACTACAAAATCTAAATGCACCAATCACAGACAAAGAAATTGAAACCATTATTAAGAATCTTCCCAACAACAAAAGTCCTGGACCAGATGGCTTCAGAAACGAATTCTACAAAACTTTCAGGAAACAGTTAGTACCCATACTTCTTAAACTTTTCCATAAGATTGAAGAAACACCCCGGTTCCATGGCTGCCAGTTCTCAGCAACATCGACCCACCAGATATTCATCGGGATGCAGCATCATCTAAGTTCATTTCCCACGTCTACGCTCGACCGGACCTGCCAATATACGTGGATATCTTCGCCCACCCTGTTCAATGCTTGACATCTCGTCACCCAATCTGATCCCCTACGCCTACACTGAACTTCTCTGTTCCAGTCTCTTGGAAACAGAGCTGGCAGTCAGCTGAGGCAAAGAACAAACACCTCATCACAGACCCCTGCAAGCGTCAACCCGGCTTTGACCTAGCACGTTATGATTGGGCTCTCCTCAATCGCTATCGAACAGGCCATGGCTGGTACGCCACTATGTTCCATCGCTGGGGAGCCAGAGACGACCCGAACTGCCCCTGCGGCTACAGACAGACTATGACCCACATAGTCAACGACTGCCACCTCTCCAGATTCAAAGGAGGTCTCGAAACTTTACATCAGGCTCAACCTGATGCTGTTGACTGGCTATGGAAGAAGGGCAAACGCTAGAAGAAGAAGAAGAAGAAGAAGAAGAAGAAGAAGAAGAAGAAGAAGAAGAAGAAGAAGAAGAAGAAGAAGAAGAAGAAGAAGAAGAAGAAGAAGAAGAAGAAGAAACAGGAATACTCCCTTCCACCTTCTATGAAGCCAACATCACCCTGATAACAAAAGCTGACAGGGACAGAAGAAAAAAGGAAAACTACAGACCAATATCTCCGATGAACATAGATGCCAAAATATTAAACAAGATCATGGCCAACCGGATACAGCAACATATCAAAAAGATTGTTCATCATGACCAAGTGGGACTCATCCCAGAAATGCAAGGCTGGTTCAACATCCGTAAGTCAATCAATGTCACTCACCACATCAATAAAAGCAAAGCCAAAAACCACATGATTATCTCAATAGAAGCAGAGAAAGCCTTTGACAAAATCCAACACCCATTCATGCTCAAAACTCTACAAAAAATAAGAATAGATGGGAAATTCCTCAAGATAGTGGAGTCTATATATAGCAAACCACAGCCAACATAATACTCAATGGACAGAAGCTGAAAGCATTCCCCCTCAGATCGGGGACTAGACAGGGCTGTCCACTGTCACCATTACTCTTCAACATAGTATTAGAAGTTCTTGCCATAGCAATCAGGCAAGAGAAAGAAATCAAAGGAATACAGATTGGAAGGGAAGAAGTAAAGCTCTCACTATTTGTAGATGATATGATAGTATACATATAAAAACCTAAAGAATCCAGCAGAAAACTACTGGAAGTTATTAGGCAATATAGCAACGTATCAGACTACAAAATCAATGTACAAAAATCAGTGGCATTTCTTTATGCAAACACTAAATCTGAAGAAGACATCCAGAAATCACTCCCATTTACTATTTCAGCAAAATCAATCAAATACCTAGGAATAAAGTTGACCAAAGAAGTGAAAGAATTGTATACTGAAAACTATGAGTCTCTACTCAAGGAAATAGAAACTGATACCAAGAAATGGAAAGATATCTCATGCTCATGTATTGGAAGAATAAATATCATCAAAATGAATATTCTCCCCAGAGCCATATACAAATTTAATGCAATACCCATCAAAGTTCCACCAAGCTTCTTTGAGAGAATAGAACAAACACTACAATCATTTATCTGGAACCTGAATACACCTAGAATTGCCAATACCATCTTGAGGAAAAGAAACAGAAATGGAAGCATCACACTCCTAGACCTTAAACTATATTATAAAACCATCATCATCAAAACAGCATGGTACTGGAACAAAAATAGGCTCACAGAACAGTGGAACATAATTGAAAGCCCAGAAATAAATCCCCACACCTATGGACATCTAATCTTTGATAAAGGGGCCCAAAGGATTAAATGGAAAAAGGAGGCTCTCTTTAATAAATGGTGCTGGGAAAACTGGGTTGAAACATGCAGAAGAATGAAATTGAACCACTTTATCTCACCAGAAACAAAAATCAACACCAAGTGGATCAAACACCTGGATGTCAGACCAGAAACAATCAAACACTTAGAGGAAAACATTGGTAAAATAGTTTCCCACCTACACCTCAAGGACATCTTTGATGAATCAAACCCAATTGCAAGGAAGACTAAAGCCGAAACAAACCAATGGGACTACATCAAATTGAAAAGCTTCTGCACATCCAAAGAAACTATGAAACAAACAAAGAGACCCCTCACAGAATGGGAGAAGATCTTCACATGCCATACATCAGACAAGAAACTAATCGCCAAAATATATATATATATATTTAAAAAAGCTATCAGGGGAGGGGATCGGCTATGGAGATTGGGTGGTGTGAATTGTGTGGAGTTGTACCCCTCCTACCCTATGGTTTTGTTAACTTATCTTTTCTTAAGTAAAAAAAAAAAAGAAAAAAGGAAAATTCATGTTAAGTGAAATAAGTCAGAAACAGAAGGATGAATATGGGATGATCTCACTCTCAGGCAGAAGTTGAAAAAAAAATCAGAAGAGAAAACAGAAGTAGAACCTGAACTGGAATTGGCATATTGCACCAAAATAAAAGACTCTGGTGAGGGTGGGTGGGTGTGGGAGAGAATACAGGTCCAAGAAAGATGACAGAGGACCTAGTTGGGGTTGTATTGTTTTATGGAAAACTGGGAAATGTTATGCATGTATAAACTACTGTATTTACTGTCTAATGTAAAACATTAATTCCCCAATAAAGAAATTTTTTTTTAATTCCAGTCAGGGGCATGAGGCAGTAGCACAATGGGTTAAGTGCATATGGCATGAAGCACAAGGACAGGTGTCAGGATCCCAGTTCAAGCACCCCCCCACCTGCAGAGGGGTAGCTTCACAAGCTGTGAAGCAGGTCTGCAGGTAGAGTCTTTCTCTCCCCTTCTCTGTCTTCCTCTCCTCTCTTGATTTCTCTCTGTCCTATTAACAGTAACAACAAGGGCAACTAAGTGGGGAAAATGGCCTCCAGGAGCAGTGGATTCATCGCGCAGGCATGGAGCCCTAGGGATAAATAACCCTGGAGGGAAAAGAAAAGAAAAGAAAAGAAAAGAAAAGAAAAGAAAAGAAAAGAAAAGAAAAGAAAAGAAAAGAAAAGAAAAGAAAAGAAAAGAAAAGAAAAGAAAGAAAGAAACAGAAGGATGAATATGGGATGATCTCACTCTCAGGAAGAAGTTAAAACAAGATCAGGGGAGTCCAGCGGTACCGCAGAGTGTTAAGTGCTTGGTTGCGCAAATCGCAAGGGCTGGAATAAGGATCCCAGTTCAAGCCCCTGGCTCCCTACCCGCAGGGGAGCCACTTCACAGGTGGTGAAGCAGGTCTGCAGGTATCTGTCTTTCTCTCCCCCTATGTCTTCTCCTCCTCTCTCCATTTCTCTCTCCTATCTAACAACGTTGACAACAATAATAACTACAACAATAAAACAAGCGCAACAAAAGGGAAGAAAGAAAAAGAAAGAAAGAAAGAAAGAAAGAAAGAAAGAAAGAAAGAAAGAGAGAGAGAGAGAAAGAAAGGAAGGAAGAAAGAAAGGAAGGAAGGAAGAAAGAAAGAGGAAAAACAAGATCAGAAGAGAAAACACAAGCAGAACCTGAACTAGAATTGGTGTATTGCACCAAAGTAAAAGACTGGAGTGGTGGGTGTGGGGGAGACTACAGGTCCAAAAAGGATGACAGAGGACCTAATAGGGGTTATATTGTTACATGGAAAACTGAGAAATGTTATGCATGTACAAGCTATTGTATTTACTGTTGAATGTAAAATATTAATTCCCCAATAAAGAAATTTAAAAAATTATGTGAAATACCACTATTTTTAGTGTTGTTAGGATTTACTATTTTTTGTCTTTCTTTGTATATTCTACTCTTCTGTCTATTCATACCACATGATAATCACATGCAGTATCCAGGAGGTCATGAGAAGAAAAGAAAAATTAAGCCTTGTAAAACTAAGAAGATACTAAAATATCAAGGCCAGCATTTGATGGAATGAGTCAAATGGCAAATGTCTGTATCAGCTCACTACACTGACAGGTGTTACAGGTACATGAGTACAATGTACAAACTTTCAGTTGTGTACTGTATACCCAGAACTGATAAGCAAGGATTTCACAGTTACAATCATAACTCATAAAAGGACAGGCATATTTGGTAAATGGGATTGGGAAAGAAAGTACAAGTAAAACCTGATTCTACCTCTACCTAGATTAAAATGTTTTAGATTATGGCTGCTAATTAAACAGAGAATGAATTTATCTTGCTCTCTTCCTGTTTCCAAACTTCCACCACTTCCCTGAGGCAAAACATAACTCAATAACCTACTATCTAATGGAAGTTTTCATTTCTTACTTTAACTATTTTTATTTTAATTACTAATGTAGCCCTGATTTTACAAATATAAGCATGGCAAAAATCACTATGCATAATGAAAAATCTTCAGGATTTTAGATTTCAATGGCTTTTCAAAAGTTGCAATATATTATATCTGTTCACATGGCAGTAATTTATTTATAATATGGCAAGACTTGAATATAAGTTATTATTTCTACATTTTGCTTCTGATCAGAAAATTATTTTCTTCTGAGCCCTACCCAACTAGGGAAAGATAGAAACAGGCTAGAAGTATGGAACCATCTGCCAGTGCCTATGTCCAGTGGAGAAATTATTACAGAAGCCAGACCTTCCACCTTCTGCATCCCCTAAAGAATTTTGGTCCATACTCCAATTCTGGTCTTTATGCCACGTCTACTGCATTGCCTATGCTGTGGTTTACTTACATAATCATTGTTTTGCCTGAAATTCGCCCTGCCTGCAGTGTATTGGTTTAATCCCCACTGATTAGAACCTTTGCAACAGTTGCTATGGAAGCTTGCTACCTTCGTGCTCTTTTCTTCTCTCCACCCCCTCTCCTAGCCATTTCCTTTTCCAACCTGCCACTTCCATTTCAAAAAATATAAATGCATTTTCTCTGATCAATAAAGGCATTGCATTGCGTTCCCACTCAGCCATGAGTTCCTGGTTCCTCTCCTGCTTCGCTGAGTAAGTAGCAGCCCATACTGGCTCTGGTCAAGTTCTCTCCCCCGCGACACAACCCGACACTCCAAGAAGGATAAAGAATAGGGTAGCTTCCAATGAAGGGGATGGGATGTGGAACTCCGGTGGTGGGAATTTTGTGGAATTGTACCCTTGTTATCTTACAATATTGTTAGTCATTATTAAATCACTAGAAAGAAAGAAAGAGAAAGAAAGAAAGAAAGGGAAAAAGGGAGACAGAGAGAAAAAAGAAAAAGAGAGAGAGAGAAATCAGAAAATTAGAAGTATTCTGACAGCAGTTCAGAGTTGCTTTAAGAAAGGGGAATTTGGAGTAAGAGTGTCAGATGTCTATCTGCCTTCTATAGTCTACCTGAGAAGAAGAGCTGGCCACCATCACACAAAAAAGGGTAGAGACAGCAGCCAGGAAAATCCACCTTGTAAACTAACTTCTCTAGATGGTTTATCCCAGCTTTCAGCATGATTAAATAAGAAACCAGAGAAGTAGTATTTAGTGAGAAAATAAAACCTACATGAATAACAAGGTAAACAGGCTGATATCCAGAGGAAGAGTATTCAATAAATATAACAGTTTCTAGAAGAACATTTCAAGACATATTCTCAATATTAAGTGTCAGGCAATGTGGATGGAACTGTTCAAGGTAAATAAGCAAGAATGAATAAAATAAAGCAATATGAACAGGGAAAGAGGCTGTATAAAGAGAATTAAAACAACATAAAAAAACCAAAGTAAAATGGAGATTGAGCACAATAAAGAAAGGGCTGATAAAGTAATAATCTAATCAGTGATAGGGCAAATTGAGAATCTCTTACAAAGCACAAGCAAAGTTTATAAAAGAAATTCTGATTACTATAGTGATCATTTCTATTCTTTGAGATGAAAGCAAATAGATCAGAAGCCATAATAAAAGACATGAAAGAATTGAAACTAGTCAGATACACAGTTGCTCACCTTTTTATGACAAAATTAATTAAGAAGTATTTCCACAGGTGGTATTCTTGAACAGAGAGAATTAAAATCATGCTCCTTTACTTCTACTCTGAAACTAGAATAGGACAATAAGAATAGTAATAATTGAAAAGTATTCATTTATTGATATTTTACACTGCTATTTATTTATTCACATTTGTTATTTGTGTTTCACAGATCAGGACACAGGGTTAAAGAAAGAGCAAGTAAGTTGACAATGATCACAAATACTAGTGTTAAGTAGAATGTAAGGCCAATAACTACAACTATGACTATAAAATCTCAAAAAATAATTTTTTTGAGATCTATAGTAGAAAACCTTACAAAATGTAAAACAGACTATAAGTCTACCAAATAACAAAGGAGATAAAACTGCAAAATCAATTGTGTGTACTGCAAAAAGAAGAGAATATGGCATTTAAAGTACATTTAAACACAGATGCAAAAACAAAATACACAGATGACACAGTCATTGTAAAATCATTGAAACTTGTAAATAATAGATATCTTTATCAAGTAAAACAAGTTAGCAATATATTATTATAGAAATATATACCAAATACAGACTCATGCAAAAATGAGGTGAAGCGAGAAGATGCAAGATGGCAAGCGTCTAGCAGCTCTGGGATAACTCTCTGGAAAATAGAGACCAAGACAGCAGCAGCTATGATAAATAAATGAACAAACAATTACTGAAAGAATTCCTTGAAACACATAAAGTCCAAAGGCAGAGGAAAAGTGCAGGGAACATGAGAGAGGAGAAAATAATAATCTAAAGGTATGGGTCCCTCTCTCACAGGGCTTAGTGCCCTTGCAGCAAGAACATAAAACAAGATAGACCTAGAAGGCATCATGTTTATTGAATAAACCAAAAACAGGACAAATGCCTAATAATCTCACTTATAGACAAAACTTAATAATAGGGACAGGGAAGGAGAACATAAAGTGAAACATGGGACCGGACATGGTGTATTGCATCAAAGCAAAGGTCTCTGGGGATGGGAGAAGGGGGAGAAAAAGAATTGTGAGGTCCTGATGCTTAATGAAACAGCACTCATGTGGCAATGAGTGTACTATAAAGCATTAACCCTTTCAATAAAAAATAAAAATAAATAAATAAGGGGAAGCAACAAAATGGGAAATGATCAATCTAACTTGTGTAATAAAAATAAGTTAAGAATTGCCACATTGAGGGCTGGGCAGTGGCATATAAAATTATTACTATTAACACAATTTACAATTTGGTAAACTAACATAGCTTTGAAATAATCCCTTGTTTAAAAAAATGAATTCCTTGTGTATAACAGCATTTAGTAAATGACATTGATGATATTTCCAATAAATTCTTGAGAAAGAGAAGAAAAATTCTAAAATAATGTTAAGAATATGGGTTAGTAAAGTTTTCAAGAAAGGATGGGATAAGGAGTTCTGGTGGTGGGAATTGTGTAGAATTGTACCCCTCTTATCATATGGTCTTGTCAATATTTCCATTTTATAAGTAAAATTTTTAAAAAGAATATGGGTTAACTAGATAAGACTTTCATGAAAATGTTTCCATTCACAAAAATAGCACAGGTAGAATATTCCACACCAAATATCAAAAAATGTAAGATTTATCTTCAGAAAAATATGCATAAATTAATAGAAATAAAGGTGAATTTAACACATTAAAGATGTACTGCACTCTAAAGTAAGTAGCAAAGTCAAACTTACAAGGTCAACATTGGTCTCACTAAGCGCAATTTTAAAGTATGTGAAAATTTTCATGAAAGTATAATGTAAAGTTCAAATAAAAAGGAAAAGAAAAAAACATTTGCAATATCACAATTCATACAATCATTAAATGACTTATTATGACTTCCATAATAAGGTAATGTATACTCTTAGAAGCAAAATTACACAAAAACATCAAAGACCTTAAAAGTCCCTATAATATGTCATTATAGATTCCTCTCCTAGAAATTTTTCCTAATAAAATAATCCTATATTTGTCAAAGTTTTATTTACGAGAACATGCATTGGAACATCATTTAGAATTATATAGCAATATCAAGTGCTTAAAACTTATTCAGTATAATTCCTTGATTTATTATTTTTTTCATCAGGATTATCACTGGGGCTTAGTACCGGCACTACGATTCCATATTTTTCCTTCATTTTTTTATTTTTTCTTTCAAATTTTTATTAGATAGGACACAGAGAAAATAAGAAAGGACAGGGAGATAGAGGGAGGGAGATAAAGACACCTGCAGCCCTGCTTCACCACTCATGAAACAAATCACCTATAACTAGGGGTCAGGGCCTAGAACCCAGGTCCTTACACTTGGTAATATGTGTGCTTAACCGGATCTGCCACCACCTGGCCCCCAATTGCTTGATTTTTATTTGGTTGTATATGTGCAGAAGAGAATGCTGTCTCATACTAATATCCCCTCTATGTGGTTCAAGTATGCCCAATTCAACATTTACTCATGTCATACTGGAAAGGTAATTTAGATCACTTACTTTCCATATTATATAGAAAACTATTTGGATAACCCATTAAGCACTTATTTTCTTCCTAGGCCCATCTTCACCCTGTTGGCACTGAGGTCCTTTCCCTTTTCTAAATCTATGCAGGTTTCTTCTTGCTGGATTCCTGTCAGCTGACTTTCAAACTGACCCTTCATACATCTGTTCTCTTCTGATGCCCAGAGTATTTCAACCAGACCATAGCCCCTCTCTCCAACTTAACCCAAATGTGTATGGTTAGCCAACTATGAGCCCTCAAATCCTGAGGACCACCCTCATCAAGAGGCAACAAAGATTTACAAATGCATTTTCTTAATTATCTGAGCAACAGTTTATACTCGAGAATCTAGGTTCAAGTCCCTGACACCACATGAGAGCATGTGAATGGAGCCAGGGAAAGTTTCATGAATGGTGGATCAGTGCTGTGGTGTTTCTCTGTCTCTATCTGAATTTAAGTAAAATAATAATAATAATAATAATAATAATAATAATAATAATAATAAAGTCAGCCAGGAGCCATGGATTCACATAAGTATGAAGCCATGACACCAAAAACATTTTGTTTGTATATAAATATTTGTACAAAATACTAATAGTATATGTACAAATAAATCAATATATGTGTGTATATATGCATGTGTATCTATACTATCACTATAACATACATGAATCAATTATAAGCCAGGGAGATAGCGTGGGGGTTGTGTAAAAGACTTTCATGCCTGAGTCCATGAGGTTCTGGGTTCAGTTCCTGGTACCACCAAAACCAAGGTTGAGCAATGCTCTGATTAAAAAGAATCAATACCACAAAAATTTTAATTATCTGTGATAGAGGTAGTTGTCCAGAAAATGTTTTATCTGTTCTCAGGGGAATAAGTAAATAAATAAAGTCGGCCAGTAGCCATGGATTATATCGAGTTCCCTGGAAATGAATTCACAGAGAAACAGTTGGGTGCAGAAATTATATTTAGGATAAAACTTGGGGAGTACACTAATATAAAAATGAGAGCCAGGATTCAGTAAAGAATTTAGCATAAAGGGAAGGGTAAAGAGTATAATGGTTATTCAAAGACTCTCGTGTCTGAGGTGCCAAAGTCCCAGTTTCAATACCCTGCACCAGCATAAACCACAGTTCATTTACCCCACTAGGGAAAGGTAGAAACAGGCTGAGGTATGGATCCACCTGCCAACATCCATGTCCGGCGAAGCAATTAGAGAAGCCAGAACTCCTGTCTTCTGTACCCCCAAAACAATTTTGATCTGTACATTCAGTGGGGGATAAGAGGAAAAGGATAAGAGGGCTCTGAACTCCAGATCCATCAAGACCCAGAGAGAGAGGAGAAAAAAGGGAGGGGTATTTGGATGTAGTAATAGGATCATGTGTGGCTTGGAGAGGAAGAGAGGACTGGATTTGGAAGGAAAAGGGGCAATTATGTACAAATATAGACAGATAGTTGTAGAGATGATAGTTAACACATATATGCAACCCTGGGAGAACTGCAGTGGCTTGCAAAGGAGGGGTTGTGGATTCACAACTCTGGTGGTGGGAATGATATGGAATTATACCACTGTTGACATATAATTTCATAAATCACTTATGATTATATAATAAATCATTTATTGTTATATAACACTTATTATTCTACAACTATCACACATATATCACTTATTATTATATAAAAGGACAAAACAAATCACAGATGAGCAGTGCACTGGTAAAATAAAATTAAATTAAACTAAGTTAAATTAAATTAAAAAGTTAGCATGCCATGAGTTGCAATTGAGTACTCATGTCAGTCTACGGAGAGCTCTGGAATTGGGAAATGGACCTTCATAACTGTCTCTCAATTAATTTAGGTCTATGCATTCCTGCATCAGCCAGTCATTTAGCTCAGTATATGAGCCTGTAGCAAAGCGGGTTTTCTCAGCAGAATGACTTAAGGTGTCAGCCCTTCCTATACAGCAATCTAAACAGCATGCCTTAAGAGGAAGCCACACAAACTCAGTTTCTAGAAGGACCCAGGGAATAGTTCTCAACCAATAGACATGTGAGTCATGTCATGCCACTGTTTAACAAACTTATTAACAAGGTAGGCACATCTTCCAACCATGGTCAAGAGAAACTAGGATATGCTAATTGCAACAAACAGTTTCAAAATCCCAGGGCGTTAACAGAAGCATAACTTATTTCCTGTTACTAGAATGCCCACTGTTTGCATCCAGCTAGTTCTCCAAGTCAGCTAATCTCACAACTTGAAGATCCAATCTGCTTCACCTGAGTGACTGTCTTCTCAACATGAGGTGTTCTTATTCACTATGCAAAAGAGAGCCTAGAGAAGTAAATTGTACATAGGTTTCCTCTCTCTGATTGGAAATGGTAGACACATATATGCTCTCATTTCACTGACCAGAACTGCTCATATTAACACCTCACAGTGGCAACAAAAAGTGAAGGACAGTCTTTTCAGGAATAAGAAATAGAGTCTGATAAAGAAAGCTTTCTCTTTACCACATGCCACTCTTTTTAGACTGCTAGCAAGAAGGACATGATTCGGATGTGTGGAGAAGAGGAATAACAGCACCATCAGATTAGAGATTGGATCTATGAATTTCTACATGGAAGGCACTTGATCAAACAAAAAATGTTGCTGGGGGGGCGGCAGTGCAGCAGGTTAAGCGTGCACATGGCATGAAGCAAGCACAAGGACTGGCATAAGGATCCCAGTTCGAGCCTCAGCTACCCACCTGCAGGGGCGTTGCCTCACAGGTGGTGAAGTAGGTCTGCAGCTGTCTGTCTTTCTCTTCCTTCCCCCCATATCTTCTCCTCGACTCTCAATTTCTCTCTGTCCTATCCAACAGCAATGGTAACAATAATAATAACGACAACTACAAGGGCAACAAAATGGGAATAATGGCTTTCAGGAGCAGTGGATTTGTAGTGCAGGCATTGAGCCCCAGCAATTAACCCTAGAGGAAAAACAAAAAACAAAACAAAAAAGAACTTTATTTTGTTTTGTTTTGACCAAAAGATATTACCCCTACTAGAATATCTATTATATTACCCAGTATTGCCTTCACCACCAAATTTTTAAAATTTTTATTAATGATTTGGTATTGATCTACAAAATTAAAAGATAATAGGGCTATAGTTCTACACTGTTGCTCCCACCAGAGTTCTGTGCCCCTGTTCCCTTCACTGGAAATTACAGTAGTTCTCCCCAGGTCACAGCCATGGGTTGACTATCATCTATCTATCTATCTATCTATCTATCTATCTATCTAATCTGTATCTATATATATATACTACCTATTTTTATTCACTTCTATGGTCTTACCTTCACTTCCTTTCTAAGTCACACCTGTGCTTATTGTTATTACTAATTCCCAGTGTTCTCTTTTCTTCTTCTCTCTCACATAAGCATAACAGTGCCTGACTCCCTCTGGTGTTTTCACTTCCCTTTCAGTGATGGTATAAAAGCAAAGATTTCTGGTGACAAAATGTTTTTGGCACCAGTGGAATTGGGGTTCAGAACCCTTTGGTCTCCCCCTGTTATTTTCACACTGTGAGAATGTGGACCAAAATTGCTTTGGGGTGCAGAAGGTAGGAGTTCTGGCTTCTGTAATTGCTTGTCCTTCACTGGACATGGATGTTGACAGGTTGATCCATACACCCAGTCTGGTTTTATCTTTCCCTCGACCACTACATACTTTTTAACAGTCTATTTCAATTCAGTTTCTATAAATAACACGCTAATTACACCTAATCAAAAATTACTTTTTAAATAGTGTTGAAAGGTGTATTTATTTATATATGATAGAATAAAGTAAAGAGTGGACCAGAGCATTACTCAGTGAGTCAGGAGTCAGGAAAGATGTTTGTTTTAAACAGACCTCAACTTGAATGATGACCCATGATAGTCTTGCTAGCTTACAACCTGCAGAGTCACTGAGAACAGTGTAGAAACAGGGATGTGTATATAAATCCCTGGATAATAAAGTAACATTTAGGATGCTCTCCTCTAAATATCTGTTTAGATATTTTATTTATTTTGGGTAGAGATAGAGGGAGAGGAATTGAGAGGGTAAGGGGAGAGAGGAAGAGACACATAGAGACACCTGCAGCATTGTTTAACTACAATGAAGCTTCATGCAGGTAGGAACCAGGGGCTTGAACCCAGATCACTGTGCACTATAATGTTTGCATTCAACCAGATGTACCAACACTCAGCCCCTAAATATCTTAAAATTACCTGAAATGTTAATTTGAAGCCTTTATCTTACCACCATCACTCCATTAAAATTAATTCAAAGTCATGCCAAAATTTCATTGTTATTTACAGGGTTGCATTTTTGCATGGTGCGTTTTGCATTTATTTATCAGTGATGAAGTGGGAAGGGGGGTGATGACAGGGCATTACTCTTGCACATGTGATGCCAGTGATAAAACTCAGGACCTCATACTAGTAAATCCAGCAGCCTACCTACTATGCCACTTCCAAGTCACTGAAGTAACTTTTAAAATTTTATTTAAATATTTATTTATTTTCCTGTTTGTTGCCCTTGTTGTTTTTATTGTTGTTGTAGTTATTGTTATTGATGTCATTGTTGTTAGATAGGACAGACAGAAATGGAGAGAGGAGGAGAGAAAGACATCTGTAGACCTGCTTCACTACCTGTGAAGCGACTCCCCTGCAGGTGGGGATCCTGGGCTTGAACCAGTCCTTCTACTTCGCTTTACGTGCGCTTAACCCACTGCGGTACTGTCTGACTCCCTCAAAGTGACTTTTAAAAATACACAATGGGGAAGGAATCAGGCTAGTAGTGCAGCGGGTTAAGCACACGTGGCACAAAGCACCATGGACTGGTGTGAGGATCCCAGTTCAAACCCCCAGCTCCCCACCTATAGGGGAGTCGTTTCACATGGTGAAGCAAGTCTGCAGGTGTTTCTCTTTCTCTCCCACTCTCTGTCTTCCCATCCTCTCTCCATTTCTCTCTTTTTTTAATTTTTTTAAATTTATTTTTTATTTAAGAAAGGATAAATTAACAAAACCATAGGGTAGAAGGGGTACAACTCCACACAATTCCATTTCTCTCTGTCTTATCCAACAACTATGACATCAATAACAACCAATAACTACAACACAATAAAAACAAGGGCAACAAAAAGGAAACAGAATTTTTTTAATCTTAAAAAAAAAATATATATATATATATATATATATATGATGGGGGCCAGGTGCTGGTACAATAGGTTAAGCACACATGGTGTGAAGCACAAGGACTAGCATTAGGATCTGGGTTAGAGCCCCAGGTTTCTCTCCCTCTCTCTGTCTTCCCCTTCTCTCTCAATTTTTCTATGTCTTATCCAACAACAATAACAAACAACAACAAAATGGAAAAAGTGATCACGAGGAGCAGTAGATTTGTAGCACAGGCACTGAGGCCCAGAGATAATCTTGGAGGCAAAATAATAATAATAATGAGGCAAATTGAAAGTTAACATTTCTCACAGAGCTGTTTCTTTAAAATGGGAAAGGACTTATGTGCTCAGTGAACACTATTCTGACCCACTACATTTATCTCTGTATAAAATGTTGCTCAATAAGAATATTGTCACATGCAAATCACATGGAGAAAACAGCTGTCAAATATTGAGAACAAGGATAAGAAAAATATTGAGCATCTTCTTATTGAAGCTTTTTAAATTCTGTATCATCCACCCCTTGATGACTTTTACTGTTAAACCATTTCTCTGTAACTTTCTCATGTGTATATTTTCCTCAAAATGTAGTGTATACAACATATATTTTGATACCCTCTATGTAAAATACCTAGACTGAATATTTAATCAGCATACTTAGTCATGTTATCCAGAGGGGTTTTTTTAAAGAAAAAAAATATATTTATGTTTATTTCATTTTTTATTGGATGGAGTCAGAAATTGATGAGGAGAGGGAGATAAAGAAGGAGACAGAGAAACACCTGCAGTCCTGCCTAGGCACTTGTGAAGCTTTCCCCCTGCAGGTGGGGACCAGGGGCTTAAACCTGGATCCTAGTACACTGTAATGTGAGCACTTAACCAGGTGTGTCACTGCCTGTCCCCTCCACAGAGAGGTTGAACGATACTTTTGTACAATAATGTCAATCTAAATGTCAAGAGCGATATAAATACTGCCTGCAAGCAATAATGTAGCCAGTACCTTAAGTTGCACATGAGGAATGAATATGATATAATCACTTGTTTAAAAATGGCCTTTTCAGGCTGAGCGGTGGCACAGTGGGTTAGGCGCACGTGGCTCAAAGCGCAAGGACCATCATAAGGATGCCGGTTAGAGCCCCTAGCTCCCCACCTGCAGGGGAGTCGCTTCACAAGCAGTGAAGCAGGTCTGCAGGTGTTTATCTTTCTCTCCCCCTCTCTGTCTTCCACTCCTCTCTCCAGTTCTCTCTGTCCTATCCAACAACGTACGACGTCAACAATGGTAATAATAATAACCACAATGAGGCTACAACAACAAGGACAACAAAGGGGGGAAAAATGGCCTCGAGGAGCGGTGGATTCATGGTGCAGGCACCAAGCCCAGCAATAACCCTGGAGGAAAAAATAAATAAATAAAAATGTCTTTCAGGGTGTCTCTCTCCTTCTCTGGCAGGGTGTCCTCCAGGGGAAAGGTAACGGGCTGGTTCTTTCTCGCTCACGACAGGGGTGACACGAAGTAAAAGACACCAGGGGACTCTTAGCGTGAATCTAGAATCTGAGTCCTTAGAGTCCCAGAATCCTAGAGTCCGTTTATTAGCAAAATTGACATGAGTTAAATAGAAAAGCAATGGAGGTAATTATTGTTGCAATATGACAGAAATTACAGGTTTCTTAACAGTAAGCATGCCCCTAAGGTAGGGGGCTGGTATGACAGAAATTGATGAGATACAAGACAGTTATTCTCCATAACACAAGCAACTTAATCATCCAAAGGTATATGAGAGAAGCATAGGGGTTAAACCCGTAGGGTGAGACAGAGAGAAGATGGATATCAAAAGGCCATATAGTTTGGAATTTCTCTTGTCTGGGGTCTGAGGTGTGTGATGAAGTGTGTGATAAGGTGTGTTCTTCTGTGATCAGAAGGTGACTTTGAATGATTGAATCTGTGGCCATGTGGCCTGTGGTTAATGGAGGGAAGTACTGGGGTATCTGTGGGCCTGAGAGTCAAGAAGGAAAGAACCAAATCTGAGTTTCCCCCCTTATGCTCACCTCGGTTGAGAGAGACTTACCAAGAGGTTATCTTCTCAGACCTCCATCCAAAGATGGGGGTGGCTCTCCCTAAGCTCTATCAGGCTCACACATGTTCCCAACAAATGTCCTTTTCAAAATAAGCTGATAAATATAATTATGTTTTAATTTTTATGATCTTTTTAAACTACATTTTCTGAATCTAAGCTGTAAGAGAGAACTTTAGATGGAGCATGTCTACTCTCCAGACATAACTTTTTTTTCTTTCTTTCTTTCTTTCTTTCTTTCTTTCTTTCTTTCTTTCTTTCTCTCTCTTTCTTCTTCTTCTTCTTCTTCTTCTTCTTCTTCTTCTTCTTCTTCTTCTTCTTCTTCTTCTTCTTCTTCTCTTCCTCCTCCTCCTCCTCCTCCTCCTTCTTCTTCTTCTTTTTTTTTTCCTCCAGGGTTACTTCTGGGGCTCTATGCCTGCACTGCGAATCCACTACTCCAGGAGGCCATTTTTTTCCCTATTTTTGTTGCCCTTGTTTTTGTCATTATTGTTTGTTACTGTTGCCATTGATGTTATTTTTGTTGGACAACACAGAGAAATCAAGAGAGGAGGGAAGACAGAGAAGGAAGAGAAAGACACCTGTAGACCTGCTTCATCGCCTGTGAAGCAACCCCCCTGCCGGTGGGGAGCCCGGGGTTGAACCAGAATCTTAGGCCAGTCCTTGCAGTTGGCGCCATATGCACTTAACCCACTGTATTACCTCCCGACCTCCCCAGACATAATTTCTGTAGTTCTTTGTTTGGATACAACCATTAAAGAAGTCCACCAATTAATTTTTTGTTCAATTTCATTCAACATGGTTGTATATTTTTATGTATGGGAATATTCAGGACATAGTCATAGAAGTAAGAGTTCTTAATTATTCAAATTCTATTGGTTTAAATAACACTTAATGTTTATTTATATGTTGAACATCTTTACAAGTTATCCACTCATTCTTAGATTACAATGTTCAAAATTGCTGAATGGATAAAGTGTATTAAATTGGCAAAAATACCCTGACATATTTTCAACTTTGACATGTTTGAATATTTTAGGAGAAATATATGTTGAGACTGAATCAGGGGGGCTGGTCACTGATTCTAAAACATTTCTCGATTAGAATATAGTATATGATATTTGTCCTGAGATTCAGTAAGTTATATTTAATCCAGATATGAACTTCTGTCTTTATTTTACCTTTGTAAAATATGTACTTATTTGAAAGTAGAGGTTTCTATTTTACGTTATTCTATGAACAAATACTGACATTTCAAATTTTTCCCACTTAATGGTTAGGAAATAAAATCACATCAATGTAAAATCCTCTGAAACAGAAATTTTAACAAAAAGCTGGCAAACTAGACAGTCATTGAACCAAGTTCAATAAATTATCTGAGGAGAATTGCTAACTATGTGTAGTTATTTTAATATGTATCATTAGGCCATATTTTTTTTTGTAGTGGGCAGTTCCACTTTTACATTGTTTCTTGTTTCCTTGTTTCCAGCCCAAGGACATATTTCAATGTTATAATTTTTTCCTTTTAATGAGACTATTATTTGTGTTTTAGGAATGATTTGTGGATTTTTTTTGACAAGGGAGAGGGGGCTCTTCATATTATAAATAAATTATAGAAAATTACATCCAAACTCATTGTTATGCTGACAGTTTAGAAAATTCTCAACTCATGAGCTTTTCTCACTCAGATTTTCAGTACCTCACCTCTCCCTGTTAACAAGTTAAATTTCTCCATCATTACTGCAGGAATTTCTTTTTTTTTAATCCCCTTTTGTTGCCCTTGTTGTTTTATTGTTGTAGTTATTATTGTTGTCGTTGTTGTTGGATAAGACAGAGAGAAATGGAGAGAGGAGGAGAAGACAGAGAGTGGGAAAGAAAGACACCTGAAGATCTGCTTCACCGCCTGTGAAGTGACTCCCTTGAAGGTGGGGAGCTGGGGGCTTGAACCAGGATCCTTACGCAGGTCCCTGCGCTTTGCACCATTGTGCTTATCCCACTGTACTACTGCCCAACTCCCGAATTTCTCTTCTAATCAGTTTGTCTTGTGCCTTAATTTAGACAATAGGAAAGATTTAAGAGAGCTCACTCTTCTGTTCTAAAACTATTCCCTGAGGTCCGAACAGACTAGACCAGTGAACATTTGAATTTGTTATTGTACAAACCAATTTATTAGATTTTAAAGGTCTCTGACCATCAGATTTTTCAGATGGGAATAAATTTTGTCCAAGTTGGCACAGCTAGCAATATGGCTAGCCAGTATCTAAAGTCAGGTTTCTCACTCCAATCTCAACCCAAAAGATGTCTTGCCTCTGTAATGTTGAGGAAAGCTTGTGCATTAGTAGCTAGATGAGTGGTGCTAGGATTTCTTCCTCTGAACTTACCATTTTTGTTTAGTCAGCCAGTAAGACAGTAAATATGAGAATTCTAGTACCTACACCTCCCCACAGCAGCATCAGGACTTTAGGAGGTCTTATATATCCTTCTACTTGGTTGGATGCTAAACCTGCCTATCTGTACCTGGGAACAAGATACTTGTTTTTTCTGTATCTAAAATACTGAAAATAAAATTCTGCCTCCTCTTATTTCCACTCTCACCAATGAAGCACTGAGTGCACTTCTGATTCTTGGAAGCTGTGACAGCTTAAGGCTGTCAGCGCCAACAGAAAGCTTCTTCGTAAAGGATGAGTATTATGTCTGTTTCATAAGAATTAAAGATCTAATCTGACCAGAGCTCCATCAGCGCTGATCAGGGAGTGAGGCTTCTTTAAAAAAGGAAGACACATGATTACCTTTTATGGATGAGATATTCTAATTATTCAGCAGGGATTTGTCTCAGGTTACAGGACTTTCATTGGAAACCATTTAATTTTCAGTACCTGTCATTGGAAGTGGACAAGGAAAAGGCACATAGAAGAATTACTGGAGCACAAGGCCAGGGCCTCTGTAATTTGCATACACCCATATAATATAATTTTTTTATCTTCTTTTCACACAGAAAGGCAGTGAAGTTGTAGATAGTGTCCACAGACTGCTTCATAGCTTATTGGTATTAGCAAACTGTTAATAATAATAATCACAGGAAATTTAACTTTAAATACTAGCTCTATTTATCCACAGAAGAACTTTGTCAAATGCCAACTAAAACAGATAAAGGACAGAATGTGTATTTTCTCCCATCCTTTTGTTTCTTTACTGTTCAATGCGTTCAAACTTAAACAAATGCATAATTACCTACTACTGTTTGATCATTTTAATAATGGAGATTAAACCACAAGAAGACAGATGAGTAAGGGGGAAAAGTGTAAGGAAATAAACATGAGTGGAAATCTGTAAGTTGCTTCACTAATGTATGCTGCTGGTTGATCTGAGGTCTATTAAAGCAATTTGTGAAGCTATTACCTCTGGTTTGTGCAGCTGAGTCATACCACCAAAAAGCCAGACAGCACACATCTTCATGCACCAAGCACTTGTACCCCTGCCTGTTCATATTCTGAGAGACGTTGTGTGTCACCATTCAGATGAAGCTTCTGGATGACACCTTGTCTTCAGAAAATATCACCTGGTCAATACATTTGCATTTCATATGTTGTAAAAATTATTCTAGGAAAACACCTTTGGGGATGATAGTTGAGGCAAAGCTTTTCAAATAGTTTATGACTATTCTGTATCTACTTTCAAGACATCTTTTCTAGTTCCCTCTATACATTTCCTTCCTACCAGCTTGCATGAGCCACTGACCACTATGACCACTAGTGACTGAAGGGGATAGATGAGTTCAGTAACCTTTGAGGGGCAATTGATGGGGGTCTTGTGCCTCTTGGAGAGGAGCACTGGGCCTACCCATGCTCCTCATGCTCAACTGGAGGCATTCTGTCAGCATTAAATGAAAGAGAACTGACATGAACAGTGCAAAATTGATTGGGTGATGAAATAGAGGGTTGAAGGCTTCACAGAGTGGTAGGGAAATGGGTAATGACTTGATGAGATGCCTGTGATGGGACTTTTGCTTATGTCCCCACCAACAGGCCCAAATGCCCTGACCCTCATTTCAAGAGAAATATTGATTAAATAGGTGGTCATAAGAATCAAGTAATTTTATGGACCCTAATATAGCATATCCTATAAAGGAAGCCTTTCAGGAATGTATAAGAAGCAGCAACATGGATGTGAAAAAAAAAAAAAAAACATTGCAAATTGTTGCCAGAGGTCAAAGGTATCTGACATTTTTCTAATGAATTTATCTCTGGAGTTATTGAAGGCCACCATGCTCTCCTGAAAGTTCCTCTGTTGTCTGAAGTAACATTAACTCTGATATAAACATGTTGAACCAGTGGCTTAATAGCTCTCTCTAAAACTCTATTACACAGCTGTATCACCTGTCATAACTTCCTCTTTACTAGCACACTGTGTAGTACCTAGCCAGCCTCCCAGCAATAAGGTCTTCGATGTAAATATACTACCACCTGTGAGCAGAGCTTTAGAATAAATAAGTAAATAAATAAATAAATAAATAATCTGAAGAGAGCTTAATGTCAAAAAAAAAAAAAAAAACTATCTACACTTTGATCACAAGCAGCGTGGGACCAAAAGTTTTGAACAACAAACCATTTGAGAGTGTGTAACGTGCATGTGAAAATATTCAAGGCATAATTAGATAAATAACAGATCCAGTGTCTATTTTTACTTTGCCTTGATGAGAAGCTTTGCAGGAGAGACTGCTGGTAGTTAATTCTCCTTAACAACAATCTGTGTAATCACAAACCCCAATTAGCCGTGCCTGTTCTATGCTATACAAACTATTTCCTTAGCGCTTCACATCACTACTTTGTAATTAGCTTTCATCTACACGAGCTTTGACTAAAAAAATATAAAAGAGTATAAGTGATTGTACTGCCACTCAGTATTCTGAGAAATAATCGCCTGCGATTTCAATCAGATTAATTTTATCACCCGTATTAAGGAAAATTACCTCCCTCTTCACTCTCTACAGCTGAGGGCTATTTCATTTCCTGAGATGTTCATAAAAGCATAATATAAAGCAATCCGTAATTGTAAATATCCTTCCCTAATAACTTTGAGATATTTCCTTAATACATCTTTACATTTGGAGTTTCCGTTCCATAAAATACAGTAACAAGTGCTCTATTATGTTTTAAGTGTGTGCTGTTAAGCTGGACAACTCAGTGCTGTCCTTCCTGTTTTTACATAGGGTTATATTTAACTTGCAGGTAATGGGAACAAGGTTTAAAAGTGATGGAGCGGAATAATGGCGTTCCAGCAATAATATATCTTGCCTTTGTGAGGAATAGAACTTTACAGCCCCATTTCAGGTCATCCAACACTGATGCCATTTTTCACAGCCTGACAACTTTCACCTTCACCCAAACTTCAAGTGGGTTTTAAACACCTTCTTCCAGCCAGGGCACAGGCCTCTGTTTTACCATTGTTCTTCCTAGCAGACTCCTTTGGAAAAGAACATGGGGGGAGGGAGAATGTATAAAAGAAAAAAATATATATATTCACACAGATTCTTTCGAGTTTCTAGAGATTTCTAAAGGGCCAAGGCCTCCCACTAAGAAGAAGTGATGTCAAGAAAGGTTTCAATTCTGGACAGGAGGCAGAACTTTCCCATTGGATGCAGTGTATGAGAACAGTTTCCTTCTTCAAGCCAGGAGTGGACTGTTGTTCTGCTGTGCTGACAATGACCATACACAGTGTGCTGAGCAATACAGTGTAGCTCACTATCTCCCTGGCAAAACAATCTGTCAGGTGGGTCTTTCAATTGGGGTTGTAATTAGAACGTGGATTTTAGAAGTAATCTAAATTAATTTTTAAGATTTATTTTATTTAGAAAGAGGGAGGGAGAGAGAGAGAGAAGTAAAAAGCCAAAGCATCACTCTGGCACATACAATGCTAGGGATGAACTCAGAGTCCTATACCTGCAAGTCCAGAATTCTAACACCATGGGCCACAGTGCTGTCGGTTCTTAACCCAAAAGTATGTCAAAGAAATAAAAATGAGGGAGTCGGGCTGTAGCGCAGCGGGTTAAGCGCAGGTGGCGCAAAGCACAAGGACCGGCATAAGGATCCCGATTTGAACCCCGGCTCCCCAACTGCAGGGGAGTCGCTTCACAGGCAGTGAAGCAGGTCTGCAGGTGTCTATCTTTCTCTCCTCCTTTCTGTCTTCCCCTCCTCTCTCCATTTCTCTCTGTCCTATCCAACAACGACAACAATAATAACTACAACAATAAAACAACAAGGGCAACAAAAGGGAATAAATAAATAAAATAAATATTTAAAAAAAAAGAAATAAAACTGAAGGCCCCAGAGAATCTATTTGAAACATTGATACTGATAATATTAAAATAGAATTTTTACTTTGAACCTCCAATCCATAGTTTGATGCATAAAAAGTCTCTCAGTATCTAAGATCCAGCATATCTGGACCACACGAACGTTCTCTCTCTCTCTATCTATCTATCTATCTATCTATCTATCTATCTATCTATCTATCTATCTATCTCTGTGTCTCTAGGTGTGCACAGGTCATTTAAATTTTCTAATACCAAAGGGGGCACATTGGGCACACTGGTGAAGAAGAGAAGCTCCATTGCTTTGTGTAGTGGACCTTGAACTGTTCTCATATGAAGTGTTTAGACAGCTTTAATCTGTTCCCTTACAGCAAACACTGACTTTTGCCAGCTCAACTCAAAAGTGCTCTGCTTTGGTTAATATTCTTTATGCTTCTGTCTCTTAGGTTTTTAGTAATCATTTTTTTTCCTGCAAAATTATGTAATGTAGATCTAGACTTGGTTTTTTTCATGTTTTTATTTATTTATTATTGGATAGAGACAGAGAAAAATTGGGAGGAGAGGGGTAGATACAGAAGGAGAGAGAGGGAGAGAGGCATTGGTAGCCCTTCTTCACCACTTATGAAGCATTCCCCCTGCAGGTGGGCACCAGGGGGCTTGAACCTGGGTCTTTGTGCACTGTAATATGTGCGCTTAACCAGGTGAGCCACCACCTGGCCCTTAGGTGGTAACTTAGGTTTGAAACTAGAATTCTGGTAATGAGCAAAATATAGTTTATATAGATACTGATTAAAAATCTACTCACTTGGGGTGCCAGGAAGGGTGTACCTGGTTAAGCACACACATTACCATACTCAGTGATCTGGGTTTGAGCCCTAACCCCTGACTTTCGGGGGAAAAGTTTTATGAGTAGTGAAGTAGCTCTGCAGGTGCCTACCTTTCTCTCTCTCTATCCTCCCCTCTCCTCTCCATTTCTTGCTGTCCTATACAATAAAATAGGAAGAAAAAAAGAAGAGGAACAAATGCCTATCAGGAGCAGTGGATTATTAGCACCAGCAAAAGCCCTAGTAATAACCCTAGTGGCAATAAAAAAAATAAAATAAAATAACTACTTATATGAACCTATGTTGTACTATATACCAGTATTACTTCAAAAACTTTAAAGAAATCTTCAGATAATCTATCTTCCATATTACTGTTTTGCTTAAACAGTGTTTCAAATCCAACTGCTGACATAACTGGTGCATTGGGGCAGGAACTTATTCCTGTGCCAACCAATGACATCTCGAGACCTCTGAGAATAGACCTTCCAATATGAGAGCCAGGAAACAAAAGAGAGACCACTGAAAATTAATAAAAGTCCTTTGCCTTATTACCCCTATTATTTTCACAGTCAAAACAAAAGGGTTTTAACACAAGTTCTTGTTTGTGTATTTGAGTGCTTCTATCAGGACCGAAGACCTCTTCATATATCAGTATACCATGTGTAGTTATGAAGAAGACTCAGGCAGGCTTGTGCATTGTGCAAGGAATCCAGATCTCTCATAAACAGAACTGTAGGGCTACCATTATGATGCACTCAGTAGAGTTTTTGCTGTTGTTTTTTTCTGTTGCAGTAAGAAATGAGCCACATCATAGAAAGGTGTCATGTGCAGGCAGGAAGCTTCTTGAGTGGTAAAGCAGTGCAGTGACATAGGTGTCTTGTCTCTCTCCCTGCCCCTCCCCTCAAAACCCCTAATCTTACTCAAGGAAACCCTGGTTTAGGATATCCAAAGTTGTAAATCCTATTTTATCCTATTAACCCTATCTTCTAATATTGCAAATGTTAACAGATTATTGCAGGCAAGATGATTCAGGACCTGTGATGGGCAACAAAAGCATGTGGATAATATTGGGATAATATTTCACATTGTACAAGTGGAAGGTTCACAGAGAAATTTGTATTTTCAATACCAGGCACTGGACTTGAGTAATAATAAATAGTCTCCTGATGGAAGCTGAATCTCATGTTATTTTCTCTGAAGTTCTAAGTTGCAAGTAAAAGCCACTAGGCATGCAGAGGATGGTAACTGAGATGTGTGATCTCACTAGGGAGGATGATGGCTGAGGGCCAGAGTTGGCCAAAGGAGCCAGTGGCACTTCACAATACTACTCAGACTGTCCTGCTAGGTGGATACACTTAGGACAACTCCTTGTTTTTTTTAAATCAAGCTGCATAATTAGTTAACTTTCTTTGACAGTATAAGAAAAGTATCTTGAGAAGAAACTTTAAAAATATCCTTTAACTTATAAATTTAAAAGCTTGTAAAGGACAGTTTGGTTTAGAGTTTCATGTTCAAATAGAACTTCAAAGAGTCAAGACAATTCATTTCATAATTTATTCATTCACTTAGGCTATGGGAACACAGAGTGTTCTAAGAGATAAATGTCAGAAGGAGACTCTTGAGTAGCAGAATAAGTGAACGAATATTCAATCTTTTTCCTTTTTTTCTTCCTCTCTTTTTTGTCTCTTAGCCATTATTACAAAGCTAATAAATATGAAGAGTTGCAAAGACTAAAGACTAAAATTCTGGTTCAAGTCATTGTTTCAATTATCAGAAACTACTTCCTATAGAGGGTAACATAGGAGAAACCCAAATAACCTTGAACATTAAAACTTATATTTTATAATAATGAAAGTATCTGACAATAAAAAGTATCTATGCACAGCCCACGAGTTGGCACAATGTATAAAGCATTGGACTTACTAGCATGAGGTGCCAACTTTGATTCCCCAGCAATGACTATGCCAGACTATGCATGATAAACAAATAAGTAAATAAATAAATATTTTCTAATCCATACTAGTCTGGTTATTAATTTAAATTAAGAGATCAGAAATACTTAATTTTATTTTAAGTGCTACCATCCAATAAAATACTTTCATCATCCTTAGCACAAGTACATATACTGCCAGTCTGAACCTGCCTGACAAATGAGTCACCTAGCTGGGACTGAGCAGTCTAGTACTAAGTTAGTATAGTGTTGCCATCTAGAATCATCTATAAGGACTGGATAAGCAAAATGATGAGTGACTCCAATGGCAGTAAGAACCCTTTATAGGTGAGAAACACTGACATTATTCTCTTCAGTTTGGAGAACTCTTGGTATGTAACAAAAGCAAAGTGATCAGACTCACACAATATTCATTTAGACAGTTGAAATAAAAACCAACTGATACTATAAGATGACTGTGTCCCAGAGCTGTATTCTAGGTTGAGAAGTCATGTGCAGTTTTCCAGTAGATCAGGTGTGGATGTAGAAACAATACCACTGAAACTCTACCCCAGCTGGTGGTGCTGTAGGGCTCTGAAAGGCTGTGGGCATACATAATTTCCACATTAAGGGTAATGTGAAAATCACCAAACCTTCTCCTAACTTCAATAGTTAAGGATACAGGTAGCAGGATGCTAACAGTTTCAGAATATATTGCTTCTGGGGTCAGAGATATAGTTCACCATAGAGACTGGTGTTAAGGGTCCTGGTTCAAGCCCCAACCTTCCACCTTCAGGGAGATCGCTTGACAGACAGTGAAGCAGGTCAGCAGTTATCTGTCTTTCTCCCTCTCTGTCTTCCCTTCCTCGCTATATTTCTCTCTGTCCTATCCAACAACCACAGCAATAACAACAACAATAATAATAACAACAATGATAAGCAACAAGGGCAACAAAAGGGGAGAAAAGAGAGAGACTGGTATGACCCAGACTTGAGCCTCAGCACAGCATGGACTACAGAGAACATGCTATGGCAAAGGAGGGAGCTTGGGTATTGTGGTGTCTTTCCCTCTATTCCTCTCTCTCTCTCTCTCTCTCTCTCTCTCTCCCTCTCTTCCCCCATCTATTTCTATCTGAAGGAAAAAGAAGCCTGGAGCAATAAAATCATACATATGAAAAGGTCCACTCCCACCAAACAAAAACAAATTTATGTAGACAGACATATACACACATATCATCAGGAAAGTCTTGACACATTTTTGCATAGAAAAACATGGAAAGATAGGTCATGGCTTTCCTGATGACCCAATATTTAATATATATTTTCTTCTGTTACTCTACAGTGTGTGTGTTTAACTAGGTGCACCACTGCCTAGCCCCCTCAGAGAACTCTCTAGGCATTCCTGTAGCTGGAATTATAGTCATAGCTTTGGTGGTGGTGGCTTTTGCTTTTGCTTTGCCTTTTTTTTTCTTCCTGAACATACCTTCTTTTAAAAGCCATATTGAAGCAAAATCGCATGAAACATTACTTCTTCTAGGAAAGCCAAAGTGAGCAGCCCTACCTCAGCAGTGGGTGCTACTTCTTCAGTGCTTTGTCTGCAATAACAATGAGTATGCCTGCCCCAGACAGAATAGCCCCAATCATCTCTGGAGAACAAGAAAGAAAACTAATTTTACTCTATACACAGATGTTTCTAGCAAATCTATGCATGGTCGTCCTCAACAAAACTTCTCCCTGAGAATATATTCCTGGTAGGATAATTCTTGTTAGTTGTTTTGTTTGTTTTTCTGGCCTGTGTATTTGTGATTCATTTGTTTACACCTATATCTCTTTGCTTTTTTCCCTAGTTGTTGTTTTCAAATGTAAAATGTGCATATCACACTGTTTGCTTTAAAATAACATAATAGGGACCACCGGGTGGTGGTGCACCTGGTTGAGCCCACATTTTACAATGCACAGGGACCCAGTTTGAATGCCCTGTCCCACCTGCATGGGGAAAGGTTTGCCAGCAGTGAAGCAGTGCTGCAAGTGTCTCTCTGTCTCTCTCCTTATCTACCCCTACCTTCTCAATTTCTGGCTGTCTCTGTCTAATAAACAAAGACAATGTTTTTTTTAAAAAGTAGCAAAATAGCATCCTTTATCATAAGAAACTTTACAACAGTACTTTCTATTTCCCACCATGTTCTGGATGCCAGCAAGATGCTGACCAGACTTCCCTGGACAGACGACCCCATCAATGTGTCCTGGAGCTCCGCTTCCTCAGGGCCCCACCCTACTAGGGAAAGAGAGAGGCAGACTGGGAGTATGGATCGACCAGTCAACGCCTATGTTCAGCGGGGAAGCAATTACAGAAGCCAGACCTTCCACCCTCTGCAACCCACAACAACCCTGAATCCATACTCCCAGAGAGATAGAGAGTGGGAAGGCTATCAGGGGAGGGAATGGGATATGGAGATCAGGTTATGGGAATTGTGCGGAATTGTACCCCTTTTATTCTATGGTTTTGTTAATGTCTCCTTTCTTAAAAAAATAAATAAATAAACAAATGAAAATAGCAAAATAGCATCATTTATCATAAGAAATTTTAAAACAGTACTTTCTATTTCCCACTATCCTTTGTGATTTTTTGCCACATATATTTACATATGTTGGAAGTTCCACAATATGTTGTTACTTTCCATATAGATAATTATCTTTTAATAGCTATAAAAATGAAAAGAAAAAAAAAACATTTACCCCCTTTATTTTGTGTAGATCCTAGTTTCCATCTGGTATTACATATATTTAGCCTAGAAAGCTCCCATTAACGTTTATTGTAGCACAGAGCTACTTCTTTTCAAGGATACTTTTTACAGACTACAGCATTCTGCATAAAATATTTTTTATTTGAGAATGTATAGCATGTTTCATTGCTTTTTGAATTGCCAACAGAATTAGCACTGATGTTTACCTTTACTACCCTTCACATACTATGAATTATTTCTGTCAGATTTTAAGTTTTTTTTTTTTTTTTACTTCATCACTGGATTTTAGTAAACTGATTACCATGGACCTTAGCACTTACCCTACCTGAGATATCTAACTTTGTTAGATAACTACATGCAGAGTGTTCTTTATATATGCAAATTGCATGCCATTATGATTTTGCTGACTTTTTCAAATACAAAAAGCGGCACACAGAGGCAGAGAGAAGAGGAAATAAACCACACTGAAGTTCCTTCAGTGCATTGGGACCAGGTTCAAATCTGGTTGCACAATGCAAAGCAGGGCACTATCCAAATGAGCTATTTTCTCAGCTCCTTGTCCCATTATTATTTCAGTTTTGTTTGCACAATTTTCTCTGTTCTTTCTTCCTAGGTTTCAAAATGCACATATGATGGGCCATCCTATTCTATTCCATAGAGCTGTGTATTTCTTAGCCATATTTTTCCTCTATTTTTTTTAATTTTCTTTTTCCCCCCTTAGGGTTATTGCTGGGGCTCGATATCTGCACTATAAATTCACTGCTCCTGGTGGCCATTCCCCCCCCCTTTTTTTTTAATTGGATAGTACAGGGAGAAATTGAGAGAAAAGGGGGGAGATAAAGAGGAATAGGGACAGAGAGACAACCTGCAGACCTGCCTCACTGCTAGTGAAGCATTCTCCCTGTAAGTGGGGAGCTGGGGGCTCAGAGTCAGGTCTTTGTGCGTAGTACTATGTGCTTACAACCAGATGCACTACCGCTCAGCCCCATTTGGGTATTTTCTACTGTATTGTCTTGAAGATTACTGATCTTTTCTTTCCAGTGTTTAATGTACTAGTAATCCCATTCAGTGAGTTTCTCATTTCAGATATTGTGTTTCTTGGTTCTAAGAAGTTAATTCCTTTTTTTTTCTTTCAAATCACTTTATTGTTGGTAATGATAATTTACAATACAGTTACAACTTTACCGTACAAGTGCAGTTTCTTTCTCCCTGGTAGGTGTTCGCCCACCACAAACAGAAGTCCTCCTCCACCATCCTACAATGGGTAGTCAACATCCACTTACCCCCTTTAGAGCCCTAAGATCAGCAATAATAGGCCTTACCTAGTGGAAGTTTCACCCTGTGTTTTCTTTTTCTTTTCTTTCCTCCTTCCTTCCTTCTTTCCTTCTTTTACATTCTTTCTTCCTCCTTTCCTTCCTTTCTTCCTTCTTTCATTCTTCCTTTTGTTTCATTAAGTTTTACCTATGAGTGAGGTCATCTTGCTTCTGATTTCTCTCAACTTGATTTTTTCAAGTTCCATTCAAGATGTAGGAAAAGTGGTGTCATAGTTTCTCATAGCTGAACAGTATTCACTTTTTTTTGTATATATCATGACCTTCTCAACCACGTTTGTTGTTGTACATTCAAGTTATTTCCAAATTTGAGCTGTTACAGACAGTGATGCTATGAACATAGTCAAACACAGATGTCTTTGGATAAATGTGTTTCATTTTATTAGCATAAGGTCCCTAAGAGGGAGATTTCAGTGTCCATATTTAGTGTTCTAAGGAACCTCCAGGTTATCTTCTACAGTGGTTGGACTAATATACATTTCCATGAGCAGTGTAGAAGAATTCCTTTCCAACCCCATATTCCTAGCAGCATTTACTGTTTCTGTTCTTTTTTAATTTACAACATTCTCACAGGTGTGAAGTTGTGTCTCATTGTCTTGACTGGCAGTTCTCTGATAACCAGTGACCTTGAACATTTTTTAATTTTTTATTTATGAAAAGGAAACACTGACTAAAGCATAGGATAGGAGGGGTACAACTCCACACAATTCCTACCACCTAATCTCCATATCCCATCCCCTCCCCTGATAGCTTTCCCATTCTCTATCCCTCTGGGAGTATGGACCCAGGGTCCTTCTGGATTGCAGAAGGTGGAAGGTCTGGCTTCTGCAACTGCTTCCCCACTGAACATGGGCGTTGACTGGTCGATCCATACTCCCAGTCTGCCTCTCTCTTTCCCTAGTAGGGTGGGTCTCTGGGGAAGTGGGGCTCCAGAACACATTGGTAGGGTCGTCAGTCTAGGAAGTCTGGTCAGCATCATGCTGGCATCCAGAACCTGGTGGCTGAAAAGAGAGTTAACATACAAAGCCAAACAAATTGTTGAACAATCATGGACATAAAGGCTGGGATAGTGTAGATGAAGTGTTGGGGGGGTACTCACTGGAGACTCTTGTATACTTCTGCTTTCAGGTATATATTTTGCCCTGGTTTATGGACACATGTGAAGATATTTTAGTTATATTACAAAGTGCCTGTGGCTGTACTAGTTTTTTTTTTTTCCTTTTTCTTTTTTCCCCTGAGCCTGAAATTTGATATGCAGGTGGATCCAAGTTATTGTCTGGGGAGATGATCTCACGGCTGGAAAAAGGACCAGAAAGCTGGATCAGGGTAGAGAGTAGCTCCCTAATATGGAAAAGCAGGAGTAAATATTGTTGACTGTAAACCCTATCGATTTGATCTGATTTGGGACCCATATTCAGCTTAGGGGCCTATGTGACCTCTACATCCTTGTAGATCTGAGCTCACATTCTGTGGTCATGAATAGGTACATTCCAAGCTGCCCCAATATCGACCCATCTTCCTGAGGTGTAACATAGAATCTGTTGTCCATTCTCCCTTCAGAGGATGGAACATTCTCTACCATTGTTGATCCAAGTTGAGTACAGACCTTGAACATTTTTTTTATTTATCTGTTGGTCTCAGAATATCTTCTTTTGTCATGTTGTGCAGTTTTATGAACTCCCTATTAGTTTATCTTGGCTTTTGTTTCCCTGTTGTTGAGTTTGAGAATCCAAAAACATCTCCTTTTGGAGATCGTGGAGTGTTCTTCTATGCATTTAGTGGTTTCTAGTCTAATGTCCAAGCTTTCCCTCCATTTGAAATCCAAAGCAATATTCAGTAACTACAACTGGGGAGGTTGTTTAGCAGCAGACCACAAGACCTGCATGTGTGACTCCCAGATCCATTATCTTCACCACATGTGACTAAAAGGTGCTATGCTAATGTCTTCTCTCTCTCATAAATAAATCATTTTAAAGATTAATTTATATCTAAATATCCATAAAATTTTAAGGGGTAAAATCATAAGGAGATAATCTGAGACTAGTCGACTCCTACTGAAAGATGACTATATCTCTAAACAGGTTCACTTTTAATCTTAATCTTGTATCAAATAAATACAAGCAAAAAAAAATCCAAGAAAGAACTTAAAACCTCTAGGCCTATAGAATGTATTTTATTATAAGTATGCATGAAAAGTTCACAATGTTTTATAGATTGTCAAAACCATTGGCGAAGGAGTCAGGACAGTATTGGAGACTCGAACTTCAAATTCTCAAAATATCTTTAACTAAAAAAATCCATGTATTTGAAAGGGTTAAATAATATTAAGACCTTTTATAACATAAGCAACAAACTCACTAATGATCTGTACAGTAACACAAGTCAAAGTAATTACATTATTTCTGGAAATGTTACTAGTAGAGTGGGAAATTTTCTGTTCATCAAACCCATTTAAATCCATTTGGAGCCCTTTCTGAAAGGCATTAAGAAGATTTAGCTGTTTAAGTGAGCCAAGCTATTTGGACACAGTCATCTAAAAGTCTGGAAGTGTACTCTGGTTCCTCCTTAATCTAGCAGCAAAGGGTCCAGGACCTCTCTGAGGCAGCGAATTCATCCCACTTTTGACACCAGCCTCTCCTGTATTACTTTAGCAGAGATGCTGGCATCCTAAGAGCCCAGACCACCCTCTCATTCAAGAAATATATATTATTAAGTCTCTAATTAGAAAGAAATCAAGAAATAAGCTGTCAGCTGAAAGTTATGATTACACATAAAATGCTAAGGGCCACAAATGGTTCATATTTATAATGCTGGCTGCCACTAGCATTTCCTTTTCCTTTGCTGCAATCACTTAACAACAACAAAAAAAAACATTTCAGAGTCTCTCTCTCTCTCTCTCACACACACACACACACACACAAATTACATCAAAGAACTCACAGGAGTGACACTCAATGAAGTACTTTGAAGGATGAAATCTAATCATTTTGATAGGATTGGGTTTTTAGAGTCTCTTACCAACCCTCTGTTTTATGAATTCCACACGTCTTTTTGGTGGGGGGGGGGGTTGGAGAATGTAACCATTTCCCCAACTTCAAATGCCCTATTTTAGTCCTATTATAGACATATATAGGTGAGACTAGGATGGAGCAAAGTGCAAGGTCTAGAAAGACATTCTGCACTAAGCAGTTGAGTTGAACAGCATGCCTGCCATTTCTGTTAATAGAAACCACACAGTTATAGCCCCATTCACACAATGGACAAATACAGTTCCCCAGCTTGTCCTATTACAGCTTTTCATTAGAGAACAATTGCATCCCTCTCCTTTCTACATTAAACACAGGCTGCACTAGGTGAAAAAGGAACACCCGAGGTGTTGGACCAGTGACTTGGCCTGAGCTTCAATTTTGTTTACCACTTGGAAGAGCAATTCCTGCCCAGACATGAGATGGACTTAAGCAGGTGGCAGGGGCAAGTCTGCACAAGTATGGCCCCACAATTTCAGGCTGCAGACTCCAGACTCCCAGTGGAGTTAGCCTGGCCAATCGCCTTATTCCATATGCAACTAGAGATCCCACACTGTCACCATTGACAGAAAGGTTTCCCAGGCTGCTAAAGGGCTCAGGAATTTCCATTTCAGATGTGTGTTTTGAAATGTACATAAATCTAAACAAATTATACAAGCCTGCTTAATGCCAGTTGCAGAAAAGATTCTTTCTTGCCCATAAACCTTTAAACCTTTTTTACTCCCATGAACCTTTTTTTTCTAAATCTAAAGTCCTATTTTAAGAATTTTAAGGTTACTAACTTCAGAAATAAAGCAGGTTCTATGTGTTGAATATTTATTTTAAAATGTTTTTATTATCTTTATTTATTGGATAGAGACAGCCAGAAATTGAGAGGGTAGAAGGAGATAGACAGACAGACAGACAGACACACACACACACACATGCACACACAGAGAGAGGGAGAGAGGGAGAGGGATAGAGAAAGTGATTGAATTGCAGCACTGTTCACCATTCACAAAGCTTTCCCCGTGTAGGTGGGGACCATGGGCTCGAACTCAAGTCCTTGTGCATTGTAACAAAGGCATTCAACTAGATGAGCCACCACCCAGCTCCTGAATTGAATATTTCTCATTTACATTAAAATACCTTTGTGTTTTGAACTACACTGTCCCATAAAAAGACTGGGGGCCTATATACTGGGCCAAAATGTGGGGTAGAGTTTTCCATGTCTAACAGATACTGTGCTCTCCCTACCACCCTGTTGTTAACTGGTGACATGATCTTAGTGTGACCCTTTGACTGCATGCTAGTCCAGCTTCATTCATAGAATAAATTCCTTTAGTGAGATGGGATGTAGTGAATCAGGTTATGCTACCAACGTTTTCTAACACCCAGACTTATCCCTCTGAATTGATATGTCTTTGGAAACCAGGAAATATCTTCACATCATATTTTTCTTTTGCCACCAGAATTTTCACACCTGCATGATTCCACTGAACACAGTAAACTCTTTTTTAAATTATCTTTATTTCCTTATTGAATAGAGACAGCCATATATTGAGAGGAAAGGGGGAGATAAAGAGGGAGAGAGACAGAGAGACACCTGCAGCCCTGCTTCGCCACTTGCAAAGCTTTCCCTCCTGCAGATGGGGCCCTAGGGCTCAAACCTGGGTCCTTGTGCACTGTAACATGTGTGCTCTACCAGATGCACCACTACCTGACCCCTCAAACTCTTTAATTTAGATGAAGGGTAAGTGACAGAGAGAGAAAGGAAGAGAAGGAGAGATGCCACAGGAATGCTCCAGAAGTTTTCCCTTTGCATAGTGCTTCTGTATTGACCATTAGCTCGAACCCAAGCAAAGTGTGTGCCCTACCAAGTGAACTATCTCTTGGACCCCCTCCACATTATCTTGATGGCAGAGTCAGTCAAGAGAGCTGAGGCTCTCCTGGTTTCCAGCATCTCCTCAGCCATTAGACAACCTACACCACACCCAAATGCAGCAGCTGCTCTCAATTCTACTTTTTTTTTGCCTTCAGAGACTCAGTGCCAACACTATGAATCCACTGCTCCTGGTGACCATTTTTCCATTATATTGGATAGGACAAACAGAAACTGAGAGGGAGGGAAGGAGCTAGAGAGGGAGAAAGACCACTTGTGAATTCCCCTGCAGGTGGGGAGCCAGGAGGTTCAAATCAGGTTGTCGCACATGTCCTTGTGCTTAATACTATGTGCACTTAACCAGGTGTGCCATTGCCCAGGCCCCCTGTCTTCAATTCTATATGGCTCTTTTATACTTTTTCTGTCTCCAAATCCTCTATGTCCACTTAGCCCGCAAGTTTCAACTGCCTTCCCAACCCTCACTGTACCACCAAACTCGATGGTTTGTTATTATATTGACAGAGCCCTGACCTTCAGGGAAGATAAACAAATAAGTAGTAATCTCACCCAGGTTTTCCATTTTATAAAACAGGGGGGGGAAGGAGGCATATCAAAATATGTCTTCCAATATGTCATTGACCCAGTCAGTGACATAACTGATTAAGAATTCTAAGCAAAGATGGTGCTTTCCCTGTGTCAAGGTTAGATCCTGCCAGTGACTAATGACTTTCATTAATATGATCACCTACATGCTAAAGACAAAGCCAGGCAGCTTCCCAAGACAAGCAAGATTTGTTTACAAAATTCCTTTGTGCTCCAGGAGGGGTGAGTGACAAAAAGACAGGCACTATACAGGGGTAGGTGCTTTCATCTGTGGCCCTTCTGCAAAGGCAACCACTTTCACTGGGCTTAATACTCATTGTAAGTAAAGGAAAAGAAAATTCACTATCAATTTTATTGTCTCAGAGATCTTGGGAGATCTTTAGGGATAATGCCGGACAATTCATAATGTGTGACTTCTATGTTCCAGTTTACCCTTTAGAATTGTAATGCTGCTCACTTAACCAGCAGAAATAAACAGACAAAAAATATGACAAGTGGATTATGAGGAATTTGGAAGAACTGAAAGTGCAATGCACTTGAGGTTGGCTGGAATAAAGAATTTATCAGGGAGTAAGTCTTAATTCCAAGGAAAAACAAGCCAAAGGGGCAGAGTGTAATTACATGGGTGTGATTATTACAGTATAAGTAGTCCATTGAGTAACTGTGCTGTGTTGCACTGTTTCTATTTCTGCTCATCAACTAGTGATTCTCCTGATGGAGCCTGCCACATACTAACTCCCCCAAACAGGGACTTTTCTATCTCTCCGCTCCCTAATTTAAGAGAGGAAACCCTACCTTGTGACTTTTCAGTCTCTCCGGTTTTATTACAGAATTTTCATCGTAATGATCTTGACTCTTGCTACTGACATTAAAAGTCATCCTTATTAATCATCAGTTGTCCACCCTTTGGACTCACTCTGTATGTATGTATGTATGTACATTTTCTCACACCAATTAAGGGGATCTTATCTTTCTGACCTTCTAGCTTGGCATCAGCTTTTTTATAGCCTTGTTTTTTTTTTTTTTTCCATTCAGAAAAGAAAAAAAACATCAACTGAACATTTTGCAAGCAAAAAAAAATTTCTATTATGATAGGTGATATAACTTCTTTTATCTGAGGGGAAATAAAATAATACATATATAGACAAGTAACCCCTTTGAAAAGTTAGTAGGTTTTCTTTTGCAATACTAATTAATAAAACACATCCAAAGCTCATGCCAAACACAGCTAACAACAAATTAAAAGCCTTCACCCTCACGCCACAAATTTTAAAAGTCTTACTATTTGGGTTCAGGGAAAGCCTATATAAATGAGACACAAGCACCTGATTTGTAAATACAAATACATATTTTTGTATCTACAGAAACATACACGTGAAAAAAAGAAAAATCACACATGCAAACACACTGGCTGCTTCCGAAAACTTGGCCCTGAAAGTTGACTATATTTTGCCATCGGCAGATGTTGTTGTTGTTTTTATCATTGGAGACGTCAGTATTTTTACACGCTTCAGAAAAGATCTCTTGAAACCACGAATGCTTTTTTCAAACAAACTTAAAGTAACCATTTACATTCAGGGTCCAAAATAAGGTACCAGAGAGAGTGGGCATCCTATCCTGACACATTAATAAGTTGTCCTTTCTTCCCCATCCATCAATAAATGCAAAATAATATGTGATTCACTTTTAAAGGGGTCACCTTTAAGAGCCCTGGCATGGCCACAGCCACTGAATTACTCCCTTGCTCTTGCTAGAGATGTCTTCCCATGCACAACCTATGACAAAGGACTGAAATGACAGCACTCTGACTCACTCCTACATTGTGTTTGTTTAGGAAGGTCCTAGAAATTGTATTTCACCAACCACATTCGCTATCAACACACAATTATCTGGCTTAATCATGTGGAACAGTGGCAAATTCACCTGGGGCTTAAGAACTAATGACATTCTCGTCTGAGCTGCTTTAGTGAAATGGCCTAGCACCTGAAGCAGGAACAGCAAGATTGCTCAAGAAAATTTGGTTTTCTGTTTTCATTTCACAGCATAGGGCCTCTGCTCAGATCAACAAACACTCCTGATTAAATAGCTGTGGTCGTCGACTTCTTCGCAGCCATGTGCGTGGCTCTGAATGTACATTGAGCACCCCAACCTGAACAGGAAGAGAATTGTCTGTGACTTGTTTGTGATGCATTGTCTTTATGATGGGAGAAAATAAGTAAATAAATTGGCACTGAATAATTGGGGTCTGATTATAGTTATTAGCACAGACAGTCCCTCTGTGGTTGAAAATAACTCCCAAGAAGTAGCCCCCAAGATGCACACATACGCTTAGATTTGGATTTTCATTTCCTCTTGCCATCTGCAGCGGCAAGGCATTAAGATTCCGCTTACTCCTGAAAAATCCAACCCCTACCCTCAGCCTTAACCCCCAGTGTGCAAAGGCTTTGTAGAGCCATTGCTGACTCTGCTGCTAAATCCCAAGGAGGGGAGAAGCCAATTTTCAAAAGCTGCCAGTGGCACAGAAATCGGAGTGTTCAGGCTTCCAAATGTTTCAAGGAAAGGTTCAGGTGTGGTGGTGTTGCCCCGAAAGGTCTGGGGGAGGGAGGGCGGAGAGAGCGGCACAGGAGGAATGGCCTTAGTGTAGCAGACTAGTGGTTTATTGGCATTAGTATACAAAGGCAAACCAGGAAGAGCCCTTGGAAGTCCTGTTTCTCTTTTTGGTACATGTTCTGCACCAAATGACCTTTTGTCTTTTTTTTTTTTTGTCTTTGTTTTTGTTTCAACCCTCTCCATAGCAATGGCTGTGGGGCTCAAAGGTGAAGGGCAGAATGCACTAATTTTGCCTAAATTGTTTAGTGTTCCAGCTAGCTCCAGTGCTGAGCTTTTGTAGGACCTAAAAACCTGCTGCTCAGAAGTCCAGTTGCCAAAGTAGCTTTTATATTCTCTAGCTCTAGTTCATCTGCCATCACCTTTTCTGCCTCTCATCCCCAGGTTCTAACTACCACTAATGCTGTATTTACCCTTACCACTAATCAATAGGCAAGGACACATGACTCATAATAGCAAGTACTGAGAGAACAAACAATAATAATAATAATAAACCCAAAGCAGTGAAGATAAAAAAAAGACAGAATAAGATTTTTTTAAAAAAATCTTTACTAGTTAAGAATTAGAAAAATCTAAAAGTTCACCAGTATACTTTGAGAATTATGCCAATTTTTGTAAAAGAACATCTTTTAAAAAAATATTTATTCCCTTTTGTTGCCCTTGTTGTTTATTGTTGTCGTTATTATTGATGTTGTCATTGTGGGATAGGACAGAGAGAAATGGAGAGAGATGGGGAAGACAGAGAGAGGGAGAGAAAGACAGACACCTGGAGACCTGCTTAACCACCCATGAAGTGACTCCCCTTCAGGCGGGGAACCAGGGGCTCAAACGGGAATACTTATGCTGGTCCTTGCACTTTATGCCACCTGCACTTAACCTGCTGTGCTACCGCCCAACTCCCAAAAGAACATCTTATAGGACAATTTTCTTGTTTGTTGACAAACTAAGGTCTTTTTGACTGAGTTTCAGTTAAATTGTTTCATGGTAAAATGCCTCATGGCACAGAAGGCAGTTCTCTAAGACTCCAGAGTGGGTACATCTACCTTACAGTTTCCCACCAAGCAAATGAAATGCTTATAGCTCCTTGGTAGACAGTAGCTTATATTACTATTTCAGTTGTTATGGACAAAATGTAATCAGCCCTCACTGTACAGTTGGCAAAGTCTCAAGAAAGAAAAAACACTGTTCTAATATTAGCCATCTAGAAGTTACTCAAGTCAGTAAAGAATACATATTTTATTGGTTTTGCATTTTCCCTAGCATTATAGTTCTCCCCTGAAGTTCCCACTGATCTTTCTACTTTTGCATACAGAACTGAGATATATTTCTATTACCCACTGTGTAGAAAGGCATGAGCCAAGAGATTAGCAAGACATGTTTTAGCCATGAAGTAGACCACAGCTTGGGCAATACAGGAAGTACAGGAAAAAGAAAAAAAAAAGCTCTTCACTGGGTTCTTAATTGTTTGTTTGCTTGAAGAACTGGAGCCTCATTCATAGTGATTTCAGTGGTCCTAGACTCCTTTTTAATTCAAATGGAAAGAGAGAGAGAGGGAGAGGGAGAGGGAGAGAGAGAGAGAGAGAGAGAGAGAGAGAGAGAAAGACTGAGACTACAGTGCTGGTGCTCTGCCCCATGCCATGACACTTTCCATATGGTGTTGGGACTTGAATTTGAGCCATGCACATGACCAGGCAAGTTCACTACCTGGTAAGTTATCTCTTTGGTCCCTGTAGTATTCACTATGATTATAGAGACATACACAGGAGCTTAAGCTGCAGACATGGAAATGCCTGTTTTGTTTCTATTGATAAAGTGAAGGGCAGGAATTTTCCATAAGAAAAAACAGTACTTAACTACCATGTCTTTAAGAGTCATTCTAAGTTTTGTTTTAGTTTCTAAGAGAGAAAATATGGGTAAACACCATTCCAAATGAATAAAATATGATTTATTTACTCATTCACTAATTTCTTCCCTGATTACTTGGATTTTCTCTAGGCATTAAAAATAGAATGCTGGGAGAAATGATAAAAGTCTTTTGAATTGAAGTCTACTGGGGGGAGATATAAAAGATACCAAGTAATTACATAGTCACTAATTGTGTTGAGTGGCATGAAGCAAAACAAAGACAGCAGTTCAGAGCAATGTCCAATCTCTACAGAGATGGCATGAGTTTAGACTAAAGGGTGAAATGTGAACAATCTCAAGAGGCAAAAGGGTATCAGAGTCAGAAAGAGTCCCTTCTATGAGCTATTTCATTGATGTCTAGTCTAGTTAAGCCCTGATCATTGGTAAAGAAGCTGGACTTTTGATCTCAGACAGATGAAAACAGATAAATAATCCAGTATGTAGAATTCTGATTTTTCTTTTCTTTCACTATTTCTGTGATAAGTGTGTAAACCTCATTTCCTGTCCAATGCATCCTTTTCTAGATTGATCAGTTATAAAGGCCCAAACTTTATTATAAAAGAAGGAAGAGGAGGAGGAAGAGGAAGTGGGGGGAGGAAAAGGAGGAGAAGTAGAAGAGAAAGAAGGAGAATGGGGAACAGGAAGAGAAGAAGGAGAAGAAAAATAGCAAAATAAATAAGACTTTATCTCCTTAAAGCTTTCATTTATTCTCTTGACATAATAAAAGTCCTTATATCCCTTCCCCACAGTTCTGGGCCTGAAATAATCATTTATACTGTCTCAAAGTAAAAAAAAAAAAATTGCCATATGTCAAGCAAGGTAAAATATAAGTCTCATCAGATTATTCAAACGTACATTAAATATTTGTATTTTAAAAAAAAGTTGGACTGGGGAGATAGTATAATGGTTTGTAAGCCAGAGCTAGGCTGTGCTCTGGTCTCTCTCTCTTTGTATCTTTGTCTCTGTATCTCTCTCATTAAAATAATTAAATATTTTCAAATGTTATTCCACAGGTTCAAAAAGAAACTGAAACATTTTAATTAAGTGGGTAAAATAAAAAAAAGTTAAATAATCCATTACTAAAAAAGAACCTCATCACTCTCTAGACTTAGATGCATATTTTCAGTGCAAATGCAAAAAGAGCATTTATGAATTATAAGCTAAGGACTAGCAGGTAAATACTGCGATAACTTGCCAAAATTCATGTTTGCCAAAATTGAAACGTTCAAAACTAAGGATACATAGAAATATAAACACTGCTTAGTTATTAAATTCCACATTTTTTGTCCCACTTTCCCCATCAAATGATTCCAAGTGTAAGTGTAGACTGGTTGGTGAAGATTCTCCCTGGGGTATGGATAGATCTGCCAACACCCATGTCCAGCAGAGAAGCAGTTACAGAAGCCAGAACTCCAGCCTTCTGCATCCCAGAAAGAATTTTAGTCCATCCTCCCAGAGGGGTAAGCAACAGGAAAGTTTCCAATGTAGGAGATGGGACACAGAACTCTGGTGGTGGATACCATAAGGAATCACACCCCTGTTATAATTATACCCCTTACAATCTTGTAAATCAATATTAAACCACTAATAAAAAGTAAAGCAAACAAACAAAATAAAATTCCACAGGGGCCTGGCAGTAGAGCAGCAGAGTTAAGCATACATGGCGTGAAAACAAGTACAGGAGCAAGAGTCCAGGTTAGAACCGTTAGCTCCCTAACTTCTGGTGGGTCACTTCACCAGTGGTGAAGCAGGTTTGCTGGTGTCTTTTTTCTCCCCCTTTCTGTCTTTTCCTCCTCTCTCAATTTCTCTTTGTCCTATTCAACAGCAATGGCAACAATAACAAGGGCAACAAAAAAATGGGGGGGAGTGGATGACCTCTAGGAGCAGTGGATTCATAGTGCAGGCACTGAGTCCCAGTGATAACCCTGGAGGCAAAAAATAATAATAATAATAAAGATTTTACCAGGTAGTTAAATGGCTACACGTTAGATGAGAAAAGAAAACAAACCACCATCATTTAAAAAATAATGCTTGCTAAACATCATCTTACTATAGGGGGAGTCATAATGGCAACTGACTAGCAGGTCTGTATTCCTTCACCTTTACAACAGCAAAGAGTCAATATTATGAGGAACAACATGCATAAAAAGAAAAAGAAACTCATAATGAATGGGTTTAGATAGGAACTTTGCATCCAGGCTGTGAGGACAAAGAGATTCTCATGCAATGAAGGCAGATACTCTCTGATTTGGTTGTTATTGTTGTTGTTGTTATCTTTATTTATTGGATAGAGACATTCAGAAATCAAGAAGGCAAGGGTGGTAGAGAGGGAGAGATACAGAGAGGCATCTGCAGCTCTGCTTCACCACTCACAAAGCTTTTCCCCTACAGATAGAGACTGGGGACTGGAACTCAGGTCCTTGCACATTGAAATGCTCAACCAGGTGCATCACCACTGGCCCTCAGCAGATGCTGTCTGTACCAGCCCACTCACCACTCCAATCTGCATGAACTCACCCAGCTCTTAGCTCACATCTCCACTATAACCATTTTGGCTATTGGCTCTTGGTGATTGCAGACCAGTTACAAGAATGCAAGGGATTCCTCGTCAATAAAATTAAAAATATGAAGAAAAATTTCAAAGAGATACATGGTACGGTGAGTACACTGAATGAAATCCATGCTAATTTGGAAAGCTTAAGAAAGAGACTCAATCACATTGAAGAGGGAATATCAGGATTAGAGACTAAAATGACCAAAATTTTTCACATGGAAGAAAAAGGAAGAGGGGAGGAGGGGGAGGAGGAAGAAGAAGTGGGGGGAGAGGAGGAGGAGGAGGAAAAAGGAAGTAGCTGATCCTTGCTGCCAACTAGGTTTTAAAATGCCACTGTAATCTTGGTGAGACACTGAAGAGCTGTGAACAAGAATTTAGTAACATGCTAAAAAAAATTTTTCAATGCCATTGTCTGGAGAGACACTTTGAGTCAGAGACTGGTTTCTTGGAAGTGGCTAGGCAGTGTTAAAAAATTCCAATATCCAAGCCAGGTCAATTACAATAGAACCTCTGGGAGAAGACGCCAGTCACTGTATTCATAAAGCTCTTCAGCTGATTCTATTGTGTGCCAGGTTTGAACTGGCAAAATACTGAGCAGTAGACCTGCATCTTCTTTATTAATGTGTGATGTCATACTTATCTCTCTGACATATTTTTGGCTATACTAATAAAAAGCTAAGAGCCATATAATCTCTTCATATTTCTTCATAGAACTGATCACTACCTAATATTTTAATAAACTTTAGTAATATTTGAAGCATACACAAAAACTCTGTCTCCCCTTTCAGAATGTTTCATTATGCTAGAAACTGTGACTAGAACAGTAGTTATAGTATATGCTCAAAATACTTTTATTACTATTATTTGATGTACTGTTATTAAATTGATGCTACATGTACAGTTTTAGCTGACTGGAGATGGAAAGGGTGAATTCTATCATTAGTCAGTGTAACCTTAGCATATCAGATCTTTCAACATGAAAAGAAAACAAATAACTTAGGGATAAGAACATATTAACTATGGTAATGGAGAGAGAGAGAGGGAGAGGGAGCCAACAGACTTTATATGTACAATTTATAAAACTATTGACCTACTAACATGATGGCAAAGGAGGACCTAGTGGGGGTTGAATTGTTATGTAGAAAACTGGGAAATGTTATGCATGTACTAACTACTTCATTTTACTTTCAACTGTAAACCATTAACCCCCCAATAAAGAATTTTTTTAAAAATATGGACCTACTAATGATAATATGGTCACATTAGATTGAATTCACTTTGTAAATAGGAAAATCTTCATAGATATACAACTATTATAACACAACAAATACTTTAGTAGACATGAATGAATGATGATCAAAAGCTTTGTACTTCTATAAAATACAATTCAAATACAGACCAATAAAATCTGGTCTAATAAAATTAACTTCAAGTGACAAACAAAGTTTTATTGCAAAAAACAAAAAGGAAGAAGAAAGAAAAGCCATTTCTGCATTTAATAAGAATGAACTTCACTTTAACTTTTCACTTATCTAGTTGACTCTTTTCATTTGTAGTATGGTGGAATAGCTTCTAATTAAACTGTTAAAATGGTTTTCTTTTTGAAAAATAGTGTGTTTTAAATGAATCCTTATAATATTTAATTATAGTATTAAATATAATGCTGGCAAATGTAAAGTTCCAGTGTAATGAAGTTCTTTTGTGTATAACAACCATGACAGTGACAATAAATGTAAGTTTGTAATTTACAGAGGTTGAATCCCCTCATACTGTAAATATGTTCTGAGCAGCAGATTTATTTAAATGTAGCCTAAGGACTCTGGCTACTAAATGTAAGTAGACAATATGTTTTCACCTATGTGTTTTCAGATGATCATAAAAAATGATGTATTGGAAAATATGAACATACTTTATTTCAAAATGGTGGACTACATTTATTGTCAGATCATTTTATTTTTGTTTCTATTTCTAAAATAAAAATATATATTTGTTGACTAGTAAAATGTTTTCCCTTTTACTAAATACTTCACTACTAAGTGAAGGATTTCAGAAAGGTGTTATACAGAGGAGTCAGTTCTCTAAGAAAAAATCATAATATATTCTAATGTACTGAAAATATACATATATATCACTGATATTAAATATTACTATCTCTGGGTGTTGAAATTGCAGGTTGAAGATTGAATGATTGATTTTTTTCTCTATGCTTTTAGGCATATATATGGTAGTTGCCTACTAATATGGCAGCTATTAATTTCTACCTCATAGCAAATAGGCCCTTCTGTAATCTGATTCTTGGGTTGGGGATGCTAGCATAATGGTTATATAAAGAAATTCTCATGCCCAAGGCTCCAATGTCCCATACTCAATCCCCATAACACCATAAACCAGGGTTGAGCAGTACTCTGGTAAAACATAAACAAACAAAAATGCTATAATCTGATTCCCTTAAAGGTGAGGCTGGCCAACTTGCTTCCAACAAATGCAGTGCTGTAGTTTGTTGGTTTCACCTTGACTTGTCTCTTACTTTTTTTTTTTTTTTTTCTGTTAGCTTGTACTGGGAAAACTGGCTGTTATGATCCAGTCACGTAAGAAACTCTTGCATGAATGTTAAAGCATTTCTAAATCCCTGTTCCCATGACCTTTCCCAGTGGAACCTCTAGGTCAGGCTACCTACACCTTCTGCTTCACTGTAACCTCAGGAGAGACCTAGACTCAGACACACTCACAAGTCACACCAGAATCTGGATCCATAGAAACAATCAGTCCATGTTATTGTTTCAGGCCACTGAACGCTGTGGTGACCCATCATGCAGCAACTGAAAGATGGTAAAATACTTTTTCTTATTATGGATTTTATAATAAGAGAATTCTGGTAAGATGGCTTTTTCTTTTTTAAATTATCTTTATTTATTGGATATTGATAGTCAGAAATTGAGAGGGAAGGGGGAAAGAGAGGAGAGAGACAGAGAAACACCTGCAGTCCTGTTTCACCGCTTGTAAAGCTTTCCCCCTGCAGGTGGGAACCTGGGGCTCACACCTGGATCCTTGTTCAGTGTAACATGTGAGCTCAGCCAGGTGCTCCACCACCTGGCCCCCAGTTTTCTTTTTTCTTTGCTTGTTTTTTCCCTGTCTTCTTTTCTCTCTTTTTCTTTTGTCTTTTTTTTAAAGTTTTTTATTACCCCTTTTTTTTTGCCCTTGTTATATTTTTATAGTTGTTGTAGTTATTATTGTTGCTTTTGATGTCATCATTATTAGATAGGACAGAGACAAATGGATAGAGGAGGGGAAGACAGAGGGAGGAGAGAAAGACAACTGCAGACCTACTTCACCACCCATGAAGCAACTCCCCTGCAGGTGGGGAGCTGGGTGCTTGAACCAGGATGCTTGAGCCGGTCCTTGTGCTTCACACCACATGCGCTTAAGCCGCTGTGATACCACTCGACTTCCTTCTTTTCTCTTTCTGAGAACAATGTGGTCAAGTAGAATTACTCCACCTGTTTGGGAACTTAATATTGGTGGACTTTGCGGGCACTACACTTTGTCTACCAGTCTTCTTGCTCTGATTTTGATTGGAAATGTATTTGCCATGTCTTACCACAAACTGATGTTAAATATGTGTGTGTACCTTCTGTTTTATCCCCTGCACCATCTCCTAGGCACTGAGATATGCATGTCCCATGATGATGCTCCGGTTCTCTTTCTGTACCTCTCATTCTCTAATGAGTAAATAAAATATTTTTCTAAATAAACAAACTATGGAAAGAAGTCACTGTGTATTCTTGGGCAGGGGTAGACAGCATAATGATTATGCAAACTGACTCTCATGCCTGAGGCACCAAAGCCCCAGGTTCAATCCCCTGCACCACCATACACCATAAGCCAGAACTGAGCAGTGCTCTGGTAATTAAAAAAAAAAAAAAAGTCACTGTGTATTCTTAGAAACTGTTCTACAGATATTGGTGTTACTTTTTTTTGTATTATCTTTATTTATTGGATAGAGACAACCAGAAATCAAGAGGGAAGAGGGTGACAGAGAGGGGGAGAGACAGAGAGATACTGCAGTCCTTCTTCACCACTCACAAAGCTTTGCCTCTGCAGATAGGAACTGGGGACTGGAACCCGGGTCCTTGTGCATTGTAACACATGTGCTCAACCAGGTGTACTACCACCCAACCCCAGCGTTACTTTAACAATAAACCCAAAGCACCTCCTGAAGTGGGTAATAAGTAGAAAAATTTTGTCCTTTGATTTTTGCCTTCAGATGCATCACTATAAATATAGAACAGCAAGTTCATAGCAAATATCGCAGTTCAAGGATTAGGTTCATCTCAAAAAATGCTAAAGAAAGACAATATGTTCCTTGCTTTGGTCAAAGACATAAAAACCTGAATTGTATAGAGATTCATTGATGAGCCACCTGAGTGGATGTATGTAAGCAAGTCCCATCATGAACAGTACAAAGCACCACATCATGCACAGAAGCTACTGTCTAGACAGCTTTTATCACTGATCCCATATTCCACATGACCATCTGAATCAAGAATAATAAGATAATGTCCATAGTTACAGAAGTGGAAAATATTTATGGTATACAGTGAGATGGTGTCTTTATTTCACGTGCCTGAAAATCATGCAGTGGGGAGAAGTAGAAGCCTCCCCCCCCCCTTTTAAAGATGTGGACCAGCACCAGAATCCCTGCCTTAGATTCTAGATAGCTTTTTGATAGAAAACACTCTCCCAATTAATCAGGGTTGCTAGCCTATGGTGAGCTTAATTAAAATCAATGGAGGAAAAAAAATTGAATACTAAGAATCACTTGTTGGGGCTCACAAGATGTAAATGAGTCAAATATGAAATATCCAAATAACCTTGGGTCATGGGCTTTGTTTAGTGATTCCCTTATTGATCCACTGATCCACCTTTTCCTCTCTTCTGCTATCTCATAGTTTGGGGGTTTGGTAAAGACTGAGTTTTAGAGTTGAAGTCCCTGTACTGTTTTTTTGCCCCTACTATTGCTATCTTTATCCTTTTTCTGTTCTGTTTCTCTATTAGTAGTTTTTGGGTGGGGGGGATAAGGATGATTGTGTGATTTCACTGATTTCTAGCCCACCTGTTTCACTCAGATAAACAAAGAGAGACAGAGAGGGAGGAACCACCGCATCTGAGCTTCCTCTGGTGCCATAGCCTATTCCATGTGCCGCCAGGGTTGGAACCAGGGTCACGCACATCTCAAAGCACATGCTCTACCTGACCTTCTATAGACAGTTTTTCCTCTGGCTCTAAGATGTTTTATTCATAGGTGTATAACAGAAATAATGCTACCAGCTACAGAAAAATCTTGTTGTTTAGAGGAGCCTAGAACTGAGCAGGCTTCTTGCTTCAAAATACAGGGAAAATAGTTTTGTTTTGTTTTTTACTTTACCTCATTAATTGTATGCATCTGAAATTGCATTGTGCCCAATTATTTTTATTTTTTTTAAATTTTGTTTTAATTATCTTTATTTATTGGATAGAGACTGCCAGAAATAAAGAGGGAATGGGATGATGGAGAGATAGAGAGACAGACAGACAGACAGACAGACACAGACCTGCAACATTACTTCGCCATTCACAAAGCTTTCCCCCTGCAGGTGTAGGCCACAGACTCAAACCCAAGCCCTTGTGCATTATAATGTGTCTGCTCAATCAGGTGTGCTACGACTTGGCCCCTATTCTACAAAATTCAATTGAATTCTGGGGCATTCTCTTCCCAGAAATGAATAAATGATACAATATCATCTGTTTGTTCATTTACAAGATTATAAGATTGCAGACCAATGTTCTATGACCTGCAACCTCCTTATCTTCCCCCCCTTCAGGGTTAATGCTAAGGTTCAGTGACTGCATGAATCCACCACTTGTGGTGACATTTTTACTTTTCCTTTGATCAAGGGTGAGAGACAGAGAGAAAAGAAGAGATGGAGAGAAAAATAGAGAGAGAGAAGGAAAGACACCTTTAGGTCTGTTTCACCGCTCGTGAAGCCTCCCCCCCTGAAAGATGGGCCTGGGACCTTGAGCTAGGGTCTTCACACATGGTAGCTATGTACCCTACTGGATGCACTCCCACAAGTATACTTTAAATTTTTTATTATTCTTTTATTCTAGTCTGGCTTTAGATAGATACAAAGAAGCATAAAGGGAGAGATTAAAGTGAAAGAAGCCATTACACCAGAGCTTTCTTGTATCTACTGGGGGCCGGGCTCAAGCTTGGGTTATACACATGGCAAAGTAGCACACCATCAAGTGGACTATTTTGCCAGCCCACTAAGGAATTTAACAGCAAAAGTAACCAACTCCTTCTTTCTTTCCTTTCCCATTCTCTTTGTCATGTGACTTTAGCATTATTCTCACAAAGGCAGAGTATTTCTCTAACTCTTCTGTCTTGATCAAGCCAGTAAAACAGAGTGGAGGTACCAATCCCTAGTGAAGGTTTTCAAAACCTGTAGTTTGCATTTTCTCATTTTTACCATGCTGTGATTGATGGGGAAGATTCCACCAAACAGGGAGCCCTGGAACATGAAATAGAGTCAACTCTGTAGGAAGTGGCATTTATCTATCCTATACCACGTAACAACCACAGCCCTGGGAATATTATCAGATTCATCCATGATCAGAAGAGCCACTCAGACATGAAAGCAATACCTTTTGTTGTGTGCTAACCATATTTTGTACTTTTGTTATATAGGGTAGGTGCAGTTTGTCGACTATCACTAATTGACAGCACAAGTTCAGTATCCCCTCTCATCTATCCAATGCAGAAACTAATAGGGGAAGCAGTATGTATACAAGCATCACCAGGAAGTCTATGTTTACACATGAATGTATGTGTGTGTGTGTGGGGGGGGGGTTATGTGTGTAAAATAGAAAGGGCATTGTTGATGCTTCTCTACATGGATGACTGCAGAGAATTTTTTCTTTATCTCAAGACAACACTTAGTAATTAAGCCACAGAACACTTCTTCATTCACCTTCTAACTTAATTATCTACCAAGTAGCTTACAGCATACTAAATATCAGACATAGAACCATGACTTGATTGTGGGCACTGCTTTTGAACGAAATTCTACTTGTTGTCATACTGGGAAATATAATAAAAGGAGTGCTCTGTCTCCTTTTTGTAAATTTTAAATGTGAATCAGCAGTGCCCTATAGCTAATTATGATTAGGTTTTGTAAATACTTATCTTCTGTTTAATTTGGTACAAAAACCAAAACAGTCTAAATGAAAAGAAAAGAAGTGTCAGTTTGTTTTTTCCCTCCTTCTACAATGTCATACCTCAAGGTTAGACTCCCTTTAAAATATGAAACTCTTGACATTGGAGGTATGGAAAAATAAAGTACATGTCGCTCAGTGGGCGCCAGGGACCTATATTATGTCCTACTGTTGGTTACAGAATTTTCAATATTTCCTTATCCTTTTTCACTCATATGAACTGCAGCTTATAGCAGTGGTAATCATTTCCTGTGTTTGAAAAAGAGATGAAAGCATTCATGGATGAAAGCAAGTTGGATTTAATCTCCTTCTCTCTCATCCAGTACACTGTACTGATCATTTTCCAAAAAAACAAGACTTAAGCTCATTTTTGTCATGACAAAACTAGTTTCATAATAATCAGATGGCAATTCCTAGTGTACACAATTCTAATATAATTACCAGGAGAAATGTAGAGGGAGTTGCAGGTTTGAGATAAAGAAAAGCCTGTGAATTTTGTATTAATGTTTCAGACTCTCTTATTTGTGCAAGTAATCAATCTTTCGGGGAGTAGAATAGTAATTCTTTGTAAAAAAAAAAAAATGACAAGAGTCAGAGGAAGAAAGAAGATAATCTGAGTTCCATTCGGTACACAGCAGGTCAGCTGTGATTGACAAAGCTCATCACAAAACTACAGCTCACGGAGTAATCCCAGTAGCAGAGTCTCATTTGCAGCCCAAGCAGTGTTAATGACATGTTTAACAGCTGCTTGTTGAAGTTTGGAATCTGCATTAACCCGCAGAGCAGTGAACAGAGAAATGAGGGAAAGTATTGAAATCAAGCCTTCATTATTCTGACAGCCCAGGTGAAAGGGTGCCCAGAGGTTGTAGAGAGGCAGGGCAGAGGGTCTGGAAGGTGGCTAGTTCAATTGCTTGTGAGGATCATCTCAGATATGACAACAGTGTGATCAATATACACAGAGGACAAAAAGAAAGAAAGAAAGAAAGAAAGAAAGAAAGAAAGAAAGAAAGAAAGAAAGAAAGAAAGAAAGAAAAAAGAAAGGAAGGAAGGAAGGAAGGAAGGAAGGAAGGAAGGATGGAAGGAAGGAAGGAAGGAAGAAAGGAAGAAAGGAAGAAAGGAAGAAAAGAAAGTAAACTAACACACTCAACTATGAGATAGTGAGGCAGGGAAATCAGAAGAAGAAAGTTCTGACTTGGGACACCAAGTATTACACAGGCACTGCTGTCAATATAGATCCTCGGAGTGTTAGATCCCAGTGAAGGTTGTCACATCAGTAGGACCACGTGCTGCTGTGTCCATAGGTTCCTCCACCCCCAGGAATGTTAATTATCCACTCCACCTTTTAGTGTTAATATAAAAATTAAACTAAAATATGTAAGGACCCCAAGACTAGCAGACACTCAATAAAGAGTCACAATTGCTGATGAATGGGCAGTGGCACACCAGGTTGAGCACAGATATCACCATGCATAAGGACCTAAGTTTAAGCCCCTGTTCCCCACCTGAAGGAGGGAAGCTTCACAAGTGGTGGAGCAGGGCTGCAGGTGTCTCTGCATCTTTCCCTCTCTATCTGCCCCTTCCCTCTCAATTTCTCTCTGTCTCTATCAAATAAATAGAAAGAAGGGGGAAAAAAAGAATTGACATTACCTTTAGTGGAAAATGACAAATACAAATTTCACTGGCATAAATTCTCTCTCTCTCCCTTCTCTCTCTCTCTTCTCTCCCTCTCTCGCTCCATCTCTCTCTCTCTCTCTCTCTCTCTCTCTCTCACACACACACACACACACACACACACACAAACACACACACACACACACACACACACACACACAAAATCTTACCCTTTGCTAGAATGATAACATCCTGGGACCAATGAGATTATTTTTTCAACTTTATTTACTGATCTATCCCAAAGAGCTAAAGTTATCACTTAAAAATATATATATATATGTGCAGGAGAAATCAAGATGGCCAACAGCATAGGCCCTTGCTTGCTTTCTCCATTGGACACACCAAAGAATTTTCAATAAGTCTATTCCAGATAAGAGGATCCCAATTACTATAATAGCTAAGAAGCCTTGCAAGAAAGAGGACAGAGAAATAAACCCTCTCGGCAGTAAGATCCTATGATGAGACAGCAGGTCCTATAAGGGGACCTCAGAGGAGGGGGGAAATAAGGTGGGATTTACCCAGCCCTGAGCAACATTTGAATTTCAGTGGACAACAAACACCATGGAGGCAATCAATAACTAAGATGCAGGGAGCCACTGCAAAAGACATATTTAATCTCAGAATCTGCTAGAGAGCCCAAGCCCCAGTTTCGTTCTCTCCAGCAGTGTAAACTACTCTTCCCTGGGCAGAGCTTCCTTGCAGTACACTTGCAGTTGCATTCTTTGTCTCAGTCTTCCTAGATCTGAAACTATGATTCTCCACATCTCTGATTTGAGAGTCAGAGCGGTAGCACTGTTGTCCAGACCTATCTGCATCCCACAGCATTGCTTCTACACACTTAGTCCTGGTGGCAGCCCCTCCCACTCAGCTCTGTGGTGGAAATCTGCACCGCTTTGACCTTGTGAGTTCTTTTGGCCCAGAGTTTCTGTTGACCTATGACTCTGCCCAGCTATCTCTGACATATGGGATCAGCACGGAGTCTTCAGATGAGAGCCTTTGAGTCTTGAGTGGGACCAGCTCTCTGGTGGGCTATATCAGGCACTAATCATCCCCCTCTCACATATGAAGAGGTGACCCCTACTGGGCCTTCACTATAGCTTTGCCTAAACATACTGCTCTGGATCCAAGCTGCCACACTTCTACTACTGCAAGTGAGATCTGTGTGTCCATCCCTGCCTCCACTGGAGCTTCACTTTGGCTTCCTTGTCTCTCTGAAGAAAGAATTTTTGGATGAGTTCTTTCTGGGACTTTACAACAGCTTCACCCAGGAAAGGCTACCTCAACAGGAGGAATCCACAAGCATATCCAGTGCTAGTATCTTAGTCTTATCCTGAAAGATACTTGTTCCCAGTGGTAGTCTTTATGTCCTATCCTCTAACTTCTGATACTGCATATTAGAATGGGGCCCTTTCAGAGTCATGTGGCCACAGGTTCATCCCAGAAGATTAGTAACCCCTCTCAAGCATCAGCCACCACTTTCCTGATTCTGTAGATATCAAGCACAAGTAAAGAACTCCTGCAGCAGTTCCTACGTTTCTACCTGCACACTTGTAGGAGCCCATCCCACTCAAGTGTCAGCTATTAGCTCTTTGTTCACAAGAACTTCATACAGTAGCATTGACTGCAACAGCTCTGTGCTTCCTCCTCCTATAAACTGTGTGGACTGACTAACTTTCCCTGGATTTGCTTCCAAACTCTCCTAATCAGATTAGCTATCTCTCTCCACCCAGATGTTTCCACAGCAGAGAGTTCACTACTGCTTCTGATCACTAATGTTGGAAAACTCCAGTTCTACCCAGACTCAGTCCATCCTCCACAGAGAACTCCTTAAGAATACCTGTTCTTGTTTAGGGCTGGTCAAGCAGCAATAATGGGCAGAGAAAGGAGTTCTTCCCTACCAATGAATCAAGGCAAAAACCCTGAGAAAGTATCAAATATATCAGAAATGTGTATAAATATGTATGCTTTCTGAAGAACTCAAAACATTAGTCCTCTGAATGTTCAGTGAAATGAAAAAGAAATTAATGGAGGGAAACCTCAACAAGGACAGAGAAAGTAAAGTTCAAACATAAATCAAAGAGTTAAAGAGTATAGTCACTGAACAAAAGAATACAGTTGAGTGGCTCAACTCAAGATAATAAAAGATGAAAATCAGAACAGTAAACCTGAGGATAAAAAACTAAAAAATTAAAGTGGATGGACAATGGTACATCTGGTCAAATACATACATTACAGTGCACAAGACCCAAGTTCAAGCCCCTGGTCCCTGCCACAGGCGGAAAGATCACAGGTAGTGAAAAAATGCTACAGGTGTCTCCATCCTATCCCACCCTTCCCTCTCAATTTATCTCTGTCTCTATTGAAAATAAATAAAAGTCATTCCAAAAACAAAACTAAAAGCATGAAATAAAACGAAAAGAAAAAAATAAGTAGCAATATAATATAAGAAACATATGGGTAAGCATTAAAAGAAACAATATTTGCATCATAGGTATCACTGAAAAAGAAGAGGAAGAAAGTGAAAGGACACCCTTAATAATAGCTGAGAACTTCTCCAAACTGAGAAAAAAACAAAACATTCAATATTCACATAAAAACTGCAACAAATTCTCCTAAATACATGCTTTCATTAAATGCTTATGGCTTAAACACACTTGTGAAAAGGCAAAGAGCATCAGATGGATCAGGAGACATAATCCAACTATCTGCTGTTCATAAGAAACACTAAATAATTTTTTTTTAATTTCTTTCTGGGCTAGCTTCGCAGTAGAGAGAGATGATCCAGGAACCAAGCTCATGGTGGTAGCAATACAAATCTTTATTCATGCGGGAGCCCCAGAGTTGGGTGTGAGCACAGCGGGTTAAGCCACATGGTGCCAAACTGCAATGGCCATTATCCGCCTCCCTCTCTGCACACCTGCCCTCCTCCAGGTTGGGCCATGGAAAGATAGAAACAAGAAACAGAAGTGGCTTTTATAGGATAAAACTGGAGTGACAAGTCAGAAACTGAAATGGCTAGGAAAAGGGAGTGGAGAAAGGCAAAAAGCATGCTGGGAAGGTGGAAGCTTCCTTAGCAACTGTTGCGATGGTTTTAGCCAGTGGGATTAATATTACCATGCAGACAGGGCAGGTCTTGAGATAGAAAGAAGATAGATCAATGGGTGGCAATCTTTCATGCAAAACAGTGATTATGTATATAGGCCATAGTGTCAGCAATGGAGGATGGAGCAGAGCAGGGGTGGGTGCTGGCTTAATACCCGACAATTTCTTTATTAGGGAATTATTTTTTTACATTCGACAGTAAATACAGTAGTTAGTACATGCATAACATTTCTCAGTTTTCCATATGACAATACAACCTCCACTAGGTCCTCTGTCATCTTTCTTGGACCTGTATTCTCCCCCCACCCCACACTCTACCCCAGAGTCTTTTACTTTGGTTCAATATATGCCAATTTCAGTTCAGGTTTAATTTGTGTTTTCTATTCTGATCTTGTTTTTCAACTTCAGCCTTACAGTGAGATCATCCCATATTCATCCTTCTGTTTCTGACTTATATCACTTAACATGAAACTTTCAAGGTCCAAGTTTGGCTGAAAACAGTGAAGTAAACATTTTTATAGTTTTATAGTTTTGGTTATTACAAATTGTGCTGCTAAGAACATAGGTGTACACAGATCTTTTTGGATGGGAGTGTTGGGTTCCTTAGGATATATCCCCAGGATAGGAATTGTAGGGTCATAGGGTAGGTCCATTTATAGCCTTCTGAGAGTTCTCTAGAATGTTCTCCACAGAGGTTGGACCAATTTATATTCCCTCCAGCAGTGCAGGAGGGTTCCTTTGACCCCACAACCTCTCCAGCATTTGCTGCTGTTACGTTTTCTGATGGATGGCATTCTCACAGAGGTGAAGTGGTATCTCACTGTTGTCTTTATTTACATTTGACAATCAAAGACTTGGAGCATTTTTTCATGTGTTTCTCATCCTTTTGGATCTTTTCTGCAGTAAATATTCTATCCATGCCCTCCCCCCCATTTTTGGATGAGGTTATTTGTTTTCTTGTTGTTGATTTTGGCAAGCTCTTTATATATTCTGGTTATTAGACTCTTGTCTGATGTATGGCATGTAAAGATGTGAGGGGTCGCTTGGTCTGGGTAGTGGTTTACTTGATGTGTCAAAGCTTTTTAATTTGATGTAGTCCCGTAGGTTTACGTTTGCCTTAGTCGTCTTTGTAATTGGATTAGTTTCATTGAAGATGTCCTTAAAATTTATGTGAAAAAGAGTACTGCCAATATTTTCCTCTGAATATCTGATAGTTTCTGGACTAACATCCAAGTCCTTGGTCCACTTGGGATTTACTTTTGTATTTGGTGAAATATAGTGGTTCAATTTCATTCTTGTGCATGTTTCAACCCATTTTTTTCCCAACAGAATTTGTTGAAGAGACCCTGCTTTCCCCATTAAATAGTCTAGGCACCTGTGTCAAAGATTAGATGTTTGATTTTGGATGGGGTTGTTTTCTTGTTGTTGAGTTTGGCAAGCTCTTTATATATTCTGGTTATCAGTCTCTTGTCTGATAACCAGTATGGCATGTGAAGATCTTCTCCCATTCTTCCTTGTCAAAGATTAGATGATTACTTCTGGGCTCTCAATTCTATTTCACTGGTAAGTGTGTCTATTCATGTTCCAGTACCAAACAATTTTGATGACAACAGACCGATAATACAATTTGATTTCTGGGAGTGTGATGCCTCCAGTTCTGTCCTTTCTTCTCAAGGTTGTTTTGGCAATTCGAGGTCTTTTCTGGTTCCAGATAAACATTTGTTCTTTTCTCCTCAAAACTGTGGTTGGGATCTTGATGGGGGTAGCATTAAATTTGTAGATGGCTCTGGGTAGTATACTCATTTTGATGATGTTAATTCTTCCAACCCATGAACATGGAATATCTTTCCACTTCTTTGTGTCTTTTTCAGTTTCCTTGAGTAGAGACTCATAATTTTCACTATACAAATCTTTCACTTCTTTGGTTAGGTTTATTCCTAGATAGTTTATTGCTTTTGTTGCTATAGTAAAAGGAATTGATTTCTGGATTTCAGCTTCTTCTAACTTAGTGTTTGGATACAGGAATGCCACCAAATTTTGATTGTTAATTTTGTAGCCTGACACCTTACTGTATTGCTTGATGATTTCCAAAAGCTTCTTGCTGGATTACTTAGGTTTTTCCATGTATACTATCATGTCATCTGCAAATAAGGAGAGTTTGACATCTTCTCTTCCAATCTGTATCCCTTTAATTCCTTGGTCCTGCCTGATTGCTATGGCAAGAACTTCCAACACTATGTTGAATAGTAATGGTGATAGTGGGCAGCCCTGTCTAGTACCTGATCTGAGGGGAAATGCTTCCAGTTTTTCACCACTGAGTATAATGTTGGCTGCAGGTTTGCTATATATAGACTCCACTATCTTCAGGAATTTTTCCATCTATTCCCAATATTTGTAGTGTTTTGATCATAAAGGGATGTTGTATTTTGTCAAAGGCTTTCTCTGCATCTATTGATATGACCATGTGGTTTCTGGTCTTGCTTTTGATGATGTGGTGGATCACGGTGATTGATTTATGTATATTAAACCAACCTTGCATGCCTGGGATAAACCTCATGTGGTCATGATGAACAATCTTTTTTTTTATTTTATTTCTTTATTGGGGAATTAATGTTTTACATCCAACAGTAAATACAATAGTTTCTACATGCATAACATTCCCCAGTTTCCCATTTAACAATACAACCCCACTATGTCATTAATCATCCTTCATGGACCTGTATTCTCCCCGCCTACCCACCCCAGAGTCTTTTACTTGGGTGCAATATGCCAATTCCATTTCAGGTTCTACTTGTGTTTTCTTTTCTGATCTTGTTTTTCAACTTCTGCCTGAGAGTGAGATCATCCCATATTCATCCTTCTGTTTCTGACTTATTTCACTCAACATGATTTTTTCAAGGTCCATTCAAGATCGGCTGAAAACGGTGAAGTCACCATTTTTTACAGCTAAGTAGTATTCCACTGTGCATATATACCACAACTTGCTCAGCCACTCATCTGTTGTTGGACACCTGGGTTGTTTCCAGGTTTTGGCTATTACAAATTGTGCTGCCAAAAACATATGTGTACACATATATTTTTGGGTGGATGTGTTGGGTTCCTTAGGATATGTCCCCAGGAGAGGAATTGCAGGGTCATAGGGTAGGTCCATTTCTAGCCTTCTGAGAGTTCTCCAGACTGTTCTCCACAGAGGTTGGACCAATTGACATTCCCACCAGCAGTGCAGGAGGGTTCCTTTGACCCCACACCCTCTCCAGCATTTGCTGCTGTTACCTTTCCTGATGTATGACATTCTCACAGGAGTGAAGTGATATCTCATTGTTGTCTTGATTTGCATTTCTCTGACAATCAGAGACTTGGAGCATTTTTTCATGTGTTTCTCAGCCTTTTGGATCGCTTCTGTGGTGAATATTCTGTCCAAGTCCTCCCCCCATTTTTGGATGGGGTTATTTGTTGTCTTGTTGTTGAGTCTGGCAAGCTCTTTATATATGTCGGTTATTAAACTCTTATCTGATGTATGGCATGTAAAGATCTTCAACCATTCTGTGAGGGGTCTCTTGGTTTGGGTAGTGGTTTCTTTTGCTGTGAAGAAGCTTTTTAATTTGATGTAGTCCCATAGGTTTATACTTGCCTTAGTCTTCTTTGTAATTGGATTTGTTTCATTAAAAATGTCTTTAAAATTTATGTGGAAAAGAGTTCTGCCAATATTTTCCTCTAAGTATTTGATAGTTTGTGGTCTAACATCCAAGTCCTTGATCCACTTGGAATTTACTTTTGTATTTGGTGAAATACAGTGATTCAGTTTCATTCCTCTGCATGTTTCAACCCATTATTTCCAACACCATTTGCTTTCCCCATTTAATAGTCTGGGAACCTTTGTCAAAGATTAGATGTCCATAGGTGTGGGGCCTCATTTCTGGGCTCTCAATTCTATTCCACTGGTCAGTGTGTCTATTCATGTTCCAGTACCAAGCAGTTTTGATGACAGTGGCCCTATAATATAGTTTGAGATCTGGCAGTGTGATGCCTCCAGTTCTGTTCTTTTTTTTCAAGATTGTTTTGGCAATTCTAGGTCTTTTCTGGTTCCAGATAAACATTTGTAGCATTTTTTCTATTCTCCTAAAAAATGTGCTTGGGATCTTGATGGGGATAGCATTAAATTTGTAGATGGCTCTGGGTAGTATATTCATTTTGATGATGTTAATTCTTCCAACCCATGAACGTGGAATATCTTTCCACTTCTTTGTGTCTTTTTCAATTTCTTTGAGTAGTGACTCATAAGTATACAAGTCTTTTTCAGTATACAAGTCTTTTACTTCTCTGGTTAGGTTTACTCCTAGATATTTTATTGTTTTAGTTGCTATACTAAAAGGAATTGATTTCTGGATTTCAATTTCTTCTAACTTAGTGTTTGCATAGAGGAATGCCACTTACTTTTGAATATTACTTTTGTAGCCTGACACCTTACTGTATTGCCTGATGATTTCCAAAAGCTTCTTGCTGGATTCCTTAGGTTTTTCCATGTATACTATCATGTCATCTGCAAATAAGGAGAGTTTGACATCTTCTCTTCCAATGTGTATCCCTTGAATTCCTTGGTCCTGTCTGATTGCTATGGCAAGAACTTCCAACACTATGTTGAATAGTAATGGTGATAGTGGGCAGCCCTGTCTAGTACCTGACCTGAGGGGAAATGCTTCCAGTTTTTCACCATTGAGTATGATGTTGGCTGCAGGTTTGCTATATATAGACTCCACTATCTTCAGGAATTTTTCCATCTATTCCCAATATTTGTAGTGTTTTGATCATAAAGGGATGTTGTATTTTGTCAAAGGCTTTCTCTGCATCTATTTATATGACCATGTGGTTTTTGGTCTTGCTTTTGTTGATGTGGTGGATCACATTGATTGATCTACGTATATTAAACCAACCTTGCATGCCTGGGATAAAACCACTTGGTCATGATGAACAATCTTTTTGATATACTGCTGTATCCGGTTGGCTAGAATTTTGTTCAATATTTTCGCTTCTATGTTCATCAGAGATATTGGTCTGTAGTTTTCTTTTTTGGTTGTGTCCCTGTCTGCTTTTGGTATCAGGGTGATGTTGGCTTCATAGAAGCTGGCAGGGAGTATTCCAGTGTCTTCCATCTTCTGGAAGACTTTTAAAAGAAGAGGTATTAGTTCTTCTTTGAAGGTTTTGTAGAATTCATTTGTAAAACCATCTGGTCCAGAACTTTTATTTTTGGGGAGATTTTTGATAACTGTTTCAATTTCATTAGCTGTGATGGGCCTGTTCATGTTATCCACTTCCTCTTTACTTAGTTTTGGAAGTTGGTAGGTATCTAGGAAATCGTCCATTTCTTCCAGGTTCTCTAGCTTGGTGACATATAGTTGTTCATAGAAGCCTCGCATGATATATTGAATTTCTGTGGTGTCTGTTGTGATATCTCCTCTTTCATTTACTATCCGATTTATTTGGGTCTTCTCCTTTTTTTGTTTTGTGAGTCTGGCTAAAGGTTTGTCGATTTTGTTTACTCTTTCGAAGAACCAAGATTTACTTTCATTGATCTTTTGTATGGTTTTCCTATTCTCAATGTTATTTATTTCTGCCCTAACTTTAGTGATTTCTGTCCTTCTGGTTGCTTTAGGGTTCCTTTGTTGTTCTTCTTCTAGGTCTTGAAGATGTGAATCAGGCTGTTTATTTGTGCTTTTTCTTGTTTCCTAATGTGTGCTTGTATAGCTATGAACTTCCCTCTTAGGACTGCTTTAGCTGTGTCCCAAATATTTTGATAGCTTGTGTCTTCATTTTCATTGAAGTCTCGAAACATTTTGATTTCTTCCTTGATTTCCTCTTTGACCCAGAAGTTGTTAAGAAGTGTACTGTTGAGCTTCCACATTTTGGCACTGTTACTAATTTTTTGTTGAGATGAACAATCTTTTTAATATGCTGCTGTATCCAGTTGATTTGAATTTTGTTCAATATTTTAGCATCTATGTTCATCAGAAATATTGGTATGTAGTTTTCTTTTTTGGTTGTGTCCCTGTCTATTTTTGGTAGCAAAGTGATATTGGCATCATAGAAGCTGGAATGGAGTATTCCAGTATCATCAATCTTCTGGAAGACTTTTAAAAGTAGAGGTATTAGTTCTTCTTTGAAGATTATGAAGAATTCATTTGTAAAACCATCTGGTCCAGGACTTTTATTTTAGGGAAGGTTTTTGATAACTGTTTCAATTTCATTAGCTGTGATGGGCCTGTTCATGCTATCTAGTTCCTCTTAATTTTGGAAGTTCATAGGTATCTAGGAAATCATCCATTTCTTCCAGGTTCTCTAGCTTGGTGGCATATTGTTGTTCATAGATACCTCACATGATATGTTGAATTTCTGCGGTGTCTGTTGTGTTATTTCCTCTTTCATTTATGATACGATTTATTTGGGTCTTCTCCCTTTTTTGTTTTTTAAGTCAGGCTAAATGTTTGTCAATTTTGTTCACTCTTTCGAGAACCAATATTTACTTTTGTTGATCTTTTGTATGGTTTTCTTATTTTCAATATTATTGATTTCTGCCTTAACTTCGGTGATTTCTGTCCTTCTGATTCCTTTAGGGTTCCTTTGTTCTTCTAGGTCTATAAGATGTGCAGCAGGTTGTTTATTTGTGCTTTTTCTTGTTTCCTAACGTGTGTTTGTATGACTATGAACTTCCCTCTTAGTACTATCTTAGCTGTGTCCCAAATATTTTGATAGCTTGTGTCTTCATTTTCATTGAACTCACAAAACATTTTGATTTCTTCCTTTATTTCCTCTTTGACCCAGTAGTTATTAAGTAGTGTAATGTTGGGACTATTACGAATCTTTTGTTAAGTGTTAGTTAAGTGTTACTTTCATTCCACTGTGGGCTAAGAAGATGCTTGGGATGATTTCAATACTCTTGAATTTGCTGATGTTGTCTCTGTGGCCTAATATATGGTATATCCTTGAGAATGACCCATGTGGACTTGAGTATAATGTGTATTCCAGTTTCTTGGGATGAATGATTCTTAAAATTTCCAATAGTTCTATTTTATCTATATCCTCATTTAGCTTTATTGATGTCTTTATTGACTTTCTGCCTGGATGACCTGTCAAGTTGAGAGAGTGGGGTGTTGAAGTCACCTATTATGACTGTGTTGCTGTTAGTATATTGCTGTACCTCTTTCAGTAGATGCTTGATGTATTTAGATGGCTTCTCATTGGGTGCATAGATATTAATAATTCTTAAGTCCTCTTAATTGACCAATTTACTGACATTAAGTAGTGTCCATCCCTATCTTTTTTAACTTTATTTATTTTAAAATCTATCATGTCATATATGAGAATAGCTATTCCTGCCCCCTTTTGTGGGCCATTCACTTGTTTTCCATTCTTTCACTTTGAATCTGTGTTTTTCTTGATCTAGGTGGGTTTCCTGTAGATAGAATATTGTTACATTGTGTTTTCTGATCCATTTTCCTACTTTGTGCCTTTTAATAGGTGGATTAAGGCCACTGACACTTACTGATATCAAAGATTGAAGATATTTTAATGCCATTCTTGCAGAGTTTTAGAGTGTTCTGATATATGGCATATTTATGGTGGTCTGTTTATAGGAGACCTTTCAGAACTTCTTTCAGGGAGGCTTGGTGATAGTTGATTCTTTCAACTGTTGCTTGTCTGAGAAGGTTTTGATGCCTCCATCTAGTCTGAATGACAGTATAGCAGGATACAGTAGTCTTGGTTGAATGCCTTTCTCATTGAGCACTCGATAGATGTCTAGCCATTCCCTTCTGGCCTGTAGTGTTTGTGTGGAGAAGTCTGCTGCTAATCTTATGGGTTTTCTTCTGTAGGTGACTCTTTGTTTTTCTCTTGCAGCCTTCAGGATACTTACTTTATCCTTATTCCTTTCCATTCTAAATATGATGTGTCTTGGTGTCTTTAAGTGTGGGTTAATTCTGTTTGGTACCCTCTGGGCTTATTGAACCTTTATGTCTTCTATGTTGTCTAGACTAGTGAAGTTCTAATCTATTATGTCCTGAAGAATGCTTTCTTCCCCTCCCTCTCTTTCTTCCTCTGGTAAGCCAATAATGCATATATTATTTCTTCTGAAGTCATACCACAGGTCTCTGTTGTTGTTTTCAGGATCTCATAATCTCTTTCTCAGATCTCTTACTTCTTTTTTAGTTGTCTCTGATTTGTCCTTGATCTTGATAATTCTGTCTTAAGCCTCATTTATTCTATTCTCTCTCCTCTCTACTGTTTTCTGGGGTTCATCTATTTTTTTTTTGCCCTGTTCCAATACTGTTTTAGATTTTTCAGCTAGTTGTGTTCTTTGCTCAGCTATTTCAGCTTTCAACTCTTTCATAACCTTGAGATAATTAGTGTTTTCTTCTAGGGTCTCATTTGTTGTTTCTGCATTTCTGATGACAATTCTTTCAAAATCTTTACTCACTCCTGTGATTATTTCCTTAACTAGTGTTTGGATGTTGACCTCATTGTTTTGTGCTTCAACCTTTGGGGGTCTTTTAGCTGGGCTCTTGTCCTGGTTCATTTCTCCAATATTTCTTATTGTTGGTTTAACCATTTTATATAGTATGTTTTGAGGTGTCTCTCTCTTAGTACTTTTCAAATTACTGATCACTATTGTCTGGATTTACTTGTGTCTAAGTAAGGTAATTAAAGTGTTAATGGTTGTATAAATTGACAGTTTTTTCAATAGTATTTTAATCCCTGAGTTGGAGCTCAGTTCCTTAAAAGTCTCTTTTGTTCTTTTCCTTCCCTGTATTCTATGAAAGCCTGAGGGCTTTTAAACTATAAATAGGCATTTTATCTTAATACCTCACTCCTGTTCAAGAGATAAAGCAGGGTGGGCAGAGATAATCCAGTAGTCATGCAAAGAGACTTTCACAGCCCACTGCTAGGCCACAACAGAGTTATAAATCTTCTCCTGAGTTTCTTTGTCAGTTCTCTGTCCCCTGGTGTCTGCCCAGGGCTTCCCTGCTGCTTCTCCAGATTCTGAGGGCAGTAGCAATGGAGACTCACAGTTGCATTTGGTGAGTTTCAGGGGATTCCACTCTTCCCTTCAGCAGTCCCCTTGTTGGTGAAACAGACTGGAGGTGGTGTCCCAACTGGTAAACTGCTAGATTGTTACCAGCCACTTAATCTTTCCCTAGGCTCCTCTCTGTCCATGAGCCACACGTGTTTGCACTCACTGGTGATTTGGTGGGTTCCTAAAGTTGTTCTAGTCCTGTCTTGTTGCAGTCCTAGGTGGTCTCCTCAACAAAGGCTCAGATTCTAAAGTTGAAAATCAACAGACAAATGGGAGCCTAAAGAATGTAGACAGCTATATTTGTTTCATACATAATAAATTTTAAGATAGGAAAAATATCAAAAGACAGGAAAAGACATTACCTAATAATCAAGGTATCAATAAACCAAGAGAACTTAATAATCATCAACATGTATGTATCAAATAAGAAAGCATCAACATATGCAAATCAACTAGCAGAACTTAAAAGATATACCCAGAGTAACACAATAATGGCAGGGTATTTTAACACCTCATTCTCTCAAATAGGTCAGCCATACAGAAGAGTAATGATGAAATAAGAGCTTTAAATGTTAAGCAGATTCTAGAACACTTATGAATACCTTCACCCCCTAACCCCCTCAAAAAAAGAAAAGTTGAATCCACATTATCTTCTACTGCACATGGCATATTCTCAAGTATTGAACATAAGCTATATCTCAACACATGGATCAATGAATTCAGGAATACTAAACTCATATAAAGATTTTTTTCAGATCACAGTGGAATTATATGGTATTCAAATCTAGGGCTGGGTTTGCCTGAAACCCATAGTATTACCTGTTAAATTGTGTTCACTATGTCCTACTTTCTCAGGATCTTCCTACGTAATGTAACTTTAATTACAATAGTGTTATCTACTGACCTTTGTCTCTATTTTGTCAAGCTCTTTTCTAGCCATTCAGATCCAGAAGTAGATGAAACTGATAAAATCTGTGTTCATGGACCTTACACTCTAGTGAGAAAGATGGATAATAAACAAGATACGTGGTCTTGCATATTACTTCTTATGTTATAGATGTAGATAAGTAGAATCCATTACAAAACAGGAAATACTTGCCTCTCTACATAGTCATCCTAGAAGCCCCATGCTTGGTTCAAGAAATGACTTTTAATGGGAGGAGGGCTGCTGGCAGGCAAACTGGCCTCCTGGGAAGCCGCCAGACCTCCAAGCGAGCTTGCAAATCACATTTGCCAGCAACCAGCTTCTTGCACACTCCCTGCCAAAAAATAATGCTTCCACTTCAAAAGTTTGAAAATCATTCTTTTTTTAAGCACTTAAATCCATAGAGTTCTAAAACTCAATGTCAAGTGAGAATTTGGAAGCACTTTGGAGTGCACAATCTTTCTTACAATAAAGAATATATGAAATGGGACAGTTGATGGACAACATCAAGACTTTCACGAGGAAAACAAATACATGCAAATACATGGGTACCCAGCAGCAAGTACAAATCCAGTTATCACTGAAACCTGGATACCACCTGGGCACTTCACCATAGTACACAGATTATCTGATGACACCAATTAAGGAAATGCATGGGACTCTTGCCTTTGAGACAAGTGAAGAGAATCAGTATCACATGATATATATATATATATATATATACATATATATATATTTCATGATGCAATGTATCATGCTCCTTCCTTCCCTTTCATTACTAATAAACTTCAAAAACTTAATTTTTGAAGGGTTTGAGGTTTTAATACATATTTTAACATAATGAAACTTATCTAAAAGGAGTACTATTCAAGGAAAAGAGAGACAACTCAACAGTAAACTCATGTACCTTACCATTTATGCACTCCCTGATGCCCATCATAATATGGCAGTACCACAGCAGCAAGAGAAGGTACAATGCTATGGTGTCTCTTCCTCTCTCTCTCTCTCTGTCTCTTGATCTGAATAAAAAAAAAGTGCTAAATACCCAGCACCATCATAAACCAGAGCTTCACAGTGCTCTTTTTTAAAAAAATGCTATTTAGATTCACCTTGGAACCTATTTTCTAAGCATATATTTGAGGGTCTACTAGGCTATACTGAACCAAATATTCAGTGTATGGTCAGGATATAAATGTATAGGTTGTATCACTGCTGGTGAAGTGCTGGGAATCTCATATGTAATAATACCTAATATTTCCCTATGAGGTCTAAAATGTACATATACAATGTTTTCTCCTAATGGGTCAAAAGATAAGCTTAAAACTTTGATCCTTTTCTTCTTTGTAATTTGATATTTAATTTATTTCAACTTACTATTTCTTTTTTATTAGTGATTTTGATTTATAAATTTATAAGATTGCAGGGGTATAATTCCACACCATTCAAACCACCAGAGTTCTGTGTCTTCATTTTCTCCTGAAATAAAGAACTACTGAAGTAGTTCTCCCATAGTCACAGATATTGGTTGACCATTCTTGCTATATCTATCTACCTATCTGTCTATATATAGTTTTAGCCTGTTCTTCTATGGTCCTGCTTTCTCTTTCTTTCTGAGTCATATCTATACCTATTACTACTTTTTAAAATATTTATTTATTCCCTTTTATTGCCCTTGTTGTTTTATTGATGTTGTTGTTGTTGTATATGCAGAGTTTCTCATTGGGAATATGCACAGTCCCCTTGCTTGCTGGCCACCATTGGCCATTTGTGGGTTACATGATGAAAATAGAAGGCCTCTAGCACACACTTTAGCTGAGAAGTGCCATGTACCTGCAAATTCAAGAACCAACATGTAAGAAACCTGCTTCCAGTTATTTCAATTTTGTTCCTCCAGCTGAGAGGTCATTCAAGTGGCAGGTGAACAGTCACATACTCTCTGTCCCTCAAAGTTCCGATTCAGAAAGCTTGTTTTTGTCTCATTTTAATATTATCAGTTATGTGCTCCTGAGTCTCACCTCAGCCATCCACCCAAGAAGCATCAATACTTCACCAGTTCACACTGGATCGTTTCTTTCCACATCAGATAGCAACCAAATAATCATAATTAATCAAATCTTGCACACCGCCTCTTCCTTGTCTAACATATCACATCTTACTATAAAGAACTATGAGTAGAAGAGAAATGTCACCAGCTGAGACTTTGCATGAAGTTGAGCAGGTTGAATTTAAAATCCCTAAATTTTAGGAATATAATTCCTGGACATAAACATAAGCTCTTGTTTCCATTCCCTATAATATATATATATTATATATTCTATATAGCTCAATTAAATAAAGATAAATTGTGTATCTGAGTTAACATTTAGCTGTCATTATAGAAATATACAAAAATATTAATCTATTGTCATACACTAGGGTGGTGTCTGATAAGCCCACTGACTCCTAAGAATGTTTAGAGAAACAGCAGGTGACAATGAGCAAAGGAAATATCCAACATGATACTAAATTAGAGAGAGAGAGAGAGTTCCTGATGCCCCAAAGGGAAGGACAATGTGTATAAATCTGTCTCCCTTACTCTTAAGAGAACTTAAACCACCTATACCTTGTGTCTCTCCCCACTATCACAAAGTGCCACTCCAATCCTGCCAGCCTTGCCCTCTTGAAACAGTAAAGAAAAGTTAAGACATATGGTCTTTGTCTGAGGAGGATGTTTCAGGTCCTGGAGGTGGGAAGACTGATTTATCTCCACCTCTCCCTGATCACCTCAAGCCAGTAGCCAGCTTTCCCACCTCCCCTACTTCCACTTAACTAAAAGACTCATGGAAGGGAAGGAGGTTGATTTTTTGTTCGTATGTTCCACCTTCCGTCAGTGAGTTTGAAAGGCAATAAAGCCAATTTCCCTTAATTAAATAGTCAATATGATAGATTTCAACTTTCTGTAACACCAGGCAGCAGCAGATTTTCATTCAGAATTTCTCCTTGTAGGATATAGGCACCCGTTTTCCTGCTGGTGGCCAGCAAGAGAAAACTCTCAGCTTTCCAAGGGCACCTTCATCCCTGGATGAGTGTCCTTCTGTTTTAGCAATTAGCATCTGAGGGTTAGTTTTTCATATATTTTTATTTATTTATTACTGGATAGAGACAGAGAGAAATCAAGAGGGGAAGCAAGATAGAGATGGAAAGAGACAGAGACACCTGCAACCCTGCTTCACCACTTGTGAAGCTTTTCCCCTGCAGGTGGGGACTAGAAGCTTGAACCAGAACCAGAGTCTTTGCGTAATACAATGTGTGTGCTCAAGCAGATGCACTACCAGCTGGCCCCTAATCTGAGAGTAAAATCTACCCCATACTTTGAATCTCTCTGACCTCATCTGTTACTTCAATTCTGATGGCTCTATCCAAAAATTCTCTCACCTTTTAGGAGCTCATCTTACCAGGTAGGAAATTCTAGAATAAGCCTTAATTATTACCCTATTGTACATCCATAGCATCAGTGACATAGCCATAATCCTTATAGCTATGTACTCTAACACTGTCACTGATTCCAGAAAATTGCACCATGGACATTATGGCTGGGCCTAATGTCAACCTGGACAGCTGTCAACCTGGACAGCTCAAACAAAGTACCGTAAGCTGGGTGACTTGTATAAAGTATATTCTTATCTTTTCCAGTTCTAGAGACTGAGTTCAGAATGTGAACATGGCCAGTTTCTAGAACAGGCCCTGTTTCATGGTGTATATGCTTGACATTTTGTATTCTCATTTGTCAAAAAACAAAAACAAACAAACAAACAAAAAAAGACTCTGCTAGCTCTAGCCCCTTGTTACAAGGGCTCTAATCCCACTAATAGTCTATCTCCTCCCAAAGTCCCAACTCCAAATATGATGCTAATGGTATCAGATTTCAACATATGAATGTTGGACAGACACAAAGATTCAGTTTATGTCTTGCTAAGCTAGGGGATAGCCAGATGCTAATTCTGTGGCCTCTTTTCTAGCAACCATCTCGCAGCCTCTATATAAGCAGATAGAATGTGATTAGAGAAGGGAGGAGGAAGAGGAAGAGCTCCAGGAATTTACTTGAAGAGACAGACTGACATGTGGCTTGGAAGGAGCCAAGGCCTTGTTGCCTTAGGAAAAGGCATAGAGGGATGATTATGTTCACCCTAAGACAGTGAATGAAGGGTCTTTATGATCAGTGGAATAGGGAGACTGTTTATAGAAAATGTACCATGTCCCTGCAGACTGAGGAAAAAGTATTCTCCTTGACAACATCAAATTGAAAAGCTTTTTCACTGCAAAAGAAACCACCACCCAAAGAGTCTCCTCACAGAATGGGAGATCTTTACATGCCATACATCAGACATGAGGCTAATAATTAAAATATATAAAGAGCTCACCAAAATCAGTAATGACAACAAAAACAAATGATCCCATCTTAAAAATGGGAAGAGTATATGAACAGAATATTCACCAAAGAAGAGATCCAAAAGGCCATCAGACATATGAAAATAATAATGCTCCAAGTCATTAGTTGTCAGAGAAATGCAAATAAAAACAACAATGAAATAACACTTTACTTCTGAGAATGTCATACACCAGAAAGGATAGTAACAACAAATGCTGGAGAGATTGGCGAACAAAGGAACAATCTTGCACTGCTAGTAGGAATGTAAGAGACTATGTGGAGAGCAGTCTGGAAAATTCTCAGAAGGCTATAAATGGACCTACCCTATGACTATGCAATTCCTCTCCTAGGAATATATCCTAATGAACCAAACACACCCATCCAAAAAGATCTCTGTATGCCTATATTTATAAGCAGCACACTTTATAATAGCCAAATCCTAGAAGTAACATAAGTGTCCAGAAAGAGATGAGTAGTTAAGAAAGTTGTGGTATACTACTCAGATATGAAGAATAATTAATTCACCTTCTTCACCTCATCTTGGATAGAACTTGAAGGAATCATGTTAAGTGACATAAGACAGAAAGAGAAGGATTACTATTGGGATGATTTCACTCAGAGACAGAAGTTGAGAAAAAAGAACAGAAGGGAAAACACAATGCAGCACTTGGACTAAATTTGGTATATTGCACCAAAGTAAAGGATTCTTGGGAGGTGGGGTCTTGGTTCATGATAGTGAAGGAAGACCTAGGTGGAAAACAAAGATTTTACATATGTATTAACAACTTTATTTGCTGTTTATTGTAAACCCTTAATTTCCCTGAATATGTTTTTGTAATTGCCCCTTGAAAAATTGGAAGCTAGGACCAGTGAAATAGCTGACTTTGCTATCTGTGTGACCCAGGTTCAAGTTCATCCCTACTGCGTTGAAGGAGGCTTCAGTGCTATAGTCTAGCTTTTTCACTTTATGTGTCTGTTTCTATTTATAAGGAGAAGAGTTAAAAGGAAGAGCAGAAGGAGGAGGAGTGGGGGAGGAAGAAGAGGAGAAGGAACTGCTTTTGGTCAAAGAAACTTAAAAGGGACTTGAGAAATGTTGCTACCCTGATATTAAGCAGATGATGAAGGCCCAATGCTTCTCTGATGGTTTCTCACATAGGCAATAATTCATAAGGCAAGATAAAGTGCCATTAGGAGGCAAGAGAGAAAACAGTGATCAAGTTGATCAAGCTGTGTTGATGTTAACCTGACTGGATCATGAGGTTCCCAGAGTAAACATTATTTGTGGATATGTCTGTTAGAGTGTTTCTGGAAGATATCAACATTCATACATGCCTCTTGACACTGTGGGTGGACATCATTCAGTTGACAGAAGGCCTAAATTAAACAAAATGTAGAAATAGAAAAAGTTCATCCCCCTAACTCCTGTCTACTTGAATGGGGACAAAAATCAGGATATTCTATGGCTTGGGACATGGTACAGTAGTTACAGCATTGGACTTAAAAGTATGAGGTCCTGAGTTCAGTCCTGATATCACATATACCAGAGTGAGTCTCTCTCTCTCTCTCTCCCTCTCTCTCTCCTTCCCTCCCTCCTCCCTCCCTCCCCCTCCAGCTGTCCCTCCCTCTCTCCTTAACCTTCTCCATCTCCAGGCTCCCTCTCCCTCTCCTTCTCCCTCTTTATCTCCCCAGTTTAATCTTTTTATTGGGGTTGGGCGGTAGCGCAGTGGGCTAAGCACACATGGCACAAAACGCAAGGACCAGCATAAGGATCCCAGTTCAAGTCCCCGTCTCCCCACCTGCAGGGGAGTAGTGAAGCTACTACGGTGAAGCAGGTCTGCAGGTGTCTGTCTTTCTCTCCCCTTCTCTGTCTTCCCCTTCTCTCTCCATTTCTCTCTGTCTATGCAACAATGACATTAATAACAATAACAATAAAACAAGGAAAACAAAAGGGGGAAAAGAAAGCAAAATCTTTTTATTAAAATCCAAATGTTTCTTCCCCTGTATCCTGGGGCATATATCAATTCCCCCTCTTTCCCAGACAGTTGGACTGGAATCAGACCTATAGTTTCCCTGATTCTCCAGAATACAGATGCAAATCCTGTGACTTCATTATTTAATTCTTCACAATATATTTCCATATCTAAATGTAGAGATTAAGATAGAAATATAGAGATCTAATTTTCTATCTAGCTTTATCTCTATTTTACCAACCTGCTTCTCTGGAAAATACTAAAATATATTTTAACAATTCTCCCATATTAGGACTGTAAAGGGCTCACAAAAATGTCCCATAAAAGAAAATGTCAATATTGACATATATCATTCAGAGAATATCACTACATAATAGTAAAATTCTAAACCATGCAAGATTTTTCCTTTCAGCTTGCATCTTGAACAGAAAAGGTATCAGCTCTGCTTGATTTATTGTTGTGAATCAGGGAAGAGAAAGCCACTAGTACTTATTTGAAATAGAGGTAAGAAATAAGGAAAGTTTTTTTCTACTTGTTTATCTAGTGCAATCCATTTGAGAAGCCAATCATATTTGTTTCCTTAATATTATGTAGAGCTATGAAAATTAATATACATATATTCACCCTTGTATTTTAATTAATATACAGCATGTTTATTCTATGGGGTAGATTTCTAAAAAGTGATGCACCAAAACACCTGTATAATTCTATGATAGAATTTTTCCATTTCTTTCATTGAACTCTGGGGTTATGTCTCCTCAAACTATTTTATAGGCTGATATGTCAGAGTGTTGACTCAACTCCATGTGGAACTGTTAAAAAATACTGGTTTCAACATAGCTAATACTCAAATATGATAAGTTCTGGTCAATATTGCTAACTTATATCTTCAAGAGCCATTACAATCAATGTCTATTTGTTCTTCTTTGTAGCACGATTGATAAAGAAAACAATATTTACAAATTCTCCAAATAGTATCTACTCTCATGACAAGCTTACAGATATTCTGTAAGGGTTAAATGAAATAAACTAACAATAAAAGATTGAGCATAGAACAGATGATATTCAAGAAGTAGAAGCTATTAACATACATACTTCTCTGCGTGGAGACAGATGTAGATATTCCTAGTGCTATAGTTACTATGCAGAAAAAAAATGGAAAACAAATTCATTCTGCAAACTTTTACTGAGCATCTGGATGCTGGGAGTTGAGACACAGGCTCTATCTCAAGGATAGAGATATCAAATCTGTTCTGAAAAAAGAGGCACAGAACACATGTTTAGTTCACTAGGGGGAAGAGAGATGTAAACTGGCGAACCAACGCAGCATAACAGCTCTCATGTTCAAAGAGTTAAACCACTAAGACTCACAGAGCACTATATGACTGAGCTATGTGGACACTGGCAAGACAATGAAAGGATTAAGAAACAGATCCCAAAGAGAAAATTTTTGGCATCTTGAAAGATATTGACCAGCTTCACTCATGGGGAACCAAACTACCATCTGCATTGTGAAAAAAAGAGTCACTGTCTCAAAGACTGTATTGGTCTTTGTTTAGATTAGACTATTATTGGGTAGAATCAAATATCTTTAAGTTTAAACCCTGGGTCATGCTCAAGAGAAATCTTACAGTTCTATTGTACTTGAATATCAGATTCCCATGGAAAAGAGTTTAACCACATTCAACCCAAAGAAATGTTTGCAGATTTGCCAAAATGTCTTTATGCAATGAACATGCAAACCCTCCAAACTTCCCCAGTGGAAAAAAATTCACTATGACATTTACAGCCTCTGAAAGGAAAAACACTGCCCCTTGGCAGAGAGGGTCTGGCACTGCCACTCTGGCATCAGTCCCAAGGTTCTGCTGCTACCTTGACTCATTTATTTTGCTGAGTTCTGTGCACTTTACCTCATGCCCATGTAATATGTAAGTACACTAGAGTTAATTTCAAGTTATCCAACTGGAGCTAATAACTAATATCTTTCCCATTGGTTCTTTATGCAAAGTTGTTTTCTCTCTCTTGCTTTCAATTGCTAAATAGGAGAGTTTTACATTTCAGGTATTCCACCAGCAAACGTCACTGACCACCTACCTTTACAAAAATTAGATTTTTTTCAGGTCCAAAGGTCTACCTGATAATCATGCAAAGATGAGAACAGGATTCTTTGTCTCTTTAGCTTATTTTTTCTTATAATTTTTTTAAATCAGTGTTTGTGGTTTTTCCATGTCTTAGTAAGGTAATACTTTACAAGACTATTGTTGTCACCCTTTTGTTTACTTGTCTGCGATAGGCTCGCACACCTGGCAATCTGCTGGGGGAAAAAAAACTATATTACTACTAATTGCCTCTTAAGTAACTGGGGTAGAATATACTGTTGTTCAGAATACTCACTACTTTTCCTTATGTAAAGATTATATCTTTCACTCCACTGACAATAAAGGTTAGTTGTATGATTTAGAATGTCCTTTCCTACAAGAGAATTACGTTCATATTCACTGACACCAGTCTCAGCCAGATGTCTTGGTTCCCTAAAGGAAATACGAGTAGCCTGTCACTCTACATTCTCTGTGGTTCTGTCATTCTCTTGCCTTTTGCCATGAAACTGACAATGTTCCAAGTAGGAACTGTGCCTTTATCCTTGGTCCAAGAAACATGACTGTTGCTTGTTACAGAAGTAGTTGACAGACAGTTGTATAGACCACCTTTAATCTAAGCCCAGCATAAATCTACACCATACTTGAAAATTGCCAATTGGTTGGCCAGCGGTTATATGAAATACCCTTTATTTAGCTACTTCTATAATTCGAAATTTTCTTTCTTTCCACTTTTTCACTTCTTTTTAAATTTGAAATTGAAATCAGCCATAATTTATTCCTTTATGTCTCCAAAAGGCTCTGTAAGTATTTATATGTGACATCCTGTGAAACAAATCCTTACTGTCACTTAGTAGCAGAGATGAATGATCTTGATAAAATTTCTGAACTCCTCAAGGTCTTTTATCAGTAAAGTGGGGCCAATAGTTACTTCCTTGTGAAGTAACAGTGACAAGGAAAGAAGAAATTCCATGGACAGCAGTTACCTGGCTATGACACATTAAAGTATATTGGTTTTTATTATTGTTGTGATGTTTTCATTGTTGATGCACTTTTACATTTACTCTTAATAATTACCCCTAAGGTGCTTCCTAGAGAAATCAAAGAATGGATAAACCAGCTTGGACTTGGTCTTATACAAACGAATGAGTGCCTAGCCATGTCTACAGTGTACTTTGGAAAGGTTCTTCTTTTCATTTATCCTCTTGTAGCTGAAAACAGTATGGAGGTGAAAAATCTGGCCTACATCAACAACAATCTTGAACTAGGGGAAAGGGAATAACTTGAATGTTTGTACCCCAAATCACAATCTCTCCCCCACAATAAACAGCTTATATTCATTTTTTTCTAAAGAATATACGAGAGAAAAACAGATGATATTATTTTTAGATATTGAAGGTCTCTGCTCAAGTAGACAGTATTTTCAATAGATTAATATGAAATTAATATTATTAATATGAATTAATATGAATAGATTAATATGAAATTTCAGGACTTTATAGCACAGTTCCATGACTCTGTATAAAATTAGGGAATGATATTATAGGATAGAAAGATATAGAAATATATGTAGAGAAAAAAAACAGTGCTATATCAATGCCTTTCGCTGCCAAAACTAAAAATTAAGGAATATTTCTGCAGAATTTTTAAGCTAATAATATTTCTGATTATTTGAAATTATCACTAACATTTATTCTGCTTATAGTTTTTCTTTATTATTATTATTATTTTAATTATTTATTTATAAAAAGGAAACATTGACAAAACCATAGGATAAGAGGGGTACAGCTTTGCACAGTTCCCACCACCAGACCTCTATATACCAACCCCTCCCCTGACAGCTTTCCGATTCTTTAACCCTGTGGGACTATAGACCCAAGATCATTGTGGGATGCAGAAGGTTGAAGGTCAGGCTTCTGTAATTGCTTCCCTGCTGAACATGGGCATTGAAAAGTCGATCCATACTCACATCCTGTCTCTCTCTTTCCCTAGTGGGGAAGGGGTCCAGGGAAGCTAAGCTCCAAGGCACATTGGTGGGGTTGTCTGTCCAGGGAAGTCTGGTCACATCCTGCTAGCATCTGGAACCTGGTGGCTGAAAAGAGAGTTAATATACAAAGCCAAACAAATTGTTGACCAATCATGAACCTAAAGGCTGGAATAGTGCAGGTGAAGCGTTGGGGGGGGGGGGTCCCCTCCATTTTGTAGATAGCTAGTAGGCACATTTTAGTTATATTTCAAAGGGTCTGTAGCTATACTGGTGTTGTTTTGTTTTGTTTTGTCTGAGCCTGAAATCTGATATGCAGGTGAATCCTAATTATTATCTGGGGAAATGATGTCATGGCTGGGAAAAGGACCAGAAAGCTGGATCAGGGAAGAGAGTAGCTCCCTAATATGGAAAAGGGGTATAAATGTTACTGTAAAACCCATCAATTTGATGTGATCTGGGGCCTATAATTAGCAGAGGAGCCTGTGTGACCTCTATATCCCTCTAGATCTGAGCTCACATTCTTTGGTCATGAGTAGGAACATTTCATGCTGCCCCAGTATCGACCTATCTTCCTCAGGTGTAGCATAGAGTATGTTGTCCATCCTCCCTTCGGAGGATGGACCATCCTCTACCATTGTTGATCCAGGTTGAGGGCAAGGTCCTATGGGGGCCCACAAAGGGGTCTATTTTGTTGTTCCTGATAGAAATGACCGGTAACAATGGAGAGAGGGATTTACTTGAGTTCTAGGCCCATCAAGTCTGTTTGGGAATCTAAGGACTCCTGGATTAGGACCCCAGCTAATGGAATGGCCTGATAGTGACTAAAGAGTCATCATTAAAGTATGCCAGTCTTTTGTCCTTATTCAGCTTTTGCAGTCCTTGCTTTGCTAAGGTTAGCTTTGGACTGAGTGAGAGAACTGCAATAGGAAGTATGTGAGGAGGATATCTAAGTCTAAGTGGACACTATTTCATTATTAACTTGATACTGACTCACTAAAAACTATTGTGTATTTTTGCTTTCAGGTATATATTTTGCCTTAATTTATAGATACATGTGAACATATGCTCTATCTTACAGGACCTGGCCTATAGCTAGGTATTGGAACTTTGTTAGGAAGTGAACCTGGAATGGAATTAGAGACTACCATGGAAGGAAAGATCTCACCTGAGTGATGAGGGTGAAGGGTTGGCAATCCATGCCTGATGTCTCTATACACAGTCTGAGGTGAAGCATGCTAAGATGGTACTTATTGCATTGATTAGGTTGGAATCAGCTGATGCAATATCATTTGGCCTGACTTAAGAGAAGCATGCCCCACCCCAGAGGTTCCAGGATTGGGAGAAACATAGGCTCTATATGCGAAGCGGGAGATTCCTGTTGTCTTAGGGTTTAAGAAGACAATCGATAGTTATTGCAATAATCAAATTGTTTGGCGATTGGGTTAACTTTGAAGAATCACTTTGTTAGGATTTGCTGTATCATACACACCCTCACCATATTTTATGTCCTTGGACATTGTTGGCATATAGCTATGCCACCAGTTGCTTTTGTTGCCCTGGACTAAGCTTTTAAGAGAGTCAACATATCAAAACTCAGGTTATGTATTAAAAAGACTCAGTCATTGCTTTAAAAAATTTGAGATATTCAGTTTTCCCCTCATATTAATTAAATAGTGATTTATATGACTACAAATTGATAGGAGTGTACATAAACACCATTCCCACCACCAAGAGATTGTGTCCCATCCCCTCCCCCCACCCCCGCCCTGAAGCTGAACATTCACCCTCACCCTCCACCCAGGTTTTCTCTTTGGTGCTCTACTTCAAATTCACTCAACTCCTGCTTTGAATTTCCCTTTCTGTTCTTGTTTATCAACTTCTGTTTATGATTGGATCATCCCATACTCGTCTTTATATTTCTGACTTAGCTCATTAACATAATTCCTTCTAGCTCCATCAAAGATTGGTCAGAGAAGGTGGGTTCATTTTTCTTAATAGCTGTGTAGTATTCCATTGTGTATATATACCACAGATTTCTCAGCCACTCATCTGTTGTTGGGCACCTGGGTTGCTTCCAGGTTTTAGCTATTACGAATTGTGCTGCTATAAACATAGGTGTGCACATATCTATTTGGTTGGGTGTTAGGGAGTCCATGGGGTATATCACCAGGAGAAGAATTACAGGGTCACATGGAAGGTCCATGTCTAGCCTTATAAGAATTCTACAGGGTTCCCGGAAGATGGTGGACTGAGAAGCTGCTAGTGGCTTGAGCTCTGACCACATCTCCTGGAAACTGTAGTATTTTCTGCCTTTAGTAGGCCAGTCAATAAGGGGTCCTAACGGTGACACCAAGGAGGTGACTATAACTTAATTTGGGTTAAGAATTAGAGTAGGAAAAAAGGGGAAACAAATTTTTTTCCTTTTAATTTTTAAGCAACCTCCTCCCCCTTGCCCCGCCCCCATAACCAGTCCCTGGGAACCAGCTCCTAGCAGGCTCTACTGCTAGGAGCCTCTTTCTTTACCAAATTCCTGTCCCACCAGGGAGTATCATTCATTCTAAGTCTATACCCTTCTGAAACCTCTGGCCTTTTTTCTGTCTAAGTAGCCAACCCCCCCACCTCACCCCACATAGCTAATTAAATAATTAAAAATAAGTAAATTTAAAAAACCCTTTCCTTTCACTGCTCTTTTATGACTGTTCTTTTTCTTATCTTTTTCTTTTTTCTCTCTTTCTTTCTTTTTTTTTTCTTTTTCTCATTCTAGTCATCCTTTCTTCCTTAATCCTACAGCTTCCAAAGCCACAGCCCCCAGCCACCACACCACCAAACAGTGTGCTTTTTTGAATTCAATGATACACATTTGGGAATTATTTCGGGGAAGAATTCTGACTCACTGTGGACTCTCACTGCAAGTGTCTCTGCTCAACTTCCCTTCCTCCTTTAGCCACCCCTAGAATATACAGTGGATAGCAGATTTGTATAACTGTCTATTTCAGCTATCCTTGTCTAGTACTGAGGTGTTTTTTTTTTTTTTTTTTTTCTCATTCTTAACAATCAGCTGCCTCGGATCACAAGGTTTGAGGTAATCTGGGACAGGGTTTTTATTTTATTTTATTTTATTTTTTACCCTGTTCTATTTTACTATTAATATTATATAAAGGCATATATCTTCCGTCCCTTTAGGTTGATCAGAATTAACTCTTAGCATATATTTCAGTGCTAGGGTAGTGGGCATCTTATTTACTGTAGTAGGAACTTGTCTCCTTAATCCTACCTCCTCTACAGACTCTCCCCTCCCTCCCCCTCCTAGCTAATCAAAAAAATTAAATTAAATTAAATTTAAAATAAAGTAATAAAAAAACCTTTACTTTCACTGCTCTTTAATTACAGCTCTTTTTCTTATCTTTTCCCTTTTCTCTCTCTTGTCCCTTCTTTCGTTTTCTTTTTCTTTTTTTTTTATCTTGTCATATACTTCTTCCTTCCTTCTTCTTTGCCTTTCTGAATTTGTGAATTATTTTGGGGAGGAAATCTGACTCAGAGTGGACTCTCTATGTGTGTATCTCTGCTCTAGTTCCCTTTCCCCTCTTGTTACCCCTAGAATATACAGTGGATAGTAGATTTGCATAACTGTCTATTCTTGCTATCCCTTCTTTCTTTTCTCTTTCTTATTCACTGGGATTTGGTTACTATTTTTTCAAAGACCGGAGAAATTGCTTGGATAACTGGTAATGATTAAACTATTTCAATACTTACTTCAGTTGCTACTGTAATTCCTGAGGTTGGTGAGTGCAATTTTCATAAAGGTATTTAGTACAGTGTTGCTTGTACTCAAGACACAACAACTGAGGAACAACAGAGCATATAAAAAAAAGAAACACATAAATAAAAAAATGGGTAGATCAAAAACAAATAAAACTGCTACTCCAATGAATGAAGACAAGAGCCCAGAAGAAACTACAAATCAGCCAGAAGTAACCATAGATAAGAAAAGTATGTAAGCAATAATAAACTTGTTAATCACAGAAATGAAAACAACATTGGAGGAAAGGAATGACAGTACTAGGGAAACAACAGTTGAGACCCCCAAGGAAAATACTGATTAACCTGAGGCAATTAGAGAACTGAAAAGTGAAATGAAAAAAGAAGTTGTGGCAAGGGAAAGCAGACTAACAAGCAGAAAACTGAATTAGTCATACAGAGGATGAGTTAGAGAAAATGAAGAAAGAGGTGAAAGAGCTTAAAAAGAGATTGAGAGACACTGAAAACAACAACAGAGACATATGGGATGATCTCAAAATAAGTAACATTCATATAACTGGCCTGCCAGAGGAAGAAAGAGAGGAAGGGGAAGCAAACATTCTAGTGGAAATAATAGAAGAAAATTTCCCAGACCTGAATAATAGAAAGAACATCAATATTCAGAGGCCCAGAGAGTACCAAACAGAATCAACCCAGACCTGAAAACACCAAGACACATCATAGTCACAATGAGAAGAAATAAGGATAAAGAAAGGATCCTAAAGGCTGCAAGAGAGAAACAAAAAGTCACATACAAGAGAAAACCCATAAGATTATCTGCAGACTTCTCCACTCAAACTCTAAAAGCCAGAAGGGAATGGCAAGATATCTATCGAGCCCTGAATGAAAAAGGGTTTCAACCAAGGATAATATATCCTGCTAGACTTTCATTCAAACTAGATGGATGGATAAAAACCTTCTTAGACAAACAACAGTTACAGGAGGCAACCATCACCAAGCCGGCCCTGAAAGAGGTTCTAAAAGACCTCTTATAAACAAGAACATCACTATAATACTTGCAATATATCAGAGCTAACAAAAAAATTTTTTTGAACAATAGCACTACAATACATTAAATCCATAATATCAATAAACGTCAATGGCTTAAACTCACCCATCAAAAAGCACAGGGTGGGAGGATGGATCAGAAAACATAACCCAACCATATGCTGCTTGCAAGAATCCCATCTGTCACAACAAGATAAACACAGACTTAAAGTGAAAGGATGGAAAACTATCATACAGGCTAACGGACCACAAAAAAGGGCAGGAACAGCCATTCTCATCTCAGACACGATAGATTTTAAACTAAATAAAGTAATAAAAGATAGGCAAGGACATTATATAATGATTAGAGGATCAATCATCCAAGAAGACTTAACAATTATTAACATCTATGCACCCAATGAGGGACCATCTAAATATATTAAGCACCTACTAAAAGAATTTCAAAAATACATCAATAATAATACAATAATAGTGGGAGACTTCAATACCCCACTCTCACACTTAGACAGATCAACAAAACAGAGAACCAATAAAGATACAAGAGAATTGAATGAAGAGATTGACAGACTAGACCTCTTGGACATTTTCAGAGTCCTTCACCCCAAAAAACTGGAATACATCTTCTTTTCAAATCCACATAACACAAACTCAAGGATAGACCACATGTTAGGCCACAAAGACAGCATCAATAAATTCAAGAGCATTGAAATCATCCCAAGTATCTTCTCAGACCACAGTGGAGTAAAACTAACATTTACCAACAAACAGAAAATTATTAAAAGTCACAGAATTTGGAAACTAAACAACATACTCCTTAAGAACCACTGGCTCAGAGATTCACTCAAGCAGCAAATTCAAATGTTCCTGGAAACAAATGAAAATGAAGACACAATCTATCAAAATATCTGGGACACAGCTAAAGCAGTACTGAGAGGGAAACTTATAGCCATACAATCACATATTAAACACCAAGAAGAAGCTCAAGTGAACAACCTGACTGCATACCTCAAGGACTTAGAGGAAGAGGAACAAAGGAACCCTAAAGCAACCAGAAGGACAGAAATCACTAAAGTTAGAGCAGAAATAAACAACATCGAAAATAAAAGAACCATACAAAAGATCAAGGAAGCCAAATGTTTTGGTTCTTGAAAGATTAAACAAAATTGACAAACCCCTAGCCAGACTCACCAAACAAAAAAGAGAGAAGACTCAAATTAATAGAATTGTAAACGATGGAGGAGATATCAAAACTGACACCACAGAAATCCAGAGAATCATGCGAAACTTCTATGAAGAACTATACACCACCAAGCTAGAGAATCTGGAAGAAATGGAACAATTCCTAGAAGCATATACCCTTCCAAAACTGAACCAAGAAGAACTACAAAATCTAAATGCACCATTCACAGACAAAGAAATTGAAACCGTTATTAAGAATCTCCCCAACAACAAAAGTACTGGACCAGATGGCTTCACAAATGAATTCTACAAAACTTTCAAGAAACAGTTAGTACCCATACTTCTGAAGCTTTTCCATAAGATTGAAGAAACAGCAATACTCCCTTCCACCTTCTATAAAGCCAACATCACCCTGATACCAAAAGCTGATAGGGACAGAACAAAAAAGGAAAACTACAGACCAAGATCGAAGATGAACATAGATGCCAAATGAATTGGAAGGGAAGAAGTCAAGCTCTCACTATTTGCAGATGATATGATAGTACATATAGAAAAACCTAAAGAATCCAGCAGAAAATTACTGGAAGTTATTAGGCAATATAGCAAGGTGTCAGGCTACAAAATCAATGTACAAAAATCAGTGGCATTTCTTTATGCAAACACTAAATCTGAAGAAGAAGACATCCAGAAATAACTCCCATTTACTGTTCAGCAAAATAAATCAAATACCTAGGAATAAAGTTGACCAAAGAAGTGAAATATTTGTATGCTGAAAACTATGAGTCGCTATGGAATACTATGCAGCTCTCAAGAACAATAGAATACTATGCAGCTATCAAGAACAATGAACCCACCTTTTCTGACCCATCTTGGACAGAGCTAGAAGGAATTATGTTAAGTGAACTAAGTCAGAAAGATAAAGATGAGTATGGGATGATCACACTCATCAACAGAAGTTGACTAAGAAGATCTGAAAGGGAAACTAAAAGCAGGACCTGACCAAATTGTAAGTAGGGCACCAAAGTAAAAACCCTGTGGTGATGGGTAGACATGCAGCTTCCTGGGACAGTGGGGGGAGGGAGAGGGTGAGAGGGATGGGTCACAGTCTTTTGGTGGTGGGAATGGTGTTTATGTACACTCCTTGCAAAATGTAGACATATAAATCACTAGTTAATTAATTTGAGATGGGAAAAATCAATTGTATGTCTCAAAGTTTTTCAAAACACAAACTGAATCTTTTTATATATAGGCTGTGTATTTGATATGTGGACTCACTCAAAAGCCTAGACCAAGTAGATCAGAAGCATCCAATAGCACAGCTATATACAAGATACTGGGTACTGTACAGAAAACCATAATAAAAGGACTTTTCAAAGTTTACCCCATTACCAAATAATGTGATAACAATAACTATCGATTGTCTTTTTGAACCCTAAGACAGCAGGAACCTCACATCTCCACTATAGAGCCCCTATTTCCCCCAGTCCTGGAACCCTTGGATAGGGCCCACTTTCCCGTATGCCTCTCCCAATCCATATCAAATAATATTGCATCTGCTGATCACAACCTAGCCAATGCAACGATTGCCACCTCAACATGCTTCACTTCAGACTGTGTCCAGAGACTTCACGTGTGGAATGACAACCCTTCAGCTTCATTACTCAGGTGAGACCTTTCCTTTCATAGTATACTCTAATTTCATCTCAGGTGATTCACTTTCTAACAAAGTCCCAAAACCTAGATATACACCAGTTTCTGTGAGAGAGAGCATATCTTCACTCGTATCTATAAACTACTGCAAAATATATACCTGAAAACAGAAGTACACTAGAGTTTGCAGTGAGTACCTCCCTAACACTTCCTCTCCACTATTCCAAGCTTTGGGTCCATGATTGCTCAACAATTTGTTTGGCTTCATATGTTAACTCTTTTTTCAGTCACCAGGTTCCAGATGCCATCAGGATGCTGGCCAGGCTTCCCTGGATTGAAGACCCCACCAATGTGTCCTGGAGCTCAGCTTCCCCAGAGTCACACCCTAGTAGGGAAAGAGAGAGGCAGACTGGGAGTATGGACCGACCAGTCAATGCCATGTTCAGCGGGGAAGCAATTACAGAAGCCAGACCTTCTACCTTCTGCAACCCACAATGACCCTGGGTCCATGCTCCCAGAGGGATGGAGAATGGGAAAGCTATCAGGGGAGGGGATGGGATATGGAGATTGGGTGGTGGGAATTGTGTGGAGTTGTACCCCTCCTATCCTATGGTTTTGTTAATTAATCCTTTCTTAAATAAAAAAAAAAGAATTCTACAGACTGCTCTCCAGAGATGCTGTACCAATTTACATTCCCACCAGCAGTGCAGAAGGGTTTCTCTGTCCCCACAGTCTCTCCAGAATTTGTTGCTGCTGTCCTTTTTGATGTATACCATTCTCACAGGAGTAAGGTGGTATCTCAATGTTTTCTTAATTTTCAGTTCCCTGACAATCAGCGACCTGGCGTAATTTTTCATATGTTTGTTAGCCTTTTGTATCTCCTTGTAGTGAAGGTTTTCTTCATATCTTCTGCCCATTTCTGGATGGGATCATTTACTTTTTTGGTGCTAAGTTTGATGGGGTCTTTGTATATTTTAGTGATTAGTCTGTTGTCTGATGTATGGCATGTGAAGATCTTTTCTCCCATTCTGTGAGGGGTCTCTTGGTTTGTGTGATAGTTTCTTTGGCTGTGCAGATGCTTTTCAATTTGATGCAGTCCCATTGGTTTGTTTCTGCTTTAGTTTTCCTTGCAGCTGGGTTTGTTTCATCAAAGATGTCCTTGAGGTTTAGGTGGATAAGTTTTCCACCAATGTTTTCCTCTAAGTATTTGATAGTTTCCGGTCTAACATCCAGGACCATGATCCATCTGTAGTTGACCTTTGTTTCTGGTGAGATAAGGTGTTTCAGTTTCATTCTTCTGCATGTTTCAACCCAGTTTTCCCAGTGCCATCTATTGAAGAGAGCCTCCTTTCTCCATTTAATACTTTGGGGCCCCTTATCAAAGATTAGATATCCATAGATGTGGGGATTTAGTTCTAGGATTTCAATTCTGTTCCACTGGTCTATGTGCCTATTTTTGTTCCAATGCCAGGCTGTTTTTATGATGATGGCCTTACAATATAGTTTGAGATCTGGGAGTGTGATGCCTCCATTTCTGCTTCTTATCAAGATGGTTTTGGAAATTCTAGATGTTTTCTGGTTCCAGATAAATGATTGTAGTTTTTGTTTTATTCTCTTAAAGAAGCTTGGTGTAACTTTGATGGGTATTGCATTTAATTTGTATATGGCTCTGGGGAGAATATTCATTTTGATGATATTTATTCTTCCAATCCATGAGTATGGGATGTCTTTCCATTTCTCGGTATCAGTTTCTATTTCCTTGAATAGTGACTCATAGTTTTCAGTATACAAGTCTTTCACTTCTTTGGTCAACTTTATTCCTAAGTATTTTATTGAATTTGCTGCAACAGTGAATGGGAGTGATTTCTGGATGTCTTCTTCAGATTTAGTGTTTGCATAAAGAAATTCCACTGATTTTTGTACATTGATTTTGTAGCCTGCCATCTTGCTATATTGCCTTGATTTTGTAGCCTGACACCTTGCTATATTGCCTACTAACTCCCAGTTGTTTTCTGCTGGATTCCTTAGGTTTTTCTATGTATACTATCATATCATCAGCAAGTAGTGAGAGCCTGACTTCTTCCCTTCCAATCTGTATTGCTTTTATTTCTTCCTCTTGCCTGGTTGCTATGGCAAGAATTTCCAATACTATGTTGAAGAGTAATGGTGATAGTGGGCAGCACTGTCTAGTCCCCAATCTGAGGGGGAATGCTTTCAGCTTCTGTCCATTGAGTATGATGTTGGCTGTAGGTTTGCCATATATAGACTCCACTATCTTGAGGAATTTCCCATCTATTCCCATTTTTTGTAGTGTTTTGAGCATGAATGGGTGTTGTATTTTGTCAAATAGTTTCTGTGCATCTATTGAAATAATCATGTGGTTTTTGGTATTGCTTTTATTGATGTGGTGAATGACATTGATTGACTTATGTATGTTAAACCAGCATTGCATTCCTCAGATAAATCCCACTTGGTTGTGATGAACGATCTTTTTTATATATGGCTGTATCCAGTTGGCCAGATTTTTGTTTAATATTTTGGCATCTATGTTCATCAGAGATACTGGTCTTTAGTTTTCCTTTTTTGTTGTGTCTCTATCTGCTTTTGGTATCAGGGTGATGTTGGCTTCATAGAAGGTGGAAGGGAGTATTCCTGTTTCTTCCATCTAGTGGAAGAGCTTTAGAAGTATGGGTATTAACTGTTTCCTGAAAGTTTTGTAGAATTCATTTGTGAATCCATCTGGTCCAGGACTTTGTTTTGGGGGAGATTCTTTTTTTTTTTTTTTCCTCCAGGATTATTGCTGGGCTCGGTGACTGCACCATGAATCCACCGCTCCTGGAGGCCATTTTTCCCCTTTTGTTGCCCTAGTTGTTGCAGCCTCGTTGCGGTTATTATTGCCATTGTTGACGTTGCTTTTGTTGTTGGATAGGACAGAGAGAAATGGAGAAAGGAGGGGAAAACAGAGAGAGAGGGAAGAGAAAGATAGACACCTGCAGACCTGCTTCACCACCCGTGAAGCGATGGGGGAGATTCTTAATAACAGTTTCGATTTTCTTGTCTGTGATTTGTGCATTTAGGTTTGGTAGTTCTTCTTGGTTCAGTTTTAGAAGGGCATATGTTTCTAGGAATGCTTCCATTTCTTCCAGATTCTCTAGCTTGGTGGCATATAGTTCTTCATAGAAGTTTCAGATGATTTTCTGGATTTCTGTGGTGTCATTTGTGATAATTCCTCTATCATTTACAATTTTATTAATTTGGTCTTCTTTTTTTTTAGTGAGTCTAGCTAAGGGTTTTGTCAATCTTGTTTAACTTTTCAAAAAACCAACATTTGGCTTCATTGATCTTTTGTATGGTTCTCTTATTTTCGATGTTGTTTATATCTGCTCTAATTTTAGTGATTTCTGTCCTTCTGGTTGCTTTAGGGTTCCTTTGTTCCTCTTCCTCTAAGTCCTTAAGTTGTGCAGTAAGGTTGCTTATTTGGGCTTTTTCTTGTTTTTTTAATATGTGACTCAATGGCTATGAGTTTCATGCTCAGTACTGCTTTACCTGTGTGCCAAATATTTTGATAGCTTGTGTCATTTTCGTTTGTTTCCAGGAACATTTGAATTTCTTGCTTGAGTGTCTCTCTGACCCAGTGGCTCTTAAGCAGTATGTTGTTTAGTTTCCAAATTCTGAGTCTTTTAGTAATTTTCTTTTTGTTGTTAAATGTTAGCTTTACTCCACTGTGGTCTGAGAAGGTACTTGGGATGATTTCAATGCTCTTGAATTTGTTGATGCTGTCTTTGTGGCCTAACATGTGTTCTATTCTTGAGTATGTGTTGTGGGGATTTGAAAAGAATGTGTATTCCAGTTTTTTGGGATGAAGGACCCTGAAAATGTCCTGGAGGTCTAGTCTGACCATCTCTTCATTTAATTATCTTGTTTCTTTGTTTATTTTCTGCTTCGCTGATCTGTCTAAGTGTGAGAGTGGGGTGCTAAAGTCTGCCAGTATTATTGTATTACTATTGATGTATTTTTGTAGTTCTTTCTGTAGGTGTTTGATGTATTTAGATGGTCCCTCATCGGGTGCATAGATGTTAATAATTGTTAAATCTTCTTGGTTGATTGACCATCTAATCATTATGTAATGGCCTTGCCTATATTTTATTACTTTATTTAATTTAAAGTCTATTGTGTCAGAGATGAGAATGTCTGTTCCTGCCTTTTTTGTGGTCGATTAGCCTGTATGATAGTTTTCCATCCTTTCACTTTAAGTCTGTGTTTGTCTTGTTGGGTCAGGTGGGATTCTTGCAAGCAGCATATGGTTGGGTTGTGTTTTCTGATCCATCCTCCCACTCTGTGCCTTTTAATGGGTGAGGTTAAGCCATTAACATTTATTGATATTATGGATTTAATGTACTTCAGTGCCATTATTAAAATTTTTTTATTTGATCTGATATATGCTAAGTATTCTGGTGACATTATTGTTTATAAGAAGTCTTTTAGAACCTCTTTCAGGGCAGGTTTGGTTACGGTTGCCTCCTTTAACTGTTGTTTTTCTGAGAAGGATTTAATGACTCCATCTAGTTTGAATAAAAGTCAGGCAAAACCCTTTTTCATTCAGGGCTCGATAGATATCTTGCCATTCTCTTCTGGCTTTTAGAGTTTGAGTGGAGAAGTCTGCTGATAGTCTAATGGGTTTTCCCCTGTATGTGACTTTTTGTTTCTCTCTTGCAGCCTTTAGGATCCTTTCTTTATCCTTACTTCTTTTCATTGTAACTATGATGTGTCTTGGTGTCTTCAGGTCTGGGTTTATTCTGTTTGGGACTCTCTGGGCCTCTTGAATCTTAATGTCCTTTCTGTTGTTCAGGTCTGGGAAATTTTCTTCTATTATTTCCTCTAGAATATTTACTTCCCCTTGCTCTCTTTCTTCCTCTGGTAGGCCAATGATATGAATGTTACTTCTTCTGAGATCATCCCATATGTCTCTGTTGTTGTTTTCATTGTCTCTCAATCCCTTTTTGTGCTCTTTTACCTATTTCTTAGTTTTCTCTAGCTCGTCCTCTGTCTGGCTAATTCTGTTTTCTGCTTCTGTTAGCCTGCTTTCCCTTCCCTCAGCTTCTTTCTTCAGTTCAGTTATAGTATTAGCTTGTTCTGCTAAACCTTTTGTTCAGCTATTTCAGCTTTCAGTTCTTTAATTAACTCAAGGTAGCTACCCTCTAGGTAGCTAGAGGGTCTCATCTGTTGTTTCCCTAATTCTGATAGCCCTTTCCTCCTTAGTTGTCTTTATTTCTGTGATTATTAAGTTTACTATTGCTTGCATACTTTTCTTATCTATGGTTACTTCTGACCTACTTGGAACTTCTTCTGGGATCCTGTCTTGATTCATTGTGGTTGCAGTTTATTTGCTCTTGATTTAACCTTTTTTTTTTTCACTGATGTGTTTTTTATTTTTCTGTTTTGTCGTTCTTCTACTGTTGTGTTTTGGGTACAAGCCACGCTATGCTAAACACCTTTATGATAAATGCAGTCACCAACCTCAGAAATTACAACAATGATAACTGAAGCAAGGATTGATGCAGTTTCACCAATACCAGTTAGCTAAACAACACCTCAGGCCCAAGAAAAAATAGCAACCAAATCTAAATGAATGAGAAAGAGAAAGGAAAAAAGGGAAATCAAGAATAGAATATTATGCAAATCTACTGTCCACTGTAAATTCTAGGGATAGAAAGAGGAGACAGGGAAGTAGAGAATAGAGACACACACAGAGAGTCCACTCTGAGTCAGATTTCTTCCCCAAAATAATTCACAAGTGAGTATCAGTGAATTCAGAAAGCAGAAGAAGGAGGAGGGAAGAAAAGAAGAACAAGAAAAAACAAAAAAGAACAGTGAAATAAAAGAAGTTTTTTTTTTTAATTAGCTTGGAGGAGAAAAAAGAGGAGAGTGGATTGAAGAGGTAGAATGAGACAAGTTCCTCTCACAATGGACAGGACAGCCAGTCACCTAGTAATGGAAAAAAACAATAACAGTTAATTTTGGTCAACCTGAAGAAGTATGGGTGAGAGGGACACATGTATATATAACAGTAATAATAAAATAAAATAGAGTAAAAAATCCTAACAGACAGTCTGCAGCTTAGCAGCCTCAGAATTAGCTCAGGCAGCCTGAGCATAGACTGCCAATTGTAAAAAAAAAAAAATCTCCAGGTAGTCTTTCCCAGGCAGGGGTGAGGCTCTTATTGGTCAGATATTTTGATACTCAACTGAGCTCCTTCCAGAGGTCTGGTGGTGGGAACTGTGCGAAGCTGTACCCCTTTTATCCTATGGTTTTGCCAATGTTTCCTTTTTATAAATAAATTAAATAATAATAATACTGTTTTATATTCTAAATAAATAAATAAATAAATAAATAATAAAGGGAGTGAGAAGGGGCTGGATCCCAGTTTGAGTCCCACCTGCAGGGGGGTCCTTTCACAATTGATGAAGCAGGTTGGCAGGTGTCTACCTTTCTCTCCCACTCTGTCTTCCCATCCTTTCTCGATTTCTCTCTGTCTTATCCAACAACAATGACAGCAACAACAATAATAATAACAGCAATGATAAACAACAAGGGCAACAAAAGAGAAAAAATAGCCTCCAGGAGTACTGGATTCATAGTGTAGGCACTGAGCCCCAGCAATAATCTTAGAGGCAAAAAAAAAAAAAGAAAAGTAAAAAGAAAGAAAGAAAGAAAGAAAGAAAGAAAGAAAGAAAGAAAGAAAGAAAAAGAAAAGGAAAGAAAAAAGAAGACTAAAAAAAGGAAGAAAGAACGATAGACATCTGCAGAGCAGCTTCACCATTTGTGTAGCAGGTGGGGAGTGGGGGCTCGAATCTGGGTCCTTGCCCTGGTCCTTCCACATAATACTATGTGCTTTTTACCAGCTGTGCCACTGCCTCACCCCCTCCCCTAAAACCTTTATATTGAAGTCCTAACTGTATAAAACAGAATATGACTTACTTGAAAACATCATGTGATAGAACTCAAAGATGGTTCTTTGAGTGGATTAGGTCTAAAGCACCTATTTTAGCTGCTGGGTAATTATCATCATCCTTAAATCTACACAACAGGTTCACATGGCATGTTTGCTGGGACTGGACATGGAGCACCTGGGAGAGTGAACATTACCAATACCCCATGTGTTATTATAAAGAAGTGGTGAACTGTGAGGGCAAGAGAAAAGTTCAAGCCTCCATAACTCACCTACATTGGGAAAACTTGATTAACAGTGCAACAGCGCTGCAAGTATTTCTCTTTCTCTCTGCCTTTCTCCCTCTTCCCTCATTTCTCTCTGTTTCTGTGAAAAAAGAATGGGGAAAAGAAGGAGGAGGAGGAAGAGGAGGAGGAGAAGGAGGAGGAGGAGGAAGAGGAGGAGGAAGAGAAGAAGAAGGAAAAGGAGAAGAAGAGGACCACAAGAAGTCACTATACAGGCATCAAGTCCCAGTGACAATCCTGGTGCCATATATATTTCCTCGCTTTCTACAGAAGACAACATCAAGGTCCAGAACATGATGAGGAGACTGAAATCTAAGTATTTCAGTAATTTAGCAGCAATTTAGTTGGTGAGAAGAGCCCTGAGGCCTAGCAGCATTCAAGTGATTAAGATTTGAAGAAGTCAATGACCAGATTTAGGATAAAATCCCAATAGGCAGGTGGGAGGGTATTAATCTTTACTGTTCACTGTTTCATGTGTGTGTGTGTGTGTGTGTGTGTGTGTGTCTGTGTGTGTGTGTGTGTCTGTGTGTGTGTAAGTACACAAAAGCAACTGTGACCTAAACTGAGCCTCAACTACTAGATGTCATCAGTGAGACATATCACATGACAACCTAAGACATTATCTGTTTACAGCTTGAGACTGCATTATACGTACATGAATTTCAACCATTCATACATTTATTTAATCATGTTTCTTCTCTCATTTTTCCCCACTTACATATTTACCTATTGGATAAATGTACTTCTAATGTTAGTTTTATTTATATCAAAATTATTCACCATTTATCCAATAGGCAGATATTTAGGTAGGAAAACAAGGAGATAATGTACATGGTAGAGTGTCTTGCCTTCTCATGCAAGAAGCCCTGGGTTTGAACCTAACATCACAAGGTATCACCGCAGTACCAGAGGAAGCCCCATGGAGTGTGCAGTAGGCCTGTGCTTATGCTACTGCTGCTCAGAAGCCTCCCAGGACCATTTTTCACTCTTTATTTGAGAGAGGGTGAATAGGGTGGGGGGAGGGCAGAGGCAGAAATAGAGAGACTCCACAGTACCACTCCATTATGCATAGTGCTCCTATGGTGCCACTTAAGGTGCTCCCATGTCATCCCAGGGTTTAAACCAATCACCTTGTGCATGGTCAAGATACTGTCTCTCTCTAGTACACTATTTTCCACCCCCTGGTTACTTTAAGATCAGGTTCATTTGGGGACTGTCAAAATAGCTTATCTGTATAGTTCACTTTCTTGGTTATGCATTTGAGTCCAACTTCCTCTGAAGAGGAAGTTTCTGTGTTGTAGTGTCCTTCTTTCTTTCTATCTTCACAATCTTAAAGAAGTTGTCTTGATGTAGTGATGCCCCAAATGAAAAAAAAATCATATAATCATTTCAGAAGCAGAATTAAATAATATGCTTCTAATCCATACACTGACCAATTATTTTTATTTATTTGGTAAAAAAGAGAGAAATTGTGAGGTATGGGGAACATAGGAAGAGAGAGAGAAAGAGTGACAGCTGTAGGCTTGCTTTACCACTCATGAAGCTTCCCCCCCCCCCGCCACCCACCCATAGGTGGGGACCAAGCGCTTGAACCCAGGTCCTTGTTCACTGTAATGTGTGCACTCAATCAGGAGTGCCACCACCTGGTACCTTATCCAAACTAAATATTAACCACTATATATCTAAAAGCCAAGCAGTTGACAGGGATACATGGAAGAAACTGCAGGTAATTCTTAATAGTTCACTAGTTAATCAAATGGTTAAGTACGAAAATACATTAGATGCATCTCAGCGGTCTAGATACTCTGGAATGTTCGACTGACAGTGCCACCCTTAAATTTGTTCCATTTAAAATGCAAACACCATGTAGGTCATTGCTGGCACTTATTCTGTTGAAGCAGGTATTCAAAAGACAGAGTAAACTGGGAATCACAAAGCTAAGTGTAAATATTTGAATATTTCAAGTTAGAAATAACTTTTCTGTGGTTCTCCCTTGATTCAAACCAATGTGACCCTGGGTTGTAAATCTTTTAGCAAATAGATGATTTTGCTAGCATAAAGTTTAGCCAGAAAAGGAGGGACAAGTTTTTTTTTTTTTTTTTAATGTTGTTCAGGCAATCTAGCACCATTAAAAAAAATGTTCTTCTTTTAGAGAAATGCTATTGTGCTTGTGACAAAATCATACCTGGCTTGCTCTACACTCAATACAACTTAGGGAGCATAGTTTGTGTTTTAACAGGTTTTCTCCAGGACATTTTTGTCACAATGAAATATTAATTTTCCCCTTAAACACTATTCTGATCAGCTTGTTTAATGTGATGAGGTGTTGTGTTATTAGCCACCAAAAGCCCTGCACGAGGCTTCTTAGGCTTTTAGAAGGAAAGGGCACATTGAAATAAAATCACACTGGAAGTGCTCTCTCCTATGCTCAGAGCTCACACTAGCAATCACTGCCACAGTGCAAGGTGTTTTTTAGCCAGTACTGACTGGCTGAGGTTAACTGCCTGGAGTTACAGTGGAAGACCACGGATTCCTCCTAGCTACTCATTAATCCCCAGGAAAACTCCTGACCCCTGGTGGTTATTGTTCAATCCTGCATAGCCCATTTCCCCAGTATTTTGAACACCTGTTCTCCTTTAGAATACCATACTACAGCTGGCCAGATTCTGTTTGTATTATAAAGAAATACTTTTTATTTCCCTTAAAAGTCAATTGAATTTCAGCCTCCCCATCAAGACCCTTCAAAGACTGGTAGCTCTGAGAGAAGCCTTCTAATTGTACTTTACCATCTTTTTACTTAAGGGAGGAATTAGGAATGAGGTAAAAGTAGGGAAAGCAGGGCAGTATTGAGAGCGTGAATCAGAGAATCCCAGACACCCCAAACTGTCTTTGTTCCCAGGAAATACCTGATCATGGGCATGGGATGCTGTTATGTAATGGAAAGGTCCAGAAACAATGGGAGCAGGCACCATGAAGTGGAGGCCCCAGTCAGAAACCCAGGGCCTAACCAACTATCTACACAGCAGAGTTGGGATCAGGCCATGGGTCTAGACAACCACATAGACACTCAATTCCATTGGAGATAGCAGTGCGGATAATTTATTATTGAAAAATTAAGGGATATATGTCAACACAATGAAATGCATACAGTTTTCATCTTGAGGAGCCAGCTGGTGTTGCACCTGGTTGAGTGCACAACTTAACAATGTACAAGGGCACGGTGGAGCCCCCAGTCCCCATGTGCAGGGGGAAAGCTTTGCAAGTGGTGAAGCAATGTTTCAGGTGTTTCTCCGTCTCTCTCCCTCTCTATCATCCATTCCCTCTTGATTTCTGGCTATATCTATCCAACAAATAAAATAAGTGAATACATTTTTAAGTTACAGTTTTAATATTGTAACTATGTGACTCATAATGACCACCTTGTCAATGTAAATTTGTCAAGTTAAATTTTTTAATTTGGTTCTTTTATTGCAAAATAGTTCACCTGGATAGTGAGACACTTGGTTATGAGTGCAGCCTAGGCCCAGCCCCCACTGAACTGGAGCAAGCTTAGGTGCAAAGGGGTCTTTCCCTTTCTCTCTGTTTCTCTCTTCTCTTTCTATCTGAAAAAGTTGACCTGGGTTCACGAAGTCTTGAAGGCTACAAAAAAATGTAAGTGCATAAATGATAAAAATAAAAATGTTGCTCTACTTTCTGGTAAAGATTTTATATTTCATCACTACAGTTCATATCTTTGAGAGCAGATGTCTAATGTTAAGAAGCTATGTAAATAACAAAGATTATTCTAAAATCACAAATTAAGGATTTTCAGTGTTAGCTCAACTTATTAAAAGGGCTTAATTATCATGCATATGTGTGTGTTGTGTGTTGTGTGGGGAATGTGACAGACAAAAGAAAGAGAAGAGAGACTTGCTGAAACCTGAAGGCTTGTTAAAAGCAATTGGACCAGGACTCCCATAATAACACGGGGATGAGTTTGTATCTAGTTAATTACTGGGATTTTTTTTTAGCCCTTTTAGAATTCATAAACTGAGTCTCAAGGTCAGAGCATGATTTTCCTGTGCTTTTAACAGGTCATTTATCCCTAAAATGCCTTTGCTTTTGTTTATGTTTTAAGAGAGAAGGAAATAGCTATGTAGCTTAAGAGAAAAGCCAGCAATCTCATTTACTGAGGTGGTAAAGGACAGAAATATTTTTTTATTTTAAGTGAAAATATTTTAATTTTTATGGAAAAAATAGGAATTGCCTAAACATCACATTAGTTTTAATATTTTTTAATATTTAATGTCAAATATGCTGCTGAGAACTTTACATATATTATCATAATTTTTGTAATAGCCACTGGGAGAAGATATTACAACTCCCATTTTACATATTAGAAATTAGTAAATTTCAAAATCTTTGCAGAGGTCATGTAAGCATTAAGAAACATAGTCCAGATTTCCACTAGATCTAGCTTCACTCAAAATCTCTTTATCTTAATGATTGTGTCATTTTGCAGCTGAGTTGTATTTTTGAGGTGGATTGCCTCAATAACAAAATTAAATTTGTATTTTTCCATAATATTATGTCCAGTCAAAGGATAACTATTTTCTAAAACACTTATCAGGTATTTGCTGCTCTGTCACTTTATTTTTGCCAAGAGATTCATGATATAGGTTACATTGAAAAAAAAAACTCATAAAATTTTCAGGTTACAACTTTCATCCCAATTCTATTTTATCTTAATTATCTTATATAATTAAAGAGAGTGACTACTTGCATTTTCATCCACAAAAAACTCTTCTACACCATTGTGTCTTTTAGTGACACACTGAAAGTATAACAGACTCCTATTTACTTTGGTAAAGCATTAACATTTAACCATAAAATTCCAATTACCAATGTAGTAATGACACAGAAAGGACACATTCTGTCCTTTTGGTGTTCTTGGAAACGCTCAACTATTTGTATCTTTGTAAAGGAAACTTTTATCTCTTTTCTTCCCAAGGACCCTTCCAAAAAATGGTACCAGTATCATCATCTCTCTCCTTACACACACACACACACACACCTCATTCTTAGAGAAAGAAATAATGAATAGGGTATTTGAATAAGAAGCTAATTAAATGCACTTAGCTTACACTGCTATCAACTTTCTATTCAAAGTAATGTATATTCTTTACCTATGTAATCAAGGAATATATCTCAGGCTGTCAACACCTCAGCCCAAATAATCAAAGCAGCTCCTGGTTATTAATGGAACACCATGCAAACAAAATATGTCTACATCCTTATGAATTCATTTCTGGATATAAATTCTTAGATTTTTCTTTCTATGAATTTCTGATTCATTCATCCTTGCCCTCCTCCCCCAAAAAAGTGAAATATTCATTATTTCTTATGCCAGTTTATACCATTTTCTTACAGTCCAAACATTCACTTAATAAACCTTTCATGTAACTGGAAGAGAATCTTTAATGAAAAGCTGACAAAGAAGCATGCAGAGATGAATTAGAGAATGGGTAGGGTACCATGATTTTGACCCAGACTCCAGTTTCAATACTACATCTGAAGTGTATAGCAACAGAGGCAGCTTCAATTCTGTGGTCTCTCTTCCTCTCTGTATCTGAAAGAAAAAGTGGCCTGGAACACTGAAGTGAAGTATGTGTGAGTACCCTTTCTACCAAAAAGAAATGAATGAATGAATGAATAACACACACCAGCTCTTTTTTTTTTTAAATAAAACATATCTTTTTTTAAAAAAACATCTAAATATTGCCATTACAATGGCTGTTCCAGCCACCTGTATGTTTTCACAGAGAAATAGGAAAATCTATTTTACAAATGTAATTCACATTGATTACCAGCTCATGATCAGACTGAAAAAAAATGTTAGCTTATCAACTGTCAGTAAATATGAGGTGATTCTTGAGGAATAAATACATAATCCAAATCAAATTGGAGTTGCCTTGCTGCTTTAATGCAAACCTGTTAATGCACAATTCTGAAGGGGGGAATTGGGCTGTGAATGAATGTGGCTGAGAAATAGAGGTTGAGTAAAAAAGGATATGACATTTCTCAACCAAGTCTGGGGTATTATAAAAATACATAATGTAGTGTGAGGTCTTTCCTAATAAAACAGTGACCAGTACAATTGAAGTAAACACACTGGTGGCAGTGGTTAGAGGTCAGTCAGGACAGTCACATGGAAATTAGCTTCTTAGATAAACAACATATTACAGCTTTATATGATTTATGTATTTTCACTAGAGTTGTTAATTGGCTAAGGTTTATGTGCATTGTAAACACTCATGACATAAAATACTTTTGTCATGACAATGCTGTGTGCCAAGGAAATTGAACATGGACAGGAAAGTTAAAATTAGAAAAAGGTCTTGATCTGGGGGATAGTTTAAAATTTCATAAGCTTTTTAATACATATATAGTATTAATACTTGAACTAAAAACTTGAAATTACCAATGCTTGAATGCCATTCATTATATGAGAAAAATCAACATGTAGTTTTAAAGTGACCCTATAGATCTTTTAACAATCCAGCATTTAAAACATGTCAAGATTTATTTCTAAGGGATAAATATAACAGACTATAAATCAAACTTCCAAGAGAAATATAAAAACTTATCTTGTGATTCTTCACCTCTAGGCTCACCTCGCTCTAGAGACAATCTAGAGACCCTTTTTATTCAATAGATTGTGTTTTGAGACATTCATCACACCTTGTGATAACCATTATGGAAAAGTGCCTGGAGCCTTGATTTGTCTCAACTTATAGTGTTCAGGACAAAGAAAACTGATTCACTAGGTTAGAATGAAATGTACCTATATCATAACAGTATGAGGACCTTTTAATCATTTCTCCATGAGAAAAGATTAAAATGCCTTAGTTATACAAGATTAAATGCTCATTCAGTAATTGCAGTGGACAGTATGCTTTCAGAGTGGGAGAATTAAATTAAAAAGAAAGACAACTCTGGAAAATGTACTAGTGGTAGAATTAGAAACTGTTTCATCAGATCCTGATGTCTCTACAGTAATGAATCTGCCAAAAGATAATAATATTTTAGTGAAAGGTGTGATTGGATAAGTCACATTATTTATTAACTGTTACCCTAAAAATATCACTTTTGTCTTATTATTAAGAATGCTTAGAGGGTGGCATGGATACCTGACACAAGGCATTAGAAATAGATTGTGTCTATCACAGGCCTTAGAGGAAGTATGTGTCTGCTCTGTGCTTGGTGATAGAACTTACTAGTAGCTGATAGCTAATGGCCAGGGCAGCCATAGCCCAAGATCAAGTTCACAAGATTAACCACCCATCTGCTTTATCCTTTCCACTAGCCTAAACAAGAATTGATATTTAATTCTGAAAGCTGCATTTTGAGAAACACAATGATGATCAGGAAGATCAAAGTTATAAAACTCAGTGTGGAAACACCCTCTCTGCAAGTTATTGGCAGGCTCCTGAGAAGCCAGTTCTATTTTTGTTTTTGTTGTTTTTTTCAGTTTAACTTAACTACTTAGAAGGCATGTGATAAAGACTATGATAGAGAAAAATATCATGTATACCAAGGAGCAAGGCAAATAGATAGAAAAACAGAACTGAATGAGGAAGGAACAGGCTTTAATTTCTAAAGTCCAATTCAGGCAGGAATGCCCTCAACAGGGACTTTGAACTAAATGTTAAGCAATGCTGACTAAGTGACAGTCACTTATTGGTCATCAAAGGAGGCAGGGAGGACAAAGAGGAAAACAGAAGGTGGTGGAAGACAATGATGACATAAAGAAAAGACAATAGAAAACAAAACACTGGGGGCTGGGATGTGATGCACGTGGTTGAAGAAGTGCACTTCACAGTGTGCAAGGACCTGGGTTCACGCCCAGGTCCCCACCTGCAGGGGGAAAGCATTGTGAGTGGTGAAGCAGGGCTGCAGGTGTCTCTCTGTATCTCTCCCTCTCTATCACCCCCTTCTCTCCTGATTTCTGGCTGTCTCTGCCCAATAAAGGTAATAATTAAAAAAAAAGAATCTAAAAGAGTGCAAATAGAAAGAAAGAGAGAGAGAAATAAAGAAGGAAAGAAAAGCAAATCACCCTAGGAATGTCTTTCCTGGATAGCTAGTTTCCTGAGGGAGATGTCTTAAATTTTGGTGCCTCTTTCTCCAACCCTAGACAAGTAATATGGTTAGTAGGATGATGATAGGTACTTACAAGCTAGACAATTTATCCAAATAATTATATTTATAGTTGTTATGGACCATAGCATCTCAGAACTGAGAGGAATATTAAGAGCTACAAAGCTTCACTGTTCAGGCTTACACATAAGGAAATAAACCCTTTTCAAGTTTCCTGATGGATACAATTTAAGATTTCCCCATAATTTGGGACTCTAAATTCCTGAATATAAAAACAACCAGAGCTCATCATGTAGCATTTTATTTAAAGAGGTTATGTTTAAAGGATGCAACAGCAACTATAAAATAGCAAAATACTTAATAAATTAAGTAGTTACATAATGTAAAATAAACCAAATCAAATAAAGCTCATTCCCTAGTTTTCATAATGATTTGACTTTTTATTGAGATGCCTGGTTTTATAACAAACACATCCTGAATCAATATCAGGGACTACCAATAATTTTTTCATCAAAGAATAAATTTGTTCACTAGTTTTTTCCCCTTGTAATGAAATATATATAATTTGATACTTTTCCTCATCTTTTCAGAGTTGATCAACTAAGAGATTTTGCCCAGTTTTGTTTTTGTTTTTTAATTTTTACTTATTTTTTTATTTTATGGCTTTAAAAATAGTTTATTTATTTATGTATTTATCAAATAGATACAGAAAGAGAAATTGAGAGGGAAGGGGAAGATACAGATGGAGAGAGAAAGAAAGATATTTGCAACGCTGCTTCACCACTTGTGAAGCTTTTCCCTTGCAGGGGGGGATCTTGCACAATGTAACATATGTACTCTGCCAGATGCACCACAACCTACTCCTATTTTTTAATTTTCAAATCACTTTATTGAAGAAATGTCTATAGGAAAGTTGTTGTCACACGCATACAAAATTTTTATGTCCCTGAAACAGGTGTCCGCAATCAATTGTTTTTTTGTTTTTATGAAGGGTAGGAATGATGAAATAAGAGGTAAAGAACAATTACCATATAGTTTAATTCATATAAAAAATTGAAACACATGAATTCACAGAGAGAGAAAAGAAAGGAAAAGAAACCAGAAGTAAACAAACTATCTGTAAGACTTTATGAGAACTAATGGTGGTTATTATTGACAGAGAAGGAGTTCAGAATTTTGGTTGTAGGAGTGGTGTGGTATCTTTCAGTCTTAAAATTCTGTGAGTCACTATTAATCACAAATTCTAAAAATGGCATGAAAAAATCCCATCGAGGTAATCTAATAAATAAATAAATAACATTAATCACAAGTGCTACCAAACATAATAATAACAATGGGTAACAATGGGAATAAAAGCAGCTAGTGAATTTACAGGGCCCAGTGTAAAATAAGAATGTGGGACCTTGATTCAAAATCAGGAAACATAAATGGATGTTGGGAAATTGTGCCGATGCAGTCACATCTGCCATGTTGTCCCCTCAGGCTACTGCTAGTTCCTGAGAGAGTTCAGCCATGTTGTGCCCTCAGGGCATTGTCTATATCCCTGCAATATTTGGAGTGCTTTGGTTATTCCTCCCCCCTCCCATTCTCACAAGAGTTATTATCCTATCCTGGAGTGCTATGGTTACTCCTCCCCCTTCCCATTCTCATGAAAGCTGCTCCTATAAAAGCCTTTCTTCTTCCGCACCTCGCTCTCTTGCCAGCGCTTCACTCTGGTGTTCAGACTCAGGAAAGGTTACTGCGTGAGGCGGCCATTTTCGCTACCTCCACGTGGCCCAACCTGCCTCTCTAGCACCCAACTCTGAGGTGCCAGCGCAAATAAAGATTTGTGTTTCCTCTTCGCTCCGGACCCCCTCTCTCTCTCTTCTCCGCGGCCCGTGCACAACAACATGTGGCGCCGGACGTTTCCTGCACTCAAGCCCAGCCTGAGGTCCAGAAAAGCCGCCCAGACACAGTTAAGTGGCATCCACCCGCCTCTGTGGCCCCACGTTTCCCTCCACCATGGGATGTTTTCCGTTTTATGAGGAGGTGTCCCAGACATTCTATCCTTCTCTCCTGGTACAGGCTTTCGATCTCAGAGACGCTTTAATTTTCGCTACACCGTGGGTTGTCATGGCCATATTACTATTTTCAGGATATGTACAAGGCCTCCTGCCAAAAGGTTAAGTGACCTTGAGGCTGAGATATGGGAGTTAAAGGATATTTGCTTAAGACTTAAACACCCTAAGCAATCTGCAGTCAGCCCCAAAACCACAGCCCCTGGAGACACGTGTCTGCTTTCTTCTGCAGCGGCTTCTGCTTCCACGACCCTTCCCCCCACAGCCCCCACTGACATGTGTTTGGCTGCTCCTTTGACCCCTCCCCAAGCTGTCCCCACAGACACGTGTTCGGCTGCTCCTTTAACCCCTCCCCCAGCTCTCTCCACAGACATGGGTTCGGTTTCTCTTGCTGCAGCTTCCACTTCTTTGACTCCTCCCCCTTCTAATACCTCATCATTAAGAGACCTTGTGGCTGAGATACAAGAGTTAAAGGATATTTTTTCAGCATTTAGGGACCTTAAACCATTTGCAGTCCACCCCGAGAGCTCCATCCCCGTAGATAAGTGTTCAGTTTTCCCTGCCACTACAGCACCTTCCACTTCCGTAGATCTCTCCCCAGTGTCATCAAACCAAATCCACACCTTCCCGGTAAATGTGGCCCCAAGTAGACAAAATCCTCAGGTGTGGCATCCATACTCCTCCAAATAACTCAGAAAACTTAGACAAGCCATGAAGGAGGACGGAATTCATGCTCCATGGACCAAGTCCATTTTAAGGAGTTTTTACCAGCACCTTAACACCCCCCAGGACTGGAAAGACCTGGTTTGTGCTGCACTCCCAGACCCCCTCTACCTACAGTGGACAGCATACTTCCGTGATGAATGCTCTAGACAATCTCAGGAAAATAGTAACAAACAGATAGCATGGAATTTTGATGCATTGTTTGGAGCAGGAGAGTTTGAATCTGGAACTCAGCAGGCAGAAGCCAAGTTTCCAACCGGTTATTTTGAACAGGTACACATATGCGCAACACAAGCATGGGAAAGATTAACCCCAACCACAGTAGAGGCCTCAGTCCCTATTAACTCCCTTCGCCAAAACACTGATGAAACCTTAGCAAATTTCATCTCAAGGGTGAGGCAAACCTTAGAGAGAAAGGTTTATAATCCTGAAATCCTCTCTTTCCTCCTGCGTTCTATTGTCTGGGATGGCATGATACCACAATTCCATCAGGCATGCCTTAGTCTTAAACACCTACACCCAGATAATTGGATTTTAGTGACACAGGAACTTACATCAGGCAATTATGGGGCACCCGCTATGACACAGGTTTATGCAGTTACCCAACATAATCAAAACGGGGCCTGCTTTCAGTGCGGTCGCCAAGGGCATTGGCGTAACCAATGTCCAGATAAGCTGCGACCACACCTCCAGTTAGAGCTACCACGCCTCCAGTCAGGGCAATCCCACCTCCAGTCAGGGCAATCCCGCCTCCAGTCAGGGCAACCCCGCCTCCAATCAGGACAACCCCGCCTTCAGTCAGGGAGCCAGAAGCCATGTACAGTCTGTCCAAGATGTTGTAAAGGGTTTCACTGGAAGAGAGATTGTTGGTCAAATTTTCACAAAGATGGCGTGCCCCTGAATGGTACAAATTTGGGGCCTGAGACTTTGTGGACCACTCCTGTTTTAAAACGAGGTCACCCTTCTATGACAGTAAGGATTGGCAATATTCCTTTTAAATGTTTGATTGACACGGGAGCAGAAAAGACGATTTTAAGGTAAGCAGAGGTTCCCCAAGATTGGGAACTCCTCCCTGGTCCCAGTATACATGGAGTAGGAGGTGTGAACCATCATTTTGCACACAAGATTCACACATGTGGGAAGACCCGGAAGGTTCTACCGGACACTTCTGTCCTTTGGTAGCTAATATTAGCACCAACCTACTGGGCAGGGATCTTCTGGAATGTCTTCAGGTTAGGATATCCACAGATGCCTCTGCAGAGCGTAACACCAGCTCCTGCGAGACCAGATCTAATCAGCACCCCCAATACTAAATGCCACTGTTCGTAGCCAAACACCCGCTTAAGCTGGCTTTCTAATGAGCCTGTCTGGGTGGAACAGTGGCCTTTACCTAGGGATAAACTAGAAATTTTAAAAGAGCTTGTCTGAGAGCAGTTGTCCTTGGGACACATTCGTCATTCTCGAAGCCCATGGAATACTCCTGTGTTTGTGATTAAAAAGCATTCAGGAAAATGGAGCCTCCTCCAAGATCTCCGTGCAGTTAATAAAACCATGCAGGTCTGGGGCTCCCCCCAAAGGGGTTTGCCTCTTGCTTCTGCAATTCCCACGTGAATTCCAATCATACCTATTGATATACAAGATTGTTTTTTCTCTATTCCCTTGCATCCACAAGATTGTAAACGTTTTGCCTTCTCTGTTCCTTCTATTAATAATGCCAGCCCTGCTGAAAGATTTGAATGGGTGGTGCTGCCCCAGGGCATGGCCAATAGTCCTACAATTTGTCAAGAGGTTGTTAAATCTGCCCTTTTTCCATATATCCATAAGTGCCTTAATGTTTTTCATTACATGGATGATGTATTAATATGGGGAAAATCAGATACAGATCTCTATGCCTTACGTGATTTTCTCATTCCTGCATTAAAGAAAAGCGGCCTTAATGTGGCTCCTGAGAAGATACAGCTAATTCCTCCAATATCTTTTTTAGGTTCTGAGATTTCTTTACTGCAAATTTATCCCTTAAAACCTAATGTTACCTTTCCTTCTAACCTTACTCTTGCTTCTTTACAAAGTTTTCTAGGAAATTTAAATTGGCTTAGGCAGTATCTTTATCTGCCTACAAGCTGCCTCCAACCACTGTTTGACCTCTTAAAAGGAAACAAACAGCCCTCCTCAAAACGTAGGTTAACTTCCAAGGCCTCCTCAGCACTGGAAAGGGTTAACCAGGCCCTCCAGGACATGCACCTTGTTCGATTCTCCCCCTCCTCTCTGGTAAACCTTCTAATCTTCAACTTCACTCTCACAGTAGTAGGGGCATTGTGGCAAGACCATGGGGTTCTTGAGTGGCTTCACATACCAGTAGGAGGAGATCTAAGTTCCTCCATATCCAACCTATGTGAATTAACAACATTCACATATTCTTGTACACTTAACTGGTGTATCTTGTCTTGCCACCATAGGCCTGCCTTTGTCAGCCAACAATTTAAAGATGTTTCCCTTTATACATTCACCCATGCCACGGACATCCTTTACTACCCCCAAAGACAAATGGCTGTTCCCCTGGACATCATATCCACTGACTGCTTCCCTTAGACTTAAGATATGATCCCACCTCTTCATACCAATGGATACATTCCCCCTTCCTTACCTGTCTACCCTTAGTTGTGGGACCCTAGCTTGTTTTACTTCTTCTGCTCACAATAGGTCCTATAATTCTTTTTTTTCAACATTTTAATTTATTTATTAATGAGGAAGAGAGGAGGAAAGAGAAAGAACCGGATATCTTTCTGGTACATGTGCTGCCAGGGATCGAACTTGGGACCTCACGCTTGAGAGTCTAACGCCTTATCCACTGCGACACCACACAGACCATGGTCCTATAATTCTTAACAAGCTCATGGTCTTTTTGCAGCAACAGATTGATGCCATAAAGATGCAACCTATATAAGCTCACTATCATAGGCTGGACATGGCAGAATATTGAGCTGCTGTGGAGGATTTGTCCCCCTCCATCAGAACGTCCACCATGTAGAGGGCTGGCTAGCCAATGATGGGTAAGAGGAAACTAGTGCTATCCAGTCAACCCAAGACAGGGCACTTGGTTCTACTGGGAAAAAAATGACAAGGTATTCCAATGATGGGTAAGATGGAAGGCTGATCCCCAACCTAAGACAGGCACAGTCCACCCTGCCACAAAACAAAGTCCGCCAACATCAAAACATGATATAAGACAGGGGGACATGTAGGGAGCTACATGTGCCCTCAAGGTTGCTATTGGCATGGCCACAGAGTTTATGTTAAATGATAGTTCCTGGGAATTGGGCGGTGGTGCAGCAGGTTTAGCGCAGGTGGCGCTCAGTGCAAGAACTGGCTTGAGGATCCCAGTTTGAGCCCCCGGCTACTCACCTGCAGGTGAATCACTTCACGGGCGGTGAAGGAGGTCTACAGGTGTCTTTCTCTCCCCCTGTCTTCCCCTCCTCTCTCCATTTCTCTCTGTTCTATCCAACAACCACAATATCAGCAATAACAACAATATAATTACAACAATAAAACAACTAGGGCAACAAAAGGCAAGATACCAAAAAAAAGGGATAAGACAGTTCCCGCTTCCCTACACCTTAGAGTCTTTGTTGTTCTTTTTCCCCATGAATATATAATAATAAATGTGTAGGAAAGATACATCCCCCAATACTCAGTTGGCTAAGGCACTAAACCTCTTTTTCTATAAAGCATTCAAATCAGATGCCCTGCTAACCACGAGAAGCAGATTGTTTGTGTTTCTTCCACAGGAATCCCGGAAAAAAAACATCTGGACCCCTGCACACCCTGACATCACCCACTAGATGGCACTACAGTGGCACACACCCCCAAAACCCTAGATGTCACCTGACTCGATCTGAAGAACCTGGTTCACAGACTCCAGGGACAGAACTTTTTTACTGTCTGTCTGCCTTTCCTGCTTCTGCTTTTCCTGTCACATTTTGGCGGTTCCAGCTCACAATCTACAGAAAAGCAGAATTCCAGAGGCTGACCTTCCTCATGCAACATTTCATCCCCTGCCATTTCTCCCCCTAGTCGCCTACTTTGGACTGAGACTTCTATCGGACTTGCTGGTATATCCTTTGGAAACTTTAGACAATTTTACAGCAGCTTCTTTCCCTTCACGAGCTGGTTTTTCATAGACTGACCCTGAATAGTTCATAGACTTTACACACTGTTGCCCTGGGCATTAGATAAAAGGAAAGGAGGAGATGCTGGGAAATTGTGCCGATGCAGTCACATCTGCCATGTTGTCCCCTCAGGCTACTGCTAGTTCCCGCGAGAGTTGGGACATTCTCGGAGTGCCTGTTCAGCCATGTTGTGCCCTCAGGGCATTGTCTATATCCCTGCAATATTTGGAGTGCTTTGGTTATTCCTTCCCCCTCCCATTATCACAAGAGTTATTATCCTATCCTGGAGTGTTATGGTTACTCCTCCCCCTTCCCATTCTCATGAAAGCTGCTCCTATAAAAGCCTTTCTTCTTCCGCACCTCGCTCTCTTGCCAGCGCTTCACTCCGGTGTTCAGACGCAGGAAAGGTTACTGCGTGAGGTGGCCATTTTTGCTACCTCCACGTGGCCCAACCTGCCTCTCTAGCACCCAACTCTGAGGTGCCAGTGAAAATAAAGATTTGTGTTTCCTCTTCGCTCCGGACTCCCTCTCTCTCTTCTCCGCAGCCCACACACAACAACAAATGGAGGCATCACACTCCCAGATCTCAGACTACATTATATGGCCATCATCATCAAAACAGCCTGATACTGGAAAAAAAAAAATAGGCACATAGACCAGTGGAAAAGAATTGAAAGCCCAGAACTAAACCCCCACACCTATAGATATCTAATATTTGATAAGGGGCCCCAAAGAATTAAATGGAGGAAGGAGGCTCTCTTCAATAGATGGTGCTGGAAAAACTGGGTTGAAACATGCAGAAGAATGAAACTTAACTACCTTATCTCACCAGAAACAAAAGTCAACTCCAAATGGATCATGGACCTGGATATTAGACCAGAAACTATCAAATACTTAGAGGAAAACATTGGTGAAACACTTTCCCACCTAAACCTCAGGACATCTTTGATGATACAAACCCAACTGCAAGGAAGACTAAAGCAGATACAAACCAATGGGACTACATCAAATTGAAAATCTTCTGCACAGCCAAAGAAACTATCACACAAACAAAGAGACCCCTCACAGAATGGGACAAGATCTTTACATGTCATACATCAGACAAGAGACTAACCACAAAAACATACAAAGAGTTCAGCAAGCATAGCACCAAAAAAGCAAATGACCCCATCCAAAAATGGGCAGAAGATATGAACAAAACCTTCACTACAGAGGATATCCAAAAGGCTAACAAACATATGAAAAAATTGCTCCAGGTCGCTGACTGTCAGAGAAATGCAAATAAAGACAACATTGAGATACTAGAACCATCTAGTTTTAAGCTTTCTTTTCATGCAGTAATCATCCCATTCTGCTTTGCTTTTAATGTTTTCTCACTTACATGAAATCAAAGGTAAAAATCTATCCATATTTGTTAAACCTGCGTAACACTTTACATAAAGCTATAGTTATGAATCATTTGCACCAAAACATGTAAAATATGTTCATGGTACTGTTCACTCCCTTCAACATTTTTAACTTCAAAGAAATCAGACCTTGTCTTTGAAACTCATAAAAAATGGCTTCTGCTATACATAATAAAAATAAAAGTATTGTTCATGGGTAAGCACATATACATATAGAACCCATGGCTCCAAAAAATTTTCATCAAAAACAGGGCCAGGTGGTGACATACCTGGTTGGGCACACACATTACAGTGCACAAGGATCCAGGTTCAAGCACCTGGTCCCCACCTGCAGGGGAAAAGCTTCATGAGTAGTGAAGCAGTCCTGCAGGTGTTTCTCAGTCTCTCTCCATCTCTGTTTTCCTCTCCCATATCAATTTCTCTCTGTCTCTATCCAAGAATAAATAAATATACTTTTAAAAAAGGTTCATCAAAAATAGTTCAACAGATTGGGAATATTCAACAGATTGGGAATATTTAAAACTGAGTATATATTGGGTCATTTTGAACTGGCCCTCATAAATGACTACAAACAAATCACCATCTAAGGACTGCTCTCACTTGTAACACTATACCAGAAAGACTGGATAAGCCTGGGTTGTCCTTCACCTACTCCCCCACTCCCACTCTCCAGCAATGTAACACAAGATTTCAAAAGCTCCTGTATATTGTCTGAGTCTCTGAAAGTAAACACCAAGTTCTCTGAAAGCAAAACATATATAAGGATAAAGCCAAAGAAGGCAACCAACCAAAGAACCAGAAAAGATTACCAGTGTGAAAGCACCAGAGTATACGTTTGATCTGTGAAGAAGGGTGCTAGAAAAGCAGGGAAGGACAGGAAATGCTCTAAAGGGGCCCACTGAGACTGACCAGTGTCCTTGAGTCAATGTCACTCATCAAATGCACTGTGACCTTGCCTGTCATTAGTGGATTAAGACTGCAGAATGCAGGGAAATCTTGGATATAGAAAACAGCCCATTGTCATGACAGCCACATAGTCTACTGCAGCTGGAAACTGGAGCTTCTGAACAGCACCACTCAATGGCATTCCTGGTGCTCAGTTTGGCTTGACCAGCCTCAGTGAAACACCCTTTCTGAAGACCCACATTGTTGTCACTCTGCCCCTTGATCACCATGGCCACCAGTATTCTCTCTGTGAAGTCCTGGACACAGAAGAAGTCACCAAGGCATTTGAAAGTCTATTTATTTTACCTGAAACATTGAAAATTCCCTCTGGCTTCAGTTAAGCCCTCCTAAATTTTCCTACTGACTAGTGACTTTCAAAAAAAAAAAAAAGGAACTATATGTGTATGCAGAATAGAAAATTCCTGAAATCGACAAGGCCCAGTTCTCTTATTTTAGAGAGAAAACTGGGTTTTGAATGATTAGCTCACAGCTTTGTGGTCTGTGGTGGTTCAAGCCCTATGAAGTAGACTGATAGAGGAGTTCTAGCACAGAAGTTGTCAGAATACTTTCTTGCTCAGGTGTGTTCAGCTTTTAATCTATTTGCAACTTCAGATTATTAGGATAAGTACAGACAATTAAGGAGAATGATTTTCTTTGCTCAACAGTGGCTAATTTAAGTCCAGAACACTCTCATAGAAACAACCAGAATGTTTGAAAAATATATGGGAATGGTCTCTAGAAAAGAAGACACAAAAATAAAGAAAGGAAGGAAGGATGAAGGAAGGAAAGAAGGAAGAAAAGGAAGAAAGAAATAAAGAATGAAAGGAAGGAAACAGAATAGAAGAAATAAAGCCAAGTTTAAACCATAATGTGGGAGTTATGAGTCTGTAAATGATAAAGAAAATTAAAAGGGAAGAACTGGCAAAATGAGTAAAAATGACTCAACAGCTACAAAAATAAAAAAAATAAAAGAGACACAAAAATGTGATAATAACAATTTCCAAATGGACATATTGTTTGAGATATAGCTGAGTAAAATCTGGGGGAAACTAGCAGCAATATATCTAGTGTTCTGAGAAGTCTTTAGACTATTTTCCACAGGGGGTTGAACCAATTTTCATTCCTACCAGCAGTGTATAATTATTCCTTTTTTTTCTCCACATCCTCAACAACATTCGTTCTTTTTGCCAATTCTAATGTATGAAATTCTCACAGGTGTAAAGTAGTATCTCACTGCTCTTTATTTGCATTTTCTGACAATGAGTGACTTGGAGTATTTTTTCAAATCTGTTGTTCTTTTGTATCTCTTCTTTGATGAAGATTCTGTCCAAGTCCTTTCAGAACACTAGAAATGGACCTATTCTATAACCCAATAATTCCTTTCCTAGGCATATATCCAAAAGAAATGAACATACCCAACCAAAAAGTTCCATGTTTACCTATGGTCATAGCAGCACAATTTGTAATAGTCATATCTTGGAAACAACCCCGATATCCAAGGGCAGATGAGTGGCTAGGAAAGTTGTGGTATACATACACAATATAATACTTACTCAGCTATTAAAAGTGATAAAGTCATCTCCTTTGCTTCATCCTAGATGGAACTTCAAGCCATTATGTTAAGGGAGACCAGGGGAAAGAGAGAGAAAGAGAGAGAGAGAGAGAGAGGTAAACACAAGATAATCTCACTTAGATAGAGAAAGAGGAATGAACACAAGATAATCTCACTTAGAACTGAACTTAAGAAACAAACCAGGAAAGGAAAACACAAAGCAAACCTTGGACTGGGCAGGGCATACTACACCAAAGTAAAAGATTCTTGGGAGGGAGGGGCTGGGAGGGAGTAAAAAGGATCATGGCTATATGTCAACAACTATACTGTAAACCATAAAACCCCCAATATAATGGAAAAAGCAACAACATAATTTTCAAAGGAAAGAAAATACAAAAAATAAAGTGAATAAATTTCATATCAAAATGGCCAACACTAAATTCCCCAGCCTGGAAAAGAAATAGAAGTCAATGTTTTGCAAAGGTTAGCTTTGGAGTGAGTGAGAGAACTGTAATAGGAAGTAGGTAAGGAGGGTATATAAGTCTAATTAGATACTATTTCATTAAGAAATTTATACTGACTCACTGCAGGCTATATGTACTTTTGCTTTCAGGTATATATTTTGCCCTAGTTTATGGATACATGTGAACACATGCCTTATCTCACGGGACCTAGTCTATATTAAGGTTTTGGGACTTTGTTAGGAAGTGAACCTCCTGAAATGGAATTAGAGAATACTATGAAAGGAAAGGTCTCACCCAAGTAATGAGGATGAAGGGTTGACATTCCACGCCTGAAGTCTCTGGACAAAGCAAGGACTTCAGAAACTGAATAAGGGCAAGAGACTGGCATACTTTAACGATGACTCTTTAGTCACTATCAGGCCACCTCATCAGCTGGGGCCCTACTTGGGGAGTCTTGAGATTCCCAAACAGACATGATGGGCCTAGACCTCCAATAAATCCCTCTCTCCATTGTTAAGAGTCATCTCTATCAGGAACAACAAAATAGACCCTTTTGTGGGACCCCATAGGACCTTGCCCTCAACTTGGATCAACAATGGTGGAGAATGTTCCATCCTCCCTTTGGAGGATGGACAACATACTCTATGCTACACCTGAGGAAGATGGGTCGATATTGGGGCAGCCTGGAATGTTCCTACTCGTGACCAAAGAATGTGAGCTCAGATCTACAGGGCTGAAGAGGTCACATAGGCTCCTAAGCTGACTATGGGCCCCAAACCAAATAAAATACATGGAGTTTATAGTCTAAAATATTTATACTCCTTTTCCATATTAGGGAGCTACTCTCTTCCCTGATCCAGCTTTCTGGTCCTTTTCCATCCATGACATCATCTCCCCAGACAGTTATCTTGGATCCACCTGCATATCAGATTTCAGGCTCAGGGAAAAAAAAAAAAAACTAGTATAGCCACAGGCCCTTTGGAATATAACTAAAATATTCCTACTAGCTATCTACAAAATGGAAGACCCCCCAACTCTTCATCTGCACTATTCCAGCCTTTAGATTCATGATTGCTCAACAATTTGTTTGGCTTTGTATATTAACTCTCTAGTCAGCCACCAGGTTCCAGATGCTAGCATGATGCCAACCAGACTTCCCTGGACAGACAACCCCACCAGTGTGTCCTGGAGCTCTGCTTCCCCAGAGCCGTATCCTACTAGGGAAAGAGAGAGGCAGGCTGGGAGTATGGATCAATCTGTCAATGCCCATGCTCAGCGGAGAAGCAATTACAGAAGCCAGACCTTCCACCTTCTACATCCCACAATGACCTTGGATCCATACTTCCAGAGGGATAAAAAATAGGAAAAGTATCAGGGGAGGAGATGGGATACGGAGATCTGATGGTGGGAACTGTGTGGAGTTATACGCCTCTTATCCTATGGTTCTGTCAATGTTTCCTTTTTATAAATAAAAAAAAAAAGAAGTCAAGTCATAGTGGGTTAGACAGGAAGAGTAATTTCTTCACATAATAAAATAAAAATACTTAACATTTCAACTTTTCTAAAACTGTAGCAAGTAGATAACTGTAAGAGAAAAGCAAAAGATTTTTCAAACCAGATATTAAGGTAAATCTATGTATAGCGGTGTTGCCAAGTATGATAGCTAATCATGGTATATCACTTTGGTTATGCTGTTGTTGTATTATTTTTGTGGCAGTGTTTGGTTAGTCAGACATCAGTCAAGGTGATGCTGTAGGATTATTTTTAGATGTAATTAAATTTAAATCAGTATACTTTAAGTAAGTAAAATTATCCTTTTTTAATGTTCATAGGGCTTCAACCAGTAGAAGGTCTTAAAGAGAAAAGACTGAGGTCCTACTAGGAAGAAGGGAGTCTGATACCAGACTGTTAAAACTCAAGACCGCTACACTGACATCTGTTGGAATTTCCAGTTCTGCTGGCATGTTCTTCATATTTCGTACAAGCTCCCACAATCTCATGTGCAAATTTCTTAAAGTCTCTTTCTCTTATTCTATATGGATGGATGGATGGATAGATGGATGGATGGATGGATGGATGGATGGATGGTATATAGACATATACATAAAATTAAAAGTTGGCATAAATATAGATTTATACAACTCATTGTTCTTATTTCTCTGAAAGATCTTGAATAATACAGTGAGGGAGGTATTTATAAAACAAATAGGCTCAGTATCCAAAAACATGTCTTTTCAAAAGTTATGTATACAGGTAGATAAGCATTCCTCTTAAGTTTTAAAAGATTTTTTTACTTTACTTATTTAATTTGACATGACAGAGAGAAACTGAGAAGAAAGAAGAATAGAGGAGAGAGAGAGACACCTGCCGACCTATTTTACTGCTTGTGAATTTTCCCCTTCAGGTGGGGACACAGAGTTTGAACCTGGGTCACTGCACATAGTAATATATACACTAAGCCAGATGCATCATCACCAGGCCCCTCATTCCTCATAATTTTAAAGATAGATATAAAAATTTATTTAGTTCCTAGGAACTAAATAAATTTAACACTTAGAAAGACATACCTAAGTGTTAAAATTCACTATAAAACTCTGAGAAACAGATATGAAGAATGCTTACGTTTTGCAATTTTCTTTTTTAGTTTTTATTTATAAAAAGGAAACACTGACAAAACCATAGGATAAGAGGGGTACAACTTTGCACAATTCCCACCACCAGAACTCTGTATCCCATCCCCTTCCCCTGATAGCTGTCCTATTCTTTAACCCTCTGGGAGTATAGACCCAAGGTCATTGTGGGGATGCAGAAGGTGGAAGGTCTGGCTTCTATAATTGCTTCCCTGCTGAACATGGGTATTGATAGGTCAATCCATACTCCCAGCCTGCCTCTCTCTTTTCCTAGTGGTGAAGGGCTCTGGGGAAGCAGAGCTCCAGGACACACTGGAGGGGTTGTCTGTCCAGGGAAGTCTGGTCAGCATCATGAATACTGGGCGCTTGAAAAAAAAAAAGTTTATCAATTAACCTTGTTGCATTGTCAGGAAATTGCTTTTTTTGTTTGTTTTTGTTTTATTTTGGTTTGGTTTTTGTTTGTTTTTTTACTGCATAGATTGAGTCCAGCTATCTAAAGAGGGTTGCATCTAATAAGATATGATCTCTGTTCATACAAAATGGTAGATGAGTGACCTTCCTTACCTGATTAGAAGAGAGATGCTGAATGGCTTTCATTAACCTACATTGCCCTCTCCATGACTCATACACAGCACGTGTTAACGATTTCGAGGGGAATATCTATAATTTCCTTTATAACTAGTTCCAGGATATATAGTGAAGAAACACCTCTGTGCTAGAAACTGTATTCTTCTGATAGCACAAAATTTTCAAGTGGGTTTCTAACTCAACTAAAAAATAAAAGCACATCCAAAATTATGAAAAAGACTTATTAACAGGAGATTCTCATATTTTTCCAGGAAAGCTCCTACAATTAAAAATTGACTTAAAAATAGAGCTTTTATTTTGTCCTTTCAAAATAGGTTTCAAGAAACCCTTGATAGAATCAATTAATTAATTCTTGGTCTCTTTAACTTAATACACATTCAGATTCACATATTGTAAATCAGTTTCAGTTGAGATGTTAAAATCAGATTACAACAGTAAAGCCTTGTAAATATTTGCCTTCAAATGAGTTTAAGAATAAATATATATTCAGTAATTCATCCATATTTAGCATATATTAATAAGACAAAGCATTGATTTAAATTCACTTATCCTTTATTACAAAGGAGGAAATAGGAAACTGGGACTGATTAACTTGTTTATTCTCAGGCCTGAGAATACCTTATTAAAATCTGAAGTTCAAAATGGATATAATCAGTCAAATGTCAGCAGAAATATTTAGTCTGTAAGAGAATCTATGTTTAATAGAAATTTAATATGAAGTATTTTACATGTTCTCCTCATCCCTAAAGGAAAAGGAAAATGTAGTGGGAGAAATCTGGATAGGATTGTGAAATTAACACTCTGGATCACTAGATGTCAGCAACCTGCCAAAAATGTGATATCAAATGAATCATCATTTACTCACTCTGTGTGTGTGTGTGTGTGTGTGTGTGTGTGTGTGTGTGTGTGTGTGTGTGTTATAAGAACTCCTCCTTTTTTTTTCTACTTTTAATTAGCACCTAACTTGTCTTTTTAAATGCAAAGGTCTAGACTACCTAGTAACTGATCAAGAATGTTCATGGTGAGGAACTCCACAGCAACCAAGATCCAAAGAAATGGGATGTTACTTCCTAGAACTGTTCATAATGTTGTGACTTGGTTATGTTGGAAGGGATGGAGAGAGGTAAGAGGACCATTGAATGTTTGGGGGGGGGCATGGTTCCTGGAGAAAAGGCAGATATGTAGACGCTAAGAAGCCTGTGAACAATTCAAAGATGCCAATTTCAACAGTTCAACTAATATCTCTTTCTTGATGTCCTCTCTCCATGGGTTCAGAAGAAAAGATTGAAATTCCTGGTTAGCACATGTATTTGCAGGGTACATGGTTAAGGATTCAAAAAATGTTTCTCATTCCTAGTGCTACTGTCATTATTATTTTAAATCACATTCATCTATATCTCCCTTGTTCACAAAAATCTTTGGGTTTGTAAAGAGAAAGGATGGAGGTTCACACATGTTAAGAACGTGACTGGTCACATTGGTGGTATAGTGGTGAGCATAACTACCTGCCAAGTTAAGAATTTGCATCATACAGCAATACCACTCTTAGGCATTTATCCAGTGGACACTCAGACACTAATTAGAAGAACATATGCACTCATATGTTCATAGCTGCATTATTCATGAAATCCAAAGAGTGGAAGCAGCCTAGATGCCCATCAACAGATGACTAGCTAAAGAAGGTATGGGATACTACTATTCCATGGAATACTACTCTGCAACCAAAAGAAGAAGAAAAAAAGATGACATTATATCATTTAGGATGAAATGGATGGAACTGAAGGTGATAGTGCTTAGCAAAACAAGTAAAGAGATGAAAGACAACTACCAGATGGTTTTACTCATCAGTAGAATCTAGAAATCACATTTATATGACTTGACAAAAAAAATCAAACAAAACAGAGAAAGCAAACTGTAAGATTTGTGAGAACTATGATGGTTATATTTGAGAGGCTGGGGACTGGGAACTTTGGTGTTGGGTATGGTGTGAAACTATACATAGTAAGCCTACAATCTTAGAACATACTCTTAATAATAAATAAATAAATATATTTTTAAGAAAAGATTTGATCCATGGATTATCCTCATCCCATTCTCAATCCTCCCACCAGGACCACAACCTGACTTATTTATTCATGCACAAAGAAGGTCAGCAGTGACTCCCAAACTGCCCCTATGCCAGAGTGCAAGTTGCCCAAAAAAAAAAAAAAAAATGAAACTAGCCACCATGTTCAAGTTTATTTCAGGTCAGTATTAAAGCAAAATAATTGGTAGATAACTAGTTTGGGCATGCAAAGAAATATTTTATTCAAATAACTAAGGTTATACGTAATTCATTATATAACTAACTCTTGACATTTATTATTAATATAACCTGATCAGTTTAATGATTTTTCAGTACCATGTGTGTATGCAGGTAATGATATGAATGTGAAAAAAATTATCTTCTGACACTATTCCAATTCAATTTTGTAAAATGTCTACATATTGAAATGCTTAGAGTAAACCTAGGAATCATTCAAAGCTTTCCACTCTTTGTGGTTCAGCAGATACAGTACATTAGACCTTACATTTTTGCATAGCTGGAATAAGTTTGAATATCTTTTTTTGTTGTGTTTGTTGCCTCCCACTGACACTGTCTTTTGAAAAGACAGAATTGAAACTGAAATTCATAACTTCTGAAAAAATCAATTAGAAAATAAGCTCAGTGAATGTGGGAAACATTCTAAATACTCTAATCCCAAAATTAAATATTGGTTGATGATAATATTTAAAAGAAATATAATGAATGTCAGCCACAGGTAAAGAAATCCCAATGAGATAATGTAAACAAAAAATTAATTTTGAGTTTGGAAAGTAGATGGACTAAAAGGAAACTCAAAGAATGAGTGAACCATCATACAAAAGGAGCTATTTATAATTCATATTTTCTGTGTGTAGTATAAAAATAATTCATTGTTGGTTTTCAAGTACCTCTCCACTTTTTAGAGATGCACAAAACAATGAAACAATAAGTAAGTTCAAATGAGTTAGTCTTACTATCCTCTTTTCATATTAAAAAAAATAGACAAGTCGACTTGGTAGATAAGCAAAATGTCCTAAGACAGAAGAGGCTGTAGAGAGGCAAAAAAAATGTGATTTCTCTATCACAAACTTATAAACATCTATTTTAATTTTATTATTTTTCATTAATGCTTCTATTTCCATTTTATTAAATGCAAAATGTCACATTTAAATAGAAACTATTTATTTTTACAGTATGATTAATTAAAAAACAAGAAATTATGAAACATAACCATAATATCTTATATGTTATTGTTCTTTTTTTTTTAGGTTACTCTTAAAAGCTAGGGTAGCAGAACACCTGGTTGAGTACATGTGTTCATGAGTTGAAAGTAGGGATGCAGGTGTCTTTCTCCCTCTTTCTCTCTCTCTCCCTGCTCAATTTATCCCTGTCCTATCAAATTAAAAAAGAGAAAGAAGAAAAAAAAAAAAGGGAGTAAATTACCACTAGGAGCAGTGGACTCCTTGTGCAGGTACCCAACCCACAATGATAACCATAATGATAATAAATAAATACATCAATACATCAATAAATAAAATAAGCTGACCAGCTTCAAAGTTACTAATGCCCACACATTTTTCACTCTTATTAAATTCAATAAATTTCTTTTAAAGTATGTCTGCATGCGTTTACCTGAAGGACACTCAAATACTAATTAGAAGGGACATATGCACCCCTGTGTTCATAGCTGAATTATTCACAATAGCCTAAGAGTGGAAACAGCCCAGATGCCCATCAGCAAATAACAGGCTAAAGAAACTATGGGATATACATTTGGGATATAGTCCATGGAATACTACTTTGCTATTAAAAGAAATGACATTTGTGTCCCTTGGGACAAAGTCGATAGACCTAGAGGAAAAGTGTGCTTATCGTGGGTGGATTCACTCATATGTGGAATCTAGAGAACTGATATACATGAAATTGCAAAAAAAAAAAAAAGCAAGCAAACTTTCTGATAGAACTATGTGAGATGTATGGGGGTTAAATTTGGAAGGTGGGAGAGTGGATATACAGAACTTCGGTGGTAGCTTTGGTGTGGAATTCTACCCTCTAATTTTGGTATCATGTAACCCACTATTAATTAAAAATAAAAATGATAAAAAAAGAATGGACTGCCATACGGATCCCTGCCAGACTAGCTTCGCGGGCGGAGACAGACGACCAGGGACTCATGGCCGAGCTGTACGCAGTATCTCTTTATTCATGTGGAACGCAACACAATCTAAGCCATCTAAACTAAACTAAAGCAAACTAAACCAAATATAATCACAATCCTGTCCTTATATATACTGGCCAAGTAGGGTGGAAACAGTATGTGACGTAGAGTGGGTGGAGCGAAAAGTGACTGGTGCAAATCAGGGTGTACTACGAGAGGGGGGGAGCAAAAACACATCATGAACCAGTGGGGATTAAACCAATGCCCTGCAGGCAGGGCGGTGCTTAGTTAACAGTGGTTATGTAAATAGAATACAGTGTTAAGCAGGGGGGATTAAACCAATGAAACAGAAGGGGTCTTAGAAACATACCAACAGATCCTGGTTAGAGCCCCCAGCTCCCCACCTGCTGGGAGGTCACTTCAGAAGCAGTGAAGCAGGTCTACAGGTGTCTATCTTTCTATAACTCTCTGTCTCTCCCTCCTCTCTCGATTTCTTTCTGTCCTATCCAACAATGACAGCAATAAAAACAACAATAACAAGGGAAAAATGGCCTCCAGGAGCAGTGGATTCATAATGTAGGCACTGAGCCCCAGTGATAACCCTGGAGGCAAGGAGGAGGAGAAAGAAGAGGAGGAAGTGGAGAAAAAGAAGAATGAGAAGAAGGGGAAGAAGAAGGATGGGAAGGAGGAGAAAGAAAGAAAAAACACAAAGCAGAAATTGGACTGAATATGGTGTATTGTACCAAATTAAAGGAATCTGGGGAGGGGAGCTTTCAGTTCCTGGAGCATGATGGTAGAGGAAGAACTAGGTGGGGGGGGGGTAGGATGTTTTGCAGAAAACTGAGAAATGTTACAGATGTATTTATTGTTGATGGTAAATTATTTACCTCCCCCATAAAGAAAGTTTTCGAGAAAATACATATATGTAAGTTCTTCACAAGACATCAATGCCAGAGAAATTCCTATCACCCGCCCAAGCTGGTTTCTGCCCAGGAAGATCTACCTGCGACCAAGTCCTGGCCCTCTCAACTTACATTGAAAATGGATTCCAGAAGAATTTAAAGACGGGTGCTGTCTTTGTTGATCTCACAGCAGCCTATGACACGGTCTGGCACCGTGGTCTCCTAGTCAAGATCTCAAGATGCCTGCCTCCATGGGTGGCCAACACTATATCGTTTCTTCTCCAAAACAGAAGATTCTGGGTGCATCTGGGTGACAAGTCTAACAGATGGAGACTTGTCTCAAGTGGCCTCCCCCAAGGCTCTGTTCTGGCTCCTACGCTATTTAATATTTAAATCAATGACCTTCCAGAAACTTCTTCAAGGAAGTTCATCTACACCGATGACATCTGCTGTGCAACTCAGGCATCCAAGTTTGACATCCTCGAGGAAACTCACGAAAGACATGTCTCTGATATCTGATTACTGTAAAAAATGGTGACTAATCACTAGCACTGCAAAAACGGTATCATCTGTTTTCCACCTACACCATGCCTCGGCCTCACGTGAGCTTAATGTGCAGCTTGATGATACAAGAATCCGGCATGAAGCCCAGCCAGTCTATCTTGGCGTTACTCTCGATCGCACCCTGTCATTTCACGAACATCTCATAAAAACTGCAGAAAAGGTGGGCGCGAGGAATCACATCATTGCAAGACTGGCTAGCTCCTCATGGGGCGCGAGCGCTTCCACACTACGATCATCATCTCTGGCATTATGCTATTCCACTGCAGAATACTGTGCCCCAGTATGGTTCCGTAGCTCCCATGTCCACTTGGTCGATTCCAAATTATATTCCTCCATGAGGATAATTTCTGGAACCATCCGTTCCACCCAGGTTCCATGGCTGCCAGTTCTTAGCAACATCGCCCCGCCAGATATTCATCGGGATGCGGCATCATCTAAGTTCATTTCCCACGTCTACGCTCGACCGGACCTGCCAATATACGCGGATATCTTCGCCCACCCTGTCCAACGCTTGAAGTCTCGTCATCCAATCTGTTCCCCTACACTTACACTGAACTTCTCTGTTCCAGACTCTTGGAAACAGAGTTGGCAGTCAGCTGAGGTAAAGAACAAACACCTCATTACAGACCCCTACAAGCGTCAACCCGGTTTTGACCTGGCATGTTATGATTGGGCCCTCCTCAATCGCTATCGAACAGGCCATGGCCGGTGCGCCGCTATGTTCCATTGCTGGGGAGCCAGAGACGACCCGAACTGCCCCTGCGGCTCCAGACAGACTATGACCCACATAGTCAATGACTGCCACCTCTCCAGATTCAAAGGAGGTCTCGAAACTTTACATCAGGCTCAACCTGATGCTGTTGACTGGCTATGGAAGAAGGGCAAACGCTAGAAGAAGAAGAAGAAGAATGCCACAATAAGGATAATTGGGTAAAATGCTTGTGTTATTTTGAAGATTGAGATTACAAAGCCAACGAAGTGTTATCACCAGCACAGTGTTAAAAACAAGTTAACTAGCAGTCAGACTGTAGCACAGCGGGTTAAGCTCAGGTGGCGCAAAGTGCAAGAACCAGCCTAAGGATCCCAGTTAGAGTTCCCAGCTCCCCACCTGCAGGGGATTCACTTCACAGGTGGTGAAGCACGTCTGCAGGTGTCTATCTTTCTCTCCCCCTCTCTGTCTTCCCCTCCTCTCTCCATTTCTCTCTGTCCTATCAAACAATGATGACATCAACAACAATAATAACTACAACAAGGACAACAAAAGGGAATAAATAAATAAATAACTTGTTTTTAAAAAACAAGTTAACACTTTTATTTCATTTCATATACAGAAACAGAGAGGAAGAGACACTATAGCATCAGAACTTCCCCTGATGTCATGGTACTCCCACATGGTGCTGGGCTTGAAGTCAGGCTGCACATATGACAAGCATGCACCCTATCCAAGAGCTCCCTTCCAGCTCTAAATTTGAATTCTTTTAATGTGACTCATGTATCTCCTGTTTGCACCCTGCCTGCTTGACTGCTGACATATAACAGCAATAGCAGATTTGTTCTAATCCAAGGCTATATATACAAAGACCAAGAAAAATAAAGTAATCAAGGATTGTGGAAGAATCAATCTGAGTATTCAGGTGTTTAATTTCCACTCTAGGTCATTTTCCTATTTATTTCCTTTCTTTAATTTTTGTTTCAGTTTTGCCTCCAGGGTTACCGCTGGGGTTCAGTGCCTACATTACAAATCCACTGCTCCTGGCAGCCATTTTTTTTCCATTTTATTGGATAGGACAGAGATAAATTGAGAGAGGAGAGGAGGAGAAGGAAGGGAGACATAGAGAGGGAGAGAGACAGAGAGACACCTGAAGACCTGATTCACCTCTTGTGAAGCATCCCCCCTGCAGGTGGGGAGCCAGGGGCTCGAACCTGGATCCTTGCCAGTCCTTGCACTTAATACTATGTGCACTTAACTGGAGGTGCCCCTGACTGCACCCTTCATTTTCCTTTTGTGTAGATACAGATAATACTATTTTATTCTTCCCTGAGAAGAAATACCCACTGAGAGGGCCCTTCTCTTAGTATTCCAGCAACATCCTTGTGGGCCTAGACCTTTACCACGACACTGACCCAGCAGTGATAGACACCTCATCCAGCAGCTGAGTCAAGTGTGATGGCTGAAGACATCTCCATGCCATGCTGCGTGGCCTAGACTCTCCCACCTCTCTGCAGGGACATAGGCTGCATTTAGATCTTCTGGCATTTCCTCTCAGTACTGTTTTTTAAATTTTCTTTTTCTTTTTTTTTTTTTTTTTTGCCACGCAGTCTAAGGGACCAGTATACTACATTCTCAACGCTCTGTCATCTCCTATCACATTAGGGGGATATCATTTTAGTCTAGTAGAGTGCTATAACAAAAAAGAGGTGTTAGATCATGACAGCACCTGTCAAAGGGGTGCAAATACTGATTTGAAACATTGGATTAAACCAGCTTCATGTGACACTAGTGGTGGCAACTTGTCCCTGAGGAGTGAGTTCATCTATTTGCGCTATGTAAATGAAAGTGTCTCATCTGGATAGGCTAACTATTCCTAAAGAACGTCTCCCATCACAGAATTATGGAATAAGAACATTCTAGCCCTGAGAAGAGCTCAGAGACCACTGAAGAACATGCTACAGCCTGCGTCTACTTAGAGGCCTTACTGCCTATTCCTTTTTCAGTTCTGAGCTCACCAGTCACCTTTGCCACAAGCTCTTCTCCAGTCATATAGGGACCATCAACAACTCTTTGATTATTTTCAAACAGGGCTTTACAAATATCACAACCTGAGGCCAGGATATAGCTCACCCAGTAGAGACTCACGTTACCATGTGCAAGGATGGGAGTTCTAGCCCCTGACCACCACACACATGTGAGCATTCTGCAAAGGGGGAGTTTTACCAGCAGCTGAGCAATACTGCATGTCTCTTCTCTTTTGTCTTTCACTTTGTATCTGAAAAAGGGTTAGAAGAGTCCACTGGGAGCAGTAGAATCAGGCAAGCAAAAAGCCTTACCAAAAACCATGGTGACAAAGGGGGAGAGAGACTCATTACTATTTTAAACTAACAAAAAAATAAGCTCCTAAAAATTAAGGGATGCATTTTATCATGACTTCTTTGATACTTTAGATCAAATCAGAAACGTAAAGAAAACTGAGTCATAGTGTCTGGGAAGGGGTGTATTTGATTTCAGGCACATAGTACCATGCCCAAGGATCCAGTTCAAACCCCTGCTCCCCACCTGTGGAAGCTTCACGAGCAGTGGAACAGGTCTGCAGGTGTCTACATTTCTGTCTCCCTCTACCCCCATCCCCTCTCAATTTCTCTCTATCCTATCAAATAAAACAGAAAGAAGAAATACAAAAATAAAAAGAGAGAAAGAAAAAAAAGGCCACCAGGAGAGGTGTTTTCTAGTGCCCGCACTTGGCCACAGCAATAACACTGGTGGCAATTAAAATAAAAAATAACAAATAAATAAATAAAAGAGTCTTTCCAGAAATAAGCTTGAGCTGTGTCTTCATTATTTAGGTCTTTCATTACTCTCACTAATATTTTACAGTATTTTTGTGTGTGTGTATGTGTGTATTCAGGTCTTTGACATCATTCATAAAATATATTTCTAGATACAGTTATGTCATTATAAATGATATGTTTTCATTGCAGTTGTCTAAAAATCTGTAATATGTTAAGTAAAACTGAAATCAATGAATATTTTATATAAAATATTCATTTCCTACTTCTGTATGTCTATGCTTTGTAGACTGACTATTTGCGTTGCCCTCCCCAAATACACATGTTGAATGTCTACTCTGCCCAATAGGATGGTATTTGTAGGAAACTTGAGAAGTAAGGGAGTTTATATGAGGCCATGCCAGCAGATTCCTCATGGTGATTAATGTCCATATAAGAGACATAGTGACAGGGGGAGGAAGACATCATGTTAAGTGAGATGAGCCAAAAGGAGAAGGACAAATACCAAATGATGCAGATGTCTCTCTGTCTCTCTCCCTATCACCCCCTGCCTTCTCAATTTCTGTCTGTCCCTATCCAATAAATAAATAAAGATAACAATTTTTAAGATTGCCTGAATTTAAAAAAGGGGGGAGAAGGTCAGGTGGTGGCATACCTGGTTAGGTGCTCACAACACACAAGGACCCAGGTTCCCCACCTGTAGGAGGGAAGCTTCACGGGTGATAAAAACAGTGCTACAGGTGTCTCTCTCCCTCTCTCCTCTCAGTTTCTCTCTGTCTCTTTTTTAATTTTACTTGTTTATTTATTATTAGGCAGAGATAGAAATTGAGAGAGGGAGTGGGAGATAGAGACAGAGAGATACCTGTAGCCCTGCTTCACCACTTGTGAAGCATTTCCCCTACAGGTGGGGACAGTGAGTTTGAAGCTGGGTCCTTGCACTCTATAATATGTGCATTTAGCCCTGTGCACCATCACTTGGCCCCAATTTCTCTGTCTCCATTCAATAATAAGCAGATAAAATATTTTTAAAGGAAAGAAAGAAATGGGGTGGGCAAGGGATGGAAGTAGTATCTCTACTTTTCTTCAGATGATTCTCAATTCTATTCCTGTCACACACACAAAAAGAAAGTTCATTTGAGGAAGGGAGCCTAGACAAAGATTTGAATCTACTGGCTCCTTGATCTTTAGGCTTCCAGTCCTCAAACAGTGAGAAAAGAAAAGTATCTTGGGCCTGGGTGATGAATCGTAGGATAAAGCACTGGACCTTCAAGCAGCAGGTCCTGATTTTATTCCTCCATACCACATGTGCTAGAGTGATACTCTAGTGCCTCTCCTCTCCCCTCTCCTCTCCTCCCCTCCCCTCCCCTCCCCTCCCCTCCCCTCTCCTCTCCTCTCCTCTCCTCTCCTCTCCCCTCCCCTCCCCTCCTCTCTCCTCTCCTCTCCCCTCCCCTTCCCTCCTCTCCCCTCCCCTCCCCTCCTCTCCCCTCTCCTCTCCTCTCCCCTCCCTTCCCCTCCTCTTCTTCCCTCCCCTCCTCTTCTTCTACTTCTTCTCCTCCTTCTTCTTTCTCTTCTGCTCCTCTCCTTCTTCCCCTTCCCCTTCTCCATCTCCTCCTCCTCCTCCTCCTTCTTCTTCTTCTCTCTCTTTCCCCCCAGAAATAAATTGTTTAGAATATTGTGTCGACTTTTTAATGTTTTTTTTTTAGTTATCTTCATTTATTGGATAGAGACAGCCAGAAATCGAGAGAGAAGGGGGAAATGGAGAGGGAGGGAGACAAGAGAGACACCTGAAACCCTGCTTCAAAACTCATGAAGCTTGCAGGTGGAGAGCTGGGGCTTGAACCCGGGTTCTTATGCATTGTAACATGTGCACTCAACCAGATGGGTCACCACCTGGCCCCAGTGTCTGCCTTATTTATTTATTTATTTATTTATTTATTTATTTATTGCTTCCAGGGTTATTTCTGGGGCTCAGTGCCTGGATCATGAATCCACTGCTCCTGGAGGCCATTTTCCCCCCTTTTGTTGCCCTTGTTGTAGCCTTGTAGTGTTTATTATTGTTGTTGATGATGCCCTTCATTGTTGGATAGGACAGAGAAATGGAGAGAGGAGAGGAAGACAGAGAAGGGGAGAGAACAATAGACACCTGCAGACCTGCTTCATCATCTGTGAAGTGACTCCCCTGCAGGTGGGGAGCCAGGGGCTCGAGTCAGGATCCTTATGCAGGTCCTTGCGCTTTGCGCCACTTGCGCTTAACCCACTGCACTACTGCCCGACACCCCCCACCCCACCCCTGTCTGCTTTTTAAGCCATTCAGTCTATGGTACTTTGTAGCAGGTAAGACACATAGTATTCAACTCTCTTTTGAGTTTATTTATTAGCTATAATTGATAGGTTTTTCTAGATTTTTGCATACATAACCAAATTTATATCTTATGGCTTTTACATTTAATGTTTTACAACTATGAAAATTTTCATTTTTTACCCTATTCTAATATTCATCAAATACAAAACATAGAAATGATGACAGCAAAGCCCTTGTAGTTTTCTTATCTTAAAGAGCATGCTTTCACATTAACCCCAAATGTGTTCTCTGAACATTTTTCTAACTCCTCTTCAAAGCAAGAAAAAAGTTTTAATATCTCATAAGTCTGTGGAATTTCTAAAATGATAAATGCATCAAATTTTATTTTTAAAATGCATACATCCAGGCAGACTAACATATTTCTAGAATATGAAACACTAACATGTGTTTCTCTTTTATTCTGCTAATGTTATTTTATATAGCATTTTTATTATATATAAATCTCTGAACTGAAGCAACACATGCAAAAACATCATCAAATACATACTAGTTGACAGTATAATCTTTAACACATAAGCACGCCCTCTTATTTCCCCTTGATTGGTAACTAAATAACACAGCAGGTTAGGGCCAGGTAGTGGTGCACCTGGTTAAGTGCACACATTACAGTGTTCAAAGATCTGGGTTCAAGGCCCTGGTCCCCCACCTGAAGGGAAGAAAGCTTCACAAGTGGTGAAGCAGGGCTGTAGATGTCTTTCTCTGTCTTTTTTCCTCTATCTCCCCCACCCTCAATTTCTGTTGGTCTCTATCCAATAATAAAAAATAAATAAATAAGCAAACAAGCAAATAAATATGAAAGACACAACAGGATCCTAATGTCCCTTCATCCTGCTCCTTTCTCTGCTTCCCCAGAGTCCTTTGATGCAATATGCCACACCCAGTCCAGTTTGCTCCCTATGTTTTTCCTTATTCTTTGTTTTTAAGTTCTACCTATAAGTGAGATCATTTGGTATTGGTCTTTCTCTTTCTGGCTTGTCTCACTCAACATGAGTCCTTCAATTTCTGACCAAAATATTGCAAAGGAGATGACCTCATCATTTTTAACAGCTATATAGTACTCCATTGTGTATATGTACCACAACTTCCTTAGCCATTCATCTGTCCTCAAGCATCTGGGATGCTTCCAAGTTTGGGATATTAAAAACTATGTTGCTATTAACATAGGTGTGCCTAGGTTCTTTCAGACAGGTTTATTTTCCCTGGGTAGATCCCTGAGACAAAGATTTTGGATCATAAGGAAATCCCATTTCTAGAGTTCTGACCAGTCTCCAGACTGTTTCCATATAAGTTGCACCAACTTCCATTCCTACCAGCAATGTAGGAGAGTCCCTATCCTCTATAGTTGCCTCTCCAACAGTTGGTATTTCTGCCTTTCCTAATGTGTGACATCCTCACAGGTATAAAGTGGTATCTCGTTGTTGCTTTAATTTGCATTTCCCTGCTCATCAATGACTTTGACCATTTTTCATATGTCTGTAGGCTCTTTGGATCTTTTATTTGGAGAAGATTCTGCCCATATCTTCACTCTATTTTTCTTTTTAAATTCTAGGTCAACTATGTCCCTGTAACACATCTAACTTGCCATAACTGAATAGCCTTTCTACAATTTTCAGGACTAGGCATGATAATATTCTATTCAAAGTGAGGAGAAAGAAAATAAAAATGATAACAAGCAAAATAAGATAATTGAAATAACATACACACATGTCTACATTCATTGTTGGGGGCTTCAGAGCTCTCAGCCTACTTTCCTAGAGACAGAGAGAAAAGGGGAAAGATATCACATTACCAAAGCTTCCTCCAGCTCAGTGAAGGACAGGCTCAAATCTATACATATATATTTAAATTTCCTAAGATGGAGGTATATAACATAATGGTTATACAAAGAGATTCTCATGTCTGAGGCTCCAAAGTCCCAGGTTCAATCCCCCACACCACCAGAGCTGAGCAGTACTCTAGTAACAAAATAATAATAATAATAATAAAATAATAATAATATCTGTGTTTAGATTTCCTAACTCTATGAAGACTTTGTAAGGGTTTGGCTATTGTTACTGTGATTGCTTTCTGGCTTAACTGCATTGTGCTATGCGTGTTTTTGCATGATTTGGACCCCTTGGGCCTCTTAATTTTGTTCAGGGAGCAAACACTAGGAGACAGTATTATTGTTCAGAGCACTGACCTTCCCTTCTTCCAATGCTCCTCCCTGCATCATGTGACCTTTCTTGTCCAACAAAATGTGAGCAGAAAAAGCATGAGGTATACCTGGATCTTTTACTCTGAAGAAAAAATAGTAATAATAATAATAGTATCCCAGAGTGAAGCATTAACGTCCAGCTTGAGTCAAGTAGTAAAGACATGAAGAACAATCAGAGGCACAGTGAATCTTTTTGAGTCTTTTGTGTGTTGGTATGATTCTGGATTCTGCTTGTGAAGCCTTCTGTTTTGATTATCACATTGGGTTTGCTTTGTATTGCTTGCGATGTGTTCTATTTGCATATCCACTGTTGGTCCTCACCCCCCCCCTGCCTCCAGGGCACTGGTTCGGTCCCCCCGCCCCCTGCCTCCAGGACATTTGGTTTAGTCCTCGCTGGTTTGGCTTTTTCCTTCTCCCAGCACCCTATCTTACACCTACTTCCTTGTTCCTCACTCTTCAGCCTCAGGAGGGAGGCAGGACAGATTTGTGTTGTGATTAGTTTTTTGAACTACATCCCCGCTTATGAATAAAGATTGAACTGCGTTCTCAGCTCATCCATGAGTCCCTGGTTGTCTCTTGTCTCCCGCCTGTGAAGCACATCCGGCATTTGTGACTACGGCACAATTGAGGGCAGTAGGTAGATGCTAGAATAGTCAGCCATGACCTTTAGTTCCTGGAACTAATGTCCCTTTGTAATCTTCTGACTTTAGGGTGAGAATTTAAAGATTTATAGACTATAATGGCATGATGGGATGTCAATTCTATGGCTATATTACAGAAAAAGACTGTGGCATCCTTCTTGGTCACATTTTCTTATCCTCTTACTTTCACCCCCCCCCACACACACACACCTCTTGCTTTCTCTCCTTACCTCGCCCCCACCCTAATACCCTCACCAGTTGCTCTGTCATGATGACACCCAGACAGCTTATGCAAAAACTCACATGATAAGGAACTGAAGCCTGCCAACAACTTTATACATGAGCTTGGAAGTAAGTCTTCTGAGTCAGACACATATGCAAACTAGGAAGTGAATTCTCTAGCCCCAGTTGGAACTTGAGATAATTATAGCTCCAGAAAAAAAAATACCATAAACTAGAACATATCTGTTTAGTCAGTCCTATATACCTGGACCACATAAACTATAAAACAATAAATGTCTTTTTAAAATTTTATTTATTTATTTACTTATTTAAAAAACAGAGGAAAATGGAGAAGGGAGGGGATAGCAAGGGAGAGAGATAGAGAGACACCTGCATCCCTGCTTCCTGGCTTGTAAAGTTTTGTTCCTGCAGGTGGGGATCTGGAGCTTAAACTCAGACCCTTGTGCATGGTATCATGTATTCAACTGGGTATACCACTACCCAGATGGTAAATGCCTTCTGTTTTAATCCACTCACTAAGTTTTAAAGTTTATTTGATAGACAGCAATATAAATAATAGCTGTATTGGAGAGTTACCATAAATAGTACCATAAAAGGCTGGAAGCACTTTGGAACCAGTGTATGTAGGGTGGAAAGACTCTAGAGGTATTTTAGAGAAACTTTGCTCTTTTTAAACAAACTGTTGATAGTACTCTGTATTATGAAGATGCTATGAATGAGAGATTACAGGGAATAGGCAAACATATTTGGGTGAGGTTTTATTTGTTTTTTTAATCAGAGCACAGCTCAACTGTGGTTTATAGTGATGCCAAGTATTGAACCTGAGATCTCAGGGCTTAGGGAGGAAAATTATTTTACATAACCACTATGCTAGCTTCTCTCCTCCCTGTAAACACTTTTATGGAAAGTAGAAGAAAAAGGATGTTGACTATACAGAGATGGAAATGTTTACAATATTATCAGTTACATGAATACAGAAAGTAGAACTTTTTTGCTGTATAAAGGATCTTATGAAAAGGTTGAGGGTATACCTCACAGATCACCTAGACTATGGAATCTGTAAGATATTTGAAAGAAATAGCTTTTGGTAGATAGAATTAAACATAGAAATATTCCAACTAAACCCACTAAGTTGTTAAGAGGAATGAGTTAGATGATATGAGGAGTCTGGGTCCAAAGAGACAGAGACAAAACATAATTTTAAATGCCACTGGAAATACCACAACCTCCTCCCCCAAATTCTACTTATGGGAAGCAGGTTGAGAAAGCTACTCAGCTGCAAATAAAGGCTGCAATTCATGAAGGAGAAGGAGGAGGATAAGACAAGGAGGAGAGGAGGAGGAGGAAGAGGAGACAGGAGAAGTGGGTAGAATGATGAGATTTGGAGCATGTTTTTTAGGTCTTGAGACCTAACTGAGGAGCTTCCAATATTTTTTCTCAACTAAGTATCAAAATTACTAGGAACCAGAGCCTTCTTCATGGTCTCCATTTCCTCCATTTTATACAGCAATGTCTATAACAATTAGCCTATAACTATGCCACCCCTGTATGCTGCATATGTAGTGGACAGGTAACTTCTCTCACAGATTTACAGAAAGAGCGATCTGATTAGGGGTGGTTCTCCCAGGACAAAGTCTGAAGCACATCTGCACCTGGATCTGACTCAGATAACGGCATTCTGCGCTTTGAGATGAGTTAACAAACGGAAAAAATTTCTCATAAATTTATTTAATCTGATAGAACAAAGAGAAATTGAGAGGGAGAGGGAAATGAAGAGGGATTGAAAAACCTGCAGCACCACTTCACCACTCATGAAGCTTTCCCCCTGCAGGTGGGGACCAAGAGGCTAGAACCTGAGTCCTTGTGCATAGTAATACATGCACACCAGTTGCACCACTGCCCGGACCAGTTGCACCACTGCCTGGACAGTCTCTAACATGTCCCTCTCTCCCTCATCCCACAATATCTCTACTTGCTTGTAAATACACCTATGAGAAATCACTTCTACTTTAGTACGGACTGTATTTAGTGACTTGCTTCTATTGAATATGACAGTGTTGATGGCATGTCCCATTTGGAAGCATATTGTTTTAAAATAAAGTAGATTCTGTGTTGAGTATCTATTCTCACTCTTGGTTGTTTGCTCTGAGATCACCCAATTATATGTTGTGAGTTTATATATGGAGAGGCCCACATGGTAAATAAAACAACTGCCCAAAAGTCAGAGATTAGCAAGGTTCCCTACAGAGTGTTGTGTCCACAGCCTGATCTGTTATTGGCACTTCAAAGAGAGAACAGTACAGTGAGTTGAGAGCAAGCACTCAAGAGACCAGTAGAGCAATCTGATGTTGCCTTTCTCAACACCTAAATGTTTGGCCATGATTGCCCCAGCATGGCCAGTGTTTGGGGTTATTCAAGGAGTTGCGGAACTTATACATTGAGAGGCACCTATCACAAAGCGTGTGCTAGTCTAGCAAAGTAAGACAAAATAAGATTGCCTTTCCCAAACCAGCAGAAATTTTAAGCATGTTTTCTACAAATAATTCCAGGTGCACTTGTCATTAACTAGCACAATAATATATGTGATTGTTCTTGCTTCTGACTGTGGCTCTAGTCTCAAAATCTGAGTCTTGGGGGCCAGGCAGTAGTGCAGTGAGTTAAGTACATATGGCGCAAAGCACAAAGGACCAGATCAAGGATCTCCGGTTTATGCCCCCTGGTTCCCTACCTGCCGGAGAGTCACTTCACAAACTGTGAAGCAGGTCTGCAGGTGTCTCTTTCTCTCCCCCTCTCTGTCTTCCTATCCTCTCTCCATTTTTCTCTGTCATATCCAAGAATGACAGAAATAACAGCAATAATAATAATAATAACAATAAATAACAAGGGAAACAAAAGGAAAAAAATAGCCTCCAGGAAGAGTGGATTCATATTGCAGGCACTGAGCCCCAGCAATAACCCTGGAGGAAAAAAAATTAAAAAAAAATAATAAAAAGCTGAGTCATCAGCCTTGGCATTGCCTCTGCCAGTCTATAGACATAAGGATCTGTCCATGGTACTAGCTGCCACAACTGCCTTTGGGCAGACTTAAATCCAACAAGGCTGGTTCCTCTACTGACTACATGCAGAGGAAGATGATACACATTAAGGGGGGGGGCATCCTCTGGGACAGTTTTTGGACCCCAGGCCATCACCATCAGTTGAACTATTAGAAATACAAAACCCCTCTGAGTGTGAGACCCAGCAATATGTCTAAGATGATTTTTAGAAGATTCTCTCACAGGTAAGGATGAGAATTGCTGCTTCAAGCTCGAAATTAAAACTGTGAATAGCTCTATCCTTTTTAATGGATTACAGTATGCTAGAAACTTAGTGCAAGGATGGTTCATTCCCTAGATGATGTTCATGATATTATTTTGACAACACTAAAGTGGTGGGTGATATAGTAACTAAAATGCAGCTTTTCTGTAGTAGGTCAATTGAAAAGTAGATGGTACTGTTGCCAGAAGCCTCCTACAGAGTCTGGCATACCCTCAGGTGAAGTAAAACACACCTGTGCTTGGAGAGGGAGGTGGGGTTTACTGAGAATTGGTCACAATGAGAACAAGAGAGTCAGGACTCTCAAATCTGCTCTGCCTGGGAGAATAAAGGTGGGGTATGTTACAGGGTCTGAGAATGAGGAGAGGGTATATTCAAAAGGATTCAGAAAAGACACACTGCATTTCTTTACACCCCTATAAAAAACTTCTGTAGTTAAACTTCTTGATGGCAGCAACATCTGAAATTGGACCATCAGACGGTCACAACTTTTTAGGGTGCTTGCAAACTCAGATTTCCTGGTCACTCCTGAACATACCACCCAACCACAGTGCATTAATAAACTACTGACACAGGGTGGTGAGCAGAGGCTCAGTAAGACCCAGTGATTCTAGTTACACCTAGCTAGAAAGAAGAGAGGAGGGGGAATCAGGCAGTAGTGCAGCAGGCTAAGTGCAGGTGGTGTGAAGCACAAGGACTGGCATAAGGATCCGGTTCCAGCCCCCAGCTCCCCAACTGCAGGGGAGTTGCTTCAAAGGCGGTGAAGCAGGTCTGCAGGTGTCTACCTTTCTCTCCCCCTCTGTCTTCCCCTCCCCTCTCCATTTATCTCTGATCTATCCAACAACGATGACATCAATAGCAGCAACAATAATAACTACAACAACAATAAAAGAACAAGGACAACAAAAGGGGAAAATACAGGTCCTGTAAGATAGAGCATATGTTCACATGTAGCCATAAATTAGGGCAAAATATATATATACCTGAAAGCAAAAATACAAAATAGTCTGTAGTGAGTGAGTATAAAGTTCATAATGAAATAGTGTCCACTTAGACTTAGATATCCTCCTCACATACTTCCTATTGCAGTTCTCTCACTCAATCCAAAGCTAACCTTAGCAAAGCAAGGACTACAAAAGCTGAATAAGGGCAAGAGACTGGCATATTTTAATGATGACTCTTTAGTCACTATCAGGCCATTCCACCAGCTGGGGCCTTAATCGGGAAGTCCTGAGATTCCCAAATAGACTTGATGGGGCTCAAGTAGTTCACTTTCTAACAAAGTCCCATAACCTAGATATACACCAGGTTCTGTGAGAGAGAGCTTATGTGCACACGTATCCATAAACTACTGCAAAATATATACCTGAAAGCAGAAGTACACTAGAGTTTGCAGTGAGTACCTCCCTAACACTTCCTCTCCACTATTCCAAGCTTGGGATCCATGATTGCTCAACAAACTGTTTGGCTTCGTATGTTCCAGATGCCACCAGGATGCTGGCCAGGCTTCCCTGGATTGAAGACCCCACCAATATGTCCTGGAGCTCCGCTTCCCCAGAGACCCATCCTACTAGGGAAAGAGAGAGGCAGACTGGGAGTATGGACCGACCAGTCAACACCCATGTTCGGCGGGGAAGCAATTACAGAAGCCAGACCTTCTACCTTCAACCTTGCAACCCTCAATGACCCTGGGTCCATGCTCCCAGAGGGCTAGAGAATGGGAAAGCTATCATGGGAGGGGGTGGGTTATGGAGATTGGGTGGTGGGAATTGTGTGGAGTTGTACCCCTCCTACCTTATGTTTTTGTTCATTAATCCTTTCTTAAATAAAAAATTAAAAAAAAAAAAAAGAACTCAAGTAAATCCCTCTATCCATTGTTACCGGTCATCTCTATCAGGAACAACAAAATAGACCCCTTTGTGGGCCCCCCATAGGACCTTGCCCTCAACCTGAATCAACAATGGTAGAGAATGTTCCATCCTCCAAAGGGAGGATGGACAACATACTCTATGCTACACCTGAGGAAGATGGGTCGATTTGGGGGCAGCATGGAATGTTCCTACTCATGACCACAGAATGTGAGCTCTGATCTAGAGGAATATAGAGGTCACACAGGCTCCTAAGCTAATTATAGGCCCCAGATCACATCAAATTGATGGGGTTTACAGTAATATTTATATCCCTTTCCCATATTAGGGAGCTACTCTCTTCCCTGATCCAGCTTTCTGGTCCTTTTCCCAGCCATGACATCATCTCCCCAGACAATAGTTAGGATCCACATGCATATCAGATTTCAGGCTTATGCAAAAATAAAAAACAAAAAAACACTAGTATAGCTACAGGCCCTTTGAAATATAACTAAAATATGCCTACTAGCTATCTACAAAATGAAGAACCCTCCAACACTTCATCTGCACTATTCCAGCCTTTAGGTCCATGATTGTTTGACAATCTGTTTGGCTTTATATATTAACTCTCTTTTCAGCCACCAGGTTCCAGATGCTAGCAGGATGCGACCAGACTTCCCTGGACAGACAACCCCACTAATGTGCCTTGGAGCTCCACTTCCCCAGAGTCCTTCCTCACTAGGGAAAGAGAGAGACAGGCTGGGAGTATGGATCAACCTGTCAATGCCCATGTTCAGCGGGGAAGCAATTACTTCAACCTTCTGCATCCCACAATGATCTTGGGTCCATACTCCCAGTGGATTAAAGAATAAGAAAGCTATCAGTGGAGGGTATGGTATATGGAGGTCTGGTGGTGGGAATTGTACGAATCAGTACCCCTTTTATCCTATAGTTTTGTCAATGTTTCTTTTTTATGAATAAAACAATTTAAAGAGAAAATAAATAAATATAAAATTTCTTTTTAAAAAGAAAGAAGAGAGGCACTAAGGGGGCAGAGTGTTGGCACTCTTGGTTACGCACACATACTACCATACTCAAGGACCCAGGTTTGAGCCCCCAGCTCCCTACCTGCAGTGGGGACACTTCACAAGTGGTGAAGCAGGTCTGTATGTGTCTTTTTCTCTCCCTCTCTATCTCCCCCCTTCTTAATTTCTCTCTGATCTTTCAAATAAAAAAATCAAAAAAAAAGAGAAAAAAAAAAAAAAAAAGGACTGCCAGGAGCCATGGATTCATAGTGTCAGCACCAAACCCTAGAATTAACCCTGGTGGCAATAAGTAAAATAAAATAAACCAAGGAAGGCAGCAAAATTGCAAGAATTTGCAATCAAGTTTATTATGACTTCTATTTTCCTAACTTCACTTCCTTTATTTATATTTTTTCATAAGTTAGACCTACAGAGAAAAAACTCAGTTGCATCAGTCAATGTGGATTCTGTGTGATCTGGCTCTCACAAGTTTTTTTTATCTCACCCTTTGTGCTTGCTCTGCCTTCTGTGGTTGCTACCTAAAACAACTATGGTTTTCCTATTAGAACTGGCTTTTCTTGGGACCATGCAGTGGCACACCTGTTAAAATGTGCATGTTACAAGGCACAAAGACCCAGGTTCAAGCCCTTGCCACCCCCCACACACACACATACACACACACACACACACACACACACACACACACACACACGCACGCCTACAGGGCAGGAAACTTCAGGAATGCTGAAGCACGTCTGCAAATGTCTGTCTTTCTCTCTCCCTTCCTATCTCTCCACTCCCACAATTTCTCTTGGTGTCTATCAAAAATAAGTGAATAAATAAACATTTTTTAAAAACCTTTTAAGAGTTTACAACACTCCCTGTGATCTGAACCCCTCCACCTCCCCCCACACCGTTTGCTGAGAAGATAATATTCTCCATGTTTTTTAATTAACTGTAGAGCTTTTAAAACATATTCATGCCTTAGCCCCAACCCAAAGAAAGACCCATTTCTTTTGTCTAGGATTGAGAGCTGGGAGAGCTGGGAGTATTCTAAATGTGTGGCCAGGTTGGAAAAGCACTCTGAGGTGCTGAGGTGGATTGGTAGATTCTAGTTCAGAGTACTTTTTTTTTTGCTCCTTGACCCCATAAGCCCTGGAGCAAACATATCGACTATTTCATATGTTTCTGCCTTTCAGAGGTAATTTAAACGGACCACCAGCAGCAGCTCACAACAATCAGGAAGAATTCTAGTAGAATTACATTCTGCAAGTTGAAGTCAAAGGACAAATCAGAATCCCTTTAAAATTATTCTCAAACTGCACTCCAACTGATACAGGACTTTGGATTTCTTTAAAAGTGGTTTTCCATCTTCTTATGGAATTGTTATTACCACTTGCATTTCCTGCTCTAGGCTGTAGTCACAGTAAACTGGTGTTCAGGAATCCTAACCCCAGGTATGCTCTGAGGTCAAGGGCATATAGGAAGGGTCAGCACACCTGCTCACTGTACGTACTATCAGATTCCATACAGTTCCTGTGTATAATTTGGGGGTGGGGTGCTGTAGTTCCCAGAAAAATATCAAAGACTCATGACCCCTGGAGCCAATCCGATCCTGTACCCAGCTTTCAGCCTTATTCTGCAGGTTGGTTTATGCTGATATTTTTTGTGTTTGATTCTCACCTTCTATTCCCTTAGTGGAAATCCCATTATCACTAACAGCTTTGTGTCAAGAAAAGACATGAATTTTGTGCAACAACAAAAGGAGAGCACACTTGTTTTTTTCCAGGTGGCCTTAGGCAAAAACCATTTTATCTCACTTTATTCATTTAGACTATAAAGACTTAAACTTCTAGTAGAAAGGGCTAGAGATGTTAGTGGCTGGGGGGAGGCACTTCTAAAAGAAGAAATTAAATCGCTCCAAAATAGAAGATAATCTAGAATGGTCTATTTTTTTAAATATGGAAGAAAGATATTATATTCATTTGCCATTAAAATACTACTTGCCATTTACCATTTCTAGATAAATTCATAAAGTAAAAGAGAACCAGGAAGGTGGCATACACTGTAAGCTTGGAAACTGATTTCAGAAGCATTAGTGCTCACTACAAAAGAACTTCACAGTTTAATTAGGATGGCTCAGATCCAGCATCTATATTTAGGGTAAGCTGGAAATCACAGTGTAGAAATGAGAATCCAGCAACTCCAAATTTGTGTGTGTGGGGGGGATACTCTATGAAAAAAAAAATCCTATCTTTTCTCAGATGACCATAAAATTTACTAACTTTTCTTTTTCAGTGAACACAATCTGAACATCTAAGGATTTTACCTGTTTCCTTGGAGAATGAATTTTCACAAACATTCTCTATATGTGCATGTGTCATCTGCCCTCATCCTTATCACCACAGCCTCTTTCAGACCTATATGATCTTCTTAAAGTGCAGATGAAATTTGGCATTTCATTTACAGCATATCATAGGAATCTCATTAAAATTCCAAATGTATACAAACATGTTTTATACCGTTAATATTTTGGCTTCTTTTTTTTAAGGGGTTGGCAGCATACTCATGGCACTATATCATTAATTCCTTAAATATTCCTGTTTTCTTCTCATCACTGGTATATCATCAAATAAATTAGTTCAAACCCAAAATGTGACAGAAAGAACCATATGATTGATTTTTTTTCTGTCAGGAAATGTTTTCAATAATTTTGTACAAGTTATATTAGCTTCATATTCAATTAGATGTCAGAGGAGCAGATTATTCATGACCATGATTATGGTATTTGGATGTTGAATAGGGCATTTTTTTCTTCCTCTCCTTTTTTTTTTTTTTTTTTTTACAGTGATTTGGGTCTGGGTTCAAATATTCTGGTCAAGGGCAACAAAAGGATATATATATATGTACAAATATTCTGGTCAGTAATTCCCCTTCTTCTTCTAGCGTTTGCCCAGTAATTCCCCTAAAAGCAGTTTAAATGCTGTAAATAATATACACAAATGTGTTAAAGAAAATAAATAATTTAAGCAAGCTGACCTCATCAATGAAGACGCTCTTCTGCACAATGACTATACAGCCAGGAAGAAGTGGAGAGGAGTTGGAATTGCAACGACAGAATTCGAAATTCCTTCAAATTAGTAACTTGACTTGGCTAAAGGTTTAATTTTAAATTACAAGGAAGGAAAATAGCTAATAAAATAGCTCTTAGCCAATTTTAACTAGCAAATAAATTGTGCCTAGACAATTTAGAGCTTTAAGCGTGCACTAATCATATACTAGCAAATTGGTTTCTCCTCGTTTATTAATTTTACATTATTTCAGGAAAAACTGGAAAGAGGGGGCAAGGTCAGTCTCACCAAGAGCACAATTCTGTACCTAACACTGCCACCAGGTGGCCTTTCTTGGAGTCTTTAAAATAAAAATGCATGATGTCAACCAGACTTGCCTGGACAGACAATTCCACCAATGAGTCCTAGAGCTCTGATTCCCCAGAACCCCACCCTACTAGGGAAAGAGAGAGGAAGGCTGGGAGTATGGATCGAACAGTCAACACCCATGTTCAGCACGGAAGCCATTACAGAAGCCAGAACTTCCACCTTCTGCATCCCACAATGACCTTGGGTTCATACTCCCAGAGGGTTAAAGAATAGGAAAACTATCAAGGGAGGGGCTGGGATATGGAATTCTGGTGGTGAGAATTGTGTGGAGTTGTACCCCTCTTATCCTATGGTTTTGTCAGTGTTTCCTTTTTATAAATTAAAAAATAAGGAATCAACCCTAATTTTTAAGATACAAAAAAATAAAAAATAAAATCTCTGAGGTTCCTCTGCTAAGGATCAGCATTTAATCAAGTGTCAGATCTTTCATGAGTTTGCATATCGAATGGAAAAGGGGGAAGAGAGACTGGATCCAGAATACATGCATCTTCAGAACAAAATATGCACTTCAATAAGTTGTTGGTAGGGGAAAAAAAAAGGAAGAGGAGGGGAAAGAAAAGAGGAGGAGGAGAGATAATAGAGAAATAGTAGGATGTCTGGGAGAATATGAGAAACTTTTAAAGATACTTAAGAGATATAATAACTAAATACACTCAACAGATACATCTCTGAATCTCTAAGTTTGGATTCAAACCAGTTGATACATATATATATCTGAGCCAATTAGATATAGCTTGTTTATCAGATAATATTAAGGAATCATTATTCATAAGCATTAAGGTACACTTTTAAAAAGAGAAATGCATTTTAAAGGGTTAGTGGGAGGAGAACATGGAGGTTTCTACAGCAGACTTTCTTATCTAAGGCTTTTAAATATCGGGCTTTAAATTCCCAACAACACCTTAAACCAGAGTTCAGCAGTGCGCTGGTTAGATAAAATTTTTTTTAAAATGCTTGCAGTAGATTTTGTGGCCTAGGAGGTAACACAGAAGAGAAAAATGTACAATCTCCAGGACTGCATATGCCAGAGTACTGCTCTAGCCTCTCTCTCTCCTTCCTGTTCTGTTTCTCTCTTATGAAATAAATAAAATAGGGGTCAGGCAATGAATTTGTTTGAGAGCACATTACCATGTGCAAGGACCCAGGTTCAAGCCCCCATTCTCCACCTGCATGGAACAATGAACACGTAATGAGATGTTTTAACCAGTTCCTTATATTTTATGTTTGAAAATCTTTTCAATAAAAAGTCTTCACAATACTCTAATTTATGAGGGGAAAGACTGGTGAATCTGAACTAAATATAATAGCATATAAAATGGATCCTGCTTCTCTACCCATGCTGGGAAATTGACTTGAGTTTACCACCACTCACTCCACACATAAAGATGTGTATTAAAATGCCGTATCAACTGCTATTGCATGCCCCATGTGCTACTACAAATACTAAACATGGCACACTACAAAAAAAAAAAAAGGAACAGTTGGCTTGTAAAACCACTTTATTAAGCAAAACTTCCACAATTGTACTTTGGAAATCTCACAATAACAGACATTCACTTTGTTTTCCTCTTTTCTCTCTGAAACACCTCAGGTTCTGTAATGTCTATGTTCCCCCCTCTTCATTTCTTTGACATGCAAAATAGTAAACAAGCATTTGAATATTTCTATTTCTCTCTCTCTCTCTCTCATTTTTTTAAGTTCTCATTCCTGGAACACATTTTAATGTATTTCTGAGGGGAGGAGAGGGGAAAGAGAGGTAGATACCTTTGATGATGTTTCACCGAATCTGAACTCTGAAAGTCAAATTAACATTTTATATTCAAATTCCAGAAAGGTTGCACCCTCACAATAGCACCTAGAAGTCCAGGAATAAAACAAACCTGTCTACTCATGAAACTGGGTGCCAGTGAGCTCTTTGATTTTCTCATCTGAGTTCTTTGTTAACAAGAATTACATCCATGGTACTAGCATTGGCTTTGAAGGGTTAACGCTATGAAAGACAAGGACAATTTTCCAAGCAGGTGAAGCCTATAAAGACATCTTCACACTGAAGTTTTAAAAATTTCACTGAAGTAGCTACAATGTGTGTATGTGTGCATGTGTGCATGTGCGTGTGCGTGTGCGTGTGTGTTTATAATCTCTCAAAAAAATGTCTTGGGGGGCGGGACACATCCAGTTGAGCACAAACATTACCATGTGCAAGGACTCTGGTTCAAGCCCCCACTCACTCCCAACCTGCTTCACAAGTGAAGCAGGGCTGCAGGTGTCTCTTTCTCTCTCCCTCCCCTCTCAATTTCTTTGTCTCTATCCAATAATAAGGGAAAATATCAATTAAAAAAATTAAAATATATAATTTTAAAAAAAATAAAAGGAAATTACAGACAGCTAGTCTCACCTGCCATTTAAAGCTGAAAGCCCCAAACTTATTCTTAGGGAATTTCACAGACTTGGGAGCAGGGGGCTTACTGCTGCTTAAACCTAAAACAGAAACTTCCCCAAGGACTCAGGGTGAATCTAGAGCCAAGGTGAAGCAAGAGCTTGCACAGGGATCAGAGCTTGGAGCAGTGTAGCAGGAGTAGATGGTGGGCATACCCAGATATGCCCAGGGCTGGGCAGGAAAGAGGCACATGGGAGGGCTGCCAGCTCTAGGTTGTCTGAGCTCAGAGAGTTCTCTGTCTTCTAACTTTATCCTTTGACTGTAAAATCACCTTGATCTTCCTAATAATTATATAACTTCTACCCACTTTTTAAACCTAGGGATCTCTAGAGAGGGAAAAAGATTGCTTTGCTCACAAAGTTAGTGAGTGATGCAGCTAGGATTGTGCCCAGGCAAGGTGCAGAGGCCCTGCCCACTGGGTGGTGACAGATCTGTTTGTGTTGTAACAAGAGATGGGTTACAGGACTTTAACCTCCTCTGGCCTTAGATCTGGAACAGATATATACTTTCAGGAAAGCCATGAGGCAAAAACAAGCTCTCTCCCTTGGGTTGAAGGCAAGAGCAATTTAGGGGGAAGTGGACATTAATACAATGACTTTATGGCACTTTTAAACTTTCTACAGTGATCTTCATGATTCAGAAATATCAAATGCATCATTAGCAAGTAGGGTTAATACAGCCCACAGTATTTGGTACGATACTTAGCTTATAACTGTGCTGCTTCTCTACCCCAGCAAAATAAAACACCCAAACTAAGAAATATTTATTTTTATTTATTTTCTATTAGACAGGACAGAAAGAAATTGAGAGAGGACAGGGAGATAGATAGATAAAGATAAATACCTGTAGATCTGCTTCACAGTTCACGAAGTGAACCCCCTGAGGTTGGGGAGCGGGGGCTTGAACCTGGATCCTTATACCTGATAGTATGTGCACTTAACCAGGTTTTGCTAGGGCTTGGTGCCTGCACTATTCATCCACTGATCATGGTGGCTATTTTCCCTTTTTTTTTTTTTTGTAGGACTGAGAGAAATTGAAAGGGGAAGAGGGACAAATAGAGAAGGAGCAAGAGAGATAGGAACTTGCAGATGTGCTTCACTGCTCACTGCTCATGAAGCTTTCCCATACAGGACCTCTCATAGCTCTCATAGGAGTGAGACAGACAGGGAGAAACTGCTCTTTCTTCCAAAAAGAGATGGTGTGCACTTCCTTTTGCTTTGGTATTTTTCAGCCTGTAGGTAGAGCAAGGCTACGTGTTATCAAGTACTCAATAATAAGTGATTGTTAAATAAGCAACTACAAGGCTTCTGCCCAACATACTACAGTATCAATCCCCGAATACAATTGCAAGATGACTATTGTTACTGGGAAAGAGTTGGTTAGTAAGAATACTTATAAGACTCTGATTACTCATATAAATATCTGCTTCTTTTTGGACTGAGTTTGGTGTATGGGAGTGGGGATCAGGTCCTGGAACATGAAGACAGAGGAAAACCTTGAGAGGGTTGAATTGTTAGGTGGAAAACTGAGAAATGTTACACATGTACAAACTACTGCATTTTACTGTTGACTGAAAACCATTAATCCCCCAATAAAGAAAAATATCTGCTTATTATAAGAGTACTTAGTGGAGTCAGGAGATGATTAACCCATCAGGGCTTGTACTCTACCATGCACAAGGTCCTGTGTTTGAGCTCAGGCATACTATGAGAGCATCCCTGCACTACCGGAAACTCCATAGATGATGGAGCAATGCCGTGGTATCTCTCCTTCTCCCTGCCTTTCTCTAAAAAAAAAAAAAAAAAAAAAAAAAAAGATAGTTCTTGGAAGCAGTAGTAGTATTATACTTGAACAGTATGGCCCACACATTTAACAACTCCTGGTTATAAGAAGAGGAGCTCTGCAGCTTTACACAAGGGAATTAATTCACCTGGACCTCCGCTTCTGCCTTTATAAAATGGGAATAATGAGAGTACTGTGGTTGTTCTGAGGGTCAAGGGGGAAAAATGCACAGGTTGTGGATAATACTGCAGAGTTATCACTCACCACATGCTAGCACAGTAACCTCAGCTCACCAGCACTGGGACACAGTAGCTCTTAGGGACCTGAGGCATTGGCTGGAAGACAACAGGCACAGCAACAGGAAACAGTCCTCTGGCTTTCCCAGCAAGCACCATCTTGGAGCACCATCTTGCAAAGCCACATTCCCCTGATCCCAAAACCTGGGTAGCCTTCCTCCCCGTGACTCAACTTTTCCTCCTCAGAGCCATTAAGTGAACAAAGCAGTTGCAGCTGAAAGCCACTTGAGAGCTTCTGAAGAGAAACAGGGATGCTCACCTATTGGGATATCAGCCTGTTAACCTTAATGACTGAAGCTTAAGTCAATGCCAGAGAAATAAGAAGTGTTGACTACCAGCTCTGATCCTCCTCTATAGCCAGGGTTGGTCCTCCATAGACAATGCCTAGACCCTCAGGCTGAGCTGTCAGCAACAGGCAAGGCAGGCTGAAGCCCAAGTCAGCCACAAGGAAGACAACATTTCTGTTCAAAACATGAGCCATGCTCCAGCCTGCAGTGTCTGTCCCTTCTCCCAAGCAGGAGGATCTAGGAGGCAAAGCAGGCCTCCCTCCTGGATGCAATTAATCAACAGGTTCTGGGAATCTGTATGCAAATGTAGCAGTAATACAACATTACTTTCCAAAGCTATAATTTTGTTTAAAAAGGAAAAAGAAAAGAAAACCTCATGCAGGGATAGAAATATTTGAGACAAGGTGGCCTCTGCTGACCAGCAGGTCAACATAGTGGTTCCCGGTCATAAACCACTGTCCATTAATCACCCTGACAGGAGCAATTACAAAGCAGACATTCTACAAAGGGAGTGTTGCATTTCCCTGCTACATGCAAACTGATGAGGGGATGGATAATTGGAAACATTTTTGGAAAAACAAATACTATAATTCCCAGTTCCCTTTAATTATAAATATAAGCAGGTATGCACTTCCTTCATTCATGCAATAAATATTTATAAAGCACGATATCGGAGGAGAGAAACACTTCAAAAATAAGCATTTAAGAACAAGAGTAGTAGGGAAGCAGTTAGGCACTAAGCATTTCAAAGAAAAACACTAGAAAACAAATTCAGAGCTTGTTCTCTGCTTCCAAGGGCCTCACAACTCACTGGGAAGATGCACTGTAGACAAGTAGGAGATATTAGCCCACGTGTAACAAATATTCAATGAATGGCTTCTATTGGCAGTGTTATAAGAGCTCATAGAAATGAGATGTCATTGATGGCCAATGACAGTTCAGGAAGGGATCTGGGAAACTTGCAATGAGGGGAAAGATTTCTCTTTTTTAATATTTTATTTATTTATTATTGGATAGAGACAGAGAAATTAAGAGGGAAGGGGGGGTCAGAGAGGAAAAGAGACAGAGAGATACCTGCAAGCCTGCTTCACTACTCATAAAGTTTTCCCCTGCAGGTGGGAATGACAGGGCTTGAACCTGGGTCCCTGTGCACTATTGTGTGTGTGCTCAACCAGGTGCGCCACCGCCTGGCTCCCTGAGAAGGGTTTCTATGAGCAAAAAAGTGAAATTCATTGGGAGAAGAAACTGCTTTTTTTATATCAGAGGTTTTCAAAAACAAAAAAGACTTTATTTTCGTAAATTAACACACATAACAATGGGAAGTGAGAAGTTTAGAGTCAAAAGTTACCAAATAGAACAGGAATGGTGGGAGCATCATGTGTGCCCAAGTTACTGGAAAGGTCCAGATCTCACTAGCAACCATGATCTTACAGAAAGACTTCAGCACCTCTTGGGGCCCTCACCCACCAGCCAAGGCCATGCTGGGGCCAATGGCAACATTCCGGCTCTCAGCTGGAACCAACAGGTGAAGGTCTGGCCAGGCCGTGGGGTGCTCCCAGGAGCAGAGCCTGGCTGCTCTGAGCATCAGGAAGCCTTCTGCAGACTTGGCCCAGTTGATCCAGATCCTAGAAGACCCTCCTAGGCCTGATTTGTCCTCCCCAGGGGAAGTGCGCGCAGTTGGTGCTTTCTTTCATTCCTTCCTTCTGTTTGTTCCCACCAGCTCTGATCCCTGAATCATGGAAGGATCCCCTCAGCTGTGTTATGGGGGCTGACCCCAGTCTGAATCAGTGTCCCCTGACTCCCTGAACTCCTCTCTGGGAAGGCTGAAATAAACTGCTTTTAGAGAAATGTCAAGGAACTGTGGAGAATCATATGAATTAGGTGTATCGGAATCCTGTCATAGGCAGACTAAATCTCTAATTATGTATGATATTATACTTTGTACTTTCTAACAAACGAGACTGTAGGTCAGGTCAGTAAAAAAATGGGAATAGAAAAAGACTACTGGGAGATATGAGGGTATTTTCTGCTGGGGTAGACCTGAGAAGCCAAGTTGCAGAGCAGCAGAGCCAGGTTCTGTCAAGAGACCTTAAGGGCAGGGGTGCCTTATCAGTCATGGCTCACCGTTTCTATGGCTTCAGATCCCAATGACTCTGTATTTTAGATTTCATGTTCTTTGGAAATAGCATCAGTTTAGACACTCTGAGTCAGGGATCTACATCTATGTTCAATTAGCAGCTTTTGCAAGGTCTGGTGTCAGATCTCTTCTGTTGATCAGGACAGCACCTGGAGAAGGGTAAGGTTCGGACACAGACACTCAATGAGTGGGACTGAAAGTCGGCACCCACTTTTATGTATGATACTCTCACCTGACTAAGCAGTTAAGTCTGCCTTCTACGAAATGGAAATCATGAAGATATACCATAGGGAAAGAACATGATGGAAATACAACTTTAGGAGAACATTCTGACCGTGGAGAACATTTTGGATTTAAAAGTAGAAATGATTGAGGTCATAGGTGCATGTGTATGTTCAAATCCCACCATCCTAATTCTGATGGTTTGGATTTGGGATAAGGATCAAACTAGTGTTTGGGAAATTCCCCCCCACCCCCACCCCCACCACCAATGTTCTCAAGAACCATTGAAGTAAAGAGCCAGACTAGTAACCCTGGCCAAAAACAATGTGATAGCAATAAGCACAGAAAGAAGAGGATACCACATATTTTTAAATGATGGCAGCAGGGATCTGTCTGGAGACAGAAGACAGTAGATAAGGAGGAGGTGAAATGATCCCGACAATGCAAGACTCAGGGAATAAGGACAGCAATGGAGGGAGGGAAGAAGAAGAAAGGAAAGGTAGGGGGCCAGGCAGTATTACACCTGGCTAAGTGTATGTGTTACCGTGCACAAGGACCTGGGTTCATTATCCTGGGCCCCACCTGCAGGGGGGGAAAGCTTCGTGAGCAGTGAAGCAGAGCTACAGGTGTCTCTCTGTCTCTCTCTCTCCTTCTCCACCTACCCCCTTTCCATCTCGATTTACTTCTGTCCGATGAAATAAATAAAGTTCAAAAAATTAAAAATACAAGGAAGAGAGGAAGGGCAGAAAGGGGCCTTGAACTGCACAGACATCTGTACAAAGATAGTCAGCTGTCAGTAGAGTCTAGAAGAAATAAACAGTGCATCTTCCTTATAGGGTATAATGTATACATGGCAATAAAATGTGTTCAGAATCTATTCAAAATGAAATTAAAATACTAAGACAATAACATCTAAATGGTCTTTCAGTGATGCTTCTGGGATTGAGATTTCACTACTCATACTTGCAAAGTATTTCTATGAGTACTATTTTAGGTAACCTTCATAATTACCATGTTGTTGAATTGCACTTCAAAGGTCTGAACTATATGAACTGTCCAAAGTAGCAAAGATAAAGATGGAGAACTCTGGGCTCCTCAGTCCTCTTCATGACAGCAGTCACCTCCCCAAATTAAAATACAAACAAAATATCTGTACAAACAGTTAGCAATTAGGTCACTGAAGAGTTCAAAGACAAGTCATCACATATTTACAGCACTGGTGTACTTTGAGGGAGTTGTCTGGTTTTTATTTTGTTTGTTGCTATTGTTATTGTTGTTTGGTCTTTTTCATCACTATTGGGACATGAACACAGACTCTGAGCAATTTTTCCATGTTTATATTAGAAGCTCATGGTCTTCACAATAGGGCTTTGGGATGCCACTACCATATGGCTGACATCATTGGCATAAAGCTGACGTCAGGGTGCTGGACTTATATGAAAACCACGAGGGATTGTGGGTGTGTTGGAAGTGATTTAAGTGCAAGTCTATTGGAATTCACTCTTTTATTTATGGACCCATGGCCTTGGCCTAGCATATCTCTGCCCCACTGCCTATTTTGCGGTCCCTAAATGATATTGTACAGTACTGCTGTAATAAATTCCCCATTTGTTTAAACCTCAAACCAAGCCCAGGCCTGAAGTTTTAATTTTTTAATTACTATACATGACCAGGACATCATCACTCTAGGCTGACTTTTTCAGGTAGCAAGAGAAAGGGAAGGACACAGCACCTAAGTTTCCTCCAGTGTGGAAAGGACCAGACATGAATCTGGGTCCCATGCATGGCAAAGAAAGCATAATACCCATGTGAGCTACCCTGCCAACATTGGAAGGAGTATTTTTTTAATTTCTCTGTCATTGCTACGTAGTCTGTGTGCAGTTTTAGTGTAGGGTCTTTTAATCAAGACTCAATACAAGCTATGTGAAAACATAGCTCCTTCTCTTCTATTTTAATAATTCCACAGTGACACCTGCTGGGAAGAAAGAACTGCCTTATTCCAGGTCTTCTGTAGGAAAACTCCACTTGATGTGGACTGCACCATGCAAGGTGAATGGCAAGAGGTTGTCAGTACCTTCCAGCCTTCACAGAGCTGCTCATATGCCAAATGGGGGTGGCTTTTTTCCAGGTCGGTAAATGTCCACATCCAGTCCCCTCAGAGAAAAACTGGAATTTTTTCTTCTTTCATATCTTTCTTCCTTCCTTCCTTTGATTTTTCCTGTCTTTTCTTCTTTTTTTTATTTTCTTTCTTTTTTTTCTTTCTTTTATTTCCCCCTTCCTTCCTTCTTTTTTTTTTGATTTCCCCTTTTTCCTTTCTTTTTCTTTCTTACTGCCATTGCCACCAGAGTGACCTCTGCAGCTCAATGTCCACACAACAAATCCACTGCTGCCTGCCACCATTTTTCCTCTTTTTTTTCTTTAACATAGGACAGAGAAATATTGAGAAAAGAAAGAGAGAAAGACACCTGTAGCACTGCTTCACTGCCTCACTGTTTGTGAAGCTTCCTCCCTACAGGTAGGGATCAGAAGCTCAAATGAAAAAACCAAATACTTGATTTCAAGTGCAAAAAAAAAAAAGGCAGCATTGAACCTGTTTATGTCAAGTGAATGACCCTACACAGTGAGCCCTATATTGGGTCCCACTATGTTATTCTTGTCAGTGATAGTAAAGGACTTTGCTTCTTTACTCTTAGGGAGGTGAAATTTGGCATTTAGTCATAAGAAAAATTAAAATCTTTGAAGTATAGCACTGTAACAGAAATATTACCCTTTTAAAGACAAAATTTAGTTTATTTAAGAACTGGAGTTCTTCCCTAGACAAATGAGTTGACCAATGTGTCCCAGAGCTTCACCTCTCCAGGGTCCTACCCCCACTACGGAAAGACAGAAATAGGCTGGGTGCATGGATAAACCTGACAATGCCCATGTCCAGCAGAGAAGCAGTTACAGAAGCCAGAACTACCACCTACTGAACCCCCAAAATAATTCTGGTCAGTACTTCCAGAGGGGAAGAAATGATAGGGGGAAGATGACCAGAGGTCTCTGAACTCCAACTCCATCAGGATCCAGAGAGAGAAGAGAGGAAAAAAAAAAAAGAAAGGATACTTAGAAGTAGTCAGAGATATAGGTGTGGCTTAGAAAAGAAGACAGGACCATAGAAAATGAAAAAATATATATATATATATAGTTATATATGACTATATATGGTTATAGTTATAGAAGTAATAGTTAATCCATATCTCTGATCTTCAGATAACTACTGTAGTTTCCAATGGAGAGAATGAGGATATGAAACTCTGATGGTGTGAAGATGGGGAATTATATCCCTATTATCTTATAAGTTTGGTAGTTTTTTTTATTATTTTTTATTTTTTTATTTTTTTGCCAACAGGGTTATCTCTGGGGCTTAGTGCCACCACAACAAGTCTACTGTTCCTGGCAGTCATTTTTCCTTCCCCCACCCTCTCTCTCTCTCCTAATTTTTACTAGATAGGATGGAGAGAAATAGAGAGAGGAGCAGGAGATAAAGAGAGGGAAATACAGACACTTGCAGACCTGCTTCACCACTTATAAAGCAGACCCCCTGCAGGTAGGGAGTGGGTCCTAACAGTTAGTAATTTATGCGCTTAACCAGGTACACCACTACCCAGCTCATAATTTTGTAAATCATTAAATCACTAGTAAAAAAAAAAAAAGATGATACCATTCAAAAAAGAAAACAAAACAAAACTGTAGTTCTTTTTTTTAAAAAGATTTTTTTCTTTCTTTAAATTATTTATTTATTTATTCCCTTTTGTTGCCCTTGTTGTTTTATTGTTGTAGTTATTATTGTTATTGTTACTGATGTCGTCGTTGTTGGCTAGGACAGAGAGAAATGGAGAGAGGAGGGGAAGACAAGAGAGGGAGAGAGAAAGACAGACACCTGCAGATCTGCTTCACCACCTGTGAAGCAACTCCCCTGCAGGTGGGGAGCCAGGGCTGGAAGCAGGATCCTTACACAGGTCCTTGCACCTTGCACCACCTGCGCTTAACCCGCTGCACTACCGCCCCACTCTCCAAAACTGGAGTTCTAACCAGACCTTAAAGCAGAACACCTGTGGAGGTCCGGCCTACATATTCTTACTACTCTTCATCTGTTGTATTGATAGCTCCCTTCTCTGCCTCTGCTTGTAGCCATTAGTTCTCCTCACCCTCCATCCTGGTGTCTCTGTCTGTTCCTCCACAAACTTCTTTGATACTGAACTTAACCAGCAAGGTCAAAGTGTCCTCATCTAACAGAGATGATGGAACCCACAGAGAGTGGCAAAATATTTTAGAAATAGACGACAGAGTTCTTGCATATTTCACTAAACAGGATAGTCATTTTGGTAACTCCATTTTAACTGTGAGAAGGGGTAAGGCCACTTAAGTATAATGTGAACTGAAGATATGTCACTTCTGTAGTTCATGTGGTAGCAGATATGAAAAAATGTTTATAAAAACTGAGGCATTACCAACAGAGAATGCCTATAAAATCAGAGAGTTCTTACTCAGTTCTACTCCCCACCATCACTTAGAATTTCCTACTTTCTAGGAAAATACTGCTTCCTGTGAAAGACAACAGTTACACATAGTCTGTCAAATATCCACTTTTAAAACAGTTGTATTCTTCTGCTCTCTATTTCAGCCTCACTATAATGTTGACATGGCCTGACACGCAGTAACCCCTACTCTCTGTGCTTTCACATCACTTTTCAGACTCAGATAAACCCTTACACTTGCTTCTTTGTGTGTGTGTTGTTTCTTCCTCATACTAGGTGCACAGTACTAGGGAATATTCAGCAAATCTGGATCCCCTTCACAGAATAGTTATATTGGAATAAGCAACCTATAATTTCTTCCTGGACAGTATGTAACAGACACTGAAAGGTCACAGGACCAGAATAACATAGTATCTTGTGCCAAGAGGATTTTACATTTAGATAAACACCTCCCCTCAGAGTTATACATGATTTAACTCATCATACTTCTGCCACCTCCCACCCTAGTCCCAGTTCCCACATTTTTTGTAACCTTCTCCAAACCTCCCCCCCCCCCAAATCCCATTCGCTTCAATTGTCTCTTAGAATCTGTGAGCACTTAAGGTGGTTATGGGGGGGTGGTATAGAACATCAGTGGAGAGTACGGTGACTTATACATACCATGTGTGGTTGCAGGACTCTGAAATCTTATAATTTTGTAAAGACACTGTCAAAATATAATAAATAAGCCTTTGGGAAGGTTCATTGGGTTTTCAATGGAAAGATTTCTTGATAGATAAAATGAGCCCCCTAGTGGCAACTTTGCAAGTTAGTATTATTTCATTTCATTTATTTATTGTTTGTTGCTATCTCCCTGATGTCTGGCTCCATTCTTAAGATTTTGACTATTTGGTTCAGTTTCTTATTTCTTTCAAATAAACACCAAGAGACAGATAATGTGTTGTTGTTTCTTTCCCTTCTCCAAACAATTCTATTCTACTCTCCCCAGTTTGTAACAGAATCATTGGGAATCTTCTGTCCGCTATGCCCACACAGTTCATTTTCATCTCTGGGCTGTCAATGAAACAACCTGGGATCTCTTACCTCCCATACTTCTCTATTGTAGAATTTCTGACCTTCTGACTTCTGGGTTCCAGAAAGATAAAATACCTTGGGATAAATCTCATGAAGGAGGTGAAGAAACGTTACAAGGAAAACTATAGGTTATCCTTAAAAGAAATAGAAACACAGAAATGGGAGAATATTCCTTGTTCCTGGATTAAAATAATAAACATCATTCAAATGGCCATTCTTCCAAGAACCATGTACAATTTCAATGCAATATCTATCAAGACCCCAATGACATTTTTCAAGGAAATTGAACTAGCCCTAAAAGTTGTGTGAAACCACAAAAAAAAAAAAAAAAATCCAAAGCACTTCTGAGCAAAAAAAAAAAACAAAACGGAAACCAAAAGCAGGATCTGACTAAATTGAAAGTAGGGCACCAAAGTAAAAACCCTGTGACAAGGGGTAGACATACAGCTTCTTGGGCTGGTGGGGGGTGGGGGTGGGGTTGGTGGGATGGGACACAGTCTTTTGGTGGTGGGAATGGTGTTTATATACATGGTGTTTATGATATGTGGACTCTCTCAAAAGCCTAGACCAAGTAGATCAGAAGCAACCAATGGCACAGCTATATACAAGATACTGGGTACTATACAGCAAACCCTAACAAAAGGACTTTTCAAAGTTAACCCAATTACCAAATAATGTGATGATAACATTAACTATTCATTGTCTTTTTGAACCCTAAGATAGCAGGAACCTCACATCTCCACTATAGAGCCTATATTTCCCCCAGTCCTGGAACCTTAGGGTAGGGCCCACTTTCCCGCATGCCTCTCCCAATCCATATAAAATAATATTGCATCTGCCAGTCACAGCCTAATCAATGCAATGATTGCCACCTCAACATGCTTCAGCTCAGACTGTGTCCAGAGACTTCACGTGTGGAATGACAACCCTTCAGCTTCATTACTCAGGTGAGACCTTTCCTTTCATAGCATTCTCTAATTCCATCCCAGGTGGTTCACTTTCTAACAAAGTCCCAAAACCTAGTTATAGACCAGGTTCTGTGAGAGAGAGCATATGTTCACACGTATCCATAAACTAGTGGAAAATATATACCTGAAAGAAGAAGTACACTAGAGTTTGCAGTGAGTACCCCCCCAACACTTCCTCTCCACTATTCCAACCTTTGGGTCCATGATTGCTCAATAATTTGTTTGGCTTTGTAAACTCTCTTTTCAGTCACCAGGTTCCAGATGCCATCAGGATGCCGGCCAGGCTTCCCTAGACTGAAGACCCCACCAATGTGTCCTGGAGCTCCGCTTCCCCAGAGACCCACCCTACTAGGGAAAGAGAGAGGCAGACTGGGAGTATGGACCGACCAGTCAACGTACATGTTCAGCAGGGAAGCAATTACAGAAGCCAGACCTTCCACCTTCCACAACCCACAATGATCCTGGGTCCATGCTCCCAGAGGGATAGAGAATGGGAAAGCTATCAGGGGAGGGGATGGGATATGGAGATTGGGTGGTGGGAATTGTGTGGAGTTGTACCCCTCCTATCCTATGGTTTTGTTAATTTATCCTTTCTTAAATAAATAAATTTAAAAAAAGGAAAAATATGGAGGTATTACACTCCTCAACTTCATTTTATATTATGAAGTAATAGTAATTAAAATAGCATGGTACCAGAATAAAAAAATGGATACTTGGATAAACGAAGCAGAGATGTGTCTAGCAATTACCAAACACTCACTTTTATTAAAGTACAGTAGTACCTTGGTACATATCATTAATCAGTCCCAGAAGGCACGCACAATAAGTAAACCAACATAAACTGAACAAATTTGGCCCATAAGGAATAATGAAAATCGAAATAATCTATTTCTGTAATCCATTTATTTCATGTATTCATTCATTTATTTTATTTATTTATTTATTTTTTGGATAGGACAGAGAGAATTGACAGGGGAAGATAAAGGAGAGAGACAGAAAGACACCTGCAGACCTGCTTCACCACTTGTGAAGCACTCCCTGCAGTGGGGGAACAGGGGCTCAAACTGGGATTCTTTCAAGGGTCCTTAAGCTTCATATGATATGGGCTTAACCCGGTGTGCCACCTCCCGGCCCCGAGCAGCCATAAATTGATGGGGTTTGTTTTGCTAGACAGACATAAATAAAAGCAATAATTTGATAAAACAAAATTTAACTTCTCTTTGTCTTTACTGAGAGGAGCTAGTGGCCTACTAGGGTGGTAGAGAGATAGAGGCTGATGAGGAAATGCTGTAGATGAAGACCAGCCCCAGGGCTGGAGAAGGTGCCAACCTATTGACAGCAGGTCTGGAGTGACACCCAGGACCTGGTACCCTGTATGTCAGACTGCTCCAATGCACTAGCAGCCTCCCATTGTGGTGCCACAAGTCTACCCTGGCCACAAGTTGCCCTTTCCCAGCTAGCAGCAGCTATCTTGTCAGGCGGGTTGAGTAAGGCCCTATTTATGAGCTGGCAGTCCAAACCATGCCCTTCTGAGATGGAGTTGGCATCAGCTGACCCTTGTGCACAACTGCCTGGAGTACACATGGTTGCACATTGCCCCAGCCCAGGACCAGCAGATATAACAGGACCTTTCCTCTGTGACACAGATGCACAGAAAACTCCAGATGCAAAAATGTGGCAAGAGTGCAAGAACTGTTCTTTCTGGGAGACCTGTTTTGAGCAGTTAGTGGGTCGCAGAACTCTGCAGGAGTGCCTGTGAAGAACCAGCTATCTGCAAGTTCATATCACTGGTATAGTCTCACCACGCAAGTGCTCAGGAATGCCAGGTGAAGGGTACAGACATGCACTGGGCAATGAACACATCCTGGGGGGTCTGGAAGGTGAGTGTAGCTAAACAGTGCAAGGCCTGGGCCCAAGTACAGAAAGTACAGGGTGTACCTGCAGAACCTCTTCCTGGTTCTCATACCAGGGAGCTAGGTGGTAGGAAGTAGCTCAGCTTGCCCCAAGGGGGTATTGGTGCCTTCTGGAAATTGTTCTGAAAGAAGTTTATAGGGACCAGGGAAAAGTGGTCCTGCAACAGCTTATAATATCTCAGCACTGTGCCCAGCTCTGCCTGGTACTCTCCAAGTTCTTTGCCCACTACTGGCACAATATCCAGGGGTAAACCCACTAGTCCCCACCCCTCACCCATGCCACCCTCTGTCCTGTGGCCCAGAGACAATGGAAGAGGAACTCCGTGCCCAAATGTTGAGCTTCTGTCAAGTGTGAAAGCATTTCTCCTGGTCAATTGTATCACATTCAATGAGTTCCAAAGGCAATGAATGCAGAGGGAGAACTGTAAGAGATACCATAATACACATGTACTGTACACCTACATATACATGCATGGTCAAAATCAATAATGCTCACAGTGCCAACTGCTGGAAAGGTTGTGGAACAATAAGAATGTTCTTTCCTGGGGGCAAGGCAGTAGTGCACAGGGTTAAACACACATAGTACAAAGCACAAGAATCCCATTTTGAGCCCCGATCCCCATCTGCAGGGGCATTACTTCACAAGCAAGCTGTGAAGCAGGTCTGCAAGGGTCTATCTTTATCTCCCCCACTCTTGTCTTCCCCTCCTCTCTCAATTTCTCTGTCCTATCCAACAACAACAGCAATAATAACAATAACATCAACAACAGTGGGAAAAATATGGCCACCAGGAGCAGTGGATTTGTAGTGCAGGCACTGAGCCCCAGCAATAACTTTGGAGGCAAAAAAAAAAAAAAAAAGTTCTTTCCTTGCTAATGCCAGTGTAAAATGGGACACCCACTGTGGAAGGTTGCCAGTTGTTTCCAAAACCAAATACTCTCTACATTGCATGATCCCCAAATCATGTCCCACAGAAGATACCTAAAGGGGTTGAAAACATACACTTGCACCAAAGCTGCACACCGATGCTTATAATAGCTTTATTCATAACTGTGAAAACATAGACAAAGTCAAGCTATAACTCAGCAGATGAGTTGAGGAAAACAGCCGTGATATATTCAGACAATGAGATATGATTCAGGACTGTGACGATGGGGACTTTTCAAGTCATGAGAAGACACAGGGATTTCACATGTGCATCACTAAAGGGAAGAGGTAACCTGGAAAGCCTATGAACTATATGATCCCAACTAGATGACATTCTAAAAAAGGCAAACTATGGAGATGGGAAAGAGATCACAGGTGGCTGAGGGTAAAAGGGAAGGGAAAGGGATTTAGGGCAGTGAAACCACTCTGTGTGCTGCTTTAATGAGGGAATCTATGACATTCGTTATACACTTGATCCACCCCATAGTGTGTGCACGAACGAATGAACTCCAGTGTGAACAATGGAGTCTGGTTGATCGTTATGAGCCTGTGTGGACTTTCTGGTGGCGGATGTTTACTGGGGAGGCCATGAGGAAGAGGGAAGGGTGTGTGGGAGATCTCTCTAGCTCTTGCTCAATATTGCTGAGAACCTAAAACCATTCTAGGAAAAAAATAAGTCTATTAAAAAGCATGCAGCTGCCATTATTGTTGTGTAAGAATCCCTTCTAGCTTTAGATTCTGATGTCACGTGTAGTCAGCATGTATTGCGTGAATGAAATGAATGTTGACCAAGCATTTGTGTTACCCTGGCCTCAGGAGGAGCCTTCAGAGCTGTCCTATTTCTTACTACTGCACTTAGCATTTGCACAGCACTTTTTTCTTAATTTTGGTTTTCCCTTAGCTATTCAAATTTCTGAGCTTTTCCTACTCCCTATCCCTCAAAATACTTTGTGTGCAGCTGATTACTATTATTATCCTTAATTTCCAAAGGAGGAAACAGGCACAATAGGGCTTCATCTAGGAGGTGTTATTTGGGCATAAATAACACCTCAGGTGAAACAGGTGAGGCTCAATTTGCATCTTGCATTAAATTAGAACTAGACCCCGGGAATATTTTATTCCTGAAATAACAACCATCAACTGGAAAGACCAGGGTGATTAACGTTTCATGACTTCCATAATAACTTGGCAATACATTCAGAGTTCAAGTCGCCTGCTTATCAGATGGGCAGCTCTGTACCCACAGGGGCCCTGAGAGTCTCTTGGTGAAGGAAACTGAATGTGGCAACAGTTTAGCAGACTAAATGGCTGAGAACCTGGACCCTCTAACTGACTCAGCATCTACATGGTGAATATAGGACCTGGACAAGTCCTTGAACCTCTCTAAACAACCCTTTCTCTGTTTCTGAATGTGTTCTTCCACTTATGTGGTGATAATAACATAATATCTGCCTTGCCCACCTCCCAGGGCTACAGAAAACAAAAACAAACAAACAAACAAACAAAGGACTATGAGATATGGAAGAAATCCTAGATGGCAGCTAAATCAGCACTTTATTTATTTATTTATTTACTTATTTTTGCCTCCAGGGTTATCGCTGGGGCTCGGTGCCTGCACTATGAATCCACTGCTGCTGGAGGCTATTTTTTCCCTTTTGTTGCCCTTGTTGTTTATCATTGTTATTATTATTATTGTTGTTGTTGTTATTGCTGTCATTGTCAGATAGACTAGAGAGAAATTCAGAGAGGAAGGGAAGACAGAGGGGCAGAGAAAGATAGACACCTGCAGACCTGCTTCATTCCTTATGAGGCAATCCCCCTGCATGTGGGGAGCCAGGGGCTCGAACCGGAATTTTTATGCCAGTCCTTGAACTTTGCACTGTGTGTGCTTAACCTGCTGTGCTACCACCCAGCCCCCAGCACTTTATTTTTTAAGTAGACTATTGTGTATGAGATTCATCTCAGGGGTAATCTTCCAACTTTAGAGTACTTTCCAAAGCAAACTTGAGTAGGGTCTATCTACTCATATTATTATTAGATATATACATACATATATGAATATATATAGATTCAAATAAGACAAAGAAATTTAAAAATGCAAGCCCAGTCAATGAGTTGAAGTATTGAGTATTTCTTTAGGACACCTACAGCTGTTTAACACATATGTCTAAACCAATAGTCAATAGAACTAAACCAATAGTTAACCAATATTAACTAGATTCCTTTGCTAGTTTAAACCCCATTGCCAAAAAGAAAAAAAAATGAGTAAGGCATATGTCCCTGTCTGAACAGACCCAGCCTTGATTAAGATTTCCATAGCTAACAGTGGGATATAGCAATGTCCTCTGCTCAATTACATGGTACACAAAGAAAGGCACATCATCTCTGTGGTATTCTTCCCCTAAATTCCAGGCTTCAATCTGGCAAAACATCAAACAGAAACAAAGTGAGAGATACTTGTCTGATAATCTTCATAAGTGGCATGGTCCTGAAAGACCAGGGAAGACTGGAGAAAGGTCACAGGTCAGAGACACTGAAATTAGATGCAGTGTGTGATCCTAGAGAGAGAATGACATTGGGGAGGGGGAATGGTGAATTTTTTAATGTGTAACTAAAAAAAGGTGGGCCAAAGAGCAGTTTTCTAAAGAACAGATACATGTGAACCACAGATACATGAAAAAATGGTCTACTTCACTTATCCCTAGAGAAATGCAAATTAAACCTATACTGAGATACCATCTCACACCTGTGAATAGCTTCCATCAACAGACCAAGAAATGACAGGTGTTGAACAGGATGTGGAAGAATGAGAACTCTACTTTACTGCTGGTGGGAATGCAAAATGGTGCAGCCTCGTTGTTTTAGGACTCTTTGTATGGAGAGTCCTTAAGCAAATAAAAATGGAATTATCTTATGACCCAGCAATACCACTCTTAGGCATTTATCTAAAAGACACTCAAACACTGGTTACAAGGGATGTTTGCACCCCAAAGTTCATAGTTGCATTATTCATAATGGCCAAAGAGTGAAAGCAGCCTAAATAGCAGATGACTGGTTAAGAAAGTTATGGGATATATATTCCATGAATACTATTCTGCAATCAAAAAAGATGATATTGTGTCCTTCGGGACAAAATGGACAGAACTGGAGGTGATTATGCTTAGCAAAATAAAAAGATGAAAGATGGGGGCTGGGCGATGGCACAATGGGTTAAATGCACATGATGCAAAGCCAAGAACCAGCATAAGGATAATGGTTTGAGATCCCAGCTCTCCACCAACAGGTGGTGTCACTTCACAAGTGGTGAAGCAGGCCTGCAGGTGTCTATCTTTCTCTCCCCTTCTCTGTCTTCCCCTCCTCTCTCAGTTTCTCTCTGTCCTATCCAACAATGACGACAGCAATAACAACAACAACAAGAAACAACAAGGGTAACAAAAGGGGAAAAAATAGCCTCCAGGAGCAGTGGATTCTAGTCCCAGTGATAACCCTAGAGGCGAGAGAGAGAGAGAGAGAGAGATGAAAGACAACTACCAAATAGTTTCACTCATATGTGGAATCTAGATATCTGATTCACATGAACTTTCCAAAAAAAAAAATCCAAACAAAACAGAAGCAAGCAAACTATTTGTAAGACTTGTGAAAACTATGGTGGTTATCTTTGAGAGGTGGGAGGGGGGATACTTAACTTTGGTGGTAGGTATGGTGTGGAACTATATACATTGTAATCTTACAATCTTGTAAGATACTATTAATAGCAAATAAAAAAATTAAAAACAGACAGCTCTGTAAGTTTACATTTACTTCAAAGTAAAAAATAAAATGTTTTTTAAAAAGCACAATGCTTGATTTTCTAGCCCCCAGTGTACATAATTCCTTTTGAATAGAGAACTTAATTTGGACATGGGAAATGGGGTGGGGGAGGGAATGATAGCTATATTATTTATGTTGATGCAAAAGAATCCAAATTGACATGGTTGTTATTTCTTTAAAAAACAAGAGGGGGCGTCTATACATAACTGACATATACCAGTCTCTGAACAAATGATTAGGAATTAGTTTGATGAGCTCCTGGCTGCAACCTCTTATCTCTACCCAATCATTCCTCTTTCAACCTTCCACTTGTCTTAAAAAGCAGGAGCTATCCCATAACATCTTTGCATGTTCCAATTTTTGTGTCAGCCACTGCAAAGGGAGAAAACTTTTTTCTTTTCATATTGTTCTCATGAAGTATGTAAAGGAATCAGAATAATCAAGATTGCTATCATAATTAAGCTCCGGGAAGTATTTCAAAGAATCACAGACATTAAGAGATGAGAAAGACCCAGCAGGTCATCCAACCCATCTCCTTGCCAGTACAGGATGGCTGTATGCAATTTGGCAGCTCTGTTTTCAGGCTATAAAAATTCTAAACTGCTCAAAGAATTAACACATTGTATAAATTATAAAAAAGTTTACCTTATTCCTGGGTGATTCTTAAGAGGGGGTGGATAAGCAACCCACTGAATAGCTTTCTAAAAGCCATTACTCTCCTATTTATAATAAATTTTCCAAGGTGAAAATGTGGTTATTTTCCATTCCATATGACAGTCTGGACTTATTGTTATGCGAGAGTTGCCTCTCTGCATCTGATAATTTAAAATTTACCACTGACCTCAGCTGTCCCTCAAATTATATTATAAATGTGAATTGCGATTGTTCCAACTTCCCCTGGCTTATATTTAAGTGCTGAACTTGAACAGTTTTTACATAATTCTGTCTTTGGCTCAGACATCCTAGCCACCATGTCTACATTCCCTGCAAATGAGGACAGAATGAAAACACAATGAAATCCTTTAGACTGAGACTTGAGAATGCTGTTTCATGGGCCACATGGAACATACCTAAAATAGACTTCCTAGCTTCTTTCCACATGTAGACCTTTAGTTTCATTTGCTCTATTCCTATCTTTGGGTTCCTGTTTATTGAACAATTTGCTTTATATCTTACCACCTTTCAGCCACCAAGTTGCAGATGCTACTATGATGCCATCCTGACCTCCCTGGGATGCTACACAGCCACACTGATGTGTCCTGGAACTTCACATTTCCAGAGCCCTGCCCTACTAGGGAAAGACAGAAAGAGGTTGGTGGTATGGATCCACCTGTCAATGTCTATGCTCAACAGAGAAGCAATTACAGAAGCCAGATCTTCCACTTTCTATACCCATAAAGAATTTTGGTCTAGAGGCTGAGTGGTGGTGCACCTGAGAGTACACAGTGCTTAAAGACCTGGGTTCAAGCCTCCAGTCCCCAACTGTGGGGGGGGGGAAGCTTCACAAATGGTGATGCAGGGCTGCATGTGTCTCTCTTCCTCTCTATTTCCCTCTCCCCTCTTGATTTCTCTGTCTCTATTCAATAATAAATAAGTAAATTACAAAATAGTAATTTTGGTCCATACTCCCAGAGGGATAAATAGGGAAGCTTCCAATGGAGATTGTGGGATAGAGTGCTTTGATGTTGGGAACTGTGTGGTATTGTACCCCTGTTCTCTGACAATCTTGTTAATCATTATTAAATCACCAATAAAAAATGTTTAAGTCAAAAATAGAATGCTATTTCCCATGGAGTTCAATGAGAACTTCTCCAATCAGAATTATCAAGTGATTGTGACATGCATACTGAAAAATAAATCCATTAGAAGTGTGACAGTGATGATAATATCAGAAATAGAAGTATTAGTAGATAGACTTTGAAAGTCAATTAAGGAAAAATCACTGAGATGCAATGGTTAGTTCATAGAAAAAAAACTTATAATTTGTTTTGGTTATGAGTTGTCAGGGGAAAAAATGAATCTAAGTGCATAAAGGCCAGTGAATTATGAGAACACTACATGCATTAAGGCCAGATGTTCATTTGTCTCTCTTCTATGATGGTCACAGGGAAGCAGAGGCATTACAATGGGAAATATGCCATTGTTTTTCATTTTTCTTGAATTTTATCTACTTAGCATACAATTTCATCTCTGTATTGTATAAAAATATATAGGCCTGTGTTCTATGAAAAAAAAGATCATTGCAAAAATTAAAAACCTCTACCAATTTCTTTTCTTCAAGTACTACACTGGCTGGGTAGATCATGTCTGCAGTAGATCATATAGATTATGGACTATATATATATATATATTATATAATTGATTAATGAATATATTATAGTGGAAATGTATTTAAAATCATAGCCTGAGAGCCAGTTCTGCATTTGAAATCTTCCATCACTCTTCTTTTAACACGGCTTCTTGGAAAATAGATACAGAGTTCAGTTTATATATGATTGGCATTTCTAAACTACCTGTCAGTTGGTTAAGATGTAGAATGTTTCTTCTAAAGGCCCCAGATGTTAAACAATAACTTACTTCCCAGGGTAGCTGACAAAAGGCATAGAACATATTATAGAGCTGGCATCATGTCCTTGGCCACCTCTATCTACAATTCCATTAGTTCACACCACTTGGTTTAATGTCAACAATTCAGTATTTCTGAATTCTATAGGGTAAGAAGAATCACTTACAGGAAATGGATATCAAAATACGATTGCTTTTTAAGTATGAGGATTGTGGTGTTAAAAGCAATAGGTAGGGGGCCAGGTGGCAGAGCACCTGGTTAAGCACACACATTACAGTGCACAAGGAACCTTGTTCAAGCCCCAGGTCCCCACCTGCAGGGGGGAGGTTTCTCAAATGGTGAAGTAGGGATTGTAGGTGTCTCACTATCTCTCTCCATCTCCCCTTATCCTCTCAATTCTCTGTCTCTATCCAGTAACTAATAAATATTTTTAAAAAGAGTTTCTAAAAAGGCAATAGGTAGGGGTTTACAAACACTAAATTAGTATTAGTAGTAAGACATCTATACATCCATAAGCAATGAATTATAAAGGCAAATTATAAATATTCAGAGTGATATAGAAACCCTTAGCTGTAACTGGGAGAAGAGTAAAATCTCAGCTGGAACAACTGGAAAGGCTTTTTCCCCCTCTAGGGTTATCGCTGTGGCTTGGTGCCTATTCCTAGTGGCCATTTTTTCCATTTTATTGAATAGAGAGAAATTGAGAGGGGAGCGGGAGATAGGGAAAGAGGCACCAAGTCACCTGCAGACCTGCTTGTGAAGTAATCCCCCCCCTCCACCGCCTACTGCAGGTGGGGAGCCAGAGGATTGAACCAGGATCCTTGTGTGGGTCCTTGCACTTAATGCTTCAGCTAGTGCACCACCGCCTGGCCCCCCAGAAAGGCTTTCTTAATTCCACCAATAGTATACAGGAAGTAAGACCCTACTTTCTGTTACTGTCCACTTTTACAGGTAACACAGACACTGACCTACTGCAGAGGACTGCCCCTAAAACTTCCTTTTTCTGTCCTGGTTTAACTTCTTAGGTTGCCAGGAGTGAAAACACTCTCTGTTTAATTCAAATGAGGTGGGGAGTAATTCATACAAAAATCTTCACATGATTTCCATGGGCTCCAGGACCATAATGCTGTCTGGTCCATTTCCCTCTCTATAGTTTGTTGCTGTATCCTTCTGATACCTGTCTCAATTTCCTTTTTTATATATTTGTTTGTTCATAATTTTATTAATATTGTTGCCAGGAATCAAACTCAGGGCTTTATACATGCAAAATATTCATGCTACTCTGAGTTACTGGCTCAGTGACATACTATCATTTATTCTTACATTTTGCCCATACATTTGCTAGATACACATGCAGAAAGAAGTTACAAAATCCAAATTCAAACTGTCAATAACAAGTTGTCAAAGTTATCTGATAGTCATTCCACATGTCACAGATGCATCCCCCCTTACCCCATGTAAACATTTCTAGTGGTTCATGCACACGTTCTCCTCTAACTCTTAATGCAACTAATTTATCTACTTGTTGTGTGTGTGTGTGTGTGTGTGTGTGTGTGTGTGTGTGTGTGTGTGTGTCCACATTCCTCTCTGTTCTTATTTCTTTCTAGAGCTTTCCCTCACAGTAGAGCAGCAATGGTAGGGACTGCTCCACTCTCTGAAGGGAGGCTGGGTTATCATACTCTGCCATCTGAGGAAGACTGGTCCTGAAATGAGTGCAGCCTAGAATGCTCTCAGCTGTGATCATGGAATTCCAGCTCAGACTGACAGGGACCTGGTGATAGCTCCCCCTCAGAAGCCAGTGACTCTACCCTTCTTGAGGCTTGTCCAGCCTCACCTGAAGACCATCCATTGTCTTCTCCACCTGACAGTGATAGGGCACCTGCTATCTACATCCCACAGAACATCCTCAAGTTGCCCTCCCACCAAACACAGATACTGCCCCAAGTTCTGCTAATAGACAAAGAAGGGATATAGCAGAGGATACATCCTAAGTTCAGGGCAAGGCTGGAATGAATGTAGTCCCCAAGACTGTGTGTGTGCCCATGTTATTTTAAGTGGCCTGATTTGTCTCTGCATCATGAACTTTAGTATGGATGATATGAAGGACATAAAGTCAAGTCAAGAAATATAAAAAAAAAAAAAAAGAAAGAAAAGAAAAGAAACAGACAGCCCAACTTTTTCCTTTGGGTAAGGGTTAGAAGTCAAGAGGAATTGGATAAACTATGAATTGACTATCCCTGCACCAGGTCTGTTCTGTTCCTGTCCAATAACTAGAAACCTGTTCCCTAGAAAGTATGACAAGAGGGTTCTAGGCAGTGGCACACCTGGTTATACATAGCAGTGCAAAAGGACATGGGTTCAAGCCCCTGGTCTCCACCTGCAGGGGGAGAGCTCCATGAATAGTTAAGTAGTGCTGAAGGCTGTTTCTCTTCCCTTATATCTCCCCCTCTCCTCTCAAATTCCTCTATCTCTATCCAATAATAAATAAACAAAAATAAAATTTAAAAAAGAAAGTGTGACAAGAGTTGGTTCTATGACACTATCTACAGCTTTTGATATGACTTTTGATGTGTTTCAAAAGTGCCACAGTTAAATACATGCTTAACCCAGTAATGCCCAGTGCAGCTGAAGGAACTAGCACTACCTGATGAGAAGCACTAGCCATTCTATGACCTCAGCCTTGCACCTTAACTCCTGCTGGGAGTTGAAGGATTCTGATTCATATACATTCATAGAGAAAGACAATTCAGTGGTCTGGGAGGTGGTGCAGTGGATAAAGTACTGGACTCTCAAGCATGAGGTCCTGAGTTCAATCCCCTGCAGCACGTATACCAGCGTGATGTCTGGCTCTTTCTCTCTCCTCCTGCATTTCTCAGTAATAAATAAATACAATTTAAAAAAAAAAGAAAGAAAAAGACAATTCAGAAAAATAGCTGACATCTGCTCCATTAAAACTCTTTAAAAGAATGACTTTCATTTTTATAAAGAATGGCCAGTAATGGGCCACAGAAAATGTGTTTAATATAAATATTTCTATGTGCATCAAGTTTCTTCTAAAAATGACCTTGGAATCATGATAGCATCTGGAACCTGGTGACCTGTCAATGCTCATGTCCAGCACAGAAGGAATTACAAAAGCCAGACCTTCCACCTCTGTACCCCATAAAGATCCTGGGTCCATACTCCCAGAGGGATAAAAAATAGGAAATCTTTCAAGGAAAGGGATGGGACATGGGGTTCTGGTGGTAGGAACTGTGTGGAATTATACCCCTCTTATACTATGGTCTTGTCAATATTTCCATTTTATAAATAAAAGTTTATTTTTTTTAAAAAGGACCTTGGTTTAGGCCAAAACTTGAAAGCAGTTTCACCAATTCATCTCATTCAATCAATCAGTCACCATTTATTAGATGCCTACTGTGAGAGACTCCAAGAGGATTATCAGTAACACCCTGCCCTTACCTTGATAGCCATTTCAGATTCAACAACCATATCCAACAGGTCATCTTGCCCCAGGACGAGAAGGGGTATTAAAATCATGACAAGTTTTCCTGGTAGTATTTTGGTAAAGGTAATATGTGACAACCTAGGAATTGAGTTGCTTGCCTTGTTTTCCAAGCTCTCTAAATGACTCAATTTCACAGACAAGGAAAAAAAGAAAAAGTGGGCCAGGTGATGGCACACCTGGTTGGGCGCATATGTTAAAATGCACAAGAACCCAGGTTTGAGCCCTCAGTCCCCACCTGCAGGGCTAAAACTTTGGGAGTAGTGAAGCACTGTTGCAGGTGTCTCTCTGTCTCTCTCCCTCTCTATCTCCCCCTTCCTTCTCAATTTCTGCCTGTCTCTATCCAATAAACATATAAAGAAAGATTTTTATTTTGCTTTTTTCCCCCTTTTGTTGCCCTTGTTGTTTCATTGTTGTTGCAGTTATTATTTTGTTGTTACTGATGTTGCCATTGCTGGACAGGACAGAGAAATGGAGAAAGGAGGGGGAGATAGAGAGGGAGAAAGATAGACACCTGTAGACCTGCTTTACTGTCTGTGAATCGACCCCCCTGCAGGTGGAGACACAGGAGCTTTAACTGGGACCCTTGCGCTTGGCGCCATGTGCGCTTAACACACTGTGCTACTGCCTGACCCCAATAAGTAAAGATTGTTTTAAAAGAAAGTGATATATGTCAGCCATGAGTAGAAGTCATATCCTCAACTCCTCTTTCCCGTAAATACTAGCAATTCTATTGGTTTGTTCCACAAGAGATAATTCCATTACTTGTGACCTGAGACACATTTAACAGATCATTAATAAACTAAGGACTTAATTTCTCTCCTCTAGTTAGCACCTGCATTGGGCCAAGTCTAACAAAATCACATTCAGAAACATGTTATTCCTCTACTCCGAAAACTACACGTCATGGTTTCCCATCTACTCATTAGCCCTATCTTTTTGGAAGTTGCTTCTTTGTGTTCCTTGAATATTCTTTGAAATATAATACTGCAAGACAATGAAGGTGGCATTTACATTTGTTTTTCTAGTGCTCTAGCTTTGCAAGTGGTGAAGCAGTGTTGCAGGTGTCTCTGTTTCCCTCTCTATCACCTGCCTACTTCCATCTCTATTTCTGACCGTCTCAATCCAATAAATAAATAAATAAATAAAGATAATTTTAAGAAATCTAAATTCTTGTCCTATACATTTCACCTCTGTATAATATACCAAAATAGAAAAGTCTGTGTTCTACCCTTGACAGGTCATTTCATTTCACTTAGCATTTCTTATTCTCTATCATCCTGAAGGTCTTAATCAAATGGACATGAGAGGGAAGGCTGCAACTATCTGATAATACAGTATCAGCCTAACAACCCAAATGAATTTCCCCTGTGGAAATTCAACAAGCCATGGATCTGAAAAGAAATAAAGCAAAAGAAGAAGGAGGAGGAGGAGGAGGAGGAGGAGGAGGGGGGGGTAGGAGGAGGAGGAGGGGGAGGAGAAGAAGAAGAAGAAGAAGAAGAAGAAGAAGAAGAAGAAGAAGAAGAAGAAGAAGAAGAAGAAGAAGAAGAAGAAGAAGAAGAGAAGGAAGGAAGGAGAGAGAGAGAGAGAGAGAGAGAGAGAGGGAGAGAGGGAGAGAAAAGAATCGAAGAGGAAGAAGAAGGAGAATGAGAAGGAGGAGTAACAGAAAAGAAGAGGATCAGAGAAAGCACAGCTTCACATTGAATTTCAGAGAAGACTTGAACCTGATTTCTGTTTAGGTCAGTTGTGTGCCAGCCAGAGCAAGGGTGCCCAGCAGTGCTGGGACATGATCTGTGCTTTACCTCACTGCCAACTGGCCATATGGTGGCTGGCAGCAGGCAGTGTGTTAGAATGAGAAGGATCTGTTTCAAAGTGAAACCACAGAACAAGGGAGCAAGACAAGTTAACGTTGAGGGGAGCCGTTTTTCATGATCTTTCTGGGGTTTGTTTCCTTTGTGTGTGTTTAAGCAGATTCAAATAGGGCTATCTGAGAGAAGCACTAATTCAATTTTAGCTTGGGGGAAGTGGGAAGGAGGGTGCTGACCAACTATACTGAGAAACCCACCCAAGTAATTCTGGAGATAACTTCTCTTCTTTGGTGATCTGGTTTCTCTAATGGAGGCAGAATATTACTGTTGTTGTCACTACCCACACCCCATGCTTTTCTGGTTCTCATCACACTCCTGGAGAATGTTATGCCATTTGCAGAAGTAGTGAGGTGTAAGATATTCCTAAAATGAATTTACAAAGGGTCCTGGAGAGCTGGGTGGTGGCTCACCTTATAAAGAACATGTCACCATGAACCAGGACCAGGTTTCAACCCCCTGCCCTATGAGGGGATGTTTTATAAGTGGTGGAACAGTGTTGCAGGTGTCTCTCCTTTTCTGTGTCTCTCATCCTATCTCTCACCCTCTATCAAAAGAAAAAAGAAATAAAGAAAGGAGGGAGGGAGGAAAGAAGGAAGGTGGAAGGAATTGAGAGAGAGAGGAAAGAAGGGAAAAGAAAACCCTGTGGTGAGCGGGAGGGTGGACATGAGGCTTCCTGGGCCGGCTGGGGTTGGGGGTGCGGGCGGATGGGTGGGATGGGACACAATCTTTTTAGGCACACACCTATTAAATTATAGTAATATAAATCACTAATTAATATGAGGGGGAAAAATTGATTGTATGTCTAAAAAAGGGACTTTTCAAAGCTAACCCAAATATCAAATAATGTGATGATAACAGTAACTATCCATTGTCTTCTGGAACCCTAAGACAGCAGGAACCTCATATTTCCACTATAGAGCCTAAACTTCCCCCAGTCCTAGGACCCTAGGGTAGGGCCCATTTTCCCATATGCTTCCCCCAATTCTTATCAAATAATATTGCATCCACTGACCGCAACCTAATAAACACAACGAGTGCCACCCCAGCATGCTTCACTTCAGACTGTGTCCAGAGACTTCAGGCGTAGAATGACAACCCTTCAGCTTCATCACTCAAGTGAGACCTTTCCTTTCATAGTATTCTCTAATTCCATCCCAGGTGGTTCACTTCCTAACAAAGTCCCAAAACCTAGATATAGACCAGGTTCCAGGAGATAGAGCATATGTTCACAGGTATCCATAAACTAGGGCAAATATATACCTGAAAGCAGTAGCACACTAGAGTTTGCAGTGAGTACCTCCCAACACTTCATCTCCACTATTCCAACCTTTGGGTCCATGATTCTTCAACAATTTGTTTGGCTTTGTATGTTAACTCTCTTTTCAGCCACCAGGTTCCAGATGCCATCAGGATGCTGGCCAGGCTTCCCTGGACTGAAGACCCCACCAATGCATCCTGGAGCTCAGCTTCCCCAGAGACTCACACTTCTAGGGAAAGAGAGAGGCAGACTGGGAGTATGGACCGACCAGTCAACGTCCATGTTCAGTGGGGAAGCAATTACAGAAGCTAGATCTCCCACTTTCTGCACCCACAATGACCCTGGGTCCATGCTCCCAGAGGGATAGAGAATGGGAAAGCTATTGGGGAGGGGATGGGATATGGAGATTGGGTGGTGGGAACTGTGTGGAGTTTTACCCCCTCATCCTATGATTTTGTTAATGTCTCCTATCTAAATAAATTAATTAATTTTAAAAAGAAAGGCAAGGAGAGGAGAGAGGAAGGGAAAGGAGGGGAGGGAAGAGGAAAAGAGAGGGGATGGGAGAGTAGAGGGGGAGGAATAGGAGGGGGAAGGGAGGGGAAGTGAGAAGGGAGGAGAGAAGGGGAGGGGGAGGGAGGAGAGGAGAGGAGAAGAGAGGAGAGGAGAGGAGAGGAGAGGAGAGGAGAGGAGAAGAGAGGAGAGGAGAGAAGAGGAGGGGAGGGGGAGGAGAGGACAGGGGAGGGGAAGAGTCCAGAGGAGGGGAAAGAGAAGGGAAGAGGGGAGGAGGGGGGAGGGGAGAGGACAATGAGAAGGGAGGGGAGGGGGAAGGGAGGGGAAGGGAGGAGGGAGAAGAGGAGAGGAGGGGAGAGGGAGAAGAGGAGAGGGGAGGGGAGGGGAAGAGGGAGGAGGGGGAGAGAAGGGAAGAGGGGAGGAGGGGAGAAGGAGAGGGGAGGGGAATGAGAGGGGAGAAGAGGGAAGGAGGAGGGAAGGGGAGGGGAGGAATGGAATGAATGAATAAGGGAATGGATAAAGGAAGGGAAGGGAAGGGAAGGGAAGGGAAGGGAAGGGAAGGGAAGGGAAGGGAAGGGAAGGGAAGGGAAGTAAATAGTTGCCAGGAATGGTGGAATCATGCAAGCACTGACCCAACAATAACTTCGGTGGCAAAAAAGGGAGAGAATGAGGGAAGAGGTCCTGGAGGAGGGGGGGAACAAAACTAATAACCTTTGAAAATCAAGGTGCACAATGACGCACTGGCTTAAGTACACATAGTGTCATAGTGTGAAACCCAAGGACCAGCACAAGAATCCCAGTTCGAGCCCCCCATTCCCCACCTGCACCAGGGTTACTTCACAGGCAGTGAAACAGGTCTGCAGGTGTCTATCTTTCTCTCTCCCTCTCTACTTTCCCCTCCCCTTTCAATTTCTCTCTGTCCTATCAATAAAATGGGGGGGGGGAATATGGACACCAAAAGGAGTGGATTCATAGTACAGGCACCAAGCCCCATCAATAACCTTGGAGGCAAAAAAATATATATATAAATAACTAGGGAGTCGGGTGATAGCGCAGCAGGTTGAGTGCAGTTAAGTGCTTTCCATTTCTCTCTGTCTTATCCAGCAACAATGACATCAGTAGCTACAACAATAAAACAAGGACAACAAAATGAAATAAATAAATAAATATAAAATTATATATATATATATATATATATATATATATAACTAAAGAGAGAAAGAAAGAAGAGAAGAAAAGAAAAAAAGGAAAGAAAAAAGGTATGTTTTATGGGTTTGAAAACATAGAAGCATGATTGATCATTCACACCTGCTATCATGATGATGATGGTAGATGGCAATTCCAAGCACTTTCTACACGATTAGCTCTGTTTTGATTACCCCGTGTGTACACTTTACTGTTCTATTTCATGGATAAAGAGATTGTGGGCATAAAGGATATGCAATTGTTCACACGTGCATTAATAGCAGAACCATATTCCAATACTGGCCACATCTCTCCCCAAAGCCTAGCAAGTGTCCCCCTTAAATGGCATTGGATGGAAATGTTGAAAAGTCAGCTGCAGATTGAACACTGCATTGGGACTTTGCTCAATTACACTGGAGAAGAGTAAAGTAGCTCAGTAACTCGCCTGAGGGTACACAGGTTTCAGACTCAGAAGCACAAGTCTTTCCACCACTGGGTGTCACCTATCTAATAACTGAAGGTCATGGCTCATGAAAGACCATATCTGCTTTCTAAGTAGTGGGTTTTCTGCTTGGTCCTCATTTTGCCATAATCTATTCAAATGGATTCAGATTCTTATAGCCTCACACTAAATCCTAACTCCCTGAGGGCATCAAGCATGTCACAGAGATCCTGACATACATCACCCCATTTTATGCTTGAAGTCCTGCACTCCATCAAAGTGAGTGGTCAGTAGAGGATTTAAAAGTAGCTCACTCTATGCAATTTGGATTCTCATTCATGCATCTAATCCAACATATAGCACTAACCACTCATGGAAATCTCTGTTTTTATTCAAGTGAATTAAAAATATTTTCTTTCCACTCTCAAGGACAAGAAGCCAGTTGGCATAGAGATAGGGCCTGGACATTCAAACACCTGAAAAACTGTTTCCAGTCCTGACCAGTTGTGGCACCCTAGGAAAGCAACATGCCCTCAGTCTGAATTCTCTAAACTCTCTACTAGAAAGAATGCTACCAGATAATGTAGCAAAAACTACTGGCACACGGAAGTGCTCAAAGTTAAATCATCACTAGTTGTTGATCTTAGCATTCATTCATTATAAATTTTGAGATCTTTATTTTTTTAAAATACTTTTGAAGGATATTCAATGATTTAATCCACAATAGCTTAGGCTGCTTGGTCACTGTTATTCCTCCACTAAGAACATGCCCACATGGAGAATATCAAAGTGATTCAAAAACCAAGGAGATTCTCAAAAGTCAACAACTTGAACGCAAACTAGATAGGTGTATGTCTGACTCTGCTGGCTTGGCTATTTTTAACCCAGTGTTTTATGGTGGAGAGGAGGGTGACAGTTTTGGTGGTGGGTCAGGTGTCCTGACACCTGTTTAGGAGACATCTGGAACTGTACCACTGTAGCAACAATGGCCCTGTGAATCAACAATAAGGTGATAATGAAGTTCAGGAAAGGAGTATCTTTAAAGTATTCGGTGAGGGCCAGGGAAGATAGCATAATGGTTATACAAAGAGACTCTCATGCCTGAGGCTCCAAAGTTCCAAGGTCAGTTCCCTGCACCACCATAAACCAGAACTGAGCTGTGCTCTGGGTGAAAAAAAAAAAAAAAAAAAAACCTCAATCTCAAGTATCTGGTGACACAAAAATGTTAAAGATACAGTACTGAGCAAAAAATGAGGTTTACAGTGGAGCAGAGAGTGGTGCACCCAATAGAGCTCACAAGTTACCATGTACAAGAACTTGGATTCAAGCTATGGTCTCCACCTCTGGTGGAGGTGGGGTTGGGTAGGGAGAAGGGAAGTTGCATGAATGGTGGAGCAGTACTTCAAGTATCTCTCTTTCCCTCCCTCTCTGTTTCTCTCTGTCTCTATCAGAATAAAGAGCAAATGGCTACCAATAGTAGTAGAGTAGTCATGCAGGTACCAAAATCCAGTGATAAAGCTAATAACAACAACAAAGAAGTTTATAAAGCATTAATTTGTATTAGCCTCATATTTAACCGTGAGTACTTTTTAGAATATTTACCTCTACCGGTGGAAGTATGTCATCTTTCTTTCTTTCCTTCTTTCTGCTTATTTGTACATTTTGGGATGTCTAACAATATGTGTTATATTTGAAAATATGAATATACTAGAAAATAGCTGAATCTTCAGCATCTTTTTCTGTTTTGTTAGATCTGTGACTAGTCAGCAAAATATCTTGGAAACTGTATTTCTCTAAAGACTTGGTATGTAGTGGGATTTTGGGTTTTGGTATTCATAATTTTAAGTCTAAAATAATATAATTAAGCAAAAAATATTAATATACTGCATTCTGGTACCTAAGGACAATGATGTGAACAAGTATACATATTAGAAAAATGGGGTTCAGGTGATGGTGTACCTGGTTAAGCCCACACACTATAGTGCACAAGAACCCAGGTTCAAGCCCCTGGTCCCCACCTGCAGCTTCCCAAGTGGTAAAGCAGGGTTAAAGATGTCTCTCTCCCTCACTATCTCCTCTTCCTCTCTCAATTTCTCTTGGTCTCTATCCAATAAATAAACAAAAATAAACAAATGAAAAATGTATTGGTAACACGTTTGCTCAAAGATTACAGTCCATGCATGTATACTTTCTATTTCCAAAGGCTCTAAGATGTCACAGTGGTTGTTTTGTAGTCAGTAGAGTTAATTGCATAGAGAGAACTAAAAGCTCCTCTCCTATATTCCCTTTCAAAAATTAACTCCTCAGGCAGGCAAATATTCAGTTTCTGAAAAAGTTGTGATGTATTTTTCTATGTAAAAATGCATCGTGACTTTTTCTGACAACCCAAGAGTTCAATGGGATTGGGCATTGCTTGCTTTGTCACGCATATGGCTCAGATTCTGTTCAAACCCAGCTCCCACCATACACTGGTAATATGGCAGCTCTCTATCTCTCTCCCTCTCTATATATCTATCTGTCTATCTATCTATCTATCTATCTATCTATCTATCTATCTATCTATCATCTATCTTTCTCCTCTCCTCTCCCTCTCTGTTTTCTTTTCTTTTTCTATGAGATAGGACAGAGAGAAATTGAGAAAGGAGGGCGAGACAGAGGGGAAGAGAGACACCTGCAGATCTGCTTCACTTCAACTTCCCTGCAGTTGGGGGTCTGGGGCTCAAACCCAGATCCTTGTGCATGATAATGTATAGAACTCAACCAAGTGTATCGCCAGCTGGCCCCTCTGTAATCATTTTATTTCATCACTCCACTTTCACAAACAGCACTTTTCCTTCATTTCAGGGTGTTTTTCAGATTTAAAAAGAAACAATCTGAAACAAATCACACAGAATCTAGCTCTAGGGTTGTATAGTAGTATCTTTTGATTGTCTGCAAATAAGAAACTGAACACTTTTCACAGCAATGGATGGTTTTCTGATAGTCATGGGGGTTCTTCTAAATAGACATAGAACAAACACCATCATGTATAATCAGATGTCTGGGGAGATAATGCAATGGCTATGCAAAAAAATAAAATAAAATAAAAATCCCATACCTGAGGCTCCATTGTTCCAGGTTCAATCCCCAGCATCACCATAAGCCAGAAAAGGGGCAGAAGTCTGGTTAAAGAATTTTAAAGAATACTGAACAAATACAAGAAATAAATCTTCTCAAACACTGATCTATAAAAATAAGTCAGGAATATTTAACTTCACTAACAAGATGGAATCTTCTGGACAGGTAATAACAGCCTGGCATATTGAGTCCACCGTTATTCTCCATTTTCTACTAAAAAAAAATGCAATAGGTCTATCCTTCAGTTGTGCTGATTCCCTGGGGTCTTATTAGCTAGCCTAAGTTAATAAGTCATGAAGAGCTCTGCACTTGACCTATACAAAGTGGTTTGCCAAGCTTTTTGTAACATGAACTACCATCACTAGAACTGGTGCATGGTACATATATACAGTATGATTTGTTTGGTTACATTCTGGGTAAGAGTGTGTGTGTGTGAGTGTGCGTGTGCGTGTGCGTGTGTGTTATAAGAACTCCTTTTTTTTTCTACTTTTAATTAGCACCTAACTTGTCTTTTTTTTTTTTCCTCCAGGATTATTGCTGAGCTCGGTGCCTGCACCATGAATCCACCACTCCTGGAGGTCATTTTTCCCCCTTTTGTTGCCCTTGTTGTTGTAGCCTCGTTGTGGTTATTATTATTGCCACTGTTGATGTTGTTCATTGTTGGATAGGACAGAGAGAAATGGAGAGAGAAGGGGAAGACAGAGAGGGGAGAGAAAGATAGACACCTGCAGACCTGCTTCACCACCTGTGAAGCAACTCCCCTGCAGGTGGGGAGCCGGGGGCTCGAGCAGGATCCTTACGCCGGTCCTTGTGCCACATGCGATTAACCCACTGCGCCACTGCCCGACCCCCCTAACTTGTCTTTTTAAATGCAAAGGTCTAGACTACCTAGTAACTGATCAAGAATGCTCATGGCAAGGAACTCCACAGCAACCAAAATCCAAAGAAATGGGATGTTACTTCCTAGATCTGTTCATAATGTGGCTTGGTAATGTTGGAAGGGATGGAGAGAGGTAAGAGGACTATTGAATGTTGGAGTGGGGCATGGTTCCTGGAGAAAAGGCAGATATGTAGATCCCAAAAAAAGAGGGCATGATAGCAGAGTCTCCACTGTACCCCTTGTGCACCACTAGGACAGGCACACACTATTCTAGTGAAGGGTGTCCTCCTTCTCAGCACACTTTAAGAGTGTGGTAATAATCCCAGGAAGTGGCATAGTGGTGAGAATACTGGACTCTCAAGTAAAGAGTCCTGTGTTCAAACCTCAGCACTGCATATGCCAGAGTGATGCTCTGATTCTCTCTCTCCCCTATAGGGCCAGGCAGTGGTACACCTGGTTAAGCAAACACATCACAGTACAAAAGGACTCAGGTTCAAGCCCCTGGTCCCCCTCTGCAGGGGGAAAGCTTCACTAGTAGTGAAGTGAGGCTGTAAGTGTCTGTCTCTTTCCCTCTCTTATTTCCCCTCCCCTCTCCCAATTTCTCCCTGTCTCTATGTAATAACAAAAAAATAAATAAATAAATAAGAATTTGGGAATAACTGAGGCATACAGATACAATATAGATGTACAATATATGTGTGTAATACAAATATATTAAGTATATCTGTATGTGGTCAGGCATATATCTGCTGACAGATATGCACACAGTTTTATCCAAATCTATACATGCATATGCATGCATACCATGTATGCACATAATTATAAACATGCATAGGTTTGTGGATATATGTATGTGTCTGCACAAATACACGACATAAGTTAAGCCAACTTTCCGCTTGCTGTCTTGCCAGATATCTGCAATTCAGACATCAAATTCTTGAGAAATAAACTTCTGGGACATTAAAAATGTAAAGAAGAAGAAGGAGAAGGAGAAGGAAGGAGAAGGAGAAGGAGAAGGAGAAGGAGAAGGAGAAGGAGAAGGAGAAGATGTGAAATGAAAGAAACAAGACAAAATACAGAGTAAAACTTGGACTACATTTGGCCTGTTGTAGGACAACTGAAGTTATGGGGGGTTGGGATAGAGGGCTGAGAGGGTATTAAGCATCCAGTGCGCTATGATGGAAGAGGACCCAGATTGGCAGTGAAGTTGCTATTTATACACCTGTCACAAAAAGGATGATAAGTCATACCTCTGTGATAACTGTCTTGTAAATCACTACTTCCCTAACAAATATAATTTACTATTTTCCTAATAAGAGGAAATTTTTGGTGTCTGTAGATCCCACATCATATATACAAAGCAATAAGCATTATTCTTTATATTACACTCCGTTTAGTTAACTCATTTAAGTCCATAGTAGGGTGGGAAGGTTTCAGTATCTGTACTATCTACAAGCTTCAGTAACATTTTTAACAAATACATCCTAGTTTTAGAGTTAATTTTTTTAAAAGAAATATTAAAAAAAGAAAGAAAGGAATTGCCATAGACAAAGAGAACCATGAGAGGCCAGGTGGTGGTGTACCTGGTTGAGTGTATATGTTACAATGTGCAAGGACCTAGGTTTGACCTGGTCCCTGCTGGAGGAAAGTTTCATGAGTGCTGAAGCTGTGTTGGGTGTCTCCAGCCAATAAATAAATAAAGATAAAAAATTTTTAAAGAAAGAGAACCATGGAAGTCAGAACCTTTACCTTCTGCACTCCAAAAGAATTATGGTCCACACACCCAATGAAGGAGAAATGATGGGGTGGGGGAGGGGGGTGAACAGAGGGCTCTGGACTCCAACTCTATCAGGACCCAGGTAGAGAGAAGAGGAAAAATGGAGGCACATTTGGATGTGGTGATAAGTGTATGTGTGACTTGGAAAGGAAAAGATGAGACCATGGGGAAAATTGGGTAAATATAGACAAATAGTTGTAGAAATAATAGTTATCACATATCTGCAGCCTTAGGAGAACTGCTTTAGCTTCCAATGGAGGAACTGGGAATATGGAACACTAGTGGTAGGAATGGTGTGGAGTTATACCCGTTATCTTGTAAGTTTTTAAATCACAAATTTAAAGAAAATGAAAAAGAGAACCATGTACAATTTTAGTGACCTATATCACAGTAACTTATACTCCCAGGAAAAATGAGGATACTAATTATTTTACTATAGGTATCTGTATTTATTTTACTCCACTGAGTCCCTTCCTGCCTGAGTTACCTACAAAATACTCAAGATCAGTGCAGGCTAACAATTACTTCAATGACACTAATTCATAAAGCCAAGTTAAACTTTTGCCATTATGTGAACTCCTAAGTCATCATTATTGAAGAATTCAAAATAATTTGAATTGTGTTTACTTATAGAAAAAGCATATGCACAGATGTATAGTCCTGGTTAAGGCAATGGGCTAGAAAATGTATATGCATGTATCTTAAATATACATTTCATAAATGATTACATTGATAAATATTACCATGTTAACATTTGTTGAAATATATATATATATATACATGCATATATACTTTATATACATGCAACACATAAATTAAAGTTACACTGTATGATTCACTATGTGTAATTGTCAGAGGCAGGTGGTGGTGCACCTAGCTAAGTGCACAAAATACAGTGTACAAGGACCCAGGTTCAAGCCTCTGTTCCCCACGTGGAGGGGGAAAAGCTACACTAGTGGTGAAGTAGGGCTGCAGGTATTTCTCTGTCTCTCTCCCTCTCTATCTCCCACTCCCCTCTCAATTTCTCTGTGTCTCTATCCAATAATAAATCAATGAATAAAAAAAATTTTTTTAAAGTTTATTGTTCGTCTACTCCTTCAGTTTTCTACAGACAGTTACACATGCAGGTGGAAATGACCCTTCAACACCCAGAGTGGAGTTCTTCACCAGTTTCTATTTCCACTTCAAACTTGTCCTCTGACACTTCTCACCCAGTCCTGGCTGCTTGTGATGTCCCTACAGAGAGATTGCCTAGCACTTGCATTAGTGAGCTAATTCAAAAACTTTAAATAATAATCAGATCTTTTTCACTTGGCTTTCCCTGCTAATAAAAGCTAAATGTTTCTTTGCTTAGTGTGTACTTATTACAATATTCATGGTGCTATTTTCACCCCACCCTCCTTGTTTTGCTTTATCTAGTATAATGCTTTTCTAAGTTTCTACTAGAATGTATGTAGACTCAATAACTACTGGGGTTATGCTGATATATTTAATTACACTAACAATCAATAGACATTTAGTTTCTATTTCACTTCAGTCATACAAGCCTCTCATTTCTGGTGTAATGCCACTGAAATTAACTTGGGGGAACATTCTCTTACTCATTGAAATGTTTATTTCCATGTCACCCCATCACTGTGACCTTCCCCACAATGATACCCACCTGTTCAGTTTATTTTTACTAATATCCACACCAGCCTAATTCTTCTGATATTTAAAGAGCTTTTTCAGCCTAATATGATACTTTCACAAAAAAGTATACACACCAAATTATGTGCTAGATTGAACTGACCATAATTTAGTGAGTAAATTAGTTTCTGTAACACTAAGGGGGAAAAGTGATATCAATATCCCATGAAATAAACTGATTTTTGAACATTTGTTCATCTCAAATGTACTGATTTTGACCATGTACTTTTTCTCTTTATATCAGGTGTTATCTCTTATCCACTCTTATAATTATAACACACAAGTATGTTTTGGTAAACAGAATAAATAAATATATATATTATATACTTCCTAATACAATACAAATACTATGTGTATATCTAATACAAATAATGGTAGCTCTTTGATTATACTTCTAAAAGGGATTTAAGCTTCACATATTCAACAGATGTAGTTTATAGATTAGCCATGAAAGTGTCCAATTGACCAGTAGTAACACACCCAGAATTATCAATAGTATCAAACCCTTAATTAAATGCCATCATTCAGCTACTCTGAATGGCTTTCCCAGCCACTATTGCTACTTGAGCTGCCACAATCTGACTGAACCAAGCCACTGAGTAAACATAATATAGAAATCACAGCATTCACCAATGTCCCAGAGCAATGACTGCCCTCTTATGTGACTCATACTAAAAGTGTCACTCACTCAGAAAATACCATATTTGTTAAGCTGGAATTTTTGTATACAAAACCATCACTCTCAAAAGAAAGAAAGAAGAAATCAGTTTTATACTTCATTTGACAGCATCTGAAAATTCATCAATACACGAAAGAGAAATGAAACACACTATCCCAAATTTAATGAAAGGTTGTTAACAAGCACAAACTCTGTATCTCTGTTTCATTTTAAGTATAGTTTATTCATTAACATAACAAGTGAAACTCACCTTCGCTCCTTCCGTGGTTGCTGGTAAGGAGATCAGAGAATGGTTTGAATTAATGTGACGGAAGTGTTACAACTATGAAATATTTCCAGAGTGTGGATCTGTGTAAAAAAAAAAGTGTCACACAATCAGACATTCAGTCAATTGCCTTATGATAAATATATGGTCACCGCAAAAGTGTATTAGAAAGGAAAGATAACCATCTGAAATTTATAAATATTCAAACCTTTACTAAAAGCAGCTTGGATATGAAATTTAAATGACATATAACACAGCAGAAAAAGGCACTATTCCAAAGTTCTTCAAAAAGGAATTGTATTTACAGATGACATGAACTAATCAAATACATCTAGCATCGTCTGGAGAACTTAATGGCATGCCATAACTCAATATCACAGTCAATATGCAGAACAGAACCCATAATTATGTTTCTAATAATCAAGCCAAAAGTAAGGAAATAAATGAAGCAATATCAAAATGAAATGGATGGAGAAACAAAGGAGAGCACCACTCACAGAATCATTTGTGACATGACAAACAGTTTGAGAAATTAGTTACACCCCTTAAAACCAGTTAACCCTCTGAAACTGTGTGGTTGTGTGGCACATCTGTCTGGCACTAAATTCTGAAATGCCTTCATGCCCTGAAGATACCTTTGCTATTCATCTAGAGCTCACTTCCCACTGAAACGGGGTTTTATGGAAAGCATGAGATGTGCAAGAAGATGCCGGTCACCTTTCCATCTTGAGAAAGCAGTCCCGCTAGCTACAGCATCTCGTAGATGGTCACTGCTGACTTGTGGATTCACAACAGATGAGGAGCAAACTGCTGCTCCTGGAACAAAGCTAGTCTACGGTGCCATTTCTCTGTTCCTTCCCGAACACCGAACTCCTCCATGGTGGAGGCTTCCAAAATGCAAATGCAACCAAGGTTTCTCCGATGGATTTGATTCCAATCAAAACCTAGTGCCAAACAAGCATCTTGGATATGCAAATTATCGACATTAGTAAATAAAGAATTCTCCACCCCTACCCCCACCAAAGTGGCAAAACTTTTCTTCCCAGGGGCCTAAAGGATAACAGCAGACCTGTAAATATTAATATAGCTGTTGTGACGATGAAGAAATTAAGAGACAGTAATCAAAGGGGATCAAATGACCAGAAGAACTAAATAAAACCCATACAATTATGAGGAAAGTTAGTACTTCATAGGCTTTAATAAAACAAGGCTATCATCCTCATTTGGAAGTACTTTAGAGGCTTATAACTAGTGCCTGTTAGAGACATGTGATATCAATATATTTTCAAACACAGAACACATTAGCAATATGAATTCTAAATAGGAATTTTAAAATATATGGAAATATGTATTAAGCTGAGGTGCTTGGTTTTTTAAAGTATTTCAACCTATGACATAGACAACCTACTTTAAGTTCATGAAAACCCAATCTTCTCTCTATATGTTTGGTATACACATTTCAAATTCTTTCAAATACAGTTTAAGGTTTGCATGAATGTGCTCAATTAAACACACCATTACCGTTAAGTTCCTACAAACTACTATAGGTAATAAAGTGGACTCAGTCAATGTTCTAGGGGTTTTTGTTTGTTTGTTTTTTGTGACCCATTTCAACTGAGGTGTTTCCACAGCTCCTGCCACAAAAAAAAACCAACAATTTCCATTCCTTTTAAAATAATAATAAGTAATTTTTCCACAAACTTGAAGTCAATGAATGTACAGATTGATGTGTATGTTTGTGAGAAAGAAGTAGAGTACATTATCTGACATTCGTTTCCAGTTCTTAATTATTCTCCAGAGATATTTAAAAATAGCAGCAGAAGTAAATGCCAAGAAGACTTGAAACCAAATCTTGATTTGGCCCAGGAGGTGACACAGTGTTTTTAGTAGGCTTTAGCAACCTGTGTGAATGCATAAGTTCAATCAAAAAGAGGCCCCAGTTATCTGCTCTTGGAAAGACTAGAATCTAGATAGCACTTAGGTTAAGACGCAGGATGGTGTATGAACTTCTTATTATAAAGAATCACAAGTTGCTTCAGATGTCAATGAAAATGTTCTATGCTTGGGTCATGGAAACCAATTAAACATATATGCTGTGTTCTCAAATCTCTCAAGAAAATACTAATGGCAACAGTTTGACTAGTGGTGTAGCTGAATATGCCGTCCAATAACTAGAAAGAGTAATCCAGCAAACAAAGAGAAAAATATCCCAGCTGGGGCCAAGAAGAATGACCAGCCATATAGAACAGAAGCAGTGAACTCCGGACAATCTTTCATTTTCATGTTTTTGTAGCTCTCCATGTCAGCGACTGCCTGGACCCAGATGACATACAGAATCACCACCAGCGAAAACAGGATACCTGAGAAAAGCAAAACAGAGGACCTTTAGCCTTTCTGAAGATGTTTTCCCAGGGGCACTATCCTAGACCACTCATTTGCTTGATGATATATCCCTAAACCTAGAATTCTAGCTAAATCACTCACTGAGCATGTGCCTTTGATTTTCAATGTGTTGAGATGAGGGGGTCTAGAAAATCAAGCACAATGATTGTGGTGAGACAAATTTATCAGTACATATAGGCTTTGAGTATAAGAGTCAAAGGTCCCTGCCCAGTGGAACTTATAGCTTGGCATTTACCCATCTTCACTGTATACTTAATTTGAGATGAGTGCTACAATATTTAATTCATTCTTTCCCTCCATCCCTTCCTTCCTTCTTTCCTTCCTTCCTTCTTTCTTTCCTTCCTTCCTCTTTGGCCACAAAGGTTGTCACTGTCACAGTTCTACCATTCCCAGTGACTATTTTTCCCTTTTTCTTTCCTTTCTGTTCTGCTAGACAGTGGGATAGAGGCAGAGAAAAGCAGAGATGTAAAAAAAAAAAAAAAAAAAAAAACACTAAAAAAAAAAAAAAAGCAGAGATGTACATAGCACTGTTCCACTACTGGTGTGGAGGTGGGGACTTTGGCTTGAATCTAGGACCTTGTGCATGGTGATATGTGTCACCATATGACCCCTTTCCTTAAAATGTACAATACATAAGTCAGTGAAATAAGTATTTCTAAATCATAGAACTTGTTAAGTATTTGTAGATATAGTGGTTTTCAGCACTGATTTTCAGCTGAGGTGTTTCTATTTGTTTACTATTATAACAAGACTAACTAGTGTTGAACTTAAGTACAAAAGAAACAGCATCCTAGGAAGGACAAGAGAAGAACAGAAAAGAAATCACTGGAAAAAGCATGAAATAAAACCATGGAAAAACACATATATGTTTCTTTAAAATTGAATGTATATGGGAGATAACTCAGAAACAAAAAGCTGAATATGGAATGATCTCACTCAAAGGCAGAAGTTGAAAAACAAGATCAGAAGGGAAAGTACTAAGCAGAACATGGACTTTAGTTAGTGTACTGCCCCAAAGTAAAAGACTCTGGGGTCGAGGGGAGGACTCAGTCCTAGAACATGATGGCAGAGGAGACCTAGTGAGGGTCGTATTGTTATGTGGAAACGTTATACATGTACAAAGTATATTTTACTATTGATTGTAAACCATTAATCCTCCAATAAATAAATTTAAAAAACTGAATATATACAATTAATATTGACTTCAGCTTAAAAGAAACATTGCTCTTGAGAAAACAAAGTTGGATACCGACAGCAAGAGATTCTTTGGAAAAGGGAGGGAGGGAGAGAGGGGAAGGGAAGAGGAAGAAAGGAGAGACAAGGAAAGAATGAAAAGAGGAGAGAGAAGGAAAAGAAAGAAATATGCCTAGCCACTATTTTAAGAAAATTAATGCACTGAATTATTAATAAATCAAAACATTAGAAAAGTACTAAATCACAATGCACTACCAAATCCCAATATAACTATGATCCACCTGTTGCAAAACATTGATGGAATTATGAGTCGGTAAAGTATTGTCTTTGGAATCCTTGACCTTAATGGGAAACAGGGACAGAAGCATTTCACAAATGCTAAATGTGAGAATCCCGCTATGAATATCGTTTCCGTGTGATGGGTACTGTGACAGCCAGAAGGGAATGACACAGCTAACCTGGCTGTAAACTCAAAAGATTCAGGTAAGCTGACTTACTGGTGAGTGGTGCTTTCCACACACAAACTACATAATATGAGGGGTTCAGATTTGCTCTAAAGTATACTTGTGCTTACTGGACTTTTTTTTCACAAGTCTGATCCAAGCATGCTACATTTCTACTACACTTGGTGAATCAATGAACTAAACCATCAAGTATAGAATCTCCAACACAGGGAGTCGGGCATTAGCGCAGTGGTGGAAAGCACAAGGACTGGCATAATGATCCCAGTTCAAGCCCCCAGCTCCCCACCTGCAGGGAGGTCATTTCACAAGCAGTGAAGCAGGTCTGCAGGTGTCTTTCTCTCCTCCTGTCTTGCCCTCCTCTCTCCATTTATCTCTGTCCTATCCAATAACAACGACATCAATAGCAACAACAATAATAACTACAACAATAAAACAAGGGGAAAAAAGGGAATAAATAATAAAATAAATAAATATAAAAGAATCTACAACTCTGAAAGGCAGTTAGGAGGAGCAATGGAAGGATATTGACGGGAACAAGTATGTTTTAAGACAACAAACATCAATCTTGCTTTTTTTTTTATTGGGGAATTAATGTTTTACATTCAACAGTAAGTATAATAGTTTGTACATGCATAACATTCCTCAGTTTCCCATATAAGAATACAACCCCCACTAGGTCCCCTGAATCCTTCTTGGACCTGTATTCTCCCCACCCACCCACCCCAGAGTCTTTTACTTTGGTGCTATACGCCAATTCCATATATGTAAGTCAATCAATGTCATCCACCACATCAACAAAAGCAAGACCAAAAACCACATGGTCATGTCAATAGATGCAGAGAAAGCCTTTGACAAAATACAACATCCCTTTATGATCAATCTTGCTTTTAAAAAAAGATTTATTGAGGTCGGGCGGTGGTGCACCTGGTTAAGCACACATGTTACAGTGAGCAAGGACCCAGGTTTGAGCCCCTGGTCCCAACCTGCAGGGAGAAAGCTTTGCGAGTGTTGAAGCAGTACTACAGGTGTCTCTCTATCTCTCTCCCTCTCTATCACCCCTTCCCTCTAGATTTCTGGCTGGTTCTTTCCAGTAAATAAAGATAATTTTAAAAAATCAATGAAAAAGATTGATTTATTCATTTATTTACTCTTCACAACAGGGTTATTGCAGGGGCTCTGGCCTGCATCAGTCCACCCCTTCCAGTGTACCCACTTTTTTTTCTTGTAGAGGAAATGCCATAGAGGGAGAAAGAGACAAAGAAGAAGAAGAAATAACACAATGCTATCCTTCTGTTCCACTGCTCATGAAGTCCCCCACCCCCAGCTCTTGCAGATGTTCCCATGTTGTGGTGAAGGGCTCAAATCTGGGCCCATGCTCATCATAAAGTGTGCACTCTACCAGGTGAGCTATCTCACACACCATATGTCTATTTTTATAAGAGAGACATAGCAGAGCACTGCTCAGCCCTGATATATGAGGTAAATAAAGGCCTTGATCCTAGGGCCTCATTCATTAGAGTCCTGTGCTCTGTCATTAAGGTATTTCCCAGGGAGTCAGGCGGTAGTGCAGCAGGTTAAGTGCACATGGCACAAAGCGCAAGGACCTGCATAAAGATCCCGGTTTGAGCCCCCGGTTCCCCACCTGCAGGGGAGTTGCTTCACAGACAGTGAAGCAGGTCTGCAGGTGTCTATCTATCTCTCCGCCTCTGTCTTCCCCTCCTCTTTCCATTTCTCTCTGTCCTATCCAACAATGACAACATCAATAACAATAACTACAACAACAATAAAAACAACAAGGGCAACAAAAAGAAAATAAATAAATATTTAAAAAAAAGATATTTCCCTAAACTGATGGAGTTTACAGTCAACAATATTTATAAACCTTTCCCATATTTGGGAGCTACTCTCTTCCCTGATCCAGCTTTCTGGTTCTTTTTCCAGCCATGACATCATCTCCGCAGACAATAACTTGGATCTACCTTCATATCAGATTTCAGGCTCAGGGAAGAAAGAAAGAAAGAAAGAAAGAAAGAAAGAAAGAAAGAAAGAAAGAAAGAAAGAAAGAAAGAAAGAAAGAAAGAAAGGAAGGAAGGAAGGAAGGAAGGAAGGAAGGAAGGAAGGAAGGAAGGAAGGAAGGAAGGAAGGAAGACCCAGTATAGTTACAAGCCTTTTAGAATATAATTAAAATATGCCTACTAGCTATCTACAAAATGAAGGACCACCCCCCCAACTCTTCATCAGCACTATTTCAGCCTTTAGGTTCATGATTAGTCAACAACTTGTTTGGCTTTATATGTTAACTCTCTTTTTAGCCACCAGGTTCAAGATGCTACCATGATGCCAACCAGATTTCCCTGGACAGACAACCCCACCAATGTGTCCTAGAGCTCCGATTACCCAGAACCTCACCCCACTATGGAAAGAGAGAGGCAGGCTGGGAGTATGGATCAACCTGCCAATGCCCATGTTCAGTGGTGAAGCAATTACAGAAGCCAGACCTTCCACCATCTGCACCCCACAATGACCTGGGTCCATACTCTCAAAGGGTTAAAGAATAGAAAAGCTATCGACACAGCTAAAGCAGTACTGAGAGGTAAACTTATAGCCATACAATCACATATTAAACACCAAGAAGAAGCTCAAATGAATGACCTTACTGCACACCTCAAGGACTTAGAGGAAGAGGAACAAAGGGATCCTAAAGCAACCAGAAGGACAGAAATCACCAAAGTTAGAGCAGAAATAAACAACATTGAAAATAAAAGAACCATACAAAAGATCAATGAAGCCAAATGTTGGTTCTTTGAAAGATTAAACAAAATTGACAAACCCCTAGCCAGACTCACCAAACAAAAAAGAGAGAAGACTCAAATTAATAGAATTGTAAACGATGGAGGAGATATCACAACTGACACCACAGAAATCCAGAGAATCATGCAAAACTTCTATAAAGAACTATATGCCACCAAGCTAGAGAATCTGGAAGAAATGGAACAATTCCTAGAAACCAATGCCCTTCCAAAACTGAACCAAGAAGAACTACAAAATCTAAATGCACCAATCACAGACAAAGAAATTGAAACCATTATTAAGAATCTCCCCAACAACAAAAGTCCTGAACCAGATGGCTTCACAAACGAATTCTACAAAACTTTCAGGAAACAGTTAATACCCATACTTCTTAAGCTATTCCATAAGATTGAAGAAACAGGAATACTCCCTTCCACCTTCTATGAAGCCAACATCACCCTGATACCAAAAGCTGATAGGGACAGAACAAAAAAGGAAAACTAGAGACCAATATCTCTGATGAACATAGATGCCAAAATATTCAACAAGATCTTGGCCAATCGGATATAGCAACATATCAAAAAGATTGTTCATCACGACCTGGGATTCATCCCAGCAATGCAAGGCTGGTTCAACATCCGTAAGCCAATCAATGTCATTCACCACATCAATAAAAGCAAAGCCAAAAACCACATGATTATCTCAATAGATGCAGAGAAAGCCTTTAACAAAATCCAACACCCATTCATGCTCAAAAATCTACAAAAAATGGGAATAGATGGGAAATTCCTCAAGATAGTGGAGTCTATATATAGCAAACCTACAGCCAACATCATACTCAATGGACAGAAGCTGAAAGCATTCCCCCTCAGATCGGGGACTAGACAGGGCTGTCCACTGTCACCGTTACTCTTCAACATAGTATTGGAAGTTCTTGCCATGGCAATCAGCAAAGAGAAAGAAATCAAAGGAATACAGATTGGAAGGGAAGAAGTCAAGCTCTCACTATTTGCAGATGATATGATAGTATACATAGAAAGACCTAAAGAATCCAGCAGAAAATTACTGGAAGTTATTAGGCAATATAGCAAGGTATCAGGCTACAAAATCAATGTACAAAAATCAGTTGCATTTCTCTATGCAAACACTAAATCTGAAGAAGAAGACATCCAGAAAGCACTCCCATTGACTGTTGCAGCAAAATCAATCAAATACCTAGGAATAAATTTGACCAAAGAAGTGAAAGACTTGTATGCTGAAAACTATGAGTCGCTACTCAAGGAAATAGAAACTGATACCAAGAAATGGAAAGATATCCCATGCTCATGGATTGGAAGAATAAATATCATCAAAATGAATATTCTCCCAGGAGCCATATACAAATTTAATGCAATACCCAGCAAAATTCCACCAAGCTTCTTTAAGAGAATAGAACAAATACTACAATCATTTATCTGGAACCTGAAAACACCTAGAATTGCCAAAACCATCTTGAGGAAAAGAAACAGAAATGGAGGCATCACACTCCCAGACCTTAAACTATATTATAAAGCCACCATCATCAAAACAGCATGGTACTGGAACAAAAAGAGGCACACAGACCAGTGGAACAGAATTGAAAGCCCAGAAATAAATCCCAACACCTATGGGCATCTAATCTTTGATAAGGGGGCCCAAAGGATTAAATGGAAAAAGGAGGCTCTCTTCAATAAATGGTGCTGGGAAAACTGGGTTGTAACATGCAGAAGAATGAAATTGAACCACTTTATCTCACCAGAAACAAAAATCAACTCCAAATGGATCAAAGACCTAGATGTCAGACCAGAAACAATCAAATACTTAGAGGAAAACATTGGTAAAACACTTTCCCACCTACACCTCAAGGACCTCTTTGATGAATCAAACCCAATTGCAAGGAAGACCAAAGAAGAAACAAGCCAATGGGACTACATCAAATTGAAAAGCTTCTGCACATCCAAAGAAACTATTAAACAAACAGAGAGACCCCTCACAGAATGGGAGAAGATCTTCACATGCCTTACATCAGACAAGAAACTAATCACCAAAGTATATAAAGAGCTCAGCAAACTTAGCACCAAAAAAGCAAATGACCCCATCCAAAAATGGG